>NC_090646.1:351945902-352584027 GCF_040937935.1 Hyperolius riggenbachi | reverse complement strand
CTGTTCAGCAGACAAACCAGGGGCACCCACTCGCAGACCATAGCATGGTCCCTGCTCACCATGTTAGTGGCCTGCAGAAAGGGAGCCAGCACTAAGCACACCTGCTGCATGTGCCTCCAGTCATCATCGGGGACGATGGATGGGATGTTGCTGGTCTTGTCCCTTCTCCGAGCGGCGGAAACAGTGGCCAGGGCAAGGTACTGGTTGACAGCGTGCTTCTGTTCAACCAGACGCTCCAACATCGCCAGGGTGGAGTTCCAGCGAGTCGGAACGTCAAGGATCAGCCGATGGCGTGGCAGCTCCAGCTCCTTTTGCACGTCTTCCAGGCTCGCACAGGCTGCAGCCGAGCGCCGGAAGTGACGCACAACGTTCCTTGCCGTTTCCAGCAGTTCGCCCATCCCCTGGTAGGTGCGCAAGAACTTTTGCACCACCAGGTTCAGCACGTGGGCAAGACAGGGGATGTGGGTCAGGTTTCCCCTGTCTATTGCGGCAACCAGATTGGCCCCATTGTCGGCCACCACCTCTCCGACTCTGAGGCCTCTGGGGGTCAGCCAAATCCTCTCCTGCTCCTGGAGTTTGGCCAACACATGGGTTGCCGTCAGCTTGGTCTTCCCAAGGCTGACCAAGTGCAGCAGCGCTTGGCAGTGGCGGGCCTTCACGCTGCTGCTGAGGCGGGGGGTTTGGCCAGGTGTGCCGGAGGATGGCAGAGGATCGGAGGAACCTGCTGCAGTTCCCCTGACCCTGCGGGGGGGCACCACCTACTGTGTTGCTGCTGCTGTGCCCGCTGCTGCTCTCCCATCCTCACCCCCTTCCACCAAGCTGACCCAGTGGACAGTGAAAGACAGGTAGCGGCCTGTCCCGAAGCGGCTGCTCCAGGAGTCCATGGTGACGTGGACCCTTTCACCAACCGCGTGCTCCAGCCCTCGCTCCACATTAGCCATCACAAAGCGGTGCAGTGCAGGAATGGCCTTGCGGGCGAAGAAGTGTCTGCTGGGGAGCTGCCAGTCTGGGGCTGCACAAGCAAGCAGCGCCCGCATGTCGCTCCCCTCCTGCACGAGCGTGTACGGCAGGAGTTGGGAGCACATGGCCCGTGCCAGCAAGCCGTTCAGCTGCCGCACGCGACGGCTGCTGGGAGGCAGAGCCCTAACCACCCCCTGGAAGGACTCGCTCAAAAGGCTCTGGCGTGGCCTTTTGCTGGCACGGGAATCAGCAGACACAGCAGAGGAGGCCACTGAGGACTGGCTGCCAGAACAGGCCTCAGTGTCGGCGGCAGGAGTTGCAGAGGGGGGAGGAGCAGTGCGTTTCCGCACTCCTGCTGGTGCTGCTGGAGGAGCAGGAGGGTGGGTGGCTGCTGTTGCTGCTGCTGCTGCTGCTGCTGCTGAAGGCTGTGCAGTGATGGGTGTGGTGCCACTGCCAGCACCAGATGCCTTCAGCCTCTGGAACTCCTCATGCTGGTGGAAATGTTTCGCAGCAAGGTGGTTGATGAGCGAGCTGGTGCTGAACTTTAAGGGGTCTGCACCTCTGCTCAACTTCCGCTGACAGTGGTTGCAAGTGGCGTACTTGCTGTACACTGTGGGCATGGTGAACAAAACGCCAGATTGGTGACAAAAACGACCCCCTACGGCATGGAACCACTGCTGCCTGTCTCCCTGTGGTGGTTGGGGGGGGGGGCTTGGGTGCGGCTGGTGGTGGTACTGGCAGATGCTGCTGCTGCTGCTGCTGAGCCTGAGACACCAGCAGGCTGTGGGACCTGCCTACTGCTGCCAATGCTTGCAATGATGCGCCTCCTTGCAAGGCCCACAAGCGCATCCTCCTCCTCCTCCTCAGAGCTGCTGAGGACGACATCCCCTGGAGGTGGTGGCACCCAGTCTCTGTCTGTCGCCGTGTCATCATCATCCTCCCCCTCCTGAAACATGTCCTGCTGGGATGATGACCCCCCAAACTCCTCTCCTGATGCATGGATGGGCTGCTTGACTGTCGCCACAGTCTTGCTGTCCAATCCCTCATCCCCCAAAGTGCCCATCAGCATCTCCTCCTCCAAATCGCCAAGAACAGCAGACAATACCCTGATGGTGCCTGGGGTAAAAATACTGCTGAGTGACAGGTCGCCAACTTGTGACGGTGAACTGGCCTCCTCCCCAGGCCCTGCTGGGCGGCTGCTGCGAATAGGGGTGGTGGTGGTGGTGAGGGTGGAGGCCTCGGATGCAGAGCTGATGGCGGGCTGCTCATCCTCCGTCATCAGTTGCACCACAGTGTCTGCATCCTTTTCCTCAATGGGACGTTTCCGACCCGGCTGGAGGAAAATCGGAGCAGGTGCTACACGCTGCTGCTGCTGCTGTGTCTCTGCAGCGTGAGTTGCAGATGCTCCTGCTGGGCGGCGCCCAAGGCGTCCACGGCCAGTGGCTATGGGAGGAATGTTAGCCACTGACGCTGCTGCTGCTGCTGCGGAACTGTGCATGGTGGCGCGGCCGCGGCTTGCCACAATGCTGCTCCCTCTCCTCCTGATTCCCTTGCTGCCCTTCCCCTTGCCCAAACCGCGCTGGCTGCCACTTCCAGACATCTTCGATGTTTTGGGCGTAAACACAAACGTTTTTGAAAAGGGCGGGAGAAAAGTGGGGTACTTTAATGGAGTGGGTTGGTGGGTGAGGTGACTGAGTGAGTGTCCCGACTCCCTAGTACAGTAAGTAAGTAGTAACAGTCAGGAAGTACAACTAGCAGTTACAATAATCAGTAGTAATCACAAGGAAATAGAGTGTGTGTACACTACAGACAGTGAGTGCACGCACGCGCAAACACGCGCAGGAGCTGGCCTATGAACAGAGAGTGAGTGAGTGTCCCTAGTACAGTAAGTAAGTAGTAACAGTCAGGAAGTACAACTAGCAGCAGTTACAATAATCAGTAGTAATCACAAGGACATAGAGTGTGTGTACACTACAGACAGTGAGTGCACCCACGCGCAAACACGCGCAGGAGCTGGCCTATGAACAGAGAGTGAGTGAGTGTCCCTAGTACCGTAAGTAAGTAGTAACAGTCAGGAAGTACAACTAGCAGCAGTTACAATAATCAGTAGTAATCACAAGGAAATAGAGTGTGTGTACACTACAGACAGTGAGTGCACACACGCGCAAACACGCGCAGGAGCTGGCCTATGAACAGAGAGTGAGTGAGTGTCCCTAGTACAGTAAGTAAGTAGTAACAGTCAGGAAGTACAACTAGCAGCAGTTACAATAATCAGTAGTAATCACAAGGAAATAGAGTGTGTGTACACTACAGACAGTGAGTGCACGCACGCGCAACTACAATACAAAATACAATCACTAAGTAGTAAAGGGACAGCAGAAATACTGTCTAATACTATCTAATACTGTCTAATACTAATGAGAAATAAACTAACAGAGGACAGGAGGACAGCTGCCCACACAGGCAGGCCCTGAGGCCTAAAGCTGTAAGCCTGCAGCAGCTGGCCTGTCTCTATGTAACACAAAAGCTACTAACTAAAATACAATGTCTATCTAACTAACAACAATATAGGTGTGTATAGGAGGTGTATGTGAGCAAAAACGCTAGGTAAATGACCACAATAAAGCTCTTGCTAAGCCAAAGCACAAAGGAGCAACTCTCTCTCTATGCAAGTCTCAGGCAAGGACGGAGAAACGGAACATGGCGGCCGCTATTTATAGGGTTGGGGCTGGCCAGGGTCCCCCTCTGTGATTGGCTGCCGTCAGAGGGCCTGGGAGCCCTCTGATTGGCTCTAAGGACATCAATCTGGGCTATGACGCTATTCGAGCTCGGTATTCGAGCTCGAATAGCGCCGTTTGCTCGAATAGCTCGAATAGTGAATGGGCTATTCGCGTTTACTCGAATAGCCCATTCGAATAGCTGCAGCTATTCGGAGCTCGAATACCGAGCTCGAATAGCTGAAAAAGAGCTCGAATATTCGAGCTACTCGAATATTCGAGCTCTGCTGAGCACCACTAGACACAAGGAGCACATATGAAGACAAGGACAGAGGATGATACAAGGAAGACACTAATGGTACACTTAGGGGACACAGGGACACAGAAGGTACAATGGGGGCATATTAATTGGGGAGGGGAGAAGATCCATAAGATGCCCCTGCACCATGGACCTAGGTGTGTCTTATGGTCCGAAAAATACAGTAGTCTAAGTAATGACAGCTGTAAGATTTTCTCACCCACATTATTTTATATATATATATATATATATATATATATATATATATATATATATATATATATATATATATATATTTATATATATACAGGGAGTGCAGAATTATTAGGCAAATGAGTATTTTGACCACATCATCCTCTTTATGCATGTTGTCTTACTCCAAGCTTTATAGGCTCGAAAGCCTACTACCAATTAAGCATATTAGGTGATGTGCATCTCTGTAATGAGAAGGGGTGTGGTCTAATGACATCAACACCCTATATCAGGTGTGCATAATTATTAGACAACTTCCTTTCCTTTGGCAAAATGGGTCAAAAGAAGGACTTGACAGGCTCAGAAAAGTCAGAAATAGTGAGATATCTTGCAGAGGGATGCAGCACTCTTAATATTGCAAAGCTTCTGAAGCGTGATCATCGAACAATCAAGCGTTTCATTCAAAATAGTCAACAGGGTCGCAAGAAGCGTGTGGAAAAACAAAGGCGCAAAATAACTGCCCATGAACTGAGAAAAGTCAAGCGTGCAGCTGCCAAGATGCCACTTGCCACCAGTTTGGCCATATTTCAGAGCTGCAACATCACTGGAGTGCCCAAAAGCACAAGGTGTGCAATACTCAGAGACATGGCCAAGGTAAGAAAGGCTGAAAGGCGACCACCACTGAACAAGACACACAAGCTGAAACTGCAAGACTGGGCCAAGAAATATCTCAAGACTGATTTTTCTAAGGTTTTATGGACTGATGAAATGAGAGTGAGTCTTGATGGGCCAGATGGATGGGCCCGTGGCTGGATTGGTAAAGGGCAGAGAGCTCCAGTCCGACTCAGACGTCAGCAAGGTGGAGGTGGAGTACTGGTTTGGGCTGGTATCATCAAAGATGAGCTTGTGGGGCCTTTTCGGGTTGAGGATGGAGTCAAGCTCAACTCCCAGTCCTACTGCCAGTTTCTGGAAGACGCCTCCTTCAAGCAGTGGTACAGGAAGAAGTCTGCATCCTTCAAGAAAAACATGATTTTCATGCAGGACAATGCTCCATCACACGCGTCCAAGTACTCCACAGCGTGGCTGGCAAGAAAGGGTATAAAAGAAGAAAAACTAATGACATGGCATCCTTGTTCACCTGATCTGAACCCCATTGAGAACCTGTGGTCCATCATAAAATGTGAGATTTACAAGAAGGGAAAACAGTACACCTCTCTGAACAGTGTCTGGGAGGCTGTGGTTGCTGCTGCACGCAATGTTGATGGTGAACAGATCAAAACACTGACAGAATCCATGGATGGCAGGCTTTTGAGTGTCCTTGCAAAGAAAGGTGCCTATATTGGTCACTGATTTGTTTTTGTTTTGTTTTTGAATGTCAGAAATGTATATTTCTGAATGTTGAGATGTTATATTGGTTTTACTGGTAATAATAAATAATTGAAATGGGTATATATTTGTTTTTTGTTAAGTTGCCTAATAATTATGCACAGTAATAGTCACCTGCACACACAGATATCCCCCTAAAATAGCTAAAACTAAAAACAACTAAAAACTACTTTCAAAAATATTCAGCTTTGATATTAATGAGTTTTTTGGGTTCATTGAGAACATGATTGTTGTTCAGTAATAACATTATTCCTCAAAAATACAACTTGCCTAATAAATCTGCACTCCCTGTATATATATATATATATATATATATATATATATATATATATATATATATATATATATGTATATTTATATATATATATATATATATATATGTATATATATATATATATATATATATATATATATATATATATATATATATATATATATACAGCGGGTTGCAAAAGTATTCGGCCCCCTTGAAGTTTTCCACATTTTGTCACATTACTGCCACAAACATGCATCAATTTTATTGGAATTCCACGTGAAAGACCAATACAAAGTGGTGTACATGTGAAAAGTGGATCGAAAATCATACATCATTCCAAACATTTTTTACAAATAAATAACTGCAAAGTGGGGTGTGCGTAATTATTCAGCCCCCTGAGTCAATACTTTGTAGAACCACCTTTTGCTGCAATTACAGCTGCCAGTCTTTTAGGGTATGTCTCTACCAGCTTTGCACATCTAAAGACTGAAATCCTTGCCCATTCTTCTTTGCAAAACAGCTCCAGCTCAATCAGATTAGATGGACAGCGTTTGTGAACAGCAGTTTTCAGATCTTGTCCCAGATTCTCAATTGGATTTAGATCTGGACTTTGACTGGGCCATTCTAACACATAGATATGTTTTGTTTTAAACCATTCCATTGTTGCCTTGGCTTTATGTTTAGGGTCATTGTCCTGCTGGAAGGTGAACCTCCGCCCCAGTCTCAAGTCTTTTGCAGTCTCCAAGAGGTTTTCTTCCAAGATTGCCCTGTATTTGGCTCCATCCATCTTCCAATCAACTCTGACCAGCTTCCCTGTCCCTGCTGAAGAGATGCACCCCCCGAGCATGATGGTGCCACCACCATATTTGACAGTGGGGATGGTGTGTTCAGAGTGATGTGCAGTGTTAGTTTTCCGTCACACATAGCGTTTTGCATTTTGGCCAAAAAGTTCCATTTTTGTCTCATCTGACCAGAGCACTTTCTTCCACATGGTTGCTGTGTTCCCCACATGGCTTGTGGCAAACTGCAAACGGGACTTCTTATGCTTTCTGTTAACAATGCCTTTCTTCTTGCCACTCTTCCATAAAGGCCAACTTTGTACAGTGCATGACTAATAGTTGTCCTATGGACAGAGTCTCCCACCTGAGCTGTAGATCTCTGCAGCTCGTTCAGAGTCACCATGGGCCTCTTGACTGCATTTCTGATCAGTGCTCTCCTTGTTCGGCCTGTGAGTTTAGGTGGATGGCCTTGTCTTGGTAGGTTTACAGTTGTGCCATACTCCTTCCATTTCTAAATGATCGCTTGAACAGTGCTCCATGGGATGTTCAAGGCTTTGGAAATCTTTTTGTAGCCTAAGCCTGCTTTAAATTTCTCAATAACTTTATCCCTGACCTGTCTTGTGTGTTTTTTGGACTTCACGGTGTTGTTGCTCCCAATATTCTCTAAGGCCTGGTGCACACCAAAAACTGCTAGCAGATCTGCAAAATGCTAGCAGATTTTGAAACGCTTTTTCTTCTTTTTCTCTAGAATTTCAGCTAGCATTTTGTGGTTTTCTGAAGCATTTTTGGTGTAGTAGATTTCATGTATTGTTACAGTAAAGCTGTTACTGAACAGCTACTGTAACAAAAAACACCTGGCAAACCGCTCTGAAGTGCCGTTTTTCAGAGCGGTTTGCGTTTTTCCTATACTTAACATTGAGGCAGAAACGCATCCGCAATCCAAAATCTGCAGCAGCCCGGGAGTATGCGTTTCTGCAAAACGCCTCCCACTCTGGTGTGCACCAGCCCATTGAAATACATTACCCTAGCGGATAGGCACCCGCAAGCGGATCGCAAACCGCAGCAGAACCGCTCTGGTGTGCACTAGGCCTTGGACAACCTCTGAGGCCCTCACAGAGCAGCTGTATTTGTACTGACATTAGATTACACACAGGTGCACTCTATTTAGTCTTTAGCACTCATCAGGCAATGTCTATGGGCAACTGACTGCACTTAGACCAAAGGGGGCTGAATAATTATGCACGCCCCACTTTGCAGTTATTTATTTGTAAAAAATGTTTGGAATCATGTAGGATTTTCGTTCCACTTCTCACGTGTACACTACTTTGTCTTTCATGTGGAATTCACTGTATATACAGTGAAACCCACTGTATATATATATATATATATATGGAAATCAAAAATAGAAGTGCGACAGGAGATCACAGACACTTTCTTCACTATGAAATCAAATTCTGAGGCTGGGTGCACACATAGCAGAAACGCTAGCATAGCAGGAAATGCTGAATTTTATGCAGTAATGATAGTCTATGGGATGCAGAAGAAGCTGCATTTCACCGCGTTTGTGCAGTATGTGTTTTGCAAATGCTGATGTTGCATTATATGCAGGCTGGCTGCCAAAACTTACACATAATGAAAGTCTATGGTAACGCATATGCATTGCATTTTTCATGCGTTTTTTAATGTGTTTTTAATTAAAAAGTGAAGATCTCTGATGTGTTTCCGCTTCCTGTTGTCTTCCTAGTGATTTGCATTAATTTAAGAAAAATTGCATACAAAACGCATATTCGTTTTACCTTAGCGAACCACAAATGCATTAAAATGCACGCAAAACGTATGAAAAACGTATCTGAATTAAAAACTCAAAACGCTCCAAAAACGCTGTAAAAACGCACCATCCTAAAATGCTACTTTGTCACGCTGTCATATGTGAACCCAGTCTTATGGCATCTCCTGCCTGTTAGGCCTAACGGTGCGCCACTCCGTAGTCGCTGAATCTGGGGCAAAACTTGGTGCCTTTTCCTATATACAAAGTAGTGTTCCAAATGTACCCGGTAGCCGACTCACATAGTATGTATGACTTTATGCAAAAGCGGGCTCGCTTGGAAGCTATGTATTGTAGCCAACTTAGCCTCCCCTTATAGGCCATCAGACTCGTCCACGCTTATGTCCCTCTTTGGTATATAAGTGGTCTGGAAGTTGTCAACCACCGTCTGATAGACTTCCCAAATTTATTTTAGCTTTGGCGCAGAGTGTGTGGACTCCTCAAAGGTGTCGTTGTTGGAGAAATGTAAAAACTTCATAATTAGACTGAAGCAGTATTCAGACATCACCGTTCCAAAGAAAGGGGTAGCAATTATTTTATTGGTGGTCCAATACCATTTCTGCAGGGGCTTCCCCACCACTCCCTGCAGGTAGGCCAGGGGGTTGCGCTCACACTCTTTCTTCAGGCCAGGCTCCCCAGTAAAAGGTAAATGTGTGGGTGGCGGCAGAGCCTGAGAAAGGTCTATCGGGCACCACCTGCAGACATCACTGACCACGGTGGTGATGGAGTTACTGTCGCTAACTGGGTCAGATCTCCAGGTGCGTCACTGTCACTTGAGTCTGCCAGTGACTGCAGATCGCTGTCTTCCAACTCCACCAGCGCTTCCGCAGAGAGACGCCTTCTGGAGAATGACTCCATAGTAAATGAAAGGCAGGCAGAGGTCGTACAAAAGGCAGGCAGAGAGTTGTCAAATCCAGGCAGAGGTTGGTACAGGCAGCAGGCAAAGGGTAGTCAGAATCCAGGGAAAAATAGGCAACAATAAATCAATCAAAGTCCAGGCAGAAGGCAGAGAGAATAGTCAAAGTCCAGGCAAAAATTGGAAATGGTACATCAATCAAAGTCCAGGCAGAATGCCGCTACACAAAGCTGATTGGCCGCTGGGTCCCCGGGAAAATCAGAGAGGCAATGGGGATTCCGGCGGCTGCGGGAAGAAACCCGCTAAGAAGCACTGATCGTGCGCAGGACCCAGTAAAGCACTGCACGCGGCGGTTTGAGCCAGCCTGAGCTAAACTCAGGCTTACCGCTTCCAGCATGTGCCAATCAGCCGGAGCTCAGCTCGGGAATACCGCCAGGGGGGTTAAGGACTAGAGACTGCTGGTACCAAAGAATGGCGCCTCCCATTGAATCACCACGCCTTCCCCAATGGGATTGGCTTACAGTGATGACAGGGTCAGAAGCCAATGAAATCGACGCCTGACCGTCGCACACAGCTGTGCCGTCATATAGATAGTAGGGCAAGTGGAGGGGCATGGCCTAGCGTTAGAGAAAGACAGACGCGTAGGAGAGAATCTCCCTGATACTGCTGCTAAAACCGGCGATTAGCACTGCCAGAATCAGCTGGAAACAGCTAAAGAATGGAGGAGAAGGTATTGGACAGCGAAGCCAGCAAGAAGAGAAAGAAGGGAGGATCGCGGCTGCACAAACTTACGGATTATTTTACTGAAAAGACAGCACGGCCTCCTCGCCAAGCCCAAGATGGCGCCGGCTCGTCCCAGCGTGATGCACAGCACAACAGCGCCGATAAACAGCCGCCAGGGGAAACATTGGACGGTAATATCTCAGATCCCTCTGAATCATCTCCGTCATCAGAGGGTTCTCCTACCTCATGAAGCCATGCCAAAGCAAAGCCGCGCAAAGCAGACCCGACGGACACTGCAGAGCCGGTAAATTCATGTGCCTCCTCCATCTCCCTGCCCCCAGCAGCTCCAATAACTCCTCATGAAGCTCTTTTGACTCTTTCCCTGCTACTGAACAAGCAGATTCTCAGCTTTATATAAAATAAATACTACAATCCTTTAGATCATCTTTAATGGGAGACATGCTAGCAATGCACAAACAGCTACAAGGAGAAATGGAGGATCTAGGCAGTAGAGTGGATACAGCTGAGCACAAAATCGTCACTAGAGCCAAAGAGCATAATAAGCTCATTGACACCACAAACAATCAATCTGATGATATAACATGGCTAAAAAACAAGGCAGTTGACATGGAGGACAGATGTAGCAGAAATAACTTAAAATTCAGGGGAGTATCAGAGCAAATTGGTACAGATGAATTAAAATCCTACATCACAGATAGTAGGGCAAGTGATCTGCGGTGGGGAGAGAGCAACGAGATCGGCCATAGCGGTGGGAGGGTGCGGTGGGATGATTGAAATCAAAACAGGGCGTAGATTTCAATCATTAAGGTCCAGAAGTGGTTAGGGGCATGGGAATGTATGTAGGTATGCAACTAAGAGGCGCTCACATCCGTGGCATCTACAACCAAGGCACTTTTGTATTGACCTGAGGATGCGGGCCAGCACCCATAAAACGTATTATCTTTTGTGCATGAATAAACACTTATACTTACCCCAATGGTCTGTACTTTAAGGAGGTAGGATTAATCTACTCCCAATACATATACATTTCATTTTAGATATACAAGGTGCCTCCAACAGTTTTTTTTATAGTGATTTTTGTTTTTTAGGGTAGGCAGATCTGTTTAATTGCAGATAAAGGGAAGACCAGAAAAAAATCTGGCCATCATCTTTAGGTATAAAATACTGTACTACTGAGGGACCTGTCTCGCCAGCAGCCAAGATGGTCATTGGATGGTGAAGCTCCATGAGATGGGCCCAATCACAGATATGAAGCATTTTAACTCAGCCCACAAAGAACAAACATATGCCAGATTTTGTTTCTCCAATCTTACTATTCAGACGTGGTCAAACGCACTGCTGTTTTAATGAGACTACTTTTCCAGGCAGGCAAATCTCATAAAAATAATGAAAATTTCTCAATCCCTCCATAACATCTATGTTCTACTTCTCTCAGATGGTGGTGGGGCTTTGTTCAGGGGTGGGCTTCATTTGGGGAGGGCTTAATCCAGGGGCATGGCATCCCTCAGGACTAATGACACTCCAGGCAATGGCCTGGAATGCCTTTGGTTGAAAACGGCCTGGGTTCAACTATAGTTGACACCCTTATTTGTTTACAAACAAAATGATGTTCTCTCTCTACAACAGGTATACCAACACTCTCACTAACTATTGTCACTAACTTTTGTAAGAAACTATACGTTGGTTGCTATGGGCAACAACACAACACCTTTGTTCAGCACCAGAAACTCCTTAGAGCTGCAACTCACAGGAAGTGTGAGAACTCGACTCTCATCACAGCAAGCAGTATAGGAGATAGAACTTCTTGGGCGTCTTCAAAGTTTCAGGTGCTTATTCAGTAAACAGATATACATATACAGTTCGTTACATCTTTAGCCAAGCAGATTATTCTGTAGTAAGTCTTTTGCGTTGCAGCTTCTTGATTCCCTTGCATGGAATCAGGTGTCCTCTTATGGCTATCCTACATTCCATCTACACTACGTATATACAGCATACAGTTATAAAATATGACACGACATAACTAAATGAAAGTAAAGGGTTTAAAGGGTTCAAGCCAGCAAAGAGAAGAAGTGTCTCTCCTCAGCCGGTGACCCCTTTTAATACCGGTCACCAAAGAGTTAAATGTGACATCATCTGAGCCATCCCCCCAAATCTACAATTGGCTCAGACCCCTTGTGGTGTCATAACACACACCTACTTAATTAATATTCCTAGTGCTTTCTACCCTACATACAAGGAATGCCATATTTGGTAAATATTGGCTATGTTTACATTTCTGTCGACTAACGGTCTGGGGCAGCTCAGCCCTATGGCCTTTCCCCAGGGACATATTCCTGGTAACTGAATGCATCATCTCTTCTGCGAGAAACCCATCTTAAAGGTATATTCTGCGGACCAAGCCTTTTACCTAACATCAGTTCAGGCAACTTAGGCCTACATATAGTACTTAAATTATAACAACTTTCCCTCAAAGGGGCTCACTGTCTAATCCCTGCCATAGTCATATGTCCATCATAAATTTAGGACCAATTTAGGGGGAAGGCAATTTTTTGGGACATGGGGGGAAACCGGAGTTCCTGGAACAAGGAGAACACACAAACTGCCCATAAACATTACTTTCTACATGCTAGAAGGAGGTGCCATGGAAGTTACAGAAACTGGTCTGGAACATTATAAAGGGCAACCCCACTAACTATGACAGTAGATAAATATATTTTCAGGGGAGACAACATGTCTGATTGACATACTGATTGTACATATCATTATCAATATGGAGCAGGATCTGGAATTCAGGAGTTCCTGGCAGCAGTTTCTCCAGTTTTGTCAGCATATTTATGCTTTTAATGGTCTTGTGTAATGAAAGATGTCAACATTTCTCCAACAAGTCAGTGGAAATGTTAGTGGGTCTTACTAATGAGGACTGCCTCATAGTTTGAGAATATTCTTTCTCAACATTCAGAGAGTGGAATTTAAAGGGCTATAGGTATGATATAAATGTAAAATGCTAAATAAGATTTGTTTTATTTATCATGTCATTAATGAGGAGGAAGATTTAAGTTTTGTAATTTGTAAAATATGTAAAACATATTAGCAAACTGATTTGTCAATAAAATAATGACATAGTCTAATATAGTAACCGATTTTAATTTGTGTGTCCTACAAGTTAGTTTATATAAACCTGTCTGATCTCTTTTTTTTCCCCTTTGTTTTCACACAGAACAAGCTTGATTATACGGACTGTATTACCCCTTCAGCATAACAGACATATTATAATATGAAAAGGGACCAATCAGCATCAGAACAATAATTGCTTTTTGTTTTACTGCACTTTGTTCTATTTCATTACAATTTTATACATAATTTTACCTGATTTATATTCCATTTTGGAATATTGCCATGTCGCCTTGTCCAAAATAATTATAAAAACAAATGGTGAAAGACAAATTTTGGAAAAATATATAATGATAAAAAAGATACAATTAAAATACTTTCTGAAGATTGTCAGTACTAAAAATAATGGATTGTAACAGTTTTAGGCTGCCAAATTATTTTTAAGCTGTCAAAGGTCTGTATGTCTAATGGTTTTCTTTATGTTTCTTCAAGCTTAACTTAAATAGAGTGAAAATGAACGCCAGACTGGGGATACTACCTACAGCAGTTTTAATAACAAAAAAAAAATAGAAAAAAAAATAACAAAAATAACTGAACCAATGCATCCTTGAAAAAAAATGTGCAAAATATCTACTCTAACATTTTCTAAAAAGGCCTTAAATCTTGATACGTGTGTGTGTGTGCGTTTTCTTTAATCTATTCTTCTATATAGAAGAAAGGAGGAAGGTTGTACATTCTAGTAAAGGGGTGCCTGTCTTTCATATACTTTTGGAGTAACCTTAGAAGTATTGGTAAGAGGAGAGGGGGGGCAGACAGAGTGCATTGTATCAGCTCCACATACTATCTGTTGGGACACTTAAATAATTCACTGATCCCTCACCTTCCATCTGGGGACCAGCAAAAAGAGCAGCTGCCAACGTTACAAGACACAAACATGGGCAACATGACAGAACAGACAGAGATCAATTAAATAAACGTCACACATAGTTTGTGATCTTTAAATGAAATGATGAGTGTCTGTAGAAAGGCATAATATCTGTGGTCGCAAGCAAGGAAAATAAGACTTATTTAAATAATGAAACAATTTGATTTTGGTTTTAGACAATTTGATTTTGGTTTTAGACCTTCTTGTTTTAGTTATAAATACTGGCAATGCTGATAAAATAATTGTTGTTATATAAGTTAATTTAGTTTGCATTAGTTTTAGGTCAAAGTTCATGTTTAACATCACAGGCAGTGGTCGCTAGCTACTCTAGGTGTTAAGCTTAGTGTTAGGCAAAGTATCTGGTTAGGGTAGTGTAAGTAATAGATAAGGCTCCTAGCTGCTGTTAGAAGTCATTTAAAGGGTTAAGTTTCAGTTTAGGTACTGTTATTATTATTATTTAGTATTTATATAGCGCCGACATCTTACGCAGTGCTGTACAGTATATATATATATATATATTGTATTGTCACTAACTGTCCCTCAAAGGAGCTCACAATCTAATCCCTGCTATTATCATATGTCTATGTATGTATTATGTAGTGGAAGTACTGTAGTCTAGGGCCTATTTAGGGGTGAGCCAATTAACTTATCTGTATGTTTTTGGGATGTGGGAGGAAAGCGGAGTACCCGGAGGAAACCCACACAGACATGGGGAGAACATACAAACTCCTTGCAGATGGTGCCCTGGCTGGGATTCGAACCGGGGACCCAGCGCTGCAAGGCGAGGGCGCTAACCACTATGCCACCGTACTGTTCAGCTTTAATTAATGAATCAATGGGTTAAATGTGCAGTGATGTTCCATACTAGATAATAAAAGCGTTGATGCATAAAACAGTGTTAAAAATGTGATCTGTCAGCTCATGCCAAAAATGTGATGAAGCACATCACAGACATGGTCAAAAAAGATGTTAACTGTCACAAACCATCCATGGAAAACACAATCACGATCGATTTTCTGATCGCTGATTGCAGGGTCGGACTGGGACACTGGGGGTGCACCAAAGAAATTTCAACCTGTGGCCCACACATCCCATGATTGCAGGGAAAAAAAGGCGTGACCATGCACCGGAAGGTGGGTGTGGTCATGATGTATTATGGACAGGGCCAAATGTACATGATCTTAGCAGCATTGTAATTCAGAGACACTGCTGCCCAGCAAAACTTTGCATAGAGTCCCCTCCTTCAATATAAAGTAATGTCCTACTTTGCAGAGGTTGCGAACGCAGAGGTTGCAGAGGTTGCGACCGCATTGGGGGCCCTTGGGCCAAAGGGGCCCCGAAGGGCCCTCCCTCAACTACAGTATTACCTCTCTATTGGTCCTGTGCTCATAATAATCACTTCTATAGATACTTTGAACAGTGGTAATCATTAACAAGCTATTTCCCATCCCCATCTTGCACCTCTGACACTGTAGTTGCCATTGGCAGGTTTTGGTGCGTCATATCATTTGTTATGTATAGAGTGCTTGGGGGGCCCCATTGTAAAATTTGCATCGAGGCCCACAGCTCCTTAGCTACGTCACTGCTCTCAGCATGAGTGATTACAGCACTGAGAAGAGAATGTTTGTGCTGCGGGCAGCAATTGGAGCTCTGTCAGACAAGGAGGGGGAGCCCACCAGAGACCTGGAGGGGGGGGGGGGCCCACCGAGGGAAAAAACTGTACTACTGTGGCCCAGTCCGACCCTGGCTGATTGTGATTCTCGTTACAATTCAGGTTGTATGTGTAGTTGTAGTACAAAGCAAAAGCCTTGGGTCTTGCCTACTTCAATTGTATACAAGCTGCTAGTCTGGGATGACAATGTTTTTCTTTAATTACCTGGACAAAAGGATCCTCTTTCACCACGCAGCTCACACAGGAGTGTGAACTCTGGCCTGAAAAACACCAGTTGGTGCAGGACACAGCAAAAGCCAGCCCTGAACATGGCAGGAGAGTAGACACAGTGGAGCCACTAGGACCAGATATTAAATAGCTGTATTTAGTGCAGGGGCGTACCTAGAAATTCCTGGGGCCCCCTGCAAAAAAAAAAAAATCCCCCTCCCCCCCCCCCCCCCAGGGCCCGCTCAGGGACTTTTGGGGAGCAGGAGGGGTCGTAGCGTAAGAGGAGAGTGTGGTAGATCGGTGGGGAGGGGGGAAATCCCCCCCCCCTCTCCTCGGGCTCTCCTCTCAGCGCTCCCCCTCCTGCAATCATTAGTGGCAGCGGCAGCAGCAGCGGCGGCAGCAGGCTGAAGCTCAACACATTACCTCCTTCTCGCCGGAGGTCTTCCGTTCTCTAAGAGCAACTTCCTTTTTACAGAGGAAGTTGCTCTTAGAGATCGGAAGACCTCCAGTGAGAAGAGATGCCATACTTGTGATCTGTATGGAAAGTATATCATTCAACTGCTAACATCCTGCTGGACATTTTGGTATGAGTTTAGGGAGTTGTGGAAAGCTGCAGCCCCGTTATTAAACTTCTCACAAAAAGAATGTCACACACTATTCATGTCTGGTATTAATGTGATCCATATTCTTTAAGGAGTGTGAATTTGCTATTATTATTATTAGTGTGCATGCAATGAACATGGTCTGATATCTAGAAATGTCATACATTTGGGGCCTGATTCACAAAGCGGTGCAAAGTGTTTGCACGCGAGTGAAAAGCCCTTTATCACGCCTAAACTCAGTTTAGGCATGATAAGAAGAAACTCACGCGAATTTCCCGCGCGCAAAGTTTTGCGTGCAGCGCCCCCGCTTCGTGCGCAGCGTCCATTAAGCCCTATGGGAGCTTCGCACGAAGAGCAGCACAAATCGGTGATAACTAGGTGGTGCAAAGGTTATCACGCCTAAAGTCTTTTAGGCGTGATAACTGAGTTATCACCGCTTTGTGAATCAGGCCCATGGGATTTAAATTCCCCCCAAAAGGGCTGGTTAATCTTAAGAGCAATTTTACCACCTGACCGAAGCCAACGAGAGAACCATGAGGCTGGTTTCCCTGCTGTTTTCCTTCTGAAACAAAGGAACTTTGAAATTCAATTTTCAGATTTTCAAAATCTTCAAAATTCACATATGAGCGGTTCAGTTCCCGATCCACTAACCAAAGCGCTGCCTGTACGATTTTTGGGGTGATTTGCCTCAATGGGAGGTATAGGGAAATTGCAAAACGCTTTGTGTAGCGATTTCCCCAGCGCTTTTAAGAATAAATACAATGGCCTCAATTCACTAAGCTTTATCGAACACTTTATCGAACGTTTCATAATTTACCTCATGAGTAAAATCTAAATTTCAATTCACTAAAGTGTTATAGATTCATTGAACATTTTATCGATAAAACATTTGATAAATCTATAGCACCTTTGTGAATTCAAAATTAGATTTTACTCATGAGGTAAATTATCAAATGTTCGATAAAGTGTTCGATAAAGCTTAGTAAATTGAGGCCATTGTATTTATTTTTTTCCGGGTCAAAGAGTTCACTTCCTGACTTGCATCGGGAAGTGAAAAAACAAATCGCTCTGCAAAAGTGCTTAAAAAAAGCGCTTTACCAAAAATTGCAAACCCGGGAGGCATGAAAAATAATCTTGCACAAAATCTCTAAATGCTGGTGTCAGCAATTGCGATTTTAGATGTGAACACGGCCTAAGGGTTGGTGCACACTACAAGAGCTTTTTAAACATTAGAGATCTAAAAATCACATTAGAGAAAGTAAAAATCACATTGCTCAAGTGTGAACACACACATAGGATAACATTAGCAAGAGCTTTTAAAATCACAAAGCGCTTATAAAAGCTCTTGTAGTGTGCACCAGCCCTAAGAATTTCTGCAGTTTACATCTTCCCATTGAAAATTAATTGGTGAAATTTGATTTGCTGTTTTATGCTCTGCCCACTTTTCCCAAATTTTTCACCTCAGTCACCAAGTGACCGACTCTGGCTTTATTACTGTGAGAATGGCATCCTTTCACATTTTTTCAATTGACATGAATGGGTGAAATCTGATTGGCTGTTTGTGGTTCTGCCCAGGTATGCAAGGGGGCATGAGACCCCCAGAATATATCTTCTCAGTAAGGATCTGTATACCAAGTTTTGTTGAATTCGGGAAAGGAGTCTTCGAGTGATGACGGCACACACATACATAGACACATGTCTGATTGGATATATATAGATAAAGGCCCGTTTCTACTATTGCAGATGCGGAATCCTTTGGCATTCGAGTCGCATGGGGTAATGTTGCCTATTCTGTCTATAGCATGCTGTCCGAATCACATGGCGGTGTGATTTTGGATGGCATACAATTTTGTATCACGCATCCAAATCCCTATAGCTGCGCATGACGTGGCTATAGTGATTCAGCTGCGGTTTCACAGCAGCACGGGTGCCACACTCAATTTCCTGAGCAAACAAGCCCCTAAAGTCTATAGAATCACAGATGGGTTAGAAATTTGTGTTTGCCACAAGTATACAACATATGAGTATATGTGATGCTTGCAATTTAGGTATCCCAGACTATTGTCAGGGTGAAACCCCTGCACTTTATTGCATAAGTGCAACAGGATTAACTCGCAATAACTCAAAAGTTTTATCCTCATTTGTTCAAATTCCATCTCCAGGAAGAGAACGTTGTTTACTAAACATGCTGAGAGAAAATAATGGTTGCTTGATGCTGGCTTTTTGTCAATCATGTAAATGTAGTTATCTAAATACCACTATATGTTATAACCCACAGGTGGCACAGAGGTATAAAAGCTTTTGTAAAACTTAAAGGTACAGTAACTTAACAATACATGATGGCAATGGCCATTGTATATTGTATCAATTGTCATCATAGAATTGTACTGATTATATGGCTGTTTTTAAACTATATGTAATGTTAAAGGGAAACTTAACTGGCGGGGAAAAAAATTCACTTACCTGGGGGCTTTCCCAAGCCTCCTGCAGCCGTCCTGTGCCCGCGCCAGTCCTTCGGTGCCCTCCGGTCTCCCTCCGCGGCTAAGTTTCATTTTCGGACGACTGCCAGTCGTCCTCGGGCAAAGCGTCCTCTTCTTCCGTATTCCCCGTCGTAAAGAGCCGTAAAGCGCGTCCGCATGACGCGTTTGGCGTCATGCGGACGCGCTTTACGGCTCTTTACGACCTGGAATGCGGAAGAAGAAGACGCTTTGCCTGAGGACGACTGGCAGTCATCTGAAAACGAAACTTAGCCGCGGAGGGAGACCGGAGGGCACCGAAGGACCGGCGTGGGCACAGGACGGCTGCAGGAGGCTTGGGAAAGCCCCCAGGTAAGTGCATTTTTTTTCCCCGCCAGTTAAGGTTCAATTTAGGTTTTAACAAGACATGAAGATTGAAAGTAAAATATTTTTTACAGTTAACCCACTTGTTCCCTGTTAAAGTTCCATATTCTAAGCCCCTTTGCCTATCCAAATTGTTTGTTTCTAAATAAGAAGATAACTAAACCACCACCCCTATTCTGGTAAGTAGATAATATACAGGGTGGGCCATTTATATGGATACACCTTAATAAAATGGGAATGGTTGGTGATATTAACTTCCTGTTTGTGGCACATTAGTTTATGTGAGGGGGAAAACTTTTCAAGATGGGTGGTGACCATGTCGGTCATTTTGATGTCCCCCATTTTGAATCCAAGTATCCAACTTTTGTTTTTTAATAGGAAGAGGGTCATGTGACACATCAAACTTATTGGGAATTTTACAAGGAAAGCAATGGTGTGCTGTGCTTGGTTTTAACGTAACTTTATTCTTTCATAAGTTATTTACAAGTTTCTGACCACTTATAAAATGTGTTCAGTGTGCTGCCCATTGTGTTGGATTGTCAATGCAACCCTCTTCTCCCACTCTTCACACACTGATAGCAACACCGCAGGAGAAACGCTAGCACAGGCTTCCAGTATCCGTAGTTTCAGGTGCTGCACATCTCGTATCTTCATAGCATAGACAATTGCCTTCAGATGACCCCAAAGATAAAAGTCTAAGGGGGTCAGATCAGAAGACCTTGGGGGCCATTCAACTGGCCCACGACGATCAATCCACTTTCCAGGAAACTGTTCATCAAGGAATGCTCGGACCTGACATCCATAATGTGGTGGTGCACCATCTTGCTGGAAAAACTCAGGGAAAGTGCTAGCTTCAGGGCATAAAGAGGGAAACACATCATCATGTAGCAATTTCGCATATCTAGTGGCCTTGAGGTTTCCATTGATGAAGAATGGCCCCACTATCTTTGTACCCTATATACTACACCATACCATCAATTTTTTTGTTCCAACAGTCTTGGAGGGATCTATCCAATGTGGGTTAGTGTCAGACCAATAGCGGTGGTTTTGTTTGTTAACTTCACCATTCACATAAAAGTTTTCCTCATCACTGAACAAAATCTTCTGCATAAACTGAGGGTCCTGTTCCAATTTTTGTTTCGCCCATTCTGCAAATTCAGTGCGCCGATCTGGGTCATCCTCATTGAGATACTGCAGTAGCTGGAGTTTGGGCCCCTGGGTCCAGAGATCCCATAATAACAATTAATTAACAGGTAAGAAAATCCATACACTGCTCTTGCATAGGATATGAATCAATGTATTGGTCCAATCAAAAATTCCTGTCACATCTACATAAATAATATATCTACATCACTATTATGGTGTGGCGCTGGACCAAAAAACACTGCTCCCTAGTTAATAATGCTGTTTAAATAAAAATGCATTAGTATGGAAATATATAGTGCATCATGAAACATACATAAGGTGCTTAGTGCATATCTGTGTAAAAGGTCTGAGTGCAAGAGTCCTAAAATACAACCATCAATTCAAAACTTCTAAAGTCAACACTCGAGTGATATATATTATGTTAGCAACATTATCTAGTGAAAAACACCCAGTGCAGAAATAGTAATCTACAAGCCCAAAAGATAAATCATAGAAGAGGAGTCCTCTGTGCTAAGAAACAGTGTGTAAGATCCATCCAATGACCACAGATCAAGCATAATCAGAATATGGAATAAAGAAGAGCTGCGGGGAGCTTACCACGGTGTATGGCTGTTTTTGCCTTCACTCCAGGGGGCTGGGGATCGTTTGGCCACCCGGGTCCCCCGGGTCCCCTTACAGCCATGGTAAGCTCCCCGCAGCTCTTCCTATGCAAACTGCTCTCTTCTTTATTTCATATTCTGATTATGCTTGATCTGCCTTATGGTCATTGGATGGATCTTACACACTGTTTCTTTGGGTGACATGCTTATGCAGTGCTCCCCAGATGCACATGTGCATCCAAATCTAGCAAGCGTCTACAACATCTGTAGACTAATCTATAGACACTGCAAAATAATGTCTGCTGAAATATGACCTAGTAGTTTTGATTCAATCAAAGAACTTCAGCTGGGCAGAATGCGATAGGATATACAATGCTACCCTAATAGTTGGTAAAATATATCCATCCTGAACAAATGTATTGATTGTTTTTTTTTTGTTTTTTTTGTTTTTTTTACTGTCAAAGCTTTCTTTTGCATTAGGACTGTTTGCTGAATTGGCGGATAAAGGCGGCTTCAGCTGAATAAAGTATTGCGTATATGGGAGCCATTGGATGGAAAATCTTAATATTCATTCCTTGACACTGGCATGTCTCTTGTATACTAATGAATCACGCTCTATATTCTATATTGTAAATGGAAGTATTATTAGGATTTGAGGGATAATTGAATATAGCCCATGTTATCTCTTCAAAGTTCTTTTTGCTTAGCTATGAGTGATGGGATTCTACAATAAAATCACAAATATAATTCTCAATTCAGTTCCTTAGGTGATACCTATGCAGTTCTACTCAGAACACCCCAGTACACTAATTACCGGTACTACCATAATAGAAAAGTTCTCGAAAAAAGAAAAGTGTTATTTTTCTCCCTATTTTATTTACCAAATGCTTCTGTTAGGAGGTTAACATTTTATGTAGCATTACAGTTCTAGGTTGTATTGCAGTTGCAGATTGTACTGTTGTTGTAATATTTTTTTTGTTGTTGTATGTTTTTGGTTCAGACAGGTAAGTTGCCATGTAAGTTGCCAGTGGAGGGGGGTGATGAAGGGGGGCCCCGGGGAGAGGAAGGAAGGGAGAATTTCGGGCTGCCCTCCCCGCGACTGACTCCCCCCCTCCATTAAGTGGGGCACCTACCTATCTAACCTATATTGCGGGCAACTACCTATCTATCCTATACTGGGGGCACTTACCTATCTAACCTATATTGGGGGCTTCTACCTATCTAGCCTATGCTGGGGACACCTACCTATCTAACCTATACTAGGGGCTCCTACCTATCTAACCTACACTGGGGACACCTACCTATCTAATCTAAACTGGGGCTCCTACCTATCTAGCCTATACTGGGGGCACCTACCTAACTTATACTGGGGGCACCTACCTATCTAACCTATACGGGGGCACCTACCTTTCTATCTTATACTGGGGACTCCTACCTATCTAATTTCTACTGTGGGCACCTACCTATCTAACGTATACTATGGGCGCTTACCTATCTAACATATAATGCGGGCACCTACCTATCTAACCTATACTGGGGGCACCTACCTATCTAAAATATACTGGTGGCACCTACCTATCTAACCTATACTGGGGGCAACTATACTGGCTACCTGTATTGAAGGTACCCACCTAGCTAAACAATTCTGGGGGCACCTACCTATCTAACCTATACCAGGAGCACCTGCCTATCTAACCTATACTGGGGGCAACTATACTGGCTACCTATACTGCAGGCACCTACCTGGCCAACCTATACTGGGGGCAATTATACTGGCTACCTATACTGGGGCACCTATGCCAGGCTATCTATACTGGGGGAACCTATAGCTGGCTCCCTATACTGCGTGCAACTAGACCTGTCTAACCTATACTGCGGGCACCTATACCTGGCTCCACGGGGGGGGGGGGGGGGCAATTTTTACACCCCCACCCTGGGTGCAATTTAGCCTAGAAACTGCCCTGTGGTAAGTGCCAGATTCTGCACTAATTTCATGTTTTTCATCTCTACTTTGTTTCAGCTTTTGATGTCTGGACGATGTTATGTGATGGTGTGTAGAAAACTTACTTTGGGCACATTCAGTAATGGGCACAGCACAGTAGCAGACAGACATGATTGTTGGATTAGTAAGTGCATGATGGCTGTGCAGAAGGGGGGGGGGAAGGTGGAACCTAGAAAATGGGTGGTTAGGACAGGTGAATTAAGTTATTAAAAACACAGTGGAGAGTATGCTACATACAGTAGATAGGTAACAGTAGATAGGTAACACAGTCTGGGAATAAGCAAATGTGGCAGGATAGGGGGAAATGAGTGGAGATAAAAGTTGGGTAGTACAATACATGAGGAATGGGCAACCAAGGGTGGTGTTAGTAGGACAGGTGAACAGTGGATTTAGTTTTGGGCACTGCACAGTTTGTGGTGGAAATGGTAATATACACTGAATCCAGAAAGTAGTCACAGCACATCACTTTTTCCACATTTTGCTATGTTACATTCTTATTCCAAAATTTATTAAATTCTTTTTCCCCTCTCAGAATTCTACACACAACACCCCATAATGACAATTTGAAAAAAGTTTACTTAGGGTATTGGCAAATTTATTAAAAATAAAAAATCACATGTATTCACAGCCTTTGCTCAATACTTCGTCGATGCACCTTTGGCAGCAATTACAGCCTCAAGTCTTTGTGAATATGATGCCACAAGCTTGGCACACCTATCCTTGGCCAGCTTCATCCATTCCTCTTTGCAGCATCTCTCAACTCTCAAGCTCCATAAGGTTGGCTGGGAAGCACCAGTGCACAGACATTTTACGATCTCTCCACAGATGTTAAATTGGATTCAAGTCTGGGTTCTGGCTGGACCACTCAGGGACATTCACAGAGTTGTCCTGAAGCCACTCCTTTGATATCTTGGCTATGTGCTGTAAGGAAACGCGGAAAGGCCGCCGTCTCTCGAGGTGAGGCGGCTGTTTCCGCGTCCAGCATGGCGTCACAACGCGGAAAAAACACCGCATGCCGCATAGGCAGTGCGGCGGAACCCGCATTGGTAACGGCGGAATCCGCATCAGAGGCGGCCCCCGCACTAGATACATTGCAAGACAGTACTGGTGTGGCTGGGACTGATAGTCCACCAAGATTCAGACTTACACGCGCGCGAGCACAGAGGCAAAGTTTAAATAGCTGTTAGAAGGGAGTCGGCTGATCAGCTGGGTCAGCTGACAAATTCCACTGCTCTCATTGGACCAGCAATTAGGGAGGTCCTGGAAAGGTCCTAGAGTATATATACTGCTGGTTGTTCACTTGCTCTTTGTCTGGCGTGCGATCACATATGTGGGAGCACCCAGATCCGTAGTCAGATCCGCAAGTGTGCCGGGACCAGCTGGAGCTGTAATCCTACACTTAGCTAGATTCTGTTGATAGCTAAAGTACTAGTTTGATTGTGATTATCTGTTATGACTTCTGCCTGCCTTGACTATCCTCCTGAACTCTGATCTTGTACCTCGATATTTCTGATACTCTGTTGCCGAACCCCGGCTCGTTCCTTGACTCTGCTTCTGCCTCCTGATTTTGTACCCCGATATATCTGATACCCCGTTGCTGAACCCTGCCTGTACTTTGACTCCGCCTTTGCCTCCTGATCTTGTACTTTATCTGTCCGTGTGTGTACGACCTGGCTTGTCCGACCTCGAGAACCGACCTTACTGTTAGAGGCGGTTCCTCGCTCTGTTAGTAATCCTTCCTTCTGAAGGTTACTTCCAGTCTGTCCTTCCTACTGTCAGTCTGACTCCTCCCGTCTTGGAGAGCTCAGGTCTGCGGAAGGAATCTGTGCAGTACTCCTTGCTGCACTGAGGCCTAGTCCTCTAAGTGTTACTGTTACACCTAACACTACACTCTACTCAGGCGAACAGAGGTTAGTTTGTATATCGGATTATCGGTGAGACTGCAGATCACTTATAATCTGGTATATATCTGTATTTCCGGTGATACTGCAGATCACCGGTAATCAGATACTCTCTGCGCCCACCGATCGTTACAGAACGCCAGACCATAAAACAGATGGAACGCGCTGATCCTCTGACTGTGCTTGCCACTTCGGTGGATAGCATTCATCAAGCACTGGGCCAGCACAAAGCTTTGATTGATTCCCTATCGGGCTCTGTGCGAACCCTCCAGATGTCAGTTGATTCAGTGCGATCCCCTCCTAGTGATGACATACGTATGCCTGTACCTGATAAATTTTCCGGCCACAAGTCTGACTTCCGGAATTTCAGGAGTAGAGTGTTGTCATACTTTGAGTTGAGACCCCGATCCTCGGGGACTGAGACCCAACGGGTCATTTTTATTAAAACACTGTTAACTGGGGATTCCCAATCCTGGGCATACAACCTGTCTCCCACAGATACAGCTCTGACCTCAGTAGAGGAATTTTTTAAGGCTATGGCCGTGATATACGACGACCCTGACCTTGCGGCAACTTCTGAGCGGAAGCTCAAACTTTTGCGGCAAGGCAGAGGGTCAGTCGAGGATTACGCGGCAGAATTTCGTAGGTGGTCTGTTACCACCAGATTTGACAATTTTGCTCTGATGGATTATTTTCTGTCTGGGTTGTCGGAGGAGGTCTCTGACTTGATGTTAACCTTACCCGAGCCCAAGACAGTCGATGAGGCCATATCATCGGCCATCCGAGTCGATCGTCGACTACGCCATCAGAGGCAGACTAGGGGCAGTCACCGGGTCAGGGTGACTTCGTATGTGGCACCTTCTGCTACATCCGCAGTAACAGCATCTCCGCCTGTGTCACCCTCTCCGGCCTTACCTCCACCCGAACCAATGCAAATTGGTCGATCTAAACTGACCCAGGTGGAACGTAGGCGGAGAATAACAGAACAACTGTGCCTGTATTGTGCAGAAGCAGGGCATAGGGTGCGAAACTGCCCTAACAAGTCGGAAAACGGGTCTGCCTAGGAGTAGTGGGGGGTGACACCCTAGGCACATCATTCTCACCCCAAAAAGAGAAGAAGTTACTTCTCCCCTGTACTATTACATGGGATAATAAGTCTGTAGCCACTGAGGCTTTTATTGATTCCGGCTCAGCGGCCAATTTTATGAACCTTGAATTTGCTCAGGAGTTGGGTATTCCTCTCACTCCAGTAAGTCCCCCCATTCAGGTCACGGCAGTAGACGATTCCCCTCTGCAACGGGATCGTCCCCTGTCACAGACTCCGCAGGTGAAGGTCACGATAGGAGTACTGCATGGGGAACAACTACAGTTTTTCGTTTTACATATGTCAACCTCCACCATTATCCTAGGCATGCCTTGGTTACAAGCCCACTCTCCACAAATCGACTGGGCTACGGGCCAGGTAACCAGATGGTCCGATCATTGTCATCAGCAGTGTCTGGGGAAGGTGACATTGGGTCAGACCAAGGTTTACGTGGAGGGTGTTCCAGTCTGTCCTTCCTACTGTCAGTCTGACTCCTCCCGTCTTGGAGAGCTCAGGTCTGCGGAAGGAATCTGTGCAGTACTCCTTGCTGCACTGAGGCCTAGTCCTCTAAGTGTTACTGTTACACCTAACACTACACTCTACTCAGGCGAACAGAGGTTAGTTTGTATATCAGATTATCGGTGAGACTGCAGATCACTTATAATCTGGTATATATCTGTATTTCCGGTGATACTGCAGATCACCGGTAATCAGATACCCTCTGCGCCCACCGATCGTTACATGTGCTAAGAGTTGTTGTCCTGCTGAAAGATGAACTGACGCTCCAGTCTGAATTCAAGAGCGCTCTGAATTCTAGGATGTCTCTGTACATTGCTGCAGTCATCATTCCTTTTTATCCTGACTAGTCTCCCAGTTCCTGCCACTGAAAAACATTCCCACAGCATGCTGCTGCCACTACAATGGTTAATTGTAAGGATGGTGTTGACCTACTGATTCACACCAAACAGTTCAATCTTTGTCTCATTAGACCAGATAATTTTGTTTCTCTTGGTTTGAGAGTCCTTCAGGTACCTTTTGGCAAACTCCAGGCAGGCTGCCATGTGCGTTTTACTAATGAGTGGATTCTGTCTGGCCACTCTACCATACAGTCCTGATTGCTGCAGAGATGGTTGTCCTTCTAGAAAGTTATCCTTTTTTTCACAGAGGACCTCTGGAGCTCTGACAGAGAGACATTGGGTTCTTGGTCACCTCCCTGGCTAAGGCCCTTCTCCCCCAATCGCTCAGCTTAAATGGCCGGCCAGCTCTAGGAAGAATCCTGTAGATTTTGAACTTCTTCCACTTATGGACAATAGAGGCCATTGCGCTCATTGGGACCTTCAAAGCAGTAGAACATTTTCGTTAACCTTTACCAGATTTGTGCCTCAAGACAATCCTGACTCAGAGGTTGACAGACAATTCTTTTGACTTCATGCTTGGTTTGTGCTCAGACATGAACTGTCAACTGTGAGCCCTTATATAGACAGGTGTGTGCCTTTCCAAATCATGTTCAATGAACTGAATTTACCACAGGTGGACTCCAATTAAGCTGCAGAAACATATCAAGGATGATCAGGGGAAATAAGGTGCACCTGAGCTCAATTTCGAGCTGCATGGCAAAGGCTGTGAATACTTATGGGTGTTGTGTGTAGAATTCTGAGGAAAAAAATAAGTAAAGTCCATTTTGGAATAAGGCTGTAACATAACAAAAAGTAGAAAACGGGATGTGCTGTGAATACTTCCTGGATGCACTGTAGTTGGTTTTACAGTAGTAGTTCACTGTTAGATGACTGTGAAGTCAAATATGGAACTCACTGCAGAGAGTTTGTGGGTACACTGATAAGACAATGTTCCTTGGCTCAGTTGATCAGGTGATAAGCACAAAGTGGTGGAGGTTTAGAAAAATGGGGGACTGTGAAAAAGGGAATGGGACAGGAAAGTAGGGGTTATTGGAGAGAAGATATGAGGGGAAAGGGAAGGTGAATGGAAGAAAAAAGAGAGGAGGTTGGTGAAGGAGGAGAGTAGGAGATGAGGAAAACATCAATAGGGAAAAGAGTAGGAATGGGGGAGGGGAAGCGAGGAAATGATAGTGAATGGAATGTGAAGAAAATAGTAGAAAGGGAGGATGAGTAAAGAGTAAAAAAGTAGAAGGCAAGGAAAAGAGAGCAGGAAGAGGTGAAAAAAAGGTCAGGGCTGAGGAAAGTAGAGGAAATGGGGGTTAACATAAGTTGGAGAAAGTAGGGCGAGTTGTCTGGAGGAGGTAAAACAAGGAAGATGGGAGGGTTAAGAGTGTTAGAAGATGGGATGGTTGAGGGAATGAAAGCAAAAGCAGTAAAAGAAAGAGAAGGAGAGAAAGAGAGGGAAGTAGAGCAGTGAGGAGTTTAGGGTTATAGGTGTGGAGGTAGGGGACAATTGTAATTGGGAGGTGGGAGGAAGAAAAGGGAAAAGAGAGACTAAGGGAAGGAGGGGTAGGATGGATAGGACAGTTGAATCCCCCAAGCAAAAACCTTGTACTCCTGAAGCACCACTTTCAGAAAGTCAAATTCTTAGGGCCCATTTACACTTGTAAACGCAAAACAATCGCTAGCGTTTTGCGTAGGTTATTTTACCGTGATAATCATGGTAAAATCAGTGTACAAATTCACGTTTTTTTTTAGCTATCGCAATTAGCGCTTTAATAGCATGCTAATCACAGCAAAATGCTGCATGTAATGCGACTGCGATTGCCGCTACTCGCGAATTACCCGCGTTCGGTGGCAATTGTGGCAGTGAGATCACTGCCATATACTTAGTATTGCGAATCACCTGCTAATCGCCCTAGTGTGAATGAGCCCTTAAACAGGAAGAGGCAGCCTTCTGGTCGACTGTCTTCTTTACGCCCTTTTCCCACTCCATTCATGCTCCTCCCAGCTCCACTAAGCTTGTTCCCAATTGTCCTGAGCGAGCATTTTGAAACGGAAGTGCTAACCATGGAAGTTCCTCCACTGCAACAGTGTGCACCTTGACCAGTTGAACATACCAATTGCTGTTGCATATACATTTACGGTCAATAATAAGTCAGAGCCGCCTCCACAGTACCTAGGACAATAGCATACTGTCACCGTTGCTACAAAGAAATAAAATTTCAGTTTCCAACCAAATCAAAGTTCAAACATGGACTGGAAGCTAATTTTTAATACTATTAAAGATAACCTAAAGTCCCCCCCAAAAAATGAGATTAACTCACCTGGGGCTTCCCTCAGTCCCCTGCAGACAATCGGTGCCCTTGCAGCTCCGGTCCGATGCCTCTGGACCTGCCGGCGAACACTTCCGGTTTGGCCGTCACCGGCCGACAGGCATGGGAACGCGAGTGATTGTTCGCGTTCCCAGCCTGTATATCGCCCCCTATGCTGCTATTGCGGCAAGGAGGCCGCAATAGCAGCATAGGGGGCGATATACAGGCTGGGAACGCGAACAATCACTCGTTTTTTTTTTGTTGCCTTTAGGTTCACTTTAAGTTATAAATTAGCTTGTGTTGACATGTTATTTCATATCTCAATTTATGAAAAGTGGAGTAAAATCTTATTGATTTTTATTTTTTTCAAGTTCATTCTGAACTCCTCTTAACTTTACCTCTAGTTAACTAATTTATATATTCTTTCCCGGCCTTACATGTTGATTCTCCCCTTGGCACAACAAACCCAGCAAATCACGATGCTTGTGAATTCATTACAAAAACATCTTTATTAAACAGCGGGAATAAAGAGCAGAAAATTATTTGCAAATGTGCTTCAAGCCAGTGGTCTCTTTACCACTGCAGCGTGTTGAATTTGCTGTGTCATGTTCCCTGGCAGATCAGCCCTTCTGTAAACTAACTGGAGCATTGCAGTCAGACAAGCTGTCATTTCTCATGCACTTTTGATTCCATTCAATCCTTACCTTATGTCTGGTGCAGATGACTCTTTTGGCAAAATGTATAAAAAATAAATAAATAAAAAAATAAAAATAAAACATTTTATAGTATAGTAACTTTTTTTTGGACTTATAGCCCAAATAAAGACACGTCTAATGTTAATCTCTGGAGAGTTAAGACAAGCAGAAATAAAAAAAAAAAAAGCCACAGTTCTAGCTGACATAAGAAGAGGAGGTCTGAAAGAAGAAGGAAGTCACACACTGTACACAAAAAAAGCAATAGGGGTGGCAGGACATGCATGGCAGTGTTCAGTGTTGAACTAGTCAGTACTAAGCCTTTTTTTTTGGGGGGGGGGGGGGGGGGAGGGGGTGTAGGGGGGGGGGGTGTAGGGGTGTAGGGGGGGGGGTGTAGGGGTGGGGGGGATGGGAAGGAGTTTACCTTCAATGGAACTTGGATGGTGCATTTTTGATAAGACACAACAATGGAATATCAGTTCCGCTCCACACATTCCAAATACTAATAACTAACAAGTTTACAGTTTGCTTACATTGTGTTAATATGCATGTGAAGTACAACTATTCTACACTATGCATAACTTTGACTGGCAGATACAGCTGCTGCCATAAATGGATTCCTGTGCTTGTTGAAAATTAATTACATGGGTTCTGCCTGTTGCAGTCAACTATTCATGCAGCAAGGTGAGGGTTCTTGTATGCCCCCAAAGTTCTATTTTAGATATCCTTAGTTGGTTTCAAATTGAAAAAGAAATATAATCTATAGAGGGGGGGGGGGGGGGACGGACACAATGAGGATGGGAATTGAATGGGGTATTATTCTGTATAAACCTGTCCAAATCGATCAAACATAAAAAATGACATTGCTATTTTGTTAAAAACAATCAGGAAACCATTATTTTACAGTGTAGGCACAACAAATATTAGCTAAAAACAAGTGCTTAGCATGGACAGTGAAGAGGTGTCCACCACATGGAGTGACATCTGAGTCATGCTCATTTCTAGATGCTGGCAAGGCTGGATTTATACTTTGTGTGCCCCTAGGCCAAGTATATTGGGGCTTCCCTTCCATGTACAGCAGCTCCCCTCCCATTAAATGTGCCGCCCCCTCTTCCATGTGTATAATCCCCGTGCTGCATACCCTCTTTTTCATGCACAGCTCTCTTGGACATCAGCTTCCCTTTTCATGTGTTGCTCCCCATTTACAGTGTTTTCTTTCCTATGTAGCAAACCCTATTTCATGTCCAGGTGCCCCCTTGGGCTGCAGCCGCCCACGGCTGGGGCCTTAGTGGCGTTTCCAGACATCTGGCCCCGAATGTTGGATCACTGCATCAGGTGTCAAAAGCTGATGCAGGTGAGGTTACATATGCTGCCAATCTGTTGTATTAAATTGCAGCTGGAAGTCACTCAGTGGCTGGCAGATGGGAAGTTGAACTGTGTGATAAGTGAGCAGATCAGTTTTGTACATAAAAAAGGGCACCTGGAAATTTGGGCACCCAGAAAAGCCGATAGCAGAATCTCTGTTAATTTACTGATATTCTACTCTTACAGTACATAACATATCAGCAATAAATACTGATATTTTACTACAGCTAATCATAACCATTTTCTCACACTGAACCCTCCCTCTATTGATAACTAACCTTAACCACCCCCCTCCCATGGCTAACCTCAACCACCCCCTTCCCACGGCTAACCCTAACTACCCTCCCCACAGTTAACCTTATTAACCACCCTCATGACTAACCTTAACCACACCCCACCCACAGCTGATCTTAACCATTCCCCCCAGGGCTAACCTTAACCACCGCCTCAATGGGTAACCTTAACGCCCCCCCACAGCTAACCTTAACCAATCCCCCTATGGCTAACCTTAAACACCTGTTTAGGCATGAGTTTAGGCATGATAAAGGGCTTTTCACCAGCATGCTAACTGTTAGCACTGCTTTGTGAATCAAGCCCATTGTGTTCTGTTGTAGTAATTTTGCATAACATTTGGAAATTACAAGTCGGAATTCTTTGAATTACGAAATCCAACTTTAAACTCAAAATTGCAAAATTGTAGTAGGAAAGACAGAATTTGGAATCCTGTGACATCCATGCAACTATTCCGACTGTTAGACCTTTTCGTAGAATTCAGGGAGTCCCGCAGAGCGTCTGTGATGGATCTGAGATGGGCATTAGCTATTATACATTTTTTAAAAGTCTTCATGACCATTTCATATCATGGCACTCAAGGCTGTATGCTCTCTTTCCTTCTCTGTGGACTCTTCATAAGTGACTGCACCTCACAGACTCATTAGTAAAGGTTCTGGAGTTCCCAGATGACCCAACTCTAGTAGGTTATGGATGTACAGTGGGCCAGCACTGATTCATTAGAATTAATTAACAGCACACCATTTTCATAATTTCGAAACAATTTAAGGCAGAGATGTCAGTAGACGTTATGAGACCCCATAGCAATCTGTGATGATGAAGCCCAAACCTTGTTGAACATTCGAAGGATGATACCCAGCCTTCCTCCTTCTTTCCGTATAGATACTGGTGGACTTGGTGATATATAGTTCCTCCCCCTTCCCATACATACTGTACATACAGCCTGTTGGCATAGAGTCATATAGCTACCCCTCCGTGGTAGTGTTGATTGTAGACTGCTTCAAACATATATCGGTGCTCCCCCACAAAGACTTTACTGTTAATAAGTATATTTCCATTTAAATTTTCAGCCAGCTATGAATGTCTAAATCTAGCTGATATTATGCTGTATGAGTAAATAGATGCACAGAGCTGGATTTCCAACACCTGGCTGGACAAATCCAGTAACTAGCAAGAAACCTGCGCACTCCCTTAAAGGGGATCTTTCGCGAATGAGGAAAAAAATACAAAAATGGTTTATGCATAAACTATTAAACATCCTTCTAAAATAGTGTAAAAAGATTTTTTAAAAAAATGAATGGTTTCATCAATACAACATGTAATGTAAATAATGACGGATGATGGACTGGGAGGCTAATCCATTTGTTAAGGGTGTTTTTTGTTTTTACTTTAATTTCACAACCATAACTGCTGCCTACGTAGTTTTCAGTGGTATAACCCACTTCTAGCAGGAATCACCATTATAGTTATAACAGCTGAGCTCCTCAATATGTGTTTACATTGTTGCCAGGCAACCACACAGACCCCGGTGCAGGGAGTCCTTTGTGCAAAGAGTCATAAGCTGCTGGGAGAATGAGCCAGAATTAGTCCCATCTACACCATATGGTTCTTTGTCGGATGCGATTCAATATGATTCATTTTGATTCAATCTGACATTAACGATTCATGATTCGATTCAATTTGAATAGATTTGAATCGAATCATGAATTTGGACATGTCAGATTGAATCAAATCGAATCAATGAATCGAATTATATTAAATCGAATCTGACAAAGAATCATATGGTGTTGTAACGATTGTGGAACTTTCTCCGTGATCAGCGCACAACGCGTGCGCTGACACGGCGGAAATCCTCCACAAGCGTGTAATTGCAGGCACCCAGCAAAAGGTGCTACGCACCTGTAGAGGGAAATTCCTGTCGGCAGATGGCGTTGGGGAGTGCAGAGGAACCAATCTTCTGTACCTCCACAAATGCCAGACAGGAATTGTACGAAGCGCAGAACGCAATCGCAAGAGAGGCGATTGCGAATGAGAACGAGCAAAGGGACAGGTTGTATGTGTGTGCGCCAATCCAGTCGCCACCCCGCGACCGCGCACACACAACAGCAGATATGAAATAGGAACGCGATTGTGAGAGGTGCGATTGACAGACGTGACACAAGGCAGATCAGGACAGAATACGAGGGTAGCAAAGGCACAGTAAATAATACAATGAGAAGATGCGGAAAACAACAAACGCTAGCTAACCGCGAACACCGCACTCATTCGCAACAGTGCACGCGGTTATGCGCGGTCTCCACGTGATAAGCACGATAGAGACAAGCACGCCTAACTAACCATCGACAGACAAACATGAAACAGAGGACGCGAACGCTTGCTTAACGGCTACCTCACCGAGCCTCCAGCAAGCGGTCGTAGCAGATAAGACAGACACACGAAAACAGGGACAAGTGAGAGATAGGATCCACAGCACTAGCGAAAAGTGGCTAGCGCGATCCAGGTACAGAGTAGCAGAACAGAAGGATCCCCAGCGCTAGCGAAAAGTAGCTAGCGCGATCCCAGGAGACAGAACAGAAGGATCCCCAGCGCTAGCGAAAAGTAGCTAGCGCGATCCCAGGAGACAGAACAGAAGGATCCCCAGCGCTAGCAAAAAGTAGCTAGTGCGATCCCAGGAGACAGAACAGAAGAGATAGCTGGTAGCAACCGCTGCACCAGCTATACTCCAAGAACAGAGATCAGAACCATTTCCTGTCAACCACCATAGGGACAGGACAATGGCAAACAGGCAAGACAAGACAGAACAGGCAATACAGATAATACAATCCTAACTGCACTAGGGAAATCTGCCTAGCGCAGATTCAGGAATTACTCTAAGCTGATGTTCAAACAGAGAGCAAGGCTGACACCCCACCAGGAGTGTTGCATAGGACGAAATCCTTATGAACAGCGAAGCATTGTGGGAAAGACATAGTACTTATAGTACACGCCTCCAATGAATGTGGCCAGGCAATTTGCATGACAACGTATGCAAATTCCTCTGCAAGCACAAGCTGCAAAACTGACAGAAGCTCTTCTTTCCAGAGTCCTGCAGCATGCAAATCAAAACAATGGTCAAAAAGCTGCCTGCCTGCACAGGCAGCTGAGCAAATCATCACAGTACCCCCTCCTCCAGGGTCGAATTCCAGACGACCCTCAAAACTGCTATTAGCAACAGACTCAAACTGAAGACTTATGAAGGTCAGGACAGCCCGACAAGGTCCAATTCCAGAGTCAGTCCACCCGAAACCGACCTCATCGGACACAGAAGCCACCGAAACATGCCCATCAGTACTACCAGTCTCAGTATAACACCCATCAGGACTGTGAACGCCAGAGAAGAAGCCATCGACACCCTCCAGACAATACCCACCACCTTCCAAGGAGCGTCCGAAAATACCAAACCTGCCACAATACCTGTTTGAAGTGTCCCTTACAACACAAAAGCCACCGTTGATCTTATCCAGGGTACCAAGCAAAATTTCTCCCGGAATCTCCCAGAACCTTTTGAAGCTCCACAGAGATCCCAAGAGGGCAGAACAATCACCAGGCTCACATGGAGAATTACCAAGAACCCCCATGGAACCAATGACAATTCCGGATTCAGAATTACGAGGACCCCCATCAAGATCAAGACTTTCAGGGACCACTTCTGGGCATGCAAGCAGGCAGGCCATATCAGAGCATGTCTCCACCGAGGAAGCATCTGAGTACGCTGGTAACCGAGGCACACTTGGGCTTTCTGGGTCACAGAGCACACTGGGGTACACCAGCACAGGAGAAACCTCAGGACATGTCGGGGAACTGCCAACCTCAGAGTCCGACACGAGGGAACCAAAACCAGGACCGGGCAGAGAATTATCACGAGCAATGGTCTCAAGCACTGGACTTTCAAAAGAAGACTCGGACTCAAATTCAGAAATTTCTGTGACTGCAATATTATCATTGACTACATATGAGTGAAGCTCCACCAGAGCTGCAAAGGTAGTCAGCACAACAGCAATGCCTACTGAAGTGGGCAACACCTCAGAAGGACTTGGGGGGCAGGAGACATCTCCTACAAGTTCTGCTCCCTTTGGGAGGAACTCGGAGACCTCCAGAACATCAGACAAAACTTCAGGAACATAATTTTTCAAGTTTTCTGAGAAGGATTCTGAACTATCCATGTTACAGGGCAAAACTAGAACTTTATTTTGTGGACAGGGCAAATGTCCCAGGGAAGGTTCCACTATAAACTGAGACTGGATCTCATCATCATGAGCGGAATGTACAGGAATATCTACTAGAACACACACTGACTCCCCAACTTTAATCTCACTGCACCCCGAATTCTGCGTAGCAGTCAAACTAGCTTGCAACTCTAAAACTGCAGAAAAACAGGTGAGTATAGCAGAAATACCTAGACGAGCCTCTAGGGGCACTGCAGGAGATATTGTACAAGGCAATATTAACTCATCCAGAGTACAGGGTACAGAATCAGAATTTTTCTCAAAACAAGAAAGGGACTCACAAATGTCAGTGCAAGTGGAGATCATGTTTTTATCCATGGTACAGGGCAGATTCAGAGAAAGCGTCTCTGAACAAGGCAAAGAAGGTTCAGCATCAGATTCGCAAAACCGAAGCGCTGTCTCACTCTTAGATTCGGCTAACAATGTCGAATCTGAGGAATCAGAACGCAAAACCTGCGAATCAAAATTCACTTTAGGTTGTGAAACTGACGCTTCTATAGCGCAAACTTCCGCGATCTGCGGAGCAGACAGCAAGGCATCTAGGACCGAAACGCTGGAGCAACTGTCCCCAGGCAACGGTCCCTTACAGGTGTGAACAGGTTGAGACATAGACTCATTTGCAGAAGAAATGGCGACATCAACAGGATAAACTTTATAAGGCATAAAAATTTTACTTTTGACGCTGCATAGTCGAGAAATTTTCCTCATAGCAGGGTCATAGACGGAAGATCTCAAAGATCTGTTTCTAACTGACAAAGGATCCCACACATCCTTGAGGAAACCGGCAGACTCATGCCGATCACAATCTGCAGGAACATCCGAGAAACAGGCATCAGATCGCACAAATTCAAACTGCACACTGTCAGGAGAGAATCCTTCAGGATTCGCACAGGAACCAACCACAGCGGCATACTCATTCATTTCAGATTGCACAAAGTCAAGACTCTCATGCTTTACCCCAGAAAGGCAGGAACAATCATCCGACAACGATGTCTCTTTATTGGAATCAATTGGTTGGTGTGTGTGCAACTCATCCAAAATCGTTTGCCATACATAGATCACCAGATCCACATCATCCTTGTCACATTCATCGGAATCAATCAGAAGGTACATAGAATCGAGACAAGCATTCAAGACATCTTCGCTTTTTGCGATGTAAAAATCGCAAAAGGCTTTCCAATCAAAATCGAATTCTTCCAGCAGGGCCCCAATATCCCAGGAAGCAAATGGGGGTTCAAACAGGCCAGTATCCAAATAATCTCCATAGGGGTGGAGTTCAGGAACAAGAACAGATTTTTTAACTGCTTTAATGTAGTGTGCGATCCTACCTATAGCAGGATCCACATAAGCTTTGGATTGGGGCAAAAAACCTGGAAACTGATCAGCAGATGCATTATAAACATCATTATCATACTGCATGGTTTTGCCCATTTCAGACTTGACAGAAATAATCTCTTTATTTGTGGTTGCTAGGGGCAACGGATCTTTCCGCTGGGAAGCCTTCCTAGATCTTTTACATTTAGACTTAGAGGCTTTGGATGGCTGCTTTATGGATGAGAGAGTAGATGGAACAGCTGATTGAGCTGCTGACAACAACTCGTTAAGGGGGTATGGTAATTGAGGTAATCTCAGCCAATTGTGAATTAAAAAGGCCAAGAATTCCAGGGGTCTTTGACTCAGGGTGGTATGATCTAACACATCATAAGCCCACATTGACATTTCGCCCCCCAACAGAATGTAAACCATTTGGGGGGCCCAGGTAGACACTGGGGTGCATTGGAATTCAGGGTTCGCTAACAGTTTTGTACACTCAGACAAAAATTCGTCTGCTGATTCAGGTTCAAGTTTTTTAAATCTCTTAAAGGTACAAGAGCCATATTCGACAAAATCGTACAAATCAGAAATTCCGTCTACACTGGGGTTTTGGGTTGGGCTGTTCATACTGTAACGATTGTGGAACTTTCTCCGTGATCAGCGCACAACGCGTGCGCTGACACGGCGGAAATCCTCCACAAGCGTGTAATTGCAGGCACCCAGCAAAAGGTGCTACGCACCTGTAGAGGGAAATTCCTGTCGGCAGATGGCGCTGAGGAGTGCAGAGGAACCAATCCTCTGTACCTCCACAAATGCCAGACAGTAATTGTACGAAGCACAGAACGCAATCGCAAGAGAGGCGATTGCGAATGAGAACGAGCAAAGGGACAGGTTGTATGTGTGTGCGCCAATCCAGTCGCCACCCCGCGACCGCGCACACACAACAGCAGATATGAAATAGGAACGCGATCGCGAGAGGTGCGATTGCCAGACGTGACACAAGGCAGATCAGGACAGAATACGAGGGTAGCAAAGGCACAGTAAATAATACAATGAGAAGATGCGGAAAACAACAAACGCTAGCTAACCGCGAACACCGCACTCATTCGCAACAGTGCACACGGTTATGCGCGGTCTCCACGTGATAAGCACAATAGAGACAAGCACGCCTAACTAACCATCGACAGACAAACATGAAACAGAGGACGCGAACGCTTGCTTAACGGCTACCTCACCGAGCCTCCAGCAAGCGGTCGTAGCAGATAAGACAGACACACGAAAACAGGGACAAGCGAGAGATAGGATCCACAGCACTAGCGAAAAGTGGCTAGCGCGATCCAGGTACAGAGTAGCAGAACAGAAGGATCCCCAGCGCTAGCGAAAAGTAGCTAGCGCGATCCCAGGAGACAGAACAGAAGGATCCCCTGCGCTAGCGAAAAGTAGCTAGCGCGATCCCAGGGGACAGAACAGAAGGATCCCCAGCGCTAGCAAAAAGTAGCTAGTGCGATCCCAGGAGACAGAACAGAAGAGATAGCTGGTAGCAACCGCTGCACCAGCTATACTCCAAGAACAGAGATCAGAACCATTTCCTGTCAACCACCATAGGGACAGGACAATGGCAAACAGGCAAGACAAGACAGAACAGGCAATACAGATAATACAATCCTAACTGCACTAGGGAAATCTGCCTAGCGCAGATTCAGGAATTACTCTAAGCTGATGTTCAAACAGAGAGCAAGGCTGACACCCCACCAGGAGTGTTGCATAGGACGAAATCCTTATGAACAGCGAAGCATTGTGGGAAAGACATAGTACTTATAGTACACGCCTCCAATGAATGTGGCCAGGCAATTTGCATGACAACGTATGCAAATTCCTCTGCAAGCACAAGCTGCAAAACTGACAGAAGCTCTTCTTTCCAGAGTCCTGCAGCATGCAAATCAAAACAATGGTCAAAAAGCTGCCTGCCTGCACAGGCAGCTGAGCAAATCATCACAGGTGTAGATGGGACTGATTCTGGCTCATTCTCCCAGCAGCTTATGACTCTTTGCACAAACGACTCCCTGCACCGGGGTCTGTGTGGTTGCCTGGCAACAATGTAAACACATATTGAGGAGCTCAACAGAGCTCAGCTGTTATAGCTATAACGGTGATTCCTGCTAGAAGTGGGTTATACCAATGAAAACTACAGAGGCAGCAGTTATGGTTGTGAAATGAAAGTAAAAAAAAACCACCCTTAACAAATGGATTAGCCTCCCAGTCCGTCATCCGTCACTATTTACATTACATGTTGTATTCATGAAACCATTCATTTTTTAAAAAAACTTTTTACACTATTTTAGAAGGATGTTTAATAGTTTATGCATAAACCATTTTTTATTTTTTTCCTCATTCGCGAAATAACCTCTTTAACCTAATCTATAGGAACTATGTAGGATAACTGTTTTATAAATGCATGTTTTACCTGCTTATATGTAAACAAAATGAAATAAGGTTTGCCATCAAGTCCTTCAGTGTGTAAAGCTCAACTGAAGGGGTTGCGCTTTCTAAACAATAGTGGAGTTTCACTTAAAGTACGATTGTCTGTAGACTCCGGTGGGAGGGGACACAATAGGTGAACGATCTAGTGGCTGGAGGCATGGGGGGGGGAGGGTTGGGTGTTCTCTTGCTTCTGGGACATATGCCCTTGATTCACATTGTCTGGATGACATTTATATGTGATGGTTCTTGGATTCTTCAACAGTATTAGAGAACAACATGAAAAATAGATAGATAGACAGGTATACAGATATTAAACATTTACAGGGAGAGGAATAGTAGAACTGAGTAATCCACTCTGCACATAGAAATGTACATGTGTAGAATAAGTAAGCTTATAATTTAGCCCTTGAACTACCAGCCACTCCATTCTATCAAGCTAAGGGCACAAACATACTGAGAGTATCCTGTTCCTTAAAATGTACCGAAAGGGAAAAAAAGTGCTCCTAGAGGGTACCTTCCTTGGGAGAGGGAAGTCTCTGGATCCTAAAGAGACTTACCCGTCCTCCTCACCAGAGGGGATCCAGTGCTGGCCCCCCCTGAAGATCCGCTTGTCCCCGTTAATCGGGAGCCTTGCACAGGGACAGCATCAGCTTCCCCTTGGGCTCCGGCAGAAATAGTCGAACATGAGCAGGTTCGCTCTACTGCACAGGCAGTAAAGTGGCCCCGGACTTGGCTATTTCCACTAGAGCACGAGGGGAAGCTGATACTGTACCTGTGCGAGCAGGCAAGTGTAAGTACTATGGTGGATATTTCTCCAAAGGAGCCAGCGCTAGATCAGGGCTGCAGAGGAGGACGGGAGAAGCATCATTAGGATGCAGAGGCTTCCCCCTCCTCAAGTAAGTATTTGGTTTTTTTTAAATTAAAATCACAGGTGCCCTTTAAAAAGAAGAATATACATAGAGCGGGAGAGAGATAGTGAGACTGAGTTTTTCCAGCATTTTAGTGAAGCTATAGCATTTTAGTTTAACCCTTTCAAGCTAGGATAGGGTGCACCCTTAACATTTTAAAATTCTCTCCACGATAAACATTTTCTGTGATCCAGTTTGAAATCATTTACACTTAAAAAAATCTACATATTCATGATCTGTGATTTTCCCTATTGAGTCCTTCATTATAACTGCTATTAAGAGCCAGAGTAGTGATTTTAGCACCCTCTTTTGTTCAGTACATGTAATGCTGTATTTCTCTGCTTGGGATCCCCAGAAGGTCTTATTTCCCAGTCCCCAATCAAATACATCACAACAAACTATTTTTAGCATCAATTTTCCTCCACATCAAACCCAGAGACAGCGAGGAAATACCCAGACAGCAGAGAGGAGAGGGGGGAGAGGAAGGAGGGTGACTGCAGAGAGGGAATAGAGGAGCAGGTGAGGCGTGGAGAGTAGTGGAGTGCGAAACAGAAAAACATGAGAGGCAAACAACAAATATGTATCCTACAAAAAAAATCTGGCTAGATAAAATAAACCTAAACGAAGGCGAGTAAAAATCCAACTGAGTAAGGCAATTCTTACACTGCCTGCATAGGAAGGCAAAATATAGAAGCAGCACTAGTGATAATTACTAATATTCAGGCTACTAAATAACCAAATGTGTGTGAATAGCTGAAAGCCGTAAAATTCCATCTGCAGAATTTTCCAGAAGCTGAGAAAAGGGAGCAAGGCTTTCACAAAAGATTGTGGTAATTATGCCTTCACCCTTCTTTTTACCTTTAATCCTCATTACTATAAGTTTACGATTTATCATGTTTACAACAATTTTGTTAAATTAGAACAAAGCAAGGTATATTTCATTATGTTACCATGCTGTGAATTAGATTCCATGATTATCTGATTATCGCCTGTTGTTTATTAATAATAATAATAATGTTAACAACAATAATGATCATGTGTATGAATAAATAAAAATGTTTTTGAAGCCAAGATGAGAACTATTGCTTGGCACTGTGCTTTCGAATCCTTTCAAGGATGGACAGATCTGAAATCTGTTATTGGGAAGGGAGATTTTCTATAGCTGAACAAGGCTTTTTTTATCGTCACAGATTAGATGTTAGAAATAGGTTTATGTAGCCTCTAATTAACAGCTGTAAGCTTATTTTGAGTCTGGCTGCAATGCTTCAGAACATTATTTTTTGCAGTATGATAACGAATACACTTCAATAATGTACATTTCAAGCATCTCTATTGTCTGAAATTAGAGTGCTTTTTTTTGTATATTTATGCATTCATTAATGGAAAAAAATGTAAAACGTAAATGAAAATAGAATGTAATGATTCGCAAATCTTTCAATATATAATTTAAAATAGTCAAAGACAACATATTGCATTTTGATGCATTTATTATTCAATGAAAAATGTAGGGTTATTTTAATTTCAAAGCCAACAATACATTTAAAAAAAGTTAGGATGGTCAAAAAAAAAACCTGAAACAGCTGCCTAATGCTATAAATCAAACTACAACAAAACAAAACTAAGTGGAACATCTCACAACTAATTAGATTGACTGGCAAAATATCAGGAACGTGGGTATAAATTGGGCATTCCAGAGCATGAGGAGGAGTACACCACTGTGTGAGACATTGCACAAGGCAAATAGTGCAATGATTTGTGACTAATATTTCACAAAGTATGTTTACAAATTTTAGGATCTTAACCATCTAGAGCATACAACATTATTAACTGATTCAAAGGGGGGCACACGAGTAGTGCCAAGCAGTAAGGGTGTTGAGCTTGCAAACTCCCACTGAGAACCCTTGTAGCCACTGACTAAAGTGCCTAAAGTAAAATACAGTGATCAGAGCACACTCAAACTAGTCCCCTCCAGTCCATGCTACTGCACAGCTCCAGAATAGACTGGACAAGGAATCAAAAGAGGTGGCTGTCTGACAAAGAAGCTCCACTTTGCTTCAAACAGCATGTTTGCACTTTCTCTTCCTCAGCATGTTGGACATCCCCCAGCAGCCCAAGCTCCAGGAAGTGGGTGAGATTGTGCCAACATAAAAGTAGACTTTACTGTTTGTTTGCAAAATTGCACATATGGATCTCTCCCTCATCACATCAACAGTAGAGATGGCCCGAACTGTTCGCCGGAGAACCTCCGGGGTTCGCAAACTTTTCCGGAAGTTTGATTCGCCCCCATAATGCATCATTAGGGTCAACTTTGACCCTCTACATCACAGTCAGCAGGCACATTGTAGCCAATCAGGCTACACTCCCTCCTGGAGCCCCACCCCCTTTCTAAAAGGCAGGCAGCATCAGGCATTGGACTCACTCTTGTGCCTGCAGTAATTAGAGAAGGGAGAGTTGCTGCTGCTGCTGCAGAGAGAGCTATAGGGAAAGCTTAGTTAGGCTCTTGTAGGCTTGTTAGCTTGCTCCTTGCTGATTCTTATTGCTAAAAAAGCACCCCCCAACAGCTTTTGAGAGCTAATCTTGTTCTTGTGATCTATTGTTTTGTGTGTGTGTGTCCCACAGACACTTGTGTTGCATAAACAGCCTTGGTAATTCCTACTGTGCCACTGCCAGGCCCAGCACATTCAGTGACTATTTATTTGTGTCACAGGCAGCTGCACATTTGTAATCCCAATCACTGCACCTGTTCACTGTTCATTGCACCTACCTACCTATACCTATGTGAGCACATGCATTGTTAATGCATTGTTAATACCACCAGTCATTGCACCTGTTCAGGGTACCTGTGTGTGTGTATGTGTGTGTATATGTGTGTGTGTGTGTGTGTGTGTGTGTGTGTGTGTGTGTGTGTGTGTGTGTGTGTGTGTGTGAGACAGGCAGCTGCACATTTGTAATCCCAATCACTGCACCTATTCACTGTTCAGTGCACCTACCTACCTATACCTACGTGAGCGCACGCATTGGTAATACCACCAGTCATTGCACCTGTTCAGGGTACCTGTGTGTGTGTGTGTGTGTGTATGTGTGTGTGTGTGTGTGTGTGTGTGTGTGTGTGTGTGTGTGTGTGTGTGTGTGTGTGTGTGTGTGTGACAGGCAGCTGCACATTTGTAATCCCAATCACTGCACCTGCTCACTGTTCAGTGCACCTACCTACCTATACCTACGTGAGCGCACGCATTGTTAATACCACCAGTCATTGCACCTTTTCACGGTACCTGTGTGTGACAGGTGCACATTTGTAATACCAATCCTTGCATACCTGTTCACTGCACCTGTGTGACCGCACGCTGTTTAGTATACCAGTCCGTGCATACCTGTTAACTGCACCTGTATGACAGGTGCACATTGTGTTGTAATACCAGTCACTGCTACCTTTCACTGCACCTGTGTGACTGCACATTGTATTAGTCAAGTCAGTGCATACCTTTCACTTCATCCCACCCGATATGGACAAAACAGGTAGAGGCAGAGGCAGGGGCAGACCCAGGCCACCTGGCAGGTCTCTTCAAGGTTTTGCTGATGTGATTTCGTGCAGCCCTGGCCCAAAGTACAGTGCTCAGAAGAAGGCACGTCCCATCAACTCCCAAGATTGTCAGGACATGGTTGACTATTTAACACAGAACACCTCATCTTCCGCATTCACCAGCGCTACTCCAAGTACCACATCCGCTACATTTGACACTTCACAGGAGTTATTTGGTGGGGAAATCACCGATTCACAGCCATTATTGTTACAACAAGATGAAGGCACTAAGCAAGTTACACCACCTCATATGTCTGAGTTAGGCGACACTATGGATGTAAGGTGTAAGGAGGAGGATGATAAAGTACCTGCTGTTGGTGCAGTTTTGGAGGTCTCCAATACAAGCAAAGTTTTGGAGGATGATTATGATGATGATACTGCCATTGATGCCACGTGGGATCCTAAGAGACACGATGACCAAGGGGACAGTTCAGAGGGGGAGTCAGAGAGGAGTAGGAGGAGACGATTTGCTGAAAGAAGCAGGGGGAGCTCGTCGTCAGAAACAGCTGGTGGCAGTGTCCGGCGCCATGTATCGCCACCTATGTACAGCCAGCCAACATGCCCTTCAACGTCAGCTGCTGACGCCACCATAGTGCCCACACCCCAGGGTGGCTCAGCGGTGTGAAAATTTTTTTGTGTGTATGCCAAAGATCAGAGCAATGCCATCTGTACTCTCTGCCACCAAAAATTGACCCGTGGAAAGACCAACACCCACGTAGGGTCAACTGCCTTACGAAGGCACATGCAGAAAAGGCACAAACTGCAATGGGAAGACTACTTGAGCAAAAGCAGCACACAAAAGCAAAGCCACCCTCCTTCTCCTCTTCCTCCTTCAGATGCATCACCTTCAGCCGCTTTCTCCCTTGCACCTTCACAATCACAGCCACCCCACTCCACTCTGCCTCTCACCTTGAGCGGTTCCTGCTCCTCTGCCCACAGCAGTAGTCAGGTGTCCGTGAGGGCAATCTTTGAGCGGAAGAAGCCAATGTCTGCCTGTCACCCCCTTGCCCGGCGTTTCACAGCTGGCTTGGTGGAACTGTTATCCCGCCAGCTGTTACCATACCAGCTGGTGGACTCTGAGGCTTTCCGAAAATGTGTGGCCATTGGGACACCGCAGTGGAAAATACCAGGCCGCAATTATTTCTCCAAAAAGGTGATACCCAAACTGTACCATGAAGTTGAGAGGCAAGTGGTGTCATCTCTGGCAAACAGTGTTGTGTCAAGGGTCCATCTGACCACGGATGCCTGGGCTGCCAAGCACGGTCAGGGCAGGTACATTACTTACACAGCCCATTTGGTCAACCTGGTGTAGAGGCCTGCGCGGGGCTAATTTTTCAGACCCGCACCCGACCCGCAACCTGCTACCCGCACCCGACCTGCAACCCGCTTTCTGGTGAATTTGATACCTGCACCTGACCCGCACCCGCAGAACCGCTACCCGCATCCTACCCGCAACCCGCTTTCAACTGAATTTGATACCCGCACCCGCAGACCCGCGACCCGCGTTTTCCATTTTCTTCTAAAGTGCACATTTAAAGCAATATTGGGGAGCTGTAAAGTAAATAAAACCTTTTTTTATACACAAACCAAAACCAAAGAAGTGTTTTAAAGATTTTTTTTTGGGCGGTATTCTGGTGCCAGCATTCATCACAGATTTTAGGAAGGCAAAAGATACAGAATTATCTTATGCTTGTTTTACTACCCGTGTCCCGACCCGCACCCACAGAACCGCTACCCGCACCCGACCCGCTACCCACAACCCGACCCGCACCCGCAGTACCAGCAATTCGGGGTACCCGACCCGCTGCAGGCCTCTAACCTGGTGACCGCTGGCAAGCAGGGAGTACGTGGCTGTGCAGTGGACCTAGTAACACCTCCACAGCTTGCAGACAGGCCTGCTGCCACCTCCTCTCCTCCTGCTGCATCCTCTTTGCTGTCGTCCTTCTCCTCCTCCTTGGCTGAGTGGCACTTCAACTCTATTGGTGCTGCGATCTCCTCTCCAGCTACACAGCCCCAGCTCCCGAGGGCCTATGCTGCATGCCAGGTACAACGGTGTCACACCATCTTAGACATGTCTTGCCTCAAAGTGGAGAGTCACACTGGAGCAGCTCTCCTGGCTGCTCTGAACAAACAGGTGGATCAGTGGGTGACCCCGCACCAACTGGAGTTTGGCAACGTGGTGTGTGACAACGGCAGCAATCTCATTTCGGCTTTGAATTTGGGAAAGTTGACTCATGTACCCTGCATGGCACATGTGCTCAATCTCGTAATTCAGAGATTTGTGTCTAAGTACCCAGGTTTACAGGATGTCCTAAAGCAGTCCAGGAAGCTGTGTGGGCATTTCAGGCAGTCTTACACGGCCATGGCACGCTTTGACGATATTCAGCGGAGAAACAACTTGCTTGATTTGAGGCGCTTGATTTGCGACAGCCCGACTCACTGGAATTCGACCCTCCTGATGTTCGACCGCCTGCTACAACAGGAGAAAGCCATCAAACAGTATCTGTACAACTACAGTCAAAGGACACAGTCTGGGGAGATGGGGATATTCTGGCTGAAGTACTGGACACTCATGCAAAATGCCTGCAGGCTCATGCGGCCATTTGAGGAGGTGACCAACCTGGTTAGTTGCAGTGAAGGCGCCATCAGCGACTTGATCCCATATGCCTTCTTCCTGGAGCATGCCGTACGTAGAGTGGTGGATCAAGCTGTGGAGGAGCGTGAACAGGAACAGGAGGAAGAGTTGTGAGATCAATTCTCTGCAGAAGCAGATGATTCCTCAACACCTGCGGCAGCACAGAGGGGGGAGGAGGAAGAGTCGTGTGGGGAAGAGGAGTCAGATCAGGGGTCGAGTCCTGCGTGGACGCGGGTGAACGGCGTTCACCCACTTTTTCTTCAGAGTGAACGCCGTTCGCCCTGGCTTGTGTGGAGGGAGCAGAGCAGAGAAGGCGAGCTATGTGGACAGTAGGGATGGGCGGACATCTCCCCCACCATCACTCACCTTTGTGCTCCCCTTCCTGCCTCTCTCCCCTCCAGCGTTGTTAAGTGTCGGGCCGGCGGCGAAAGTGGGTGGAGACTTTCCGCCTTCTTCCAGCCGCAAGGGACGCTCCGCTCTGTGTGCGGCTAGAAGACCAGACTAGCCGCACATAGAGCGGAGCGTCCCTTGCGTCTGGAACGAGGTAAGTCTCCGCCCACTTTCGTCGCCGGCCAACACTTAACAACGCTGGAGGGGAGAGAGGCAGGAAGGGGAGCACAAAGGTGAGGGATGGGGGGGGAGATGTCCGCCCATCCCCACTGTCCACATAGCTCGCCTTCTCTGCTCTGCTCCCTCCGGGAGGGGGGCTGGGGGCACACCTGGGTAACCTGGGCACATATACCCCTGCCTACATATACTGGGGACATATACACCTGCCTACCTATACTGGGGACATATACACCTGCCTACCTATACTGGGGACATATACACCTGCCTACCTATACTGGGACATATACACCTGCCTACCTATACTGGGTGACATATACACCTGCCTACCTATATTGGGGACATATACACCTGCCTACATATACTGGGGACATATACACCTGCCTACATATACTGGGGACATATACACCTTCCTACATATACTGGGGACCTATACACTTGCCTACATATACTGGGGACATATACACCTGCCTACATATACTGGGGACATATACACCTGCCTACATATACTGGGGACCTATACACTTGCCTACATAAACTGGGGACATATACACCTGCCTACATATACTGGGGACATATACACCTGCCTACATATACTGGGGACATATACACCTGCCTACATATACTGGGGACATATACACCTGCCTACATATACTGGGGACATATACACCTGCCTACATATACTGTGGACCTATACACTTGCCTACATAAACTGGGGACATATACACCTGCCTACATATACTGGGGACATATACACCTGCCTACATATACTGGGGACATATACACCTGCCTACATATACTGGGGACATATACACCTGCCTACATATACTGGGGACATATACCCCTGCCTACAAATACTGGGGACATATACCCCTGGCTACCTGGGCACATATACCCCTGCCTACATATACTGGGGACATATACCCCTGGCTACCTGGGCACATATACCCTTGCCTACATATACTGGGGACATATACACCTGCCTACATATACTGGGCACATATACCCCTGCCTACATATACTGGGCATATATACCCCTGCCTACATATACTGGGCACATATACCCCTGGCTACATATACTGGGCACATATACCCCTGCCTACATATACTGGGCATATATACCCCAGGCTACATATACTGGGCATATATACCCCTGGCAACATATACTGGGCATATATACCCCTCGCAACATATACTGGGCATATATACCCCTGGCAACATATACTGGGCATATATACCCCTGGCTACATATACTGGGCATATATACCCCTGGTGACATATACTGGGCATATATACCCCTGGCTACATATACTGGGCACATATACCCCTGGCTATATATACTGGGCACATATACCCCTGGCTATATATACTGGGCACATATACCCCTGACTACATATACTGGGGACATATCCCACTGGCTACATATACTGGGCACATATACCCCTGGCTACATATACTAGGCAACTATACCTCTGGCTACATATACTGGGGACTACTATACTCATGGCTACTTATACTGGGGACACCTATAGACCTGGCTACCTGGGGGTACCTATTGTGGGGGAACTGCTGTCAGATTATCTGCATTTTTGTGGAACCGTTGTTATGTATTTTGGGGAACAGCTGCCAAATTATGTGTATGTTAGGGGAACGGCTGCTGCCAAATTACGTGTATTTTAGGGAACTGCTGCCAGATTGTGTATGTTTGGGGGACCACTACTGCCAGATTATATGTCCTTTGGGTGTTACGTGTATTTTGGGTGATCCGCTGCCAGGTTTCGCGTATTTTGGGGAACTGCTTCCAAATTATGTGTATGTTGGTGGAACTGCTGCTGCCACATTGTCTATTTTGGGGTAACCACTTCCATATTATCTGTATTTTGGAGGAACTTCTACCAGATTATGTGTCTTTTTGGTGAAATGCTGTCAGATTACATCTATTTTTGGGGGATACACTACGGCAGAGCTCAAACTTCCTCGGCAGACCTTTTACATCACTGCTAAGGTCATGTATATTTGGCCCCACCCATGACCACGCCCACGGGGTGCTTGACCACGCCCATTTTTGGCTCACTTCTTTTCCCAGGACTAGACCCCTGAGTCAGATGATGAGGAAGGTGTTTTGTTGGAGGAGGAGGAGGAAGCGGCGGAAGAACAACCGCAGCAGGTGTCGCAGGGGGCTTGTGCTGCTCAACTTTCCCGTGGTATTGTTCATGGCTGGGGGGGAGGAGGAGAACTTAGCTGACATCACTGAGGAAGAGCAAGAGGAGATGGATAGTATGTCTGCATCCAACTTTGTGCAGGTGTAGTCTTTCATGCTGTCCAGCCTGTTGAGGGACCTCCGTATAAAAAAACTCAAGGGGAATGAGCTGTACTGGGTGGCCACGCTACTAGACCCTCGGTATAGGCAAAAAGTGGCGGAGCTGTTTCCAAATCACCAGAAGGCAGAAAGGATGCAGCACTTGCAGAACAAGCTGGCAACTATGCTTTACAGTAAGTTTAAGGGTGATGTCACAGCACAACGGTATAAAGGTACCACTGCCAGTAATCCTTCTCCATGTCCACACAGGCAAGGACAGGACGCTCCAGCGATCTCATGGTGATGTTGGACATGCGGACATTCTTTAGTCCAACGCCTCGCCTTAGCGCTTCCGGATCCACCCTCCACCAACGCCTGGACCGGCAGGTAGCCTGACTACCTCACCTTAAGTGTGAATGTAGACACTGTGAGCAGCGATGAACCCTTGGACTACTGGGTGCGCAGGCTTGACCTGTTGCCAGAGCTGTCACAATTTGCCAACCAACATCTGTCTTGCCCTGCCTCAAGTGTCCTGTCAGAAAGGACCTTCAGTGCAGCTGGAGGGATTGTCACTGAGAAGAGAAGTCGCCTAAGTCAAAAAAGTGTTCAGTACCTCACTTTTATCAAAATGAATGAGGCATGGATCCCGGAAGGCTACGGCCTGTCCGAAGACTAAGTCAGTCCCCGGACACAGCATCTCTGCCTGCACGCCTTGTGACTGCCTGCCCCATGACTAAGTCAGTCCCCGCACACAGCATCTCTGCCTGCACGCCGTGTGACTGCCTGCCCCATGACTAAGTCGGTCCCCACACAGCATCTCTGCCTGCAGGCCACTTGACTGCCTTCTCCGCCACCACCAACAGGGTCCAGGACTCCAGGCAGATTCCTGAATTTTTAAGGCCGCTGCTAGCAGCGGCCGCTATAATAATTTTTCTGGTGCGTGTACATGCCTGCCTAATTTTTCTGGCTGCACTGCGGCTGCAACAACAAAACAAAAGGCATGTACATGTGTCAATTCCCCTTCGTGATCGTTACCTTGCCGCGGTGAAGGGGCTTGCGTATCACAATGAAGCAATGACCAACGGCTATATGTGTGTCTCGGGGTGTTGCACACCATAGATAAAAAGGTTGTTGCTTCATTGTGGACAGACCAAATTTGATCAGCTGGACATTCACTGTTGTTCTATCATTGAGCTACCTCATCCTGGCGACCATATGGGCTTGAAAACCGCTATCGCCTGCACTCTCGCCATGGTGCGCACCAGTCCAGCACGGCCGTCACAACACAAACAGCTGTTTGTGGTGCATTACACAGTGAGTTTGGTGTGTCAGTGTGAAGCAGTACTCTAATTACACTCCCTGATTGATGTATACACATGCAAAATGTTTTAAAGCACTTTAGGCCTCCAATTTAGCATGCGTCAAATCCAGATGTTTCCCTGGGACTTTTGGCATCTATCCTACTCATCCATGCAAAATCTCAGATGTTAGACCCCTTGAAACATCTTTTCCATCACTTTTGTGGCCAGCATAAATGTTTCAAGTTTTCAAAGTTCGCTTTCCCATTGAAGTCTACTGCGGTTTGCAAAAGTTTGCATGTTCGCGAATGTTTGCAAACGCGGTTCGCGAACCAAAAATCGGAGGTTCGGGCCATCTCTAATCACCAGCCGGCAGCCGACGCTCTTTCTCCCCTCTCTCTGAACATTCTGGAATTGGTACTGGTACCAGAGTGTGTGAGGTGGTGTGAGTGGCTGTGTAATGGTGAATGCATGGGAGCACTCCACAGATAGACAGATCATTTTTAGTGGTGTTTAACCACTTGCCGACCGCGCACTCATAATGCGCGTCGGCAAAGTGGCAGCTGCAGGACCAGCGACGCAGTTCTGCGTCGCCGGCTGCAGGCTAATTAATCAGGAAGCAGCCACTCGCGCGAGCGGCTGCTTCCTGTCAATTCACGGCGGGGGGCTCCGTGAATAGCCTGCGGGCCGCCGATCGCGGCTCGCAGGCTAAATGTAAACACAAGCGAAAATAATCCGCTTTGTTTACATTCGTACAACGCTGCTAACAGTAGCAGCGTTGTACCAGATCAGCGATCCCCGGCCAATCAGCGGCCGGGGATCGCTGTCACATGACAGGCAGGAGCCTGTTAGAGGCTGCACAGGACAGGTCCGTTCCTGTGCAGCCTCTGATCTCCGAGGGGAAGGGAGGTAGGAAAGGGAGGGGGTGAATGTCGCCGCGGAGGGGGGGTTTGAGGTGCCCCCCCCCCCGCAAACCTCAGCCAGCAGGAGCGATCAGACCCCCCCTACACATCATCCCCATAGGGGGGGAAAAAGGGGGGCGATCTGGTCGCTCTGCCTGCTACCTGATCTGTGCTGGGGGCTGCAGAGCCCACCCAGCACAGATCACAGAATACAGCGCTGGTCCTTAAGGGGGGGGGGGGGGTAAAGCGTGGGTCCTCAAGTGGTTAAACTATGCCCTTTTGCTAATTCAAGAACAAATAAAGTTGCCTTTTTGATGACTTGTACCCTTGAGTGGTGTCACCTTATTGATATTTTGCACACAATTCTGATTGGTGATGCTGCTCCTGCTGACTACTGGCAGTTATAGGACAGACTAAGTTGTAGTTGAGATTTGTTATAGCTTACTGCAGCCGTACTATGACTGCACTCGTGCCTGAAGAAGGCCTCAATTCACTAACATCATGCTGGAGATCATAAGGCAAGAGAAAACTTGCCACCATACAGTGAGAGAGTTATTTTATCTCTTCATTCCTTAAAGAGGAACTTCAGCCTAAACAAACATACTGTCATTAAGTTACATTAGTTATGTTAATTAAAATAGATAGGTAATATAATCTCTTACCCACCCTGTTTTAAAAGAACAGGCACATGTTTGATTTCATGATGGCAGCCATCTTTTTGGTTGAAAGGAGGTGATAGGGAGCATGATACACAGTTCCAACTGTCCTGTCTGAGCACCTCTCCCAGGTGCTAGGCAACATGAATAACAACATAGGAAATCTCATCATGCTCTGCACAGCATCAGGGAAAAAAGGCCAAGCTTTTATTCTTTGATGGGTGGAGCTTAGCTAAAAATGCAGCTAAAAATGATGCTTTGGTAAGAAAAACAAAGTTCTGATGCTGTGAAACTGTTAAAGAAACACCAAGCCTTTTCAGTTCTGCTGAGTAGATTTTTAGTCTGGAGGTTCACTTTAAGTTACCTCCTCTGTAGTTTTTTTTCGTTTAACACAAATTTTTATTGATGAAATTCACATAGCTTAAACAACTGAATAAGAGATAGTGCATGATCAATGTATTTTAAACACATACAAATGTCTCTTATGAAAAACAAAAGGGAAAGCAATGTGAGTAGTAAAAAATTATGACATATTGGTATCATTCTAATAGTAATTATTTCTGCTCATATCGAAATGATATTTAAAGCTATGGAGACTTATAGTACTCTAGCTCAAGGGAGAGCAATATAGAAAAATAGAAAACTGAGTAAGAAGAAAAAAAAAACAAAAGGGATAGAGAGATAGGTCTATTTATGTGGGTCTGTCCATTTGTCTATTATCTGGTATTTTAAGACGTAGTTTCTTCAGGTCCTGGTTGATAGAGCAGATATCTATTATAATCATGGAGGGTTGTAGTTCAGGAAGTATGTTTCCCATGGATCCCATATTTTATCATACTTGGATTCTGTGTCTCGCAGTATAGCTGTTAAAAGTTCCATTAGTTTAGTTCATCTAATTTTGGCCATAATTTCGGAAGTTGAAGGAATAGAGAGACTTCGCCAGTGTGAAGCCAGGGCGAGTCTGGTAGCCGTCAAAATATGGGTTATTAATCTCATGGTGTGTTTTTTGGTTTTAGGAATGGGTTTACCTAGCAGCATATATATAGGATCCATGGGAATATGAGTACCCGTTACGTTTAGGATCAAGGTTTGAATTTCTATCCATAGAGGTTGAATGACAGGGCAGGCCCAGTAGATGTGTTCGAGTGTGCCTATATGTCCACAGCCCCTCCAACAAGTATTAGGAAGTTCATGGTAGATCTTAGCCAATACTTCAGGGGTTCTGTACCATCTAAACAGTATCTTGTAAATGTTTTCTTTTATCTGTGTGCACATAGAAGTATGTTTGGCGTTTTCCCATATAGAGGACCAATCCTCCAAGCTTATGGGTCGGCCTAAGGCTTTTTCCCATCTTGTCATGTAAACATGTTTGGGTTTAATGGAGCCAGATTTATCAAGTAACAGAGTGTATATTGATGAGATGAGGCCTTTTTGTTGCCCTTTGTGATCACATAGACGTTCAAATGGGGTATATTCGAGTAAGGGACTTTTGCCTTTGGAGAGGGATCTTAGAAAATGATAGGTTTGATTATACTCCATAGTGAGCTTAGCTGTGAGCTGTATTTTGTCTTCTAATTTTTCTTTAGTCACAATATTTCCCGATAGTACATCTATCCAGTTGCTGAAGTTAGTGTATTTAAGAGTATACCATCTAGCCATAAAGTCTTCTGCCATCCCAGGGATAAAGGCTGGATTTCCCAATATGGGATATAGTGGAGATATGGGGGATCTAAGATTGGCCGTTTTTGCAGTTGCCCGCCATATTTGTAAGGTAAATTTGATGGTAGGGAGTAGCTGGTCGGTAGGGATCTTAGGTGGAATCTGGGGCCAAATTAATGCTGGGAGGGACATTGGGAAGATGCTCATTGCTTCAATGAGACCCCATTTGGTATATACCTAAAGGTCGGACCATTCAGAGAGTTGCCTTAAATGAGCCGCCTGGTAGTACAGTTTTAGGTTGGGTAATCCTAGACCTCCTTGCTCCCGAGATGCCATTAGAATAGTAGAGTTAATTCTGGGATGGGAATTGTTCCAAACAAATTTTAAAAAGGCACGTTGTAGTATTCTGAGTTGTGAGGGTGGTACTCTAACAGGGAGGGTCTCAAATAAATATAATAGCCGCGGTAATATGTTCATTTTGAGGGAATATATTCTGCCAATCCATGATATTTTAAAAGCAGTCCATTTGTGCAAATCTGAGAGTATAGACTGAATTAGAGATGGGAAATTCGCTTTATATAGGGTAGAATAAGAGTGGGTTAGGTTGATACCTAAATATTTAATGGCCTGTGTCTTCCAATTATAATGGAAAGAGCTTTGTAAGATATCAAGTGAGTTTTGTGGGATCTTGATAGGGAGAGCTTCAGTTTTTTCTTGATTGAGTTTGAAGCCTGAGATGGACTCAAATTTCCTTAATATAGTATGTAGTATGGGGAGTGAGGTGAGAGGCTGAGTCAAGGTTAACAGGATGTCATCCGCGAAAAGCGAGATTTTATATTCTCTGGTTCCTTGTTTAACTCCTGTGATGTCCGGGTTCTGTCGTATTGCACACGCCAGTGGTTCGATACTAAGGGCGAATAATAAAGGGGAGAGGGGGCATCCCTGGCGTGTACCATTAAGAATGGGAAAAGGTATTGGGGATGCAAAGGGTAGTTTAACTGAGGTGGATGGGGAAGAATAGAGATATCTTATTAAGGTTAGGAAAGGTCCGCTAAATCCCTGATGTTCCATAACTTTGAACAAGAATGACCAGGAAAGCCTATCAAAGGCCTTCTCTGCGTCCAAACCCAGGAGCAGAGAGGGCCGGTTGGACCTGTTCATTAGTTCTATCAGATTGATTGCTTTCCTCGTATTATCACCTGCTTGACGGCCCATTATAAAGCCCACTTGGTCATTGTTGATCATAGTTGTGAGGATCGGGTTCAGGCGATTAGCTAAAGTTTTTGTAATAATTTTAAGGTCAGCATTCAAGAGGGATATTGGGCGGTAGCTTTGTGGGAGTTGCGGATCTTTCCCTTCTTTAGGGATCATAGTGATTAGGGAGTTTAAGAATGACTGAGGAACAGTTTGCCCATCCATAAGTGTGTTGGCTAATATGGTCAAATAGGGAGCAAGGATGTGTTTAAACTTTTTGTAGTAGGAGTATGTTAAGCCGTCAGGGCCAGGAGCTTTAGAGGAGGGTAGGAGTTTGATTATTTCTGAAATTTCCTCTGTTGTAATAGGGGAGTTTAAGAGCCGGATATTATCTTCCGTTAATTTTGGTAGGGACAGTTGGCTTAGGAATTCATCAATTTTAAGTAAATGCGTAGAATGGTTGGGCGGTTGGGGGAGATTATAAAGTTGCTGATAATATTCTGTGAAGATTTGAGCAATCTTTTGAGGATGAAAATGTGTAATTCCCTGAGGGTATTTTACTGAGTGAATGAGTGGTTGGGATGATTTCGGGTTGAGTTTCCTAGCAAGAATGGTGTGGGGCTTATTGCCTCGTTCAAAAAAAAGTTGTTTGGTCCATCTCAGGCTTTTTTCTAATTGTGCGGATTGGAGAGTTTGAATTTCATATTTTACAGTTTGTAAGGCAGTGTAATGTGTTTGGGAGGGGTCGGCCCTATAGAGGTTTTGTGCCTGGTTGAGTTTTGAATGAAGATTTAGGAGTTTAGATGACATTGTTTTTTTACGCTTAGTAGCTTCTGAGATGAATAACCCTCTAATAAAAGCCTTATGTGCTTCCCAGAGTGTCCCTACAGAGGAGACCGAACCATCATTTGTATCAAAGTATGCTTGCAGCTCCTTTGTAAATTTGGATAAGAGTTCTTTGTCTTGTAATAGGGTTTCGTTTAGTCTCCAGAAATTCGGCTTGTGACTATAGGAATATAAATCAATCTCTATGACAACTGCTTGGTGGTCTGACCATGCAATGGGTTGTATTTCAGCTTCTCTCAGCAGGGGCAATATGGTAGCTGTTGAGAACAGGTAGTCCAGTCTGGAATGAGATGCATGAGGTGGAGAGAAAAAGGTGAATTCTATAGAGGTGGGATTGGAGATCCGCCATAAATCTAAAAGTCTATATTGTCTCAAAAGTGTTCTAAATTTGCGGGAGTTACGGCTATGTAAGGGTATGGTAGTTTTATTGGGAGGGATATGTCGGTCTTTTATATCCGAGAAGGCTAAATTAAAATCCCCTCCTATCAGCAAAGTGCCCTGAGTTACTTTAAATAGTTTCCTAAAGAAAGTTGTTAGGAATGATATTTGATCCTGGTTAGGGACATAAACGTTAGCTAGAGTAATGGGTTTTCCTAGCAAGGTGCCTGATAGAATTAAATAGTGGCCTTTAGGATCAGGGGTGATTTTAGAAATCTGTAGAGGGAATGTTTTTTTGTATATAATGGCCACCCCTGCTTTCTTCTTAGGACCTGAGGCTAAACACACCTCAGAGTATAGTTTGTTATAGAGACGTGGTGGGTCTTTTTTGCATATATGAGTCTCTTGTATAAAAGCTAGGTCAATATTTAGTCTCTTTAAGTCTTTAAATAAAGAGAACCTTTTCTGAGGTGTGTTTAGTCCCTTAGTATTCAGAGTCAGAAAATTAACCATAGTCTAAGATGATGTGAAAGATTGCCGATAATCCAAGGACAGACCTAGTAGACCTAAAAACATAAACTAGCATATACAGGGAAATAACAATAATAAGAGAAACATTTAATATAACAATTGCAGTGAGCTGGTAAGAGATGCCACCGTTGTTCCAGTGGCGATGTATAAGGGCAACATAAAACTGTTGCCTATATGGAGACCTCTTCAGGTTGACCAGCCGCGGGGGCGGTTGATCAAATTGAGGAAGGGTCCCCCGGAGGTACATGAGGAGTCCCAGAAGAAGGCAATAAACATCAGTCATTATCAACACAAATGGAAAAGAAATACTCATTCCACCGCCTGCATAAGAAGCATAATCAGTTCAATGTGGAATTTGAGGAGTAGACATTTAGTTAAGGTATAAAAGTCATAAAAGGGGGAGAACAGGGAGCCCAGGTATAAAAAATAAGTGGGCATGGTGAAGGTATTTTCATTTCTTCTATGAAAAACATATAGAGTGGAAAGAGGCTGAGGCCTTTGTTCAAGTTCCAGATGGTTGGTCTTCCATGTTGCCAGCTCTGTCAGGGTAGGTGATACTGCGAACTGGAACTTTCGACCATTCTGAAATGTGTCGCACCTTCCGTGGGGGTGAAGACGTAGGTGATGAGCGAGATGTAGCTGTGGTCGGAAGTTTTAGCCCCATTTGTTTGAGGAATAGAGGGGCATCATCAAAGTCAGATAAAGTGAGGATCAGGCCCTGTTTGTTTACAATCAGACGAAAAGGAAAGCTCCACTTATATGGGATATTAGCGTCTCTGAGAAGTTGTGTAACCGGTCTGAGGGCTCTGCGCTTTGCCAAAGTAATCAGTGAGAGATCATTGTAGATGGAAATATCATCTCCTTTAAATGAAATAGTGGCTGTATTTCTAAGGGCTCTGAACAGGGCGTCTTTAGCCTCATAATAATGTAGTTTCGCTATGATGTCTTTAGGCCTTTGAGTGCCAGGGCGTCGTTCACCTAGAGATCTATGGGCTCTGTCAATCCTCCACATTTCCTCTGGGATGTCAGGAAGAATGGTGTGAAACAGTTTTTTCAAATGGGCCTCAATGTGTTCACTTTTCAGAGACATGGATACCCCTTTAATGCGAACATTTTGCCTCCGTTCCCTGTTTTCCATGTCCTCCTGTGCTGTGCGTATTGATTTTATGTCATTCTGCATAAGTTGCTGCTCCTCAACTAAGTCGGCTTGCTTTAGAGTTATGGCTTCCATCTTATCTTCCAGTGCCTGTGTACGCTCCCCCAGCCCTGATATGTCAGCCCTCACCTCCTGTATAGCAGAGCGGATAACGTTTTGTAGGGAATCATGGAGGCTGTGGTAATGTCTGGCCAGTGTTTGTTCCAGCAAGGCTGCTGTGAGAGGCTGTGTGTCCCCCCCTGCACTTGCCTGATCAGAGGGATGTGCTTCTGGGAGGGCTGCGTGCTCAGCGCCATCTTGGCTGGGAGGAGGGCGGAGAAATTTCTCCATGGTCCCCGCTGTGGTCGCGGTTTTCTGGGCCCCTTTGCCGGCCATGTGGTGCTGGAGGTGTTGCGGGGATCGTCCCCTACGAAACCACCCGTCTGTGAGGCTGGGGGAGCGGAAGGAATCGCTGTTAGCAGCGGCGGTGGACGGAGCTCTCGTCCTATGCGGCCATCTTCCGCGGCTCGCGCATGTGCCTCCTCTCCTCTGTAGTTTTTACCTCCTCTGTAGTTAAGTTACCTCCTCTGTAGTTATTTTCACATGCAGTTAATTAACAGCCTGTCTTTAACTTCACAATTCTGGAGTTATTTTAAGGTTTGAAGAGTTAACTTAAAGAGTAACTGTTAGGCAAAAAAAGCAAATTTCAATCTCTGTTCTCCTGTGTTAAACAGTTTAGAAGGTAGCTAAAAAGGCAATCATGAAGTTAAAAATCTCTCTTACTTTTTAGTTCGCTGAATAGCAATCCTGTTTATTCCCAAGCTCCTAAGGAGGCCGCCAGGCCGCATCACAGAAGGTGCAAAGCATGCTGGGGCTGCTTCTTCTCCCTACTGCCCTCCCTGGTCCTCCCCCTCATTTCCCTATCCCGCCCCAAATTATTTACTCTCCCTCCTTCCTGCACCCCCCCCCCCAGAACCAGGTGCCGATGTCTGCCCGACCCCCCCCCCCCTCCAGAACTAGGTGCCGATGTCTGCCCGACCCCCCCCCCCCCCAGGACAAGGTGCCGATGTCTGCACGACCACCCCCCCTCCAACCAGTTGCCGATGTCTGCCTGACCCCCCCCAGAACCAGGTGCCGATGTCTGCCTGAATCCCCCACTCCCTCCAGGACAATGTGCCGATGTCTGCCCGACCCCCCCTCCCCCAGGACCAGGTGCCGATGTCTGCCCGACCCCCCCCTCCGAACCAGGTGCTGATGTCTGCCCGAATCCACCCCCCCTTTCCCCAGGACCAGGTGCCAATATCTGCCCGACCCCAGACATCGGAACTTGGGCTCTGCGGGAGGTCGGGAGGGGGTCGGGCAGACATCGGCACCTGGTCCTGGGGGGGGTGTGGGGTCGGGCAGACATCGGCACCTTGTCCTGGGGGGAGGGGGGTTCGGGCAGACATCGGCATCCGGTTCTGGGGGGGGGAGGTGTCGGGCAGACATCGGTACCTGGTCCTGGGGGAGATTCAGGCAGACATCGGCACCTGTTTCTGTGGGGGGGGGGGGGAATCCGCACCTCTTTCTGTGTGTGTGTGGGGGGGGGGAAGACATCTGCACCTGTTTCTGTGGGGGTGGGGGCGGACGGGTGGAAATCCACACCTGACAGAGCGACATACCTGCAGACACCCCTTTCCCCCCCGCTGAGTGACAGACTGACATGATCGCACACCACGGTGTGCTCCTCTTTAACCTCCCTGGCGGTCTATTAAGATCGCCAGGGCGGCTGCGGGAGAGTTTTTTTTAATAAGAAAAAAACTGTTTCATGCAGCCAACTGAAAGTTGGCTGCATGAAAGCCCACTAGAGGGCGCTCCGGAGGCGTTCTTCCGATCGCCTCCGGCGCCCAGAATAAACAAGGAAGGCCGCAATGAGCAGCCTTCCTTGTTTTGCTTACATCGTCGCCATAGCGACGAGCGGAGTGACGTCATGGACGTCAGCCGACGTCCTGACGTCAGCCGCCTCCGATCCAGCCCTTAGCGCTGGCCGGAACTTTTGTTCCGGCTGCGCAGGGCTCGGGCGGCTGGGGGGACCCTCTTTTGCGGCTGCTCGCGGCGGATCGCCGCAGAGCGGCGGCGATCAGGCAGCACACGCGGCTGGCAAAGTGCCGGCTGCGTGTGCTGCTTTTTATTTCGCTCAAATCGGCCCAGCAGGGCCTGAGCGGCGACCTCCGGCGGTGATGGACGTGTATAGTCGTCCATACCGCTGAGGAGGTTAAAGCTCCTCTTTAAAGACAGAAGAGTTAAAGGGACACTTAAGTCAAACAAACAAAAATGAGTTTTACTCACCTGGAGCTTCCAATAGCCCGCTGCAGCTGTCCGGTGCCATCGCCATCTCCCTCCGATCCTCCTGGCCCCGCCGGCACCCACTTCCTGTTTCGGTGACAGGAGCTGACAGGCTGGGGACGCGAGTGATTCTTCGCGTTCCCAGACAAAATAGCGCCATCTATGCTGCTATAGCATATATCATATACCATATAGCAGCATAGAGGGTGCTAATGTGTCTGGGAACGCGAAGAATCACTCGTGTCCCCAGCCTGTCAGCTCCTTTCACCGAAACAGGAAGTGGCCGCTGGCGGGGCCAGGAGGATTGGAGGGAGACGGCGAGGGCACCGGACAGCTGCAGGGGCTATTGGAAGCCCTAGGTGAGTAAAACTCATTTTTTTTGGTTGACTTAAGTGTCCCTTTAACTTTAGGTTTGCCTGAGGTAAAATGTTTTCCTGAATACTACATGCCTCGTCACCATGGTGATAACTCTAGAAACGTTATCAAAGGGGCACTACAGCTAAAAACTGTAACATTTTAAATATGTGCAAACATATACAAATAAGAAGTACATTTTTTCGAGAGTAAAATGAGCCATAAATTACTTTTCTCCTATGTTGCTTACAGTAGGCAGTAGAAATCTGACAGAAGTGACAGGTTTTGGACTAGTCCATCTCTTCATAGGGGATTCTCAGCAAGTCTTATATTCTTTATAAAAATATTCCCTAAAAACGATTTAAACGATGTTGCTGGCCAGCTTCCCTGCTCGCTAAGAGGTGAAGTGAGGAGCACCTTAGCATAGGTGGGTGTGCCTCGACCCCGTCCCAGTGTCTCTTGGGACCATAATGTCCAATCAATACAAATGGGTCGGCACCACCAAAAATAAATATAGCTCTTTTATTGAAAACAGCAGTAACAGACGCTGTTTCGGGCTAGAAAGCCCTTTATCAAACTGTTGCCGTATCCTCACTCCCGCTGATGGCACCAGGAGCATACTGCGCAGGCCCAGTTTGGTCTGTGCCTGCGCCGTCGCTCCTGGTGACATCAGAGGAAGCGAGGACACGGCAACGCAGGCGCAATGGTTTTCCGACTTTAAAGTCTGAAATTCCAGAAGTGAACCGGAGGTGGGGCCGGAGCATCGATGAGTGGCTGCACGGGCACAGGATGCCTGCAGGGGATTATTAGAAGCCCCGGGTAACTTCAATTCATTTTCCCCCGACCCCCTATAGTATTCCTTTAAACTAATAATGATATTAGCACCAGTCCCCTTTGTGTTTGTATGCATGGAGGTAATTTGTGGTTTTAAAGGGGACTGGTGCTAATATCACTATTAGTTTAACTACTTAATGACCGCCCCACGCCAAATGGCGTGGTCGCAGCAGCAGCCCCAGGACGCCTAATGCCAACCGGCGTCAAGTCCTGGGGCTGCATTATGCAGGAGATCGCACGCAGGCTGCGCGCGGATCTCCTGCTCGGGGGGCGGAGCTCCGCCCCCTCTTCAGTCTCTGTTAGACGACGTGATCGCTGTCTATTTACATGTACAGCGCTGCGATCGGCAGCAGCGCTGTACTGGGGACAGCCGTGTGACACGGCTGTTCCCTCCTGAGGCTGGGGAGTGATCGGCTGTCATAGGCTGAAGCCTATGACAGCTGATCACGCTGATTGGCTGGTGGGGGGAGGGAGGGAGGGAGGGAGCAGGGGAAATGAAATTAAAAAAAGGCAAATTTATTCAAAAAGAAATGAAATAAATATTTATAAAAAAACAAACAAACAACTGTGGAGCGATCAGACCCCACCAACAGAGAGCTCTGTTGGTGGGGGGAATCACTCGTGTGCTGTGTTGTGCGGCCCTGCAGCTTGGCCTTAAAGCTGCAGTGGCCATTTTAGCAATAATTGCCATGGTCTTTAGGGGGTTTAACACTGCAGTCCTAAAGTGGTTAAGGTCTGTGATTTTTGCTATAGATTGCAAGCAATAAAAGTGGTATTACTTTTAATTTTAGCGCTGTGGACATTTATTTACTAATTTATACATTAATTCTGTAAAAAATATTAATTGAGTTATATTTAGTAAAGTTCCTCTTTAATTTTGCAACCAAAAAGTAGAAAACTACTGCCGAAAATGTGTTAGAAAATCATCGTTTTTTTCTGATGTTAATGTTTTTGTTCCATTAACCATAAAATATTGGAACACATCAAATAACAACTGTGGCATCTATAAAAATCTAGGCACCCTTCCACTTGTTCATTCATTAGCCCCTAAAAGCCAAATAGCCTATTGACTACTGTAGAGTAGAGATGGCCCAAACGGTTCGCCGGCGAACGGTTCCCGGCGAACTTCCGTGGTTCGTGATCGCAGAGAACCGCGAACTTCGGTTCGCCCCCATAGTGCATCATGAGGGTCAACTTTGACCCACTACATCACAGTCAGCAGGCACATTGTAGCCAATTAGGCTACACTCCCTCCTGGAGCCCCATCCCCCCCCCCCCCCTTATAAAAGGCAGGCAGCGTCAGGCTTGTCACTCACTCGTGTACCTGCAGTAATTAGTGAATTTTTTTTTCTGTGTGTCCCACAGACACTTGTGTTGCATAGACAGCCTTGCTAATTCCTACTGTGTGTGCCACTGCCAGGCCCAGCACATTCAGTGACTACTACCTGTGTGTGTGACAGGTGCACATTGTAATACCCTATGCATATACCTACCTGTTGTTCACTGTGCATCCACCCACCTACGTGAGCGCACGCAGTGTCACTGTGCCTGTCCTCTACCTGTCTGTGTGTGACAGGTGCACATTGTAATACCCATCACTGCATATACTTATCTGACAGTCAATGTCGTTCCATCATTGAGCTACCACAGCCCGGCGACCATATGGGTTTGAAAACTGCCACGGCCTGCACTCTGGCCATGGTGCGCACCAGTCCAGTACGCCGTCACTACACAAACAGCTGTTCGCGGTGCATTACACAGTGAGTTTGGTGTGTCAGTGTGAAGCAGTGACTGAGCGCGCCCAGACTGGTGCTGCTGCTCTCTTAGCCTTCTCCAGACATTACATCTCATTTCTGCTACTTTAAACCTCTTATTGGAAAGACTGGACCGAAATTTCAGTGGATCCTAATGTATCACTTCTCCAGCAACACCTATAACCTTTCAGAACACCTGGATTACTTGGGATGGCAAAGATTTAAGCTGGATTGGATCTTCCTTGGTATCACACACTGCTGGACACTGCACACCTTCCTTGGAATTGACCTGAGACCTTAAAGACTTTCTGCCTCTTTGTGCCTGCCGTCTCCCATCCTGTGAGTAACTTTCATCGATTATCTACAGCATCTATGCTCAATAGACTATATTTTTCTACATATATTATATATTATATCTTCAAACTTCTAAACAAAGGACTGTGTTTTCAAATCCATGCTGTCCATCCATACATCTCTGTGTAAGGACAATTCAGTCTATACAGGCCCTTTGATCTCTGCAGGATACCAGCCACAGCTGTGAAAGTTCACACCTTGACTTTAAATAGGGCCTTTCTTAGCAGGAGCCCTGAGCTGTCTCTTGTCCATCCTAATGTGTAAACATCAATATTCAGCACAGACACTTCTAGCTGTATACCAACCAAGAAATATATATCCAATTGACAAATCAACAATAATTCTACTTAAGTCTGTTGGAATCTACAGAAAGACAAAGAGAGGATCCAGGGGACGTGGGAAAAGACGTTATTCACTGCAGAACCAAAATAACTCTGTGACAAAATCTACAGAGTACACCCAGACTCAGCCAACAACCCTAATAGCTCCAGCACAATCCAGCAGAGATGACAGCCACACATCTGGAGACTGTTCCCTCCTGGAGTCCTCAAACTCAGACCTCAGCTCCCAGGGTAGCCCCATCAAGGCTGTCCTCTGCAACGTCAGATCAATAAACAACAAAACAGCAATCATACATGATCTAATAGAGTCTTCTGATCTGGCCTGCCTGACTGAAACCTGGCTTTCTGAACCTGTTGGCCCCACCCTGGAGGCAGCTGTGCCAACAAACTATTCCGTGATATACTGCAACAGGAAATAACGCAGGGGAGGAGGGGTTGCACTTTGCTTTAGATCAGCTTTGAAAATCAGACCACTTACTGTAGGTCCTACCAACTCGTTTGAATGCTTGGGGGTGCAACTTTCAGCTGAGGAAAACATTAACATATTGCTGATCTACCGCCCCCCAGAAAAATACTCAGACTTCCTTGAGGAACCTGTAGACCTCCTATGCAACCTAACACTGGAACACCCCAGATGGATTGTTCTTGGAGATTTCAATACATGGGTGGACGACTCCTCTTCACAATTTGGAAAAGAGCTACCTCGTGCCTTACATGAACTGGGCTTCCTCAAATCAATCAGCTCTGCTACTCACAGGAAAGGTCACACTCTGGACCTTATATTCCATACTGGGCTGTCAATAGCCAATGTGGAAATTAATCCTGTTGCCTGGTCAGACCATCACACTATCCACTTCTCCCTCTCAATACCAACCGTCAAACACCAGGTCAAGAATCAAATAAAATATCGCCGCTTAAAAGGGCTAACACCTCAACATATCCGAGATAACCTTAGCTTTGATGAATTGACTGACTCCAGCTTGGACCCTGATACTCTGGTGTTTAAATACAACAAATGTGTGTCCTCCACCTTTGAGACCATTGCTCCTCTGCGCACCAAATATCTTACTCCACACCATCATGCACAGTGGTTTGATAACGCTATAAAAGAGCTGAAAAGACAAGGCCGAAAACTTGAGAGGCTGTGGCGCAAATCTCAGTCCCCAGAAGACAAACATGCCTTAATCTTCCACTTGAAGAGCTACCAAAAGGTAATCACGGGAAAAAAATCATCCTTTCTATCACAAGAGATTGCAAATGCAGTTAACAAACCAGCCCAACTGTTCTGCACAGTGGAAAAACTCTGCAACCCAGCATGTCAAAAACTTAATATCGAGTCTTCAAAGGACCTCTGTGACCAATTTGCCCATTTCTTCACAGACAAAGTCTCCGCTATAAGGTCCGCCATCCAACTTACAGCATCTGAGCCTAATATAGCACCGAAGACCATTAGCAGAGACAACGTAACACCTTGGTCAAACTTCAAAGAAATTGATGAAGAAGTCACATCAAGCATCCTTCTTCACGTCCGCCTAACTACCTGTGACCTGGATCCTGGCCCAACACAGTTCATGTTGAACTGCCCCGACCTGTTCGTACCGGTATTCCTCAAAATTGTTAACTGTTCCTTACAATCAGGGATATTTCCTGCTTTACTGAAGGAAGCAATCATCAGGCCTCTCCTCAAAAAACCCTCCCTGGACCCAAATGCAATGACCAGCTACAGACCTGTCTCTAACCTCCCCTTTCTGGGCAAGCTAATTGAAAAAGCTGTATACCTCCAGCTAGAAGCCAGAATCCTACAAAATAACAGTTATGACCCATTCCAGTCTGGCTTCAGGAAACACCACAGCACTGAAACTGCCCTCATCCAAATATGCAACCACCTGCTCATGGCAAGAGACAGAGGAGAGTGCTCGATCCTCATACTGCTAGACCTTTCTGCAGCCTTTGACACAGTTGACCATGACATCTTGATAAACAGGCTACAGGAATACTGCGGCATTGATGGCATAGTACTTCAGTGGTTCCAATCCTTCTTGAGTGGCAGAACCCACAAAGTGTCTATGGGGCCCTTCCTGTCCACCCCTGTAACACTTAAGTATGGGGTGCCCCAGGGCTCAATCCTCTCTCCCCTGCTTTTCACGATTTACATGCTACCGTTGGGAAAACTAATCCAAAAACATGGTCTGACATACCACTGCTATGCAGACGACACCCAACTATATCTTTCCTTCAAGCCTGGTGTGACAGACCCCACTCTAACTATAAACGCCTGCTTACGTGAACTACAGCAATGGATGAATGACAACTGGCTGAAACTAAATGCAGACAAAACTGAAGTCCTTCTGATTGGAGGGCAGAGCATGATAACAAAACAACTTAACTTGCAGTCTTCACCACTGGGAATAGGAGGCACGGATCTACGCAGCTCTGATCATGTGCGTAGCCTGGGAGTTCTAATTGATGGGGATTTAAACTTCAGAACTCAAATCTCTGCTGTGGTGAAATCATCCTATTTTCACCTGAAGAACATTGCAAAAATCAAGCACCTCATACCCCCAGAAGATCTGCCAACCTTAGTCCACGCCTTCATCACATCCCGACTGGACTACTGCAATGCTCTCTACACTAGCCTTCCAAAAAAGGTCTTGTACCGCCTACAGCTGATACAGAATACTGCTGCCAGACTGCTAACCAACCAACCCCGTCACTGCCACATAATGCCAGTCCTGCATTCCCTTCACTGGCTACCTATAGAATGGAGGGTCCTATTCAAGATCGGCCTACTGACATTTAAATCCCTGAATAATCTAGGCCCTGGATACATGAAAGATATGTTACAGCTGCGTAGCAATCCCCGCATTCTCAGATCCACAGGTTCTAATAATCTAGTCATACCCAGAGTCCACTTGGAAACTTTTGGTCCCAGAGCCTTCTGTCATGCTGCCCCTACGTTTTGGAACTCCTTACCTCAACAGATCAGGACAGCCCCATCCCTGGACGTGTTTAAATCCAGACTGAAAACCCACCTGTTCAGTCTGGCATTTGCAGAAATATAACTTTTGTTGTGTGAATACTTCATCCTACTAATTACTGAATCTGAGAGAGCCTAAGCGCTTTGAGTCCTATGGGAGAAAAGCGCTATAGAAATGCTATTGTATTGTAATTACACTCCCTGATTGATGTATACACATGCAAGATGTTTTAAAGCACTGGGCTGGAAAATCGGCACGGCCTGCACTCTGGCCATGGTGCGCACCAGTCCAGCACGGCCATCACAACACAAACAGCTGTTTGCAGTGCGTTACACAGTGAGTTTGGTGTGTCAGTGTGAAGCAGTACTCTAATTACACTCCCTGATTGATGTATACACATGCCAGATGTTTTAAAGCACTTTAGGCCTGCAATTTAGCATGCAATGTGATTTCTGCCCTTAAAACGCTGCTTTGTGTCCAGTCCAGATTTTCCCCCGGGACTTTTGGCGTGTATCTCACTCATCCATGCCACCCTCCAGGTGTTAGACCCCTTGAAACATCTTTTCCATCACTTTTGTGGCCAGCGTAAATGTTTCTAGTTTTCAAAGTTCGCCTCCCCATTGAAGTCTATTGCGGTTCGCAGAAGTTAGGGCGAACCAAACTTTTGCAGAAGTTAGCAAACCCGGTTCGTGAACCGAAAATCGGAGGTTCGGGCCATCTCTACTGTAGAGTGTAACGATTGTGTAACTATTTCCGTGGTCAGCGCACAGGATGCGCGCTGACACTGCGGAAATCCTCCACAAGCGTATAATCGGAGAGAACCCAGCAATGGTGCTATGCACCAGTAGAGGGGAATTCCTGCCGGCAGATGGAGCTGTGGAGTGCAGAACAACAGATCCTCTGCACAGCCACAGATGTCAGATAATGATTGTACGTAATGGGGTAATACAGAGCAGGATAGTTTCTCTCGAGGGAGAGAGCACAGGGACAGAATGTATGTATGTCTACCAATCTAGTCGCCGCCTTGGCATACAAAAGCGAAGACCAAGGTGTGAGCGCAATCGCAAGAGCGACAATTGCCAACAGTGACACAAGACAGAGTAAAGGTTAATCGCAGGAGCAGAGAGAAAGGCACAGCATAACATACAATGAGAATGTCAACGAAAATAACAAACGCAATACCTAAACGCGGTCACCGCGCGTTAGGCGCAACAGCGACAAGCGCGTTTACGGCGCGGTCTCCGCACGATAAGCGCAACAGAGACAAGCATGCCACCTTGACTAACGAATGAACACAAATGAACAAATAACAGGAACGCTTGCTAAACGGTTGCCTTACCACAGGCAACTGCAAGAGTTTGCTCCAGACAGACAGACGAACGAACAACAGAAATAGGTCGGATAAGATCCACCGCTCTTCTGCCAGAGTGAGTGCGATTCGGGTTCAGGGACAGGACAGAAAGGATCCACTGCTCTTTCCGCCAGGGCGAGTGTTAACCAAGTACAGAAACAGAGCTAGCAGGATCCACTGCTCTTTTCCACCAGAGCAAGTGTGAACCAAGTAGAGAAACAGAGCTAGCAGGATCCACTGCTCTTTTCCACCAGAGCAAGTGTGAACCAAGTAGAGATACAGAGCTAGCAGGATCCACTGCTCTTTTCCACCAGAGCAAGTGTGAACCAAGTAGAGAAACAGAGCTAGCGGGATCCACTGCTCTTTTCCACCAGAGCAAGTGTGATCCAAGTCCAGAAACAGAGCTAGCGGGATCCACTGCTCTTTTCCACCAGAGCAAGTGTGATCCAAGTACAGAAACAGAACTAGCAGGATCCACTGCTCTTTTCCACCAGAGCAAGTGTGATGCGAGTACAGGAATAGTCTTAGCAGGATCCACTGCTCTTTCTGCCAGAGCGAGTGCGATCCACACGACAAGACAGACAGAAGGAGTAACCAGTAGAAACCGCAGCTCTGGCCTACACTCCCAGACAGAACGATTCCTTGTCGACCGCCGCTGGTGACAAGGCAATCGAGACAGAAAGGGAGAACAAGGCAATACAAATAATACAACCTGACTGCACTAGAAGGAATGCCTAGTTCAGTCCCCAGGAATTACTCTAAGAAAATCTATTAGCAACAATAGCAAGGCTGACACTCCAGGAGTGTTTTAGCTTTAACAAACCATCATGACCAGCAAAAGATTGTGGGATCACATGGTATTTATACTGCAAGCCTTCAAAGGAGGTAGCTAGGCAATTTGCATGACAAATGTATGCAAATTCCTCAGCAGCAGAGCAGGTCTGAAACTTGCAAAGTGAAGACAGGTCTCTTTTCCAGAGACCTGCAGCCCACAGACTTAAGGAATGGTCAAACAGCTGTCTGCCTGTGCAGACAGCTGAGCGGATCATTACATAGAGTTTAATACATTTACGAGTCTGTATTTGACTTAAACATTTCTCATGAAACTTTATTCAATAAATAGTAAAAACATAAGTGGAGGTGGCTACCATTCGTATTGGCTAATGCTCACACACTCGATGTTAGTGGAGGGATCTTTGCTTGCCCCCCACAAGTCTGCAGTTTGTATATTGGCCCGACTGGAGTGCAGCTAACCCTTCAAAGTTATAACACATGCGTCTTGGCATCGTAGACACGTATATAAAGTCAAATAAGACAGTTTTAAAGAGAATCTGTATTGTTAAAATCGCACAAAAGTAAACATACCAGTGCGTTAGGGGACATCTCCTATTACCCTCTGTCACAATTTCGCCGCTCCCCGCCGCATTAAAAGTGGTTAAAAACAGTTTTAAAAAGTTTGTTTATAAACAAACAAAATGGCCACCAAAACAGGAAGTAGGTTGATGTACAGTATGTCCACACATAGAAAAATACATCCATACACAAGCAGGCTGTATACAGCATTCCTTTTGAATCTCAAGAGATAATTTGTGTGTTTCTTTCCCCCTGCAGCTATCATCCACTGAAGTGTAAGGCTGTTTCTTCCTGCAGAGTGCAGACAGCTCTGCCTGTATGTAATTCCTCAGTATGTGAAAGTCCAGCCAGCTCAGAGGAGGATTTATCCAGCTTGTAAAAGATGAGAGAGAAGAGAGAAGCTGCCCCAATCTAAATAATACACAGGCAGTGTGCAGAGAGGGGCCTGGAGGGGGGAGATGCATCACAGAACCACAACACTGAAGAACTTGGCAGCCTTCCAGACACAGGCTGACAAGTCTGACAAGAGAGAGATAAGTTGATTTATTACAGAGATGGTGATAGTAGAACGTGCTGCAGTAAGCCAGTACACATTAGAATAGCTTTTGGAACTTGTAGGATGATAAAAAACAGGATGCAATTTTTGTTACGGAGTCTCTTTAAGTCAATTACAGATTGGTATAAGTATTCATCCCCTTGTACTGACATTCGGACTGTGTAGCATCGAGTTTAATAAATTCTCAGACACAGGAAACTTTGGGCTCCTCTAAGCAACTGAGAGAGGATCTGAAAATCAGACTACGTGATACCTACTGAGCACTGCAAGGCTATAAAAAAGCATGCGTTATGGGCTTTCCACTGCAATCTTCATGCATTGTATCAATGCAGAAGCATAATAGCTACAACACCATAGCATCTGCCTTTTGGATGAAGCTGAAAATAATTTTAGACTTCTGAATATGCAGTCAGGATTTGATATTGATGATATTTACAATTATGGGGAGAATGTGTAAGAAATTGCTTGTTTTGCAGCAATTCTACACTTTTCAGTCCTGCATGGTTATTTTTCTCTGTGGAATCATCGCTCCATTAATTTAGCTGCTGCCTCTATTTGTGAGCTCAACCTCTGGTGTGCTGGAAGGGAATGCAAAAGCAGTGTCTTATCCGAGTGTGTCAGAGACCAAATTATGTACAGAGGTGACTGGCTGAAAAATAAATTCTTAACCAGCTCACTGCCTAACAGCTGAGTCTGCTAAATGGAGCATATTGGTCACACCTAGCTCAGCATGACCTTGGTAATATCCATTTTATCCCTACCTGTTATTAGGAATTAAGGCAGCCAACTGTGACTATGGTGTCCGGGAGGGGATAGATAAACTGGAGTGTGCAAATGGAGAAAGAGATGGAAAAAAGCATCATTGGCAAGCCACATAATTCTGAGGGTAACAGAGAGAGGCAGGGAACACTGACAAAACAGTCAGTGCAAGGAGTAGGGTAACACCGATTAAGTAGGAGAGTGACACTAGAAGGATATTGAAAGTGACTAAAACAAAGAGCAGCACGTAATATGAATGAACAAATGGACAATAACAGGAGAGAGGCTGCTGATACAGAGAGATGGAGAGAAGGGGAAACTGATGGAGTAGACATTATTGTATACATGAACAAATGCTGTCTTACTGCATCAACACAGGTTTCATCAAACATACTGCTCTTACCCACTGGTACCGAATATATATGTTATGAGAAATTAGTCTACAGTAGTACAGAGTATTAAAGAAACTGGGATATATAAATAGAACAAATTGCAGAGCCAAGCCTTCTGCTAGATTCAATGTCTATTTTTGAAATAATCAAGAGAAATCCTTGCGTTCAGGGCTGTCAGTTTCATCCACAGTAATATATTCTCTCTCTCATATATATATATATATATATATATATATATATATATACACTGTATTTTTTGGACTTTAATACTCACCTTTTCTCCCTCAAAAGTGGGGGAAAAGTCATTGGGTCTTATAGTTCAAATGCATGGAGTTCCTGACTTGTGAACGCCTGCCAATATGAACCTCCAACCCGCCGCAATGTCGGGGACTCCCTGTACTGTGCCCAAGCAGAGGAGGACACGGGGACAAACAGAGGACACAGAGGGACACAAAGAGGCATAGAGAAGGGCACATGGGGGACACAAAAGAGCATAGAGGAGGACAGAGGCACGCACATGGGGGACACAGAAGCACACAAGGGGGACAGAGGAGGACACAGGGAGATACAAGAGGTACAAGGGGGCACGAGCTACAAAGGGGGCATAATCCACAAGATGCCCCTTCACCATTGATGCACCAGGTTTAGTATATCTTTTTCCCCTGGTTTTTGTCCTCTAAATCTAGATGCGTCTTTTGGTCAGGAGCGTCTTATAGCCTAAAAAAAATAAGATTTATATATACAGTATATACTATATATATATATATATATATATATATATATATATATATATATATAAATTATAGCTGGCCCCTTCTCCGCGTGTGCTCTTTTCTGCCACCATATGAACTCAGTGACTCGTCTTCTATATTTAGGGTCCTTTTACACTACATCAGTTGCTGTTGGTTATAACTGAAATGACAACTGGTGTGCAAGGTAATGTCCATGTTTTCCAATGGATCAGTTCACATTACATGTGTTTTTAAGGTTTTTTTGACAATCCACTGATATGGAAAGTTAAAACCTTGTAATCTGTAGATCATTATTTATTGTTTCACTATTTTATGTACCATTGTTTAACGCTGTAATGTCCCTGAGTTATATTGTCCAATTTTGCATTGTCTCCCCTATCTATTGTACAGTGCTGCATATATGTTAGAGCTTTATTAATAACGTTTAATAATAATCATTTCTGTACTTACTATATTTTTGACCAGGACATTGTCCCCAAGCTCATATTTACCATATTACTGCCTACAGATATGCTGATCACAGTGAAATCATTTTTAGAAAATATAGCATAAAAACAAACAGCTGGCACCACATTATGTCTGAACATACAAAGGGGTTGTGTTATCTTCTCACCTAATGCTGTAGATAGACACAAGATCATCCCACTCTGATGAAAATGGTTACATTGGGATGTCATTGTGCATATTTGGCAGCATGACAGCTGTTTAGAACTCAATCCCAACTGTTTAAACAGGGATTGTCACCATAAAAATCTAATTTCAACAGCAACTGGCCAAGTGTATTAAGTAATAAAGATGCTAATCCTCTATTCAAAATTTTCAAGACTTTTTCTGCTGTTATGGTTTGGAGTTATCACATACCTTAGGAGCACTGGCCCGTTGATTGCCATTGCAATCGGCTGGCAAAACAATTGCATGCTGGGGGGTCTTTTTATCTATAATATATTCCTCCTCTTCCCTTTATTTCCCCCTCCTTCTAATGACACTTCCTCGTATAGACCTCAGTGGGAGTGTCCGAAGACTCTGGGAGGAGGGCGGGTAACAAGTACACAATTAGCAAGAGGAGAAAAAAGGGTGAGGGAGGAAATTATATCAAGATTAGCTTCATACAAAGGTAACCAAGATGGAAACTGTCTAGAATAGGATTCTCTGCTTTTCCTTTATAAAAAAAAAAATCACAGGAATCATAACGTGGACAGTGCAATACATCTGTTATGTAAGTAGAACTAGTATTTATCTACTTAAATATGTGTTTTTATTTCTAAGTTAGCATGGGTTTCACTTGTTCTTTAATGCTAAATGTAATATGTACATATCCGACCCCCGTGTTATTTATACCCTTGATTGTGTATGGTCAGGAAGGTCTGCTGTGCTGTCTGTGCTAACAATGCCTTGTACTTGGTGAATACATTCTATACTTTTCAATTTTATTCTATTCTATTCTGTTCTATCCTATTATGCTCTATTCTAAAGGTGCATACACACGCACTACCGCCGGCAACGACGGGTCCGGCGGACCCTCCTGCTGGGCGGACGTTCAGCCGACAGTAGAGCGTGTGTACAGTCTGTCGGCAGACTGATAAGGCTGTTTCTGAACAATCTGCTGAGCGGATAGTTCAGAAACAGCCTTATAAGGCTGCCTGACAGACTGTACACATGCACTACTGTCGCTGGAACGCCCGCCCAGCGGGAGGGGCTGACGGACCCGTCGTTCATTGCGGTAGTGCGTGTGTACGCACCTTAAGTTGTGCAATGCCAAAGTCCCATGCCTGAGTACAGCCAAGGGCACTATATGCATGGACTTTGTGTGCTCTTGATGTGTCTGCATGGGTCTCTTCTGCGAAACAGATGGGTTCAGTGTACGGTGCTCAATGGTGAGCGCTGAAAGTAGGCGCCGCTATAACACTAATGCTATAGTGCACAGGGTGCGTAACGGTAATCTGGTGTTCTCTCCCTCTGAGTTGCTACGGCTCGGAAAGGGAATATTATTTAACGCCACCAGAGATTTTAGCGGCAGCAGGGTGAGCCGTCATTCGTTTCACACTGCGTCACCGGCGGCATACTAATACATACTTCTCTTCTGGGCACTGCATTTTTTTTCCAACGTTTTCTTTTTTTTACACTAACAATATTTTCTTGAAGGGTTACCTTTTGGGGTACTTCCCTTCATCCGATCCATAGCATACAGACTCAGCTTTCAAGCTTTTACATAATATCCCACTAATTTTATAAATGCGAAAGTTTGAATGTTTGAATGTTTGGATGATTGTTAACCACACAACAATGGCTGAACGGATTTGAATGAAATTTGGCACACACATAGCTCATTACCTGGAATAACAGATAGGACACTTTTTATCCCCATAACCAAAAAGTGGACGGAGACAAATACAAATTTCACTGGGAAAATGTAAACTGCATCCATTCTTACACTGTTTGTGGTAGGGTTCTCAAACTTTACACAGTTGGTCACTGGGTGGCTGAGATTAATATTCAGAAAAGTGGGTGGAGCCTACAAAAGCCAATCAAAATTCACCTATTTATTTTCAAGAGGAATATTTAATTTCTGCCATTCTTGCACAGTTAATGGCACAAGCCTCAAACCTGGTACAGCTGGCCATTGGGTGACTGGGGTTCAAATTCAGAAAAGGGGGTAAGCCAATCAGATACCCAGACAACGCCGGGCCATCAGCTAAGGCATTATACATACAATCTATGCTGCATACACACACAATGGCCTCAATTCTGGTAGGGTTATCAAACAAATTACCTCATGTATGGTAATTTACCTCATGAGGTAATGACATTTAGCAATTCTGGTAGGGTCTAGTAATGTTTTACGTCATGCGGTAAATTATGAGGTAATTTGTGAGGTAATTTGCATTAATTGTATCTATTCTCATGGAAATTAGGGGGCCTGTACTTGGAGGTAAAGTCAATTGGTATGCATTTTGCAGTTTTTAGTGCAGTTCCTATTGCTGTTTTAGTGGGGTTCCTATTCAGACTGTGTAATAGAACAGAATAGTAGAAATAAAAATCAAATATTTACTGTTTTTTTTTTTTTTTTTTTAAACGGGATACCTATAAATATACTTTTCATAGATTGCCACATAATCACCTTCCCCGCTCCAAAAAAAAAACAAAAAACAATCTTCCAAAGACTATACTAACTTATTGAAGACAATTAAAGACTATTATTTATTTACTGCATGCTTACTGCTGAAATACCACATGTTTTACTGCATTTTATTGCTTTGAATGAGGTACATCACATTATAGGTTGAGAAGCAGCAGGTCTCTGTGGCATGTGTGACACTTCATCATGATTGGTTAATGTTACTGCACAGTTTGCAGTGTTTACTCTTGCATGGTTTAGTTCCCCTTGTAATGTTGTGATAATCAGAATAATGTGTCCTACTTTTATCAATATTCATTTTAGTAGGTTTTTTGTGTGTGATCATTTAGGCTGATAGTCTGCTGGCAGACTGAAATGCAGACAGACCAGAGCTCAGCTGTATGTACTGTCCTACGAAGAGGGGAAATGTAGGAGAAGCAATGAGCTTCATGCAGCACCCATGGCCAAAGCATTTGACCCAAAACCTTCTGCTGTAATGGATTGCCTGTTGCTCATTTTTTAATGGGCACAAAGTTAGCCTATATAAGTATCTGACTGACAGCTAAAATGCTGTATTTATGTAAATTAGGAGACCAAAAACATATCCTCATTGGTGCTCCACTACACCAATTATTCACCAGTATAGATACAAGGATAGATGCATAAAAAATCATTTGCAGAGACCAAATTTTTTTTTACAGGTGAGCTTAAATATTTAATGTATCAAAACGTGCAAAAAACTGATTTACAGGTCTTCAACGAGATTCATCTTTAGAAACAACATCCCATAAAGAGGTGCAAGTAATCACATGACACGATCAATTGTTTATTAAGGCGATGTCTACTTGTTTTGGGTAGACTCTTCCCCTGGTCCGTCCTGCCTGTGTGCGGCGTTTGCCTCCATTAGAAATGGTGATTCCTGGTTTAGTTTTGTCCAGATGCTGTTCCATTTGTTGATCTCTATACATTGCAGATGTACACAATTGTTTGCGAAGGCCTAAAGAAGAGTCTTCTCAAAACAAGTCAACGTTGTCTCCTTATTTAACAATTGATCTTGTCATGTGATTGCTTGCACCTCTTTATGGGATGTTGTTTCTAAAGAGTAATCTCGTTGAAGATCTGTGAATCAATTTTTTTACACACTTTTGATATATTAAATATTTAAGCTTATCTTAGAAAAAAAATGTGGTCTCTTCAAATTATTTGTTATGCATCTATCCTTGTATCTATACTAGCTGAAATGCTGTAGCCATGACATTTTGTTTTGGTCAGCAAATGTCTAATGACCATATGCACCTTTCATCATGTCTGAGCTATATAAATGTGTAATAATATTATTAGACAACACAGCCCTGACTTAAATGACTGAGATAAACATCACTCAGCTGAATTAGATTTACCTCACAAAAATTGTTGTAGTGTCTCAAATTACTTCAGAATAGTGGGTTGTGGCTTGTGCTTTGTGTTTCTACAGCTGGTATGACTGGATATATCTGAATATTATCTTGTCTTGTCCTGTCTGCCATGTAGCACTGTTTTATTTTTGTAATATATTTGTCATTCGATTTGAGAAAAATCTACTGGTCTACTACACAGTATGAGGCCAGCTTTACTAAATTCCCATAGGTGTTAGGATATATTTCTGATCGCAACACTATTGAAAAATGAGGGTGTTGTATAACTCTGCAGAGGTCCACAATGATTTCCAATAAATGAGCTGGAGGATAAGATTGTTGGCCTGCCACTGTGTGCCTATTCATATAGGCTTACAGCAAATCCGAGGTGGCAAAAAAACAAAAGTTAGATACTAAGAAGAGGGAAGCCTCTAGATCTTCCATCCAGAGGCTTTCATGGTCCTCCTCGATTACACTACAACTGGCCAGGACCCTGTGGTGATGGGGCCATGCTCCCCGTTATGTATTAGAACGCCTGGACTGCACCTGTGAAGAACAGCTGCAGCTGGGCAGTGCCACACAGGATTCGATTGTGCACACCTGAGGTAGGACAAGTGTGTCTATAACATGTAATGTGCTCATCCATTGCCTCATAAAATTCAACGTTTTTAAGCCTGTGTTGTGCCGCCACCTTATTGACATATTGCAGCACGTGATACTTAGTGGTAATTCTGTGGGAGTAGCACCGGCTATATAAGGCACTAAGCTCAAAGAACTGCAGTCTGGGAGTGCTACATGTTGTTTTTTCAGAGGAAAAGGAATGCAGAGCAAATACTTAACATGGTTTCTTGCCCCGCAAGGTCCCCTTTCAGAATAAAGAATTGCTCTGCAGGAGTTATTAGTGTTTAAACTAATGGTGACATTAGCAACAGAGACAATGCTGATTGGCAAGCACTTCCCGGCCCCATGACAGTCACCCTGCAACAATGCTTATCATCTGCTGGCCCTTGCCGCTCCTTGACATGACAGATGTCAACATGAAATAGTGAGAGCCATGACAAAGCATCTTTAAAGCTCCTGCCCGGACTCGCCATTGGTCTATGGTCTGGACCAGGCTTTCTCAACCAGGGTTCCCTGGAACCCCAGGATTCCTTGAGTACTCTGCAGGGGTTCCTTGGCATTTTCCCCCATCGTGGGGGAAGTATAATAGAGCACACTATAATAGGTGGTACTGTAACAAGAAGCCCTAAATTGGGGGCTCAGGAGACAATAGAATGAGTGACAGTGTAATAGGGGTAGTGAAACAAACAGCCACACATACTTTCAAAGACTATGCCTCCTGCAAAATAAATACAGGGGTTCCTCGAGATCAAAAAAATGTTTGCAGGGGTTCCTTGAGATCCAAAAGTTGTTTGCAGGGTTCCTCCAGGGTAAAAAGGTTGAGAAAGGCTGGTCTGGACCAATGACAATCCTCCCTACCCATATGCGCAGTAGCCCACGACCACAGCTGATCTTTTGGAGGGAACAGTGGCAAACCTGGGGGGCAGTGGAACGGCTGCAAGGGACCAGATAGACTGTTAGGGACTGGAAGAAGCCCCAAGCAAGTAAATCTAATAAATAAAGGACACATAGGGCCCAATATTTTTTTGTAATGAATAGTATTACCATCATCCTAACATGATAATCATCCTAACAATCACAGAGGACACTTTGTTTTGTAAAATCATTTTCTTGATCCTCTAAAATCTTTTAGTCAGTTATTTCAATATAAAAACTCAACTTATTTATGCAGAGTATTTTGCAGTTTTGTATAGAGGCGTTGTAAGCATTTGTAAAGATGCACAATAACAACCGTTTTTTATGCATATTTATTCATAACTCTTTTGGGGCAACCTAATTTGCAAGCATGCAATGCACCTTTAATTTTTTTTCTTTGGTTGAGAGATAAAGATAATATATGATATGCACATTCCCAGGTTGTCTCGCACAGAAGAAGGAACAGGAAGGGCATTCACTTGTCATTTTCAGAACTGACTTGTTAGACAGATTACTCATCTCCAAATATTTCAGCAAGATGGCAAAATAAGAAGCATATTTACAGTCTTAATACCCTACGTCGGGCAGACCGTCTTTTATTTTGGTGATGCAAGTCTTTGGCAGGTTCACCTCAGAGCATGGAAATTTGACCGGCAGTCTGATTTATATATTGCTATATTGCTGAGCCCCAATAATCTCTACAACTTCTTACATGACTGGAACATTAGAACCATTTGTGCATTATTGAGTTAACAACTCACTTGTGCTGAGAAACACTGTCAGCAATCTTTTCTTGCACATATATTATTATCATTATTATTTCGTATTTATACAGCGCCGACATATTACGCAGCGATATATATAAAATGTTATAAAAAATATCACCTAAATATAACAAATAGCTGTTGCTAATGGTACTCACAGATAATAGATGATCGCCACATGCTACTGTCAAAGCTGGAAGGATTAAACAGCCGTCAGGGAAGTATTTTTAGATAGCGCAAAATTCTGCAGCTGAGACCAAGTTGGATTTTGAGGGTATCCCCATATGATATGAAGTGATAGCAGAGTTTATGATATGAATATGTTTGGTTTGGTTTGTAATTTTGTAGGAGCATATTTTAGATTTTCCCTGGCCTGTGAATTTAAATTCCCAACCTGTACGCTATGAAATGTGATGTTTAACCTTTGGTGCAGGTCATACTTACTATGTAATGATTTCACTGTCCTTGAGATGATTTTACGCCTCACCAAATATCTAGCTATGTGCATTGTAAAACTGGTAGGGTTAAATGGTGCTAAAATGAATAAAGCAGAACAGTGGACTTAACTGTCGCAGTATGACACACAGAACGTCCAATATAAACATCAGACAGCTAATTCTAGGTGTGAGAGTGCATGGTGTGGCAGGAACAGAGAGAACTGAGGCGTGCAATCTATAGAGGTGGAAGGGGGGGAGAGAGTGACAAGGTAAGAGTGAATGACTGGAAAAGACTAAAGATGGTGTGATAAGTGAGAAAAGCCTAGGAGATGGGATGGAGGAGGGGTGAGACAGAAAAAGAGATCGCAGAGGACAGCAAAAGTGAATGAAATCAGAACAGACATGATCTTGAACAGACATATAACTTGTACATGAGAGGTAAACAGTAGAAGCCTTGGGGAGACATGAAACAAAAAAGGAAAGCAAGAAGAGGTTGCATGCACATGGTAAATGAGGATACAAGGCAATATAGACAATATAATTTGGATGTAAGATGCTCATTGTGAGGAAACTATATGCTATGAATGTAAAACACAGGAAAAAAAGCCGCGACAGAGTTAATGACGGCGCAGGTTTCCTTCCTCCCCCCGCAGACTCAGGGAATCCCCTCTCTCTCCACATCCCTCCCTCTGCTTCCTTTTTTTTCCACATCAAAGACTGCGTTCAGGCTCCATAGTTGCCATGGAGATTAGCCATCTTCCCTCTGCCAACGTGCATGCCAAAGGCTGTCAGGTGTTTTGTCAATAAAGCTTTGTAAAACTGATTAACTCTCATGCCACCAGTATTACACAAAAAGGGGTCTGAAATGTGTAGGAGAGTCATTCATAGAGGAAAGGCTGCTAGAAACAGAGCCAAAATAGGACAAAATGCAAGGGCAAACATGGGATGATATGGAAATCCAAAACGTACTGGTCAAACGTACACTATATAGATTACGTTAGACATTGCAGTATATTGCAAACACAAAGGGCTGTTTCATACTGAAAATCATCAAACGCAATCACTAAGCAATTTTTAGCAATTGATTTCACAGCGATTTTGCTTTTTACATTGTTTCTATACTTTTAACACAATCGCAATCACTGTGAAAATGCTACATGCAGCACTTTTGCCATTTCAAATCGATCTACTGTAAAAATTGTCAAAGAAAATAGGAAACATTGTCATAGAGGATGTGTACGCGCGCTAATATTAACCTGTGATGTGTGTACGCGGTGGATTTACTGCGGTTTCCTGCATCAAGCTCTATATGCTTAGTTATTGTAGCAATGACTTTGTACTGCCACTTTTCCAATCCAGCAAGTTAATGATCAATTCTGGACAATGTATCTGGTATCAGGCCAATTGGCAGCTATATAGTTTCATACTTTACATGAAACCCTGCAATGTGGAGAATTGATAATTATTCCAACAGCTGAGTTACAATTGTGGAGTCATACTTCATTTTCATACATGAGCTGTTATCATCTTATGAATAATACCTTACGGAAAATATCCACAGAAGAAAGAAGACAATCACAGAAAAGGTTCTCAACACAAGATTGTGGATCAGCAATGCTATCATGTTGGTAATGACAGGATGTCAATAAATTATTCAATGGATAAAAGAGTCCACACTAGTACTGACATGTGGACCAATAGGCTTAAGGTAGCCATACACTGGTCGATTTGCCATTTGATCGACCAACTGACAGATCCCTATCTGATCGAATCTGATCAGAGAGGGATCGTATGGCTGCCTTTACTGCAAACAGATTGTGAATTGATTTCAGCCTGAAACCGATCACAATCTGTTGAGCTGCTCTCCTGCCACCTGTCTTCCCCCCCCTTCCCCCGTATACATTACCTGAAGCTCGCTCCAGGTCCTCTTCTCCGCGCTGCACCGCATCCCAGCATCCCGGACTGCACCGCATCCCAGCGTACACTGTGTCACTCCGTGACCAGGAAGTTCAAATAGAGTGCTCTCTATTTGAACTTTTGAACTTCCTGGTAACTGGAGAGACACAGAAAGTTAATGTACGCTGGGATGGAGCAGGAACAGAGCGGAGCAGCGCGGAGAGGATGCCCGGGAGCCAGCGTCATGTAATGTATACCTGTATCGGATCGGCCGCCGCTAGCGACGCGCTCTCTACCCGCGGGCGATCGACGGTAATTTCCCGCATGCCGCGATCGACGGACCAATCTGATTTCGGGAGGATATCGGATCGCCGGGTGCGTGTAGCGCGAACGATTGGCAGCAGATTTGATCCCAGTGATCGAATCTGCTGTCGAACGACGGCAAATCGGGCCAGTGTATGGCCAGCTTTAGAGTCAGGCCTGGTGCACACCAGAGGAGTTTTTCTGAGCGTTTTGAGTTTTTGAAACCTCCTGCTAATGTTATCCTATGTGTCTGTGCACACTGGAGCAATGAGGTTTTGTAAAAAAAAAAACCCATAGCATTACATTGGGAAGAGCTTTTAGAGGTTTCAAAAGCTCTTCCCAATGTAATGCTATGGTTTTTTTTTACAAAACCTCATTGCTCCAGTGTGCACAGACACATAGGATAACATTAGCAGGAGGTTTCAAAAACTCAAAAAGCTCAGAAAAACTCCTCTGGTGTGCACCAGGCCTAAGTAAGCACACTGTGTTCCACTGATGAATTCTGGGAAAGGTGCAACAACGGCTTGGAGATTGCGCAAAGCTAGCAATACTACCCTAGGGATTGTAAGAATTTGCCAGGTTCTTGCAATGTAAAGCCCTTATTTAGCTTAACCACTTCCCGACCGCCTAATGCACAGAGGCGGCCGGGAAGTGGAGCCCTGAAGGAGCGGCTCACCCACAGAGGCGGCGGTCCATTTAAGGGCATGGGCGGAGCGATCGCGTCATCCGTGACGCGATCCTCCGCCGGCGCCTGTCACCGCTCGCCCGCCGCAACATCCCGCCGGCTATACGGAAGCGCCGGCGGGATGTTAACCCCGCGATCGCCGCATACAAAGTGTATAATACACTTTGTAATGTTTACAAAGTGTATTATACAGGCTGCCTCCTGCCCTGGTGGTCCCAGTGTCCGAGGGACCACCAGGGCAGGCTGCAGCCACCCTAGTCTGCACCCAAGCACACTGATTTCTCCCCCCCCCCGCCCCAGATCGCCCACAGCACCCCTCAGACCCCCCCTGCCCACCCCCCAGACCCCTGTTTGCACCCAAGGCGCTCATTGCGGCCTTCCGTGTTACTTTTGGCCGCCGGAGGCGATCAGAAGAACGCCCCCGGAGCGCCCTCTAGTGGGCTTTCATGCAGCCAACTTTCAGTTAGCTGCATGAAACAGTTTTTTTTTTATTTAAAAAAAACCCTCCCGCAGCCACCCTGGCGATCTTAATAGAACGCCAGGGTGGTTAAAAGACCTTTGCCAAGCCTCCAAGGCTGGAAATGGAGTGGACGCAGTCAGCAACGGAGAGAATTTAGGTAGTTTACCGGTTACTATCTGAAATGGACAGAACCCTGAGGAAGAACTCTTTAAGTTGTTGTGGGCAAATTCTGCATAAGGTAAAAATGTAACCCAATCACTCTGCGCCTCGGCAACGTAACATCTCAAAAATTGCTCTAACGATTGGTTGACCCTTTGAGTCTGGCCATTTGTCTGTGGGTGGTAGCCCGAGGAAAATGACAGTTTCATGCCCATTTGGTGACAGAATGCCCTCCAAAATTTAGAAACAAACTGGACTCCCCGATCGGATACTATGTCTTCAGGAATGCCATGCAGTCGGAAGACATGGGTGATAAATAAATCGGCCAGTTCCTGGGCCGAGGGGAGTCCCTTTAGGGGCACGAAATGGGCCATTTTACTGAACCGGTCGACTACTACCCAGATGACCGACATGCCTTCAGACCTAGGAAGTTTACCCACAAAATCCATGGACAAGTGGGTCCATGGTTCACTCGGGGTGGGCAAAGGCTGCATTGTACCTACGGATGCCAGGCGGGAGGGCTTGCTTTTTGCGCACACCGCACATTCCCTGACAAACTCTTTGCAGTCCGCTGCTAGCGAGGGCCACCACGCACACCTGGCCACGAGATCCTGTGTTCTAGACGGCCCAGGATGTCCCGCATTCTTATGAGAGTGGACCATCTCCAAGACCTGGAGATGGAATGGTAACGGGACAAACAACACCCCTGCGGGCTTCCCTTCCGGGACGTCCTGTTGAAAAGGAATTGAAGTTTTCTTTCCAATCCTCCCAAGTCTCGGTTGCGGCCAGTACCAACCTCTGGGGAATAATAGTCTCTGGAACGGAGGGCTGTGCTGTCTCTGACTCGAAGCACCAGGATAAAGCATCCGCCTTGACATTCTTGCTACCCGAGGTGTACGTAATAATGAAAGAGAACCTAGAGAAAAATAACGACCATCGAGCTTGACGAGGACTCAACCTCTTAGCCCCCTCGATGTACTCTAAGTTCTTGTGGTCAGTGTAGACCGTGACCGTATGCTCAGCTCCCTCTAACCAATGTCGCCATTCCTCGAAAGCTAATTTAATGGCTAGGAGCTCTCTGTTGCCAATATCGTAGTTCTTCTCCGCAGGGGAGAACCTATGGGAGAAGTAAGCACACGGGTGCATTCTACCCTGCAAACACCAAATTTTCAGGGTTTATTAAACAGAATCTTCTGAACAAGATGCAAAAAAAGTTTTCAAAAAGACATTACAATTTTTGAGAAAATCGATGTTAAAGTCGGGCGGAATTTCCGCGATTGGAATGCGGAAATTGGTAGCGGAAAGCGGAATCGGTATTTAGCAATGGCGGAATGCGGAATTACCGCGGAATCGGAAATTGGCATTTCCGACCATCCCTACTTGTGATAACAAAACACTTGTCACAGCAACAGCAAGGAGATAGAACTGTTAGACGTCTTCAAGGTTTAAGAAGTTTATTCGGCAAAAGAGATATACAGGTGTGTTTATCAGCAATCTTCGTTACATGTTCATTACCTCAGCAAAGCAATCAATCTGTAGTAAGTGATCTTAAGCGTTTCATGCTCTTGGTCCATCCCTTGTGAATCGACCAGGCTTTATCTTATGAACATCTATACTACATTGTGCTAAGACAGCATTTGGCTATATACAGCATACAGATAAATTACGTTACAAGAAGTTAGGAAGTGACTAGAAGAAAGTGGAAGTGGAAGTGCTTTCCCCCAGACCATCAGTTCCTTATAAATAGCCAGTCAAGAGTTAACCCTGGACTCCATTCCTAGTGGTTGGAGTCCGCTGTCGGTCATCTCCTCAGGCTGCCATAGGCTGGCATGTGATAGAATGACCAGCACAGGCTTTACTGGGCATACACTGGAAAAAAACCCTTTCCAGTGACCTGTCACCTTATTCTTAGCAGAACATTGTTTTCTATTCCCTGGCTATTGTTTACCTTTAGAAAATATGAAAACACTTGATGTTTACCCTACTACCGCCTGGATGTCAGTACATCTTGAGCTGATACCGTGCTCCGGGCTTGTGGGAATCCTCCTTAAAGAGAAACTCTGCAGAGCAAGTCCTTTTACTTTGACCAGTTATCTAAAGTAACTGAGGGCTCCGAAGCATATCATACTTAAATTCCAACAATATTTCTCGTGGGGTTATTAGGTATCAGAAGTTCAATCCTTGGGTACAGTTCCTCTTTAAGTGTCAGCAACATAGGAGAAACATAATTTATAGATCATTTTACTCTAGAAGAAATATATTTATATTTATTTTTATACATGTATTTGAATTTCACAAATTTTTATGATAGTAGTCCTTTAACCACTTGCCGACCGCACACTCATAACGTGCGTCGGCAAAGTGGCAGCTGCAGGACCAGCGACGCAGTACTGCGTCGCCAGCTGCAGCCTAATTAATCAGGAAGCAGCCGCTCGTACGAGCGGCTGCTTCCTGTCAAATCACGGCGGGGGGCTCCGTGAATAGCCTGCGGGCCGCCGATGGCGGCTCGCAGGCTAGATGTAAACACAAGCGGAAATAATCCGCTTTGTTTACATTTGTACGGCGCTGCTGCGCAGCAGCGCTGTAAGGCAGATCGGCGATCCCCGGCCAATCAGCGGCCGGGGATCGTCGCCATGTGACAGACCACATCCTGTCACTGGCTGCACAGGACGGATAGCGTCCTGTGCAGCCCGGAACACCAGGGGGAGGCAGCAGGTAGGAGAGGGAGGGGGAATTTCGCCGCGGAGGGGGGCTTTGAGGTGCCCCCCCCCGCCACCCACAGCAGGCAGGAGAGATCAGACCCCCCCAGCACATCATCCCCATAGGGGGGAAAAAAGGGGGGCGATCTGATCTCCCTGCCTGCACCCTGATCTGTGCTGGGGGCTGCAGAGCCCACCCAGCACAGATCAATCAAACCAGCGCTGGTCCTTAAGGGGGGGTAAAGGGTGGGTCATCAAGTGGTTAAGCAATTGCTGACATAATTTATCCAGTGAACTCTGTAAAGCACAGTAGAAAATGCCAGAACTATATACTATAAATGCATACTAAGAATGTTTAATCATTACTGTTATGCAAATTGTCCTCCATTAAAGGAATGAATGTAGGATGCTCTGTTAGGATACATTCTGGATGATGCATTCTGGACTTGATCCCAGGACTTTGTGTTTCTGCACTTCTGGACAGCCGCTGTGAGGCATAGGTTCAGTTTCTGCATCCTCCTGCAGCCAGCAATATAGTCTATGAGGATGTTGGACCTGAGCTCATTATCCTTAATTGGCTTTGATACCTGCATGCATTAATCACAAATCTAGCCTGTATAACTATTCTCTTGTTTGACTTTGACTTTTGCCAAAACATTCTGCTGCTGACTCCCATTTTTCTGCTGATGCCTAATTCTTTAATCTGATCCACATGATTCTTGCCTGACCTAATCTTGTTTCATGACACCCAGGTTTTAAACATCTCAATGAATCTGAGATGTGTGTGTGTTTGCACTCAATTGGCATGATGCCTACAAGGTTCCAAACAATTCTGATCGACTTTCAGATTCAGATAAAGGGTGTAACGATAGGTGTCAGCAACCAGAGAGAATCTGATTATTGGTGATCTGCAGTATCACCAAGAATACAGATCTATACCTGATTATGGATGATCTGCAGAATCACCAATAATACAGAAATAGTACTAACCTCTAGACACCTGAAGCGTGTAAGTGTTTGGTGTAACAGTAGGAATTGAACCACCGGGGTAGCAGGTGGTCCAATTAGTAGAGAAAGACTCTACTGCAGTCAAGGGCTCCAGGAGGGAGAGTCTCTGACTGGTTTTGCAGCAGGGCCCCCCTCTGAGGAGCAGGGGACCCCTGCAGGAGGACTGAGCACCCAAAGGTTGGGTGACAGCCAGAAGGGTCGGGCAGGCCGGGTCGGCAACACACAGGCAGATAAAGTACAGAGACAGGAGACAGATTTGGTAACCAGGGACAGGCAGGGTCGGCAACAGTAGATCAGATGTGCGAAGGTACCGAATCAGAAAACAGAAGAGAAGTCAGGAGAGATACAATTCATAAACAGATATCCAATAATGCCTAGTCTTGAGTGTGAGGTCCGTGGTCTCACACCCAGGGGCTGGTCTAAGGAATAACACAGATGATATACAATATTCCTAGTCTGGGGTGTGAGGTCCGTGGTCTCTACACCCAGGGGCTGGTCTAAGGAATAACACAGATGATATACAATATTCCTAGTCTGGGGTGTGAGGTCCGTGGTCTCTACACCCAGGGGCTGGTCTAAGGAATAACACAGATGATATACAATATTCCTAGTCTGGGGTGTGAGGTCCGTGGTCTCTACACCCAGGGGCTGGTCTAAGGAATAACACAGATGATATACAATATTCCTAGTCTGGGGTGTGAGGTCCGTGGTCTCTACACCCTGGAACTGGTCTAAGGAATAACACAGATATACAATATTCCTAGTCTGGGGTGTGAGGTCCGTGGTCTCTACACCCTGGAACTGGTCTAAGGAATAACACAGATGATATACAATATTCCTAGTCTGGGGTGTGAGGTCCGTGGTCTCTACACCCTGGAACTGGTCTAAGGAATAACACAGATGATATACAATATTCCTAGTCTGGGGTGTGAGGTCCGTGGTCTCTACACCCTGGAACTATGCTAGAGAATAACACAGATAATAATACAGTTAACTGGCTAAGTGTGGATTCCCAGGTCCTCCTAGTTCCACCACACTGAAGGATCTGACTAGGTCTGAGTGCTAACACATAGGTATTCGCAACGTCAGACAACCAGCAACTGAACAGCAAGAGATATACAGTATATAGTAAAGCGCTCCACAGCGCCGCCCAGCTCCCATCAACCAATCACCTGCTGAGCTGGAATCAGCTGACCGCCTCGATCAGCTGACCCTTCTCCTATTGGCATAAAGAGCCTGTCTTGCGGCGCGCACGTGCGTATTTCTCCATCTGTGTGCACTACTAGGTCCAGACAAACCAGAAGCATGTTGCTGCGGGGAAACCGCCTCTCTGTGCGCGGATTCCGCCGCCTCACTACCAGAACGCGCGGCGGTTTCTCCGCAATCCGTCACAGTAACCCCCCCCGAGGAGTGGACTCCGGACACTCTCCACCAGGCTTCCCAGGATGTAAGTCATGGAACTCTTTCTTTAATTCTTCCACATGCATGCGACAATCTGGCACCCAAGCTCTCCTCTATGCCATATCCCTTCCAGTGGACCAAATACTGCACAGAATTCTGCACCAGGTGATAATCCAGAATCTTTTCAATCTCATACTCTGGTTGGTCATCCACCAACACAGGGGGGGGGGGGGGGGGGGAGGATTCCACCTGTACTGCTGGTTTTAACAGGGACACATGGAATGATCTCACACCTTTCATACTGGCTGGGAGATCAACAGCATACGTGACATTATTAATTTTCTTGGCCACTGGAAAAGGTCCTATAAACTTAGGGCCCAGCTTGGGTGACAATTGCTTTAAGGCCAAGTGACGAGTGGACACCCACACCAAATCTCCTGGAGAGAAACTCCACTCTATAGACCGATGTTTATCTTCTTGCTTCTTCTGGGTTTGGAAAGCTTTCCCTAGGTTCCTCTTAACCATTCCCCAAATCTCTTTCAGGGCCCTTTGCCAATCCTCCAGAGCTGGAAACGGAGTTGATGCCACCGGCAAGGGAGCAAACTTAGGTGATCTCCCTGACACCATCTGGAATGGGGAGAACCCAGAAGAAGAGCTCTTCAGGTTGTTGTGTGCAAACTCTGCAAACGGCAAGAACTTTACCCAATCGGTTTGCGCATCAGCAACATAACACCTGAGAAATTGTTCCAGAGATAGATTAACTCTCTCGGTCTGACCGTTGGTCTGTGGGTGATAGCCTGATGAGAACGCGAGTTCCATGTCTAACTGATGGCAAAAGGCCCTCCAAAATTTTGAAACAAATTGGACTCCCCGATCTGACACTACATTTTCCGGAATGCCATGCAGCCGGAAGATGTTTTGGATGAAGAGATCAGCCAATTCCTGGGCCGAGGGGAGTCCTTTCAGAGGGACAAAGTGTGCCATCTTACTGAAACGGTCCACTACCACCCAAATGACCGACTTGCCTTCAGACCGAGGGAGTTCACCCACAAAATCCATGGTTCATTGGGGACTGGCAAGGACTGTAAAGTGCCAACGGGGGCCTGACGAGAGGGCTTACTCCTCGCACATACCGCACACTCTCTTACAAACTCCTTACAATCTGTAGCCAAAGTAGGCCACCAGGCACATCTAGCTAATAGATCCTGAGTTCTGGTGGCTCCAGGATGACCAGCATTTTTGTCAGAATGAAAGAATTGTAGGATTTGTAAGCGGAAAGGCAGTGGCACAAACATGACCCCCTCAGGCTTCCCCTCTGGAACATCCTGTTGGTAGGGACTCAACGTGGCTGTCCAATCTCTCCATGTCTCAGTGGCTGCCAAAACTACCTTTGGGGGTAGGATGGTCTCAGGGGCTGCAGCGTGCACTGACTCGGGCTCAAAACACCTGGAGAGAGCATCGGCCTTGACATTCTTACTGTACTTCCGGGAGCATACGTGATTACAAATCTAAATCTTGCAAAAAACAGGGACCACCGGGCCTGGCGCGGGCTAAGTCTCTTAGCCCCCTCAATATACTCCAAATTTTTGTGATCTGTGTAAACTGTGATAATGTGTTCTGCACCCTCTAACCAGTGTCACCATACCTAAAAAGCTAATTTGATGGCCAAGAACTCCCGGTTGCCGATGTCATAGTTTTTCTCGCCGGGTGAAAATCTGCTAGAAAAGTAGGCACATGGGTGCAGCTTGCCCTGCAAGACTGACTTCTGAGACAACACAGCTCCCACCCCCACCTCTGAAGCATCAACCTCCACGATGAAGGGAAAGGCGACATCAACATGCCTCAGTATCGGGGCATAACAAAACAGTTTTTTTTTTAAGATTGAAAAGGCCGCATGAGCCTCCGGTGACCAGTGATGAGTGTCAGCCCCTTTTCTGGTGAGACTGGTGAGAGGGGAGATGATGGTAGAGTACCCCTTAATGAACCTTCTGTAGTAATTGGCAAACCTCAGGAATCTCTGAAGGGCCTTCAGCCCCACAGGCTGAGGCCACTCCAGGACAGCAGCAACGTTCCCTGGGTCCATCGAGAGACCAGAAGTGGAGATAATGTACCCCAAGAAGGCTACTGACTCTACCTCAAAGAGGCATTTCTCCAGTTTGGCATAAAGTTGATTCTGTCTTAACTTCTTTAATACCCATCTGACATGCTGGCGATGTTCAGATAGATTGGACGAAAAGATTAGTATATCGTCCAAGTAGACCAGAACAAACTTCCCCAACACTTCCCTGAACACCTCATTAATTAACTCCTGGAAGACGGCCGGTGCGTTGCACAACCCGAAGGGCATCACCAGGTACTCGTAATGCCCGTCGGGTGTGTTGAAGGCCGTCTTCCATTCGTCACCATCCCTGATGCGGACTAGATTGTATGCACCCCTGAGATCTAGCTTGGAAAAAAATCTTGGCGTTGGTCACCTGCGTGAACAAATCGTCAATCAATGGCAAAGGGTAGAGGTTTTTCACTGTGATCTTATTCAGGCCTCGATAATCAATACAAGGACGGAGGCCTCTGTCTTTTTTCTTTACAAAAAAGAAACCTGCCCCTGCTGGTGAACGAGAGGGACGAATGAACCCTTTCGCCAAGTTTTCCCTGATGTATTCCTGCATAGCTAGTTTCTCCGGCCCAGACAGGTTATAAAGATGACCTCTGGGTGGCATACAACCAGATCTCAGATCGATGGGACAATCGAAGGCACAATGGGGGGGAAGTTTGTCCGCTGACTTAGGACAGAAGACGTCAGCAAATTCTGCGTATTGTCTCGGTACACCTTCAACCTGAATGTTGGTATTACCCAAGGTTACTTTCGCTAAACAATGATGATAACAATGGGATGACCAGCTCGTTAGCTGACCTGAAACCCAGTCTATCTGAGGTGAGTGAATTTGTAACCAGGGCATGCCAAGAATGATGGTAGAGGTTGCCATATGCAAAACCAGAAATTGCAGACTCTCCCCATGTAATACCCCCACACTGAGTTGCAAACTTGGAGTACGGGATAAGGGGTGTCTACTCTGCAGAGGAGAGTCATCTACAGCAGTGACCAGGATCGGTTGATCCAAGGGAAGCATGGGTATTCCCAAATTTTTAGCAAACTCGTAATCTATAAAATTAGCTGCTGAACCAGAATCAATGAAAGCTTCAGTGGAGACAGTCTGATCTACCCATGTGACAGAACAGGGAAGTAGCAGACGATTGTTATGAAGAGGTAAAGACTGCGCGCCTAGGGTATTACCTCTGACTACTCCTAGGCGGCAGCGTTTCCCGACTTCCTGGGACAATTCTGCACTCTATGATCCTCCTCTGCACAGTATAAACAGAGCTGTTCTTACTTCCTGCGATTTCTCTCTGACCGCGTTAATTTAGACTGACCTATTTGCATTGGCTCAGGTGGCGGTGAGGCAGGCGGAGGAGTGGCATAGGAGACATATCTGATCCTGTCCTTACCACGGGTTTGTTTTTGATATCGTACCCGACGATCAACCCGCACTGCCAAAGAGATTGCTTCCTCAATGGTTTTCGGTTCAGGGTATCCCAACATCAATTCAGAGACTGCGTCTGACAACCCTGATAGAAAACAATCCAGCAACGCAAAAGCCCCCCACCTAGCCGACACCGACCACTTCCTGAACTCAGCTGCATAAACCTCCACTGGATCCTTGCCTTGACGCAAGGTTTTCAACTTCCGTTCAGCGGTAGAGGCAATGTCTGGATCATCATAAATTATGGCCATGGACTTAAAAAACTCCTCAACTGACCTGAGTGCTTCATGTCCTGACGCTAAATTATACGCCCAGGTCTGAGCATCCCCTGAGAGTAAGGTCTTAATAAAGATAATTCTCTGTGCCTCTGTTCCTGACAGGTTAGGCCTCAGTTCAAAATATGACATTACACGATTCTTAAAATTCTGAAAGTCAGATCTATGGCCAGAAAACTTTTCGGGTACAGACATTCTTAAGTCTGTGACTGGAGGGAATTGCACTGAATTTACAGTCGTCTGAAGGACTTGTAGTGACCCAGATAAAGCAGAGATCTGGGCCTGCTAACCGTCCTGACCGTCCATCACTCTGATGAGATTTTCCACCGAGGTGGTGAGTGTGTCAAGACGACTGCTAAGTGCGTCCATTTTGTTTTGGTCTGGCGTTCTGTAACGATAGGTGTCAGCAACCAGAGAGAATCTGATTATTGGTGATCTGCAGTATCACCAAGAATACAGATCTATACCTGATTATGGATGATCTGCAGAATCACCAATAATATAGATATAGTACTAACCTCTAGACACCTGAAGCGTGTAAGTGTTTGGTGTAACAGTAGGAATTGAACCACCGGGGTAGCAGGTGGTCCAATTAGTAGAGAAAGACTCTACTGCAGTCAAGGGCTCCAGGAGGGAGAGTCCCCGACTGGTTTTGCAGCAGGGCCCCCCTCTGAGGAGCAGGGGACCCCTGCAGGAGGACTGAGCACCCAAAGGTTGGGTGACAGCCAGAAGGGTCGGGCAGGCCGGGACGGCAACACACAGGCAGATAAAGTACAGAGACAGGAGACAGATTCGGTAACCAGGGACAGGCAGGGTCGGCAACAGTAGATCAGATGTGCGAAGGTACCGAATCATAAAACAGAAGAGAAGTCAGGAGAGATACAATTCATAAACAGATATCCAATAATGCCTAGTCTTGAGTGTGAGGTCCGTGGTCTCACACCCAGGGGCTGGTCTAAGGAATAACACAGATGATATACAATATTCCTAGTCTGGGGTGTGAGGTCCGTGGTCTTTACACCCTGGAACTGGTCTAAGGAATAGCACAGATGATATACAATATTCCTAGTCTGGGGTGTGAGGTCCGTGGTCTCTACACCCTGGAACTGGTCTAAGGAATAACACAGATGAGATACAATATTCCTAGTCTGGGGTGTGAGGTCCGTGGTCTCTACACCCTGGAACTATGCTAGAGAATAACACCGATAATAATACAGTGAACTGGCTAAGTGTGGATTCCCAGGTCCTCCTGGTTCCACCACACTGGAGGATCTGACTAAGGTCTGAGTGCTAACACATAGGTATTCGCAACGCCAGACAACCAGCAACTGAACAGCAAGAGATATATATAGTAAAGAGCTCCACAGCGCCGCCCAGCTCCCATCAACCAATCACCGGCTGAGCTGGGATCAGCTGACTGCCTCGATCAGCTGACCCTTCTCCTATTGGCATAAAGAGCCTGTCTTGCGGCGCGCGCGTGTAGCTCTCCATCTGTGTGCACTACTAGGTCCAGACAAACCAGAAGCATGTTGCTGCGGGGAAACCGCCGCTCTGTGCGCGGATTCCGCTGCCTCACTACCAGAACGCGCGGCGGTTTCTCCGCAATCCGTCGACAGGAGATGTTGGCCTTGGATAGCCAGTGAAAAATCTATCTTCTCCTTGGAGACTGCCCCACCCCTGGGACACTGCTGAGTCTACTACAGAAGTCCCATTTCCATTTATAGGACATGTTCCTACCTACATTATTGGGTAATCTTATGTGAACATTAGTCAGTCTCCCTCATCATATTATACATAATTATCGCTTACATTATTATCAGCTGAAAAAAACAGGAGCTTGTGTGTGATTCAGAATAATTCACATACAGTACATTGCCATTAAATATAAAAATGGATTTTCGTTATCATACGTGATGCTGGGTAAGTAAATTTTTTTGCATAATTCTGCACATGTCCAGTTGGAAATGTACTGTATATGAATGGCAGTATACTGTCAGAGATGGCCCGAACTGTTCGCCGGCGAATGGTTCCCGGCGAGATTCCGTGGTTCGCGTTCGCAGAGAACCGTGAACGTTTGCAGAATTTCAATTCGCCCCATATTGCATTATTAGGTTCAACTTTGACCCTCTACATCACAGTCAGCAGGCACATTGTAGCCAATTAGGCTACACTCCCTCCTGGAGCCCCACCCCCCCTTATAAAAGGCAGGCAGCGTCAGCCTTTTCACTCACTCGTGTGGCTGCAGTAATTAGAGAAGGGAGAGCTGCTGCAGAGAGAGCTATAGGGAACACTTAGTTAGGCTCTTGTAGGCTTGTTAGCTTTCTCCTTGCTGATTCTTATTGCTAAAAAAGCACCCCTTAACAGCTCTTTTGAGAGCTAATGTTGTTCTTGTTATCTATTTTTTTTGTGTGTGTGTGTGTGGCCCACTTGCATTATATACAGCCCTGTCAGTCAGTCGCAGCTGGCCTTTGGCACCTTAATTCCTACTGTGCCACTGCAAGGCCCAGCACATTCAGTGACTACCTGCGTGTGTGACAGGAAGCTGCACATTTGTAATCCCAATCACTGCACCTGTTTACTGTTCAGTGCACCTACCTACCTATACCTACGTGAGCGCACGCATTGTTAATACCACCAGTCATTTCACCTGTTCAGGGTACCTGCCTGTGTGCGTGTGACAGGCAGCTGCACATTTGTAATCCCAATCACTGCACCTGTTCACTGTTCAGTGCACCTACCTACCTATACCTACATGAGCGAATGCATTGTTAATACCACCAGTCATTGCACCTGATCAGTGTACCTGTGTGTGTGTGACAGGCAGCTGCAGATTTGTAATACCAGTCACTGCAACCTGTTCACTGCACCTGTGTAACTGCACATTGTTGTACCAGCAGTCACTGCATACCTGTTAACTGCACCTGTGTAATCGTACATCGTATTAGTCAAGTCAGTGCATACCTTTCACTTCATCCCCCCCAATATGGACAAAACAAAAGGCAGAGCCAGAGGCAGGCCACCTGGCAGGTCTGTTCGAGGTCGCGCTGTCGCGATTTCGTGTGGCCCTCGACCAAAGTACAGTGTTCAGAAGAAGGCATGTGCCATCAACCCCAAATATTGTCAGGACGTAGTTGACTATTTACCACAGAACACCTCATCTTTCTCAGCTTCCACACGGAAGCGTGACATATTTTCCTCCTCCTGCTCTGATTCTGACACCCCACTTAACACTCAGTTGGCCGCCACCCCCAAAGTGCCATCACCCCAGGGCTCAGCGGGGTGGAAATTTTTTTGTGTGTCTGCCTCAGATGAGAGCAATGCACATGTACTCTCTGCCACCGAAAATTGAGCCGTGGAAAGACCAAGACCCGCGTAAGGACAAGTACCTTACGAAGGCACCTGTTTACAAAGCACAAACTGCAATGGGATGACCACCTGAGGAAAAGCAGCACACAAAAGCAAAGCCACACACCGCAGTGGAAGATACCAGGCCGCAATTTTTTTCTCAAAAAAGGCGATACCTAAACTGTACCGTGATGTTGAAAGGCAAGTGGTGACATCCCTGGCACACAGCGTTGGGTCAAGGGTCCAGCTGACCACGGATGCCTGGTCTGCAAAGCACGCTCAGGTCTGCCCGAAGACTAAGTCGGTCCCCACACAGCATCTCTGCCTGCAAGCCGCTTGACTGCCTTCTCCGCCACCACCAACAGGGTCCACCAGGACTCCAGGCGGATTCCTGAATTTTTAAGGCCGGTGCTAGCAGCGGCTAATAATTTTTCTGGTGGGTGTACATGCCTACCTAATTTTTCTGACTGCACTGCGGCTGCAACAACAAAACAGAAGGCATGTACATGTGTCAATTCCCCTTCATGATTGTAACCTTGCCGCGGTGAAGGGGCTTGCGTATCACAATGAAGCAATGACCACCGGGTATATGAGTGTCTCGGGGGGTGGCACACCAAAGATAATAAGGTCGTTGCTTCATTGCGGACAGACCAAATTTGATCAGCTGGACAATCACTGTAGTTCTGTCATTGAGCTACCTCAGCCTGGCGACCATATGGGCTTGAAAACCGCTATCGCCTGAACTCTCGCCATGGTGCGCACCAGTGCAGCACGGCCGTCACAACACAAACATCTGTTTGTGGTGTGTTACACAGTGAGTTTGGTGTGTCAGTGTGAAGCAGTACACTAATTACACTACCTGATTGATGTGTACACATGCAAGATGTTTTAAAGCACTTTAGGCCTCCAATTTAGCATGCAATGTGATTTCTGCCCTTAAAGCGCTGCTTTGCGTCAAATCCAGATTTGCCCCGGGACTTTTGGCGTCAATCTCACTCATCCATGCAAAACCTCAGATGTTAGACCCCTTGAAACATCTTTTCCATCACTTTTGTTGCCAGCATAAATGTTTCTAGTTTTCAAAGTTCGCCTCCCCATTGAAGTCTATTGCGGTTCGCGAAAGTTCGCAAGTTCCCGAACGTTTGCGAAGGTTCGCGAACCTAAAATCGGAGGTTCAGGCCATCTCTATATACTGTATATGAATTAGGAATACTATTTTTTGATTGATCACAAGCATCTTTCTTGTTGTTTCTGATGCAGTCATATATAGTACTTATATTAGCCCATCAGACTGCATGGGGTAGAACTCTCTCCTATTGTATCTTGGTATTTCTTAATCTTCTTAATGTACTATCAGTGTGCCATATAACGGTATAATAACATCCATACTACCTTCCCTAGTCCATATAATATCTTTGCACTATATTTATTTGTACAGCACCTTCAAAGTTATTGGCACTGTATAAAATAAAATAATAATAAAATGCAATAATAATATGTTTTTATTTAAAGCAAACCTGAACTGAAAAAGAAAGTTATGAACAAATTAATTGTATGTGTAGTAGTAATCATAAATAATCATTTCCTGGAACTTCATATTCTTATTTTCAATTTTAGGAGTTAAATGTTAAATCTGCAAGGTAAACAGCTGCCATGTCAGTGTAACATACAATCCAATTCATCCAGCTTCAACACAAAGATAAGTAAGGACTTTCTGAACTTTTAAGCACTATTTTGGTATCAAGATTGTTTGTTCAGCCAGATACAAGTGCTTTGGCTTCTCATCATGCACCTATCACTTTAGGGGTATACCTGCATTTATTTTAAATATATTTAATATTTTTTACATCTGTGGTCCCACTACATGATATAAAACCTTTTCATCCTACCTGAGCATTTCCTTCTTAAGTTGATCCCAAGAAAATCAAAAGTGCAAGAATAATCATGTATGAATCAATATACTCATGGATTATACTGATTGGATTATAAAATGAATCTAATCATTGAGTCACTGCATCAAATCATGTGGGTACCTTTACCTTGTCTATAGAACTACATTAATTATAGCCCTGTGCACACTAATCCATGCTGAGTATATACCTTATTGTTATAGCTCATAACCTCCCACACTTTATTTCTGTTCCCCAGTTCCCCATTTCCTTGCAGTGGCAGCATGATGCAGTACACTAATTAATTCTCCATAACAGCTGCTGATACATTGAAATGCCCCATTTATCTGCAGTTTAAAGGTTAATCACTACTTAAGCTCTAGAGAGTTGTTGTTCATCAACCCCCTCCCTGATCAGATCTCACCCCTTTTAGTACCAAGTTAGTCTGTCACACACTGCAGTGCAGTAGGGTGTACTTACTTCATGGAAATCTACATTAAGCTTGAGACTTGTCTTCCAGCTATAAATTATTACCTTTAGGGCTAATTGTAGGGTTAAAAAACCTTTTGCACTCAGATTACAGTTTCAATGTTGGCTTATTTCTATGATTACTCAAAAGTCGTAAAATGATAAAATATATTTGCTAGCCTAAACCTGTTGAAATCAAAGGAAAACTAAACCTGTCTTTGCTTGAACCTGTCTATGCTATGGTCTGCAACTCGGCATACCTAATTGACATTGCTGTACTAGTGCAAGGTGTCACCTTACCTTACTGCCCAGAGCTGCAGAATCAGCTCTCTCTGTTTCAAAAGGGCCACCACCTTGCATTTTAGACATTACCATACCTGCAGACTGAAATTTCACACTAATTGGTGCAACAATGAGGACTACAGAGAAAAAGAGACTGAGTAACTGAGTAAGGGAAATGTGTGTAAGGGAAATGTAGAAATACCTTTTGTTTGCAGTGAAGTTCCTTGAGGCCCCTTTTACACTTGCATTGATAACCTGCATTGTGTTACCCTTTTTTACCACAGCAAAAGTCAAAGGTCGGCTAGCACACCTCTGCACTTTATCTGATGAAGGGACCCCCCATGGCCCACGAAACAATTGTCATTTTGTGTTGACACATGCAATTTGATTATCAATATTGGTGTGCTAGCCGACCTTGGATTTTTCATGTTGTACAGATGTGGCTTTGCATCCAGGCTATGCATCCAATCTTAAACGGCAAGGTGTGCCTCTTCCAAACTTGTTACTGCACTGTTTTACTACAGGTAATGCAATGGCAATGCAAGGCAATGGGGCCTAGCACACTTGCGGTGCCGTGGTGGAGGTGTCCAATCTGTCGCCAAACCACCGTAATCCGCAAGTCAACAGCACGTTAACATTGGATTTACACAGTGACACAGTGGCAGCGGAAGTAATTTAAGTCAATGGGCGAGGCAGGAATTTTAAACATACTAATAAATAATTAAATGTTGCCATTCAGAGTATTGCAAAAGTATGAAACCGCATTTAGTGAACTTTACTACAGATTAATGACAGCCAAACAATCTAAAAAAAATTAAAATAGAACCAAGTGGAGTGCTCCCACACAGTACATCCACTCCGCATGCACCCTCTCATCCACCCTCTCATCCACCCAATCTGGTACTGGTACTATTCACCATATATCTTCAGAGAGGGGGAGAGTTTTAGTATATCAAGCAGCAGCGTGAGTTAATGTATCAGTGTCTTCAGCTTGCAAGCCTTAGTTAAAGCTAAGTGCTCTCACCATTCTTCAGCGATATGACCTCTTTAGAAGTTTTATAGTTACAGACTGTCGTCCTTCAGTGGCCTGCAGTCAGAGATATGCTGTTAGGGCGGTGGTGCATCGGCGGCGCGCGTCACTGCTCAACCCCACACACCATCAACCACAGGGGAACTGTAACCGCCACGCTAAATGCCAAACTTGGCCGGCCTCGCCAAAGCTGGAGCACCTCCTGGGTCAATGGATGCTGGCCCTCCCACCTACAAGTTGCGCCCACCCCCTTGCGAGCTTTGTCAGGATGTGTGCGGCTTCTGATTGGATAGACTGCACTCTTTATCCTTCTTCCCTCACCGTGGCGGTAACTTCCTCCGCAACACCCTGTGGGTTACTGTGGTGACGAGATGCCACTTATTTCACAGTAGCTTATGCCTACAGAACTCATTGCAGCTGTATTAGACGGAAATTATACATATAAAGACAATCAGATTGCCGGTAAATCACCATTCACTATCTCTTTGCCTTATCCATTAGGGAGTACAGCCTCCAGTTTTATCCAAGTCTTTCCAGGATCGCTGCATTGCACAATATATAATTAGAAGAATTTAGCTCCAATGCTTATATATATTTTTAGTATATTTATAGTACAGTTGTGAGTCCTGTCCCCTCATCTCTCAGTGAGTTTTGTCTATAGTTATAGAAAGGAAGTAAAGCTTAGATCCAGATTCAGTCCCTCAGGGCTCATCATAGCCCCCAATAGGTATCCATCTATTCTCTTGTTGTTTTATGACTTTCAGTCTATTGCACCCTCTCCTGAGATCTGTGATATTCCCATGAACTTCAACCCTGTAGGGTCAGAGCTGTGGCTCACGCCAAAATGTTCAGCTACAGAACTTTTAAATTCACCATTATCCTGTCTTCCTTTTTTTTATATTTGAAACACGTTCCATTATCCTTGTCGGGTGTCACTCCCACATACATTTTTGAACACGGACACTCCAAACAATAAATGACCCAATCAGTGTCACAATTAATGAAGCTTCATATTTTCCATTCCTTCTTTCCATATATATCACTGAATACCTTAGCAGGGGCAACACGCTCAGTCGCTCACACACACCTTCCACACCTGTACATTCTCGGGATTTTACTTTTACTTAACCAAGTGCTCTTCTCCTCAGGTACATATTGAGAATGCACTAACACATCTCTCAGACTCGGGGCTCTTTTGCCACCATCAATTGTCAGGGACCCACAATCTGGGCTAAAATGGGGTCTGTTTGCAGGATGGGCCAATTCTTTACAAAAATATCCTGAATTCTATTCCAGTTCTAATTATATGGAGTCACAAACAAAGGGGGAAGTGGGAGGGGAATTATTTCCTTTCTCTTCTCCATCCTTATTTCTATGGCCCACGACCAACTCCTCTTTTGGCCGACTTTTTGCCCTTTTCAGACTTGTGCACAGTGCCCCATGTCCGTAACCCCTCTCGCTAAACCTATCATACATGGCCAGAGCCTCGTTATTAAAGTTCACCTCCGAGGAACAATTCCTGCATATTCGCAGGAACTGTCCTTTCGGAAAACCCCGCTTGAGGTGTCCTGGATGGTAGCTGGTGGCGTGGAGCAAAGTGCTGCCTTGCGATATGTGGTTGTTTTTAACCCATTACCTTCCTTGGTAATCAGCAGGTCCAAAAAAGATATCTCTGACCTGGCAATAAAGATCAGGGTTATATTCCTTCAAAAACTAATCCAATTCCTCCTTACTTCCTCTCCACACCACCAGCACATCATCTATAAAACGAAGCCATCATTTTACATGTTGTTCAAAGGCTGGGAGAGGGTTTACGTCCTGACGCTCCCACATGCCCAGATGGAGACAGGCATAGGCCGGTGCGCAGGCCACTCCCATCGAAGTACCCCTCACCTGCCTATAGTGGGAGTCACCAAACATGAAACAGTTGTGCTCAAGCACAAACCGCATCGCAGTTTCCACAAAGGTATTATGAGCCTCAATATTTGGGTTATAGTGTCCTTCAAGAAGAATCGTATAGCACCAATGCAAACCTCATGGGGAATCAACGTGTATAAACTCTCCATGTCGATCCCCACAAGGATGTAATCGGGCCCACCTCCAATACTGCCACAAGACGTAAAACGTCTCGACTATCCTGCACAAACGAGGGGAGTGACATCATCATTCCCTTTAGTTTAGCATCCAACCATTTTCCAATTTTTTCTGTTGGACCTTCTATAGCACTTACTATTGAGCGTCCAGGAGGTCTATTAGCATCTTTATGGATTTTAGGGATTAGGTACAGTATAGGTATATAGTATCTTATAATTTAAAACTTTTAAATACTGCACCTCCCTTTTATGTAAGATTTCTTCCTCCCCAGCATCATTCACCAAACTATTAATATCGGCCACAATACGGTCATATGTTTTTAAACGCCGACATGTGTTCTCATCCGATAGCAGTCTTTCAGCTTCCCGAAGGTATTCCTCTCTGGACCACAGGACCACATTTCCCCCCTTATCACTAGGTCTAATAAGGACATTATCAGAAATGTTTAACTCCTCCAATGCCTTATGTTCTCCTTTAGATAAATTATCATGGTGTCTGGGGAATTGCCATTGTAATTTGTTCAGGTCCTGTGTCACCAAGTCCGCAAATATCCCCAGTGCTGAGTTCTGGAGGAGAGGGGCATATAACTAGATCCTACCTGTACCTCAATACGCTCAATGCCACGTGACTCTTCCTCAAAACTCTGTCAGGTTCTCACTGCCTGATCCCCCATGTCCTTCAGCTCCTCAAGAATCCAAAGCGTTTCATGATCCCTAATATTCAAAAAGGTCCCAATCCTGTCCTCCCCTTCTCCCTCATCCCCTACCCCTTCGGGATCCTCAATGGGTGCAAATTCTCGGGGAAGATCATACTTTAATTTCAGATTGATTCGCCTAATATACATTTGAAAATACTTCTGTAAGGTAAATTCATCTCCACTTTTAATTGGGGAGCAGGCCAAGCCTCTATTAAAGCGGAATGAAACCCAGCATTTCTTCTGTGCTCAAAAAGATTATTTACAGCATATTATATAGTACCACCATTTTTTTTTTCACTACAACATCATTTAACTAGTTAAACACAGGACTTACAAGCTCAGTGCAGAGAACCCTGGACGCATCCACACTGGAGATAATGTTATCTTGTGTTTACTTAATTGTATCAAGTGAGGAATGTGACACATTCTCTGACGGTGCAGACTCTCCTGAACACAGACAGACATTCAGAAAGCATTTCTGCCTTCAATACAGGATGAATAAAACCAGTTATGAATAAAATGCAAAGTCAGCTGTCAGAGCAAAAAAATGTACTTTGGGAACTTGTAATTTCTAAATGAATAATAATACTAATGCACAAACACAAATATGATAATTGTATGGCATATAAAAAGTAGGAGAACATGTTTTTATTGAATATTATATTATGTCAGGGTTTTATACCGCTTTAAGGAGGGAAATGTGGTGAGGCCCAGAGGAAAGTCAGAAAGATTAATCAAATTGTTATTGATTAGAGTACTGTCCTGTGGTTTATAGGACCAGGCCCTGCAGTCAGATTGAGCCGCTACCTGAATTCTGTCCAATCGAGACATACTTATAGCTGGTTCTTAATGAAGAACAGAGGCGCCAACAGGATAAAATCAATTCTTAAAAGTTTTAAAATTGCTTATGAGGCCGTGGTGGCCCCAGCAAGCAGACACAAAAACTGTGTATTCAAAACAATCAAATTTATTGGTACTCTCCAGGGGTTTTTGCAACGAGTTTCGCAGGTATATTCCCACTTCCTCAGACAATACAAGATAGGAGTACACACAGTACAGTCTCAAGGTCACGATAAGTCCTCCACTGCCTCCTAAGCAATTTTAAAAGTTTTAAGAATTGATTTTATCCTGTTGGCGCCTCTGTTCTTCATTACGTTATAATTGATATCCACCCCTGGTGGAGGGGGATACCCCTTTCTTTCTCTTGTCTACAGAGAGCGATTTCTTAATCCTGAGTGAAGACAGGCTAATCTCCTCACCTGCCTGTGCAGTGGTTACTTGGAGGTAACCCTGGTTTGTGAGTATATGATATACTCGTTTCATTTACCCAATTGTCAATACTTACTACACTATATTGGGCTCTCGGTTCTCTTTTTACTTATAGCTGGTTCGGGTGGTTCTTCCCCTTCCTTGGGGGTTGAACCCTCAAGATAGGTTTTAAATTCCTCTCTCTCTTTTTCTTTTTCCCTCTCCTTTTTTTCTTTTCCTAATTTCCTTTCTTTTTCTGCGTCACTGTCTGTGTCACTTTCGCCTAAAAAAATGCTTCTGAGCATGGACAGCTCTCTTTAACTCATACCAATTATATTCAGGTCTGGTGAATGAGATGACCATTCCTGAACGATATACTTATTCCTCTGCATGAATGCCTTAGTGGATTTTGAGCAGTGTTTAGGACCGTTGTCTTGTTGAAAGATCCAGCCCTGGCGCACCTTCAGCCAGGGCCGGCCTTAGGTTTCATTGCACCCTGAGCGAAATCGGATCTTGCTGCCCCCCATCCTCTTTGCGTGCGATCACACATACGCATGCACACACACACACACAGGCCCATATATAGCACCAACAATTTGCAACGCTCGTTATAGTTGTGGTGCGTCCCTCCCCAAAAAATGCCCTCAGACTCAGTATAGATAGGTAGCCAGATATAGGTGCCCTCAGCATAGGATCTCATGTGTAGGTGCTCTCAGTGTAGGTAGCCAAGCATAGGTAGTATAGTTGCCGCAGTAAAGGTAGCTAGTATAGTTGCCCCCAGAGTAAGTAGCATAGTTGTCCCCATATAGGTAGCATAGTTGCCCCCAGTGTAGGTAGTATAGTTGCCCCATATAGGTAGTATAGTTGCCCCATATAGGTAGCATAGTTGCCCCCAGTGTAGTAGCATAGTTGCCCCCGGTGTAGTAGCATAGCTGCGCCCAGTGTAGGTAGTATGCCCCCAGTGTAGGTAGTATGCCCCCAGTGTAGTAACATAGCTGCCCCCAGCATAGGTAGTGTGCCCCCAGCGTAGGCAGTGTGCCCCCAGCGTAGGTAGTGTGCCCCCGTGTAGGTAGTGTGCCCCAGCGTAGGTAGTGTGCCCCCAGAGAAGGTAGTGTGCCCCCAGAGTAGGTAGTGTACCCCCAGCGTAGGTAGTGTGCCCCCAGCGTAGGTAGTGTGCCCCCAGTCAATCCCCCCCTTCTGCGGCAGCGGGCCGGATGGAGACTGACTCACCTGACATCCACGCTCCAGCGCCGACGTCACCCTTCTCTCCCCGCCTCCGCTCCATCTGTAGTTAGAGCAAGGCTACAAGAAAATGGCAGCCGATTGTCTGCATTTGTGGACATTGGCGACCATGTTCTTGTAGTCCTACTCTATTTACACACGGAGAGGACAGCGGGGTGGCAAGGGGCGACAGGGCACATGTGCCCTTCAGAACATGGCACCCTGAGCGACCGCTCCGGTCGCTCATAGCAAAGGCCGGCCCTGCCTTCAGCTTTGTCACTGATTCCTGGACACGGGTCTCCAGAATCTGCTGATATTGAGTGGAATCCATGCGTCCCTCAACTTTGACAAGGTTCCCAGTCCCTGCACTGGCCACACAGTCCCACAGCATGATGGAACCACCACCATATTTTACTGTAGGTAGCAGGTGTTTTTCTTGGGATGCTGTGTTGTTTTTCCTCCATGCATAACGTCCCTTGTTATGCCCAAATAACTCAATTTTAGTTTCATCAGTCCACAGCACCTTATTCCAAAATGAAGCTGGCTTGTCCAAATGTGCTTTAGCATACCTCAAGCAGCTCTGTTTGTGCTGTGAGCGGAGAAAAGGCTTCCTCTGAATCACTCTCGCATTCAGCATCTCCTTGTGTAAAGTGTGCTGCGTGGTTGAACAATGCACTGTGACTAAAACTGCAACAAGGTGATGTTGTAGGTCTTTGGTGCTGGTCTGTGGGTTGACTCTGACTGTTTTCACCATTCATCAATTCTGCCACTTAGAGCCTTAACTTGAACTGAGCCTGTGTTCTTCCATTTCCTCAATATGTTCCTAACTGTGGAAACAGACAGCTGAAATCTCTGAGACAGCGTTCTGTATCCTTCCCCTAAACCATGATGGTGAACAATCTTTGTCTTCAGGTCATTTGAGAGTGGTTTTGAGACCCCATGTTGCTACTCTTTAGAAACAAATTAAAATAGGAGGGGAAACTTACAATTGAGCCTCTTAACTACTCTTTCTCATAATTGGATTCACCTGTGTATGTAGGTCAGAGGTCACTGAGCTGACCAAGCCAATTGGAGTTCCAATAATTAGTTCTAAAGGTTTTGGAATCAATAAAATGACTACAGTGCCAAAATGTATGCACCTGCCTAAAACAATTATTGCACACTTTCTGTAAATCCAATAAACTACATTTCACTTCTCAAACATCACTGTTTGTGTCTCCTATATGATAGATTTAACTGACATTTTTTATCTTAAGAACTAAAAATGTATACAGGAAAATCATGACGATTAACAAAGTTGCCCAAACTTTCGCATCCCACTGTATCTTCTATGAGCTTTCCTTTAATCAGATTATGTGAATTGGCAGTGTGGTACATTACAGCAGTGTCTACTGTACCTTAGCTACCTAAATAGAAACTCTTCAACACAATATTTGCAGAACAGACTCTTTTAAAGATGGTCAATTCAGACAGACTATGTATAAAAATTAGCAGACTTCTTTTTTTATCTTCGTGGTGCAAGAAGCTGTAGCACGTAGAGAAGAAGTAAATGCGCTGACAACAGCTATTTAAGACAGACCAGATGTCATTTTCAGTACATGGCAAAGGCCAAGGACAGCAAGTGAAGCAGAATTTAGGATGGTTAGAATCAGGCTTTCGGTCTGCAATCTGCATGAGATTTCAGATAACCATAAATGCAGAACTGCTCTCTCTCATTTATTAGCATACAAATCTTTGGTATACCTGAACAATTTTCAGCACTGCAGTACTGCATCAGAAATGCCGTATCTCTGTTTTTCAAATGTTCTTGAAAATGTTCAGCAATTAAGGCAACTGCTTTAAGCTGTAGACACAAGACTCATAAGAATGTTCACAGGCACTTGATGTTTTGAGGAGATAAACACCCTATGGAAGACATATGCATTTCTAGTCATGTGATTGTGCAACGGGGGACAGCTTTCAATGCACCGAGCAGCATGAACAGATGCAGCACAAAAGCTAGGCAGATGTAGCAAGCATACTGTAAAAATGTGTTCTGCTTTGTCACAGCTAAGAAGCTTCTACTATGCTTATGTTTTTATATGGGCATGAAGCTGCAATTATTTTGGCAGGAATGGCAACCCTAATCAGAACATTATTTTCACTAAAATAAAGAGTGACCAACAACAAAAATTACAAAACAAAGAAAAGGACCCGAGAGCCCAATACAGTGTAGTAAGTCTTAACACCAGATTATAGGTAATCACGAGGAAGTAATACTCACAAACCAGGGTTACCACAAAGGCAACCACTGCAATGGCAGTTGGGGAGGTTAGACCTGAACCCCACTCAGGTTATTAAAGTGAACCTCCGGACTAAACATTTACTCAGTATAACTGAAAAGGCTTGGTGTTTCTTTAACAGTTTCACAGCATCAGAACTTTGTTTTTCTTACCAAAGCATCATTTTTATCTGCATTTTAGCTAAGCTCCACCCATCAAAGAAAACTGCCCGGGCTTTTTTCCCTGATGCTGTGCAAAGCATGATGGGATTTCCTATGTTGTTATTCACGTTGCCTAGAAACTGGGAGGGGTGATCAGCACACAAGGCAGTTGGAACTGTGTCTCATGCTCCCTGTCACCTCCTTTCAACCAGAAAGTTGGCTGCCCTCATGAAATCAAACATTTGCCTGTTCTTTTAAAACAGGGTGGGTAAGAGATTATATTACCTATCTATTTTAATTAACATAACTAATGTAACTTAATGACAGTATGTTTGTTTAGGCTGAAGTTCCTCTTTAAGTCGCTCTCTGTAGATCAGAAAGATGGGGCAACACCCCATCCACCAAGGATGGACTAGACAATATACAAAGATGTATAACAGAGGCGCCAGCGTAGTATAAAAACGTTTCATAACAACAGAGTATTGGCATATAGCATCAGTAGATGAGATGAACCAAGTGAAGCGGTTGGTTCTTCTACTGACCCCATATGCTATTACTCCATTGTTATTGCCTGATGAAGCAGGATAATATCTGCGAAACGCGTAGCACTTTTGGAGTATTGTGAATAAATTGTTGTTTACTATAAACCAACAATTTTTGGTGTCTTCTTGGATGAGGTAAGTCCATCACTACTTCCTATTTTTAAACTTTTTAAACGTTTTTCTACTACGTTAGCGCCTCTGTGATACATCCTAGTATAACAACAAAAATTGCATGCAGACATTGACAAAGCAAAAAATAGTCACGTGTATATTTGCCACTGAGCCTGCAATGGCTTATGGGAATTCATAAAGTGAATCCTGGCCACTGTACTTGCTACGGCTACTAATAGCGGGCGCAAATTAACATGTGCTTCTTTTAGCTGTTCTGATAAGAAGTTCCCCACAGCCCACTGCCACATGCTTGAGGCAAGAATAAGAGGCTCTGGATGCTTATGCAGAGGGCATATGAACCATGTGACCTGGTATTGTTTAGGAGTGAGGTGAGGGTGCTCTTTTTTCTTTTTTTTAATTATAATTAAAAAATAAAAATCTTAGTCCTACGGTTTACACACTTCACATGCACAGTGCTGTAGAAGCAGCAGCTGGGCATAGCTCCAAAATGTGGGATAGCTCAAACTTCCGCTTTTCTGCTGCCACAGTGCCAAAGGATCACGATTTGCAGTCCTTTCCCTTCCTAAACTTTGATAGACACACTGTCACAGCAAACCTGCCCCAATGTACAATAACCAGGGCCGCCATCAGAAATTTCTGGGCCCCATATAGGGAAAACCTACTGTGCCCCCTTCACTCTCCTCCCCTCTATATGTAAAGAGAATCTGTATTGTTAAAATCGCACAAAAGTAAACATACCAGTGCGTTAGGGGACATCTCCTATTACCCTCTGTCACAATTTCACCGCTCCTCGCCGCATTAAAAGTGGTTAAAACAGTTTTAAAAAGTTTGTTTATAAACAAACAAAATGGCCACCAAAACAGGAAGTAGATTGATGTACAGTATGTCCACACATAGAAAATACATCCATACACAAGCAGGCTGTATACACCCTTCCTTTTGAATCTCAAGAGATCATTTGTGTGTTTCTTTCCCCCTGCAGCTATCTTCCACTGAAGCGTCAGGCTGTTTCTTCCTGCAGAGTGCAGACAGCTCTGCCTGTATGTAATTCCTCAGTATGTGAAAGCCCAGCCAGCTCAGAGGAGGATTTATCCAGCTTGTAAAAGATAAGAGAGAAGAGAGAAGCTGCTCTAATCTAAATAATACACAGGCAGTGTGCAGAGAGGGGCCTGGATGGGGGAGATGCATCACAGAACCACAACACTGAAGAACTTGGCAGCCTTCCAGACAAGCCTGACAAGTCTGACAAGAGAGAGATAAGTAGATTTATTACAGAGATGGTGATAGTAGAAAGTGTTGCAGTAAGCCAGAACACATTAGAATAGCTTTTGGAGCTTGTAGGATGATAAAAAACAGGATGCAATTTTTGTTACGGAGTCTCTTTAAGCTGAACCCCCTATATATAAGGTGATTGGTGGTGGCAAAGCACAAGCATGGCAAAATCACAAACAAATTGCAATACAAAATTGGCCGGCCGAGGCAAACACAGCCACATTTTGTGACAGACTTGCAGCTGGGGCCCATGTTTGTGGCATTGTTCACCAGGCCCCAGAATCACTTGGGCCTCATAATGCAGTCCTACCCATGAGTGATGCCCTAAAGGCGGCCCTGACAATAACTGTATAGCCTAGCTTACACGGATGCTTTCCAGACATTTAAACAGAGTTTACACAACCCTAAAATGCTCTGGTATCAAATTCCCATTCATGGCTGTGAGCCAGTGCACACAAGAGGCATTCTAGCGTGTTACATTGCATATTACCCAGGTAAACTGTTTGAGGACTATTTCCCAGGAAAAACTGTGGAAACGCAAAAATATGTATAAAGTTGTGCAGATGCAGACTGTCCAATTGGCTACAACAGACTTCAACAAGACTGAAATGCTTGGATAAATGCACCTTTTTTTTTTACACAGTTTCCACAAATGCCTGTTTATACTGAGCCTCAAGTGGCTTTTTTGTTGTTGTTGAATGCAGCCATGCCAACTCTAATGGTGCCCATACATGGTACAATTATTTTCATCCAATCTTACCATTTCTATGTAATATAAGGGAACTGCCTAAATTATCATTTCAGTATATTCACTTAATTTACCCTTACACTACATAGAAATGGTAAGATTGGATGAAAAAAATGTACCATGTATTAGAGAGATGATTTCCAGGAGGATAACCAGCAACCTTTCAGGGATTAAAATGCACAAGATACACCAATAACTGCTATAGGGTAATCGTTTACTAAAGATATAAGGAATACAAGATGAGTGAAGGGGGACTCACAAACCCAGGTTGCAAATACTGCCAGGGCATGTGAGAAAGACCACTCAGGTAAGTGCATCTCCTTAATCTCTCTTAAAAATGGTAAATTGTATAGCAGATGGATCAGGACACTCAGTAATATGTTGCAAAACTTTAAGCTCTTTTAATACAAAAAAAGTTTCCATAAATGCACTTCGTATACAACAAGAACAAGCATCTTGAGGTAGATCAGCGCCAAAGACAACCAAAGTCCATCAAATGCCTGCTGGCAGACTTGTATAAAATGTCCGTGAGGGAATAGAGTCCAAGATCCACACTTCCCAGAGAAAATGTGTCTCAAAGTATGGCGACAAACACTGGCCTAATGCTGTTTTGGGCAGCAGCCCGTGTTCAAGACAATAAATGTGCACACCCTTTATCGTGGAAGTGTGGATCTTGGACTCTATTCCCTCACTGACCTTTTATACAAGTCGGCCAGCAGGCATTTGATGGACTTTGGGTGTCTTTGGCGCCTATCTACTGCAAGTTGCTGGTTCTTGTTGTACACGAAGTGCATTTATGGAAACTTTTTTGTATTAGAAGAGCTTAAAGGGGTTCTGTGGGGGGTTGTGGAAGAGAAAAGCGGACACTTACCTTGGGCTTCTATCAGCCCGGTGCAGCGGTAATGTCCCACGCCGTCCTCCTCCCATCTGCCGTTCTCCGCCGCCAGCCCCGGTCTAAGCGGCATGGGATCCAACTGCGGCTGCGCTAGAGTGGCCGCGCACCCGCTCGCTTCCGCCTGCGTCATCGGAAGCTTACTGCGCAAGCGCAGTACAATGCTCCGTTGTACTGCGCCTGCGCAGTAAGCCTCAGATGGCGCGAGCGGAGGCACGGCAACGCGCATTATTCGTCTGTATGTCAGACGAATAATAGCCCGGTGCCGGCTGTGGGGAACGGCGGATGGGAGCAGGACAGCGTGGGACATTACCACTGCAGGGGGCTGATAGAAGCCCCAGGTAAGTGGCAGTTTTTCTCCTCAGGAACCCCCACAGAACCCCTTTAACGTTTTGCAACATATTACTGAGTGTGCTGATCCTTCTGCTATACAAATTGTCGATTGCCACCTGGTGCTCCGGTGGCTGGATTATTGCACCTTACATACGACTAGGGGAGTGCGGCCAGATACAACTACTTTATTCTATTTAAAATGGCATTCATGAGGCTACATTCACAGTGGAACGTTGCAGAGCTGCGTTATAAAACTTATAATGCAACTTACCGCACTGCAATGATAAGCCTATGGGACGTTCACACTGAGACGTTAGCATCACATTGTAATGTAGTGTTATAGCATATAGCAATGCACTGCTGCAGTGCATTACCTCTAAACGCACACACTACCAGGTACAGGAAATAATTTTCATTGCCTGTATGCTTTACTGTACCTACTGTATACACAGGTAACGCAGCATTATGTGCGTAACCACCTTTTTTTTTGCATTGCATTGTAATGCTGATTTGTGGATCCGAGATGAACTTTTACTCATTGCATTATTGTGTTCCTTTCCTATTGTTTATAGGGCATTCCTCGAGCCAAATACTTTTTTGTTTTTGTTTTAATACTCTAATTCCCTATAAACTAAACAAGCCTCGCCCACAGCTTTTCAGAGAACCTTGGCATTTTCAGACAGTAGCAAGGGCTCATGGGAGCTTAGTCTGGGCAGGAGGAGGGGGAGGTATTACTAGCCAGAGATTTCAGAGGCAGAGCGGAGGCGGGAGGAGGAGGGGGATTCGTTTTTTTTCACAGGCTCAGTGCTGAAGATGCAGATAAGCTTGCCTGTGTGTAATGTTTACAAACAACATGGCTGCTGTCATTATATCACAGGAAGAAATAATCATATTCTAGTGAAGCTGTTTGCAGCTAGATTTGCTGTATAAACTATCTAAACTTTAGATAAGATATATAGACAAGTTACTTGTTATAGTTAGTTTTTCATCTTGGATCCACTTTAACGTTACATCACGATGCAATGTCCCACTGTGAACCTAGCCTGAGTCTTTAACCTCTTGAGGACCATGGTGGTAAACCCCCCTAGTGACCAGCCTAATTTTACCTTAATTGGCCACTGCAGCTTTAAGGCCAAGCTGCAGGGCCGTATACCTCTGCACACAAGTGATTCCCCCCCCCCCTTTTCTCCCCACCAACAGAGCTCTCTGTTGGTGAGGTCTGATCGCCCCCCCTGTGTTTATTTTTTTTTTATAAATATTTGTTTTGTTTTTTGTTATATTTTTTGCTATTTTCTTTTTTTTTTTTTCTAAATCCCCTCCCTCCCCCCAGCCGGCCAATCACGGCGATCGGCTGTCATAGGCTTCTGCCTATGAGAGCCGATTGCTCTCTTGCCTCCCAGAGGGACAGCCGTGTCACACGGCTGTCCCCAGTGCAGCGCTGCTGTTGATCGCAGCGCTGCACGTGTAAATACACAGCGGTTTCGCCGTGTAACAGTCTCCCGAGCGGCGATCGCCGCTCGGAGACTGAAGGCGGAGCTCAGCTCCGCCCACCAAGCGGGAGATGCGCGCGCAGCGTGCGCGCGATCTCCCGTAAACTGCTGCCCCAGGACTTTCCGCCAATTGGCGTTAGCATGTCCTGGGGCTGCCGCCGCGGCCACGCCCAGTGGCGTGACGCGGGCGGCAATCGGTTAAAAAAATTAAACTTCCCAACATAACTGATAAATGAATACCGGGAGGTGCATAGTGCAATAAAATAATTAAAAATTAATAATAAGTTTTGGTCTTAGCTTCAGTGGTGTTATGCTTGCCATTCCAAAGAATAGGAGATCATTTTTCATCTTCTATTTAGAATAACTTTTCAGCACTTTGCAATTGAAAAAGTACGTAAAAGTAGGTGAAGAAGTACTATCAAAACCATTTTAAGTATTTTCTTGCTTGCTGGTGGTGATTCAAAGGGCAAGAAAAGTTTGAAAATATCACTTTGGAGAAAACTCAGGAGAAAAAGTGAATTGCATATGGGCCCTTATCAATAAAAGGCCTTTTAAACCATCAGCAAGCAAGAAAATACTCAAATTAATTTTGACAGTACTTTTTCACCAGCTTTTTGGTACTTTTTAAGTTGCAAAGTTCTGAAAAGATATATTAAAGTGAACCAGAGATGAAGCACCCTCATGTACTTTACCAAATAGATCAGTGGGAACATTAGAGAAAACCCCTACCCTGCTTTCTGTTTCATTCTGCACTGCACAGCTTGTTTCTTATCAGACCTGATAAAATCCCCGACTGAGCATTCAGTCTGGCTTTTCTATAATGACTCAGCTATAATGATTCCTGAGCAGAGCCATCAGGGGGCAGGCTTGGACTTTCTTGAGCTATTACTATTCCTGAGCAAAGCCAGACTGAATGCTCAGTCGGAGATTTTATCAGGTCTGCTAAGAAACAAGCTGTGCAGAGAAGAATGAAACAGAGAGCAGGATAGGTGTTTTCTCTAATGTTCCCACTGATATATATGGTAAAATACATGAGGGTGCTTCGTCTCTGGTTCCCTTTAAAGAAAAGATGAAAAATTAAGTCCTAAGAGAAAACTCAGGATAAAAAGTTTATTAAATAAGGTCTAAGGTGGTTTGTGAGTCACACTTACTTTTTCAGCTCAGTAATAAGTGCCTGTGGGCCAGTGAGTGTTTACCATCTTAACTGCTCATTTTGAAAACCAAAGCCTGCAGAGAACTGTACCAGGACTTTGTACTTTTATCTGGTTACAAGAAGTGTGTAGCCACAACCTAACTTCCTACCTCACCAAATATCAGCCATTTACTGGAGCAGGAAACTGGCCAATTGTCATGGGGGTGGTTATATCCACAGGTGATGAAGCCTCATCCTTGCCTAGCCACCTGAACTGAAAGCAGCCTCATGTAGTCAAGTAGGTGGGACTTCCCGAGGTGGGCTGATGCAATACCAGCTTATGTTCCTAGCAGGAATTGGCTTGTAGAAATGATGATGAATAAAGTTGTATAAAAACAGTGGGGAATTAATTGTGGGAAATCTTGCACAGAATGCTGTATAATGTTGCTATGGCTTCCAACAAGTTTACTCATATGGCATTTTTTAAGATATTGCAGCTCCAGACTGAAACTGAAAGACTATTTGGCAATATTTAAATACAAAATGGTTTGTGTAGTGTTGACATGCTATATGTATAGTATACAGTGGAGTTACTCCTTAACCCCCCTGGCGGTATGATTCTTTACAGTTTTTAGGGTCTAAAAGCGCTGCCGTTGTTTTGCCTCCGAGGACAGGAAGGAGAATGGCTGCCGGGATCTGGATCGCAGGGTAGGTTAGATAAAACGCCCGCTGCGCGCTATGCTCTCCGTTAACCTCTCGGCAGCTACCATGAGTCAGGTTTGGGATAGCCGCTCCTGGCTTGTTTTATCACCCCGAGCCTGACTCAGGATAACCACCAAGGAGGCTAAAGAGGCACCGTAGTGACATATAGTAGAATGCAGTTCATTTTTCAGGATACCAAATTTAACTTTTCTTATTCTTATTTCACTAGTTTCAGCATGAAAAACTCTTCCTATATCTATATATTGGTGTATATTGGTATGTAGCCCTGCCCTTCCAGTGATGTGTGTAGCCTAAGCTGTTTATTATGCAGAATTCTTGTCCTAGTGCAGCCTGGAGGACCAAGCGTTATTTCTGCTGGTTTCAGAACACACAGGAAACAAACATTCCGCAGCGATGCACCTACCAGCAGTAAAAAATGTTGCCACCTGTTTTAGATTTCAGAATGTAAATCAGAATCTCGCCAAAGGACCAGCACCACTCGATGTATTTAGAAGCTCTTTATAAATTTATTGGCATCAATATGATAGCAACGACAGACGCTGTTTCGGCCCCCATGGGCCTTTATCAAGTTGCACAGGATCATCAAATGACAATATCAAAACTGCACATATATATAGTCAAACACAATTACCCATGATTCCTCCATCAGCCAATCACCAACACCTTAGGGCAGAGGACCTGATGGAAGACTCATGCCAAAAATACACCACCAATAAAAACACAATGTTCAAATTTGAATCTCACCACTCAGAGATCAAGAGGAGTTTCCACAATAACATGTAACTGCTGCAGCAGTCCCTGATAGGCAAAATGGTGTCATTGCCTATCAGGGACTGCTGCAGCAGTTACATGTTATTGTGGAAACTCCTCTTGATCTCTGAGTGGTGAGATTCAAATTTGAACATTGTGTTTTTATTGGTGGTGTATTTTTGGCATGAGTCTTCCATCAGGTCCTCTGCCCTAAGGTGTTGGTGATTGGCTGATGGAGGAATCATGGGTAATTGTGTTTGACTATATATATGTGCAGTTTTGATATTGTCATTTGATGATCCTGTGCAACTTGATAAAGGCCCATGGGGGCCGAAACAGCGTCTGTCGTTGCTATCATATTGATGCCAATAAATTTATAAAGAGCTTCTAAATACATCGAGTGGTGCTGGTCCTTTGGCGAGATTCTATGTTGTGACCCCTTGGTACTGGGGTGAGGACCTAGGCACACTTTCCTGCACTAAAGCCACTGTGAGTGCTCCTGGGCACTTGGAAGAAATTTATTTGTACCACTTCCGGTAGAGCACCATGGCTGACACAGCAACATCTGTGGAAGATACTTTTTATTACTCTGGAACCCAGGCCGCCTCCATCTTGGCGTCCATTGAAACTGACACTGCCTTTCTTTCTAAACCAGATGTCAAGCCTCTTCAGGTGGAGTATGAGAATCTGAGGAAAATAAAGGTTACCTTGGAGGTGCATGCCAAAACGCTGGCGGAATATTGCAAAACGCACAGAATACCACGGGCGATGCGTTCGCATGTGGCACCATTATTATTTCCTAAAGATCCGGACTTCTGTGCTGTATGGGTTAGGATCTGGAATAAAGCCTCTTACGATGCCATGCTCCACACGATTGTGAGGATTCAGAAAGAGATACCTGTCATAGATGGGAAAGTGGAATCCCTACAAAAACAGATGAAAGACCTCATGATTCAGGAGGACTATGACAAATATATGTTATCTGTGGATAAAAAACTCCAGGAACATCTGAAAATTCAAGAAGAAGTCAAGCGTTCAAAATTTAATCGTGACAAATCCGATTATACTGATGGTTACGTGTATCCATGGCAAAAGCAAGTTACGCCATCTCCTAATAGACCACCACGACGCCCCAGGAGGACACCAGGGAGGAAGTACCCTATTGGTGGAGGTTCAGGAGTCGGGTCATCAGGTTCGGAGGATGTTATTACATCTAGAGAGAATTCTCCAAACCGCCCCCAAGAACAAGGACGAGGAGAGGGGGTAGGAGGCATAGGCGGAGGACCCAAAAACAAGCCTCCCAGGAACCCCATGAACTTACGACCCAGGAGGGGCAGAATGTGACTTCCAATTTGGTGGTAAATATCTCTTCCTACACATTATCTGAAGCTGAGGAACATGTTCTTAACTTTGGTTTATCTTTTAGTCCCACTTTTCTACCTGATTTTTTCCTACTTGAACAGGACTTGTATCGCTTTTTTCGCTCCATTAAATTGAAACATTTTTTCAGTACTTTTCCACAGGGCACTGTATCAAGAAATGTGGAGACTGTTGAGAACAGTGCTTTACGCTTGAAGGATACTGGTTTACGTAACAAAAGTACCTTCAAGCCACCCAGTCACTCATTGATTGATACGTATGTTACTCGTGTCAGTGAAGAAGTTGCTAATATTGAGCGTGACTTTAAGAGCGGACTCTTTCGAGTGTCCCATAATTTGTCCAGGGAAGATAAGCTTGCCCTTAGTGCTCTGCACAATAATAATAACATCATTATATGCCCTGCTGATAAGGGTGGAGCTGTTGTTGTGCTTGATCGCTGTCAATATGTGTCTGAGATTGAAAGACAGCTATCCGATAAATGTGTATATTCTATCTTACAGGGTGATCCTCTGCCTCGGATTCAGAGACTCATTTTGGGAATACTAAGGGAGGCTCTTGCCAGAGATGTTATAGATGAATCTTTATTCACCTATCTACAACAGACCGATCCGACTACGCCGCATATTTATATTCTACCAAAAATTCATAAAACTCTGGTCTGCCCTCCGGGGCGGCCGATTGTGGCGGGAGTCGGATCGGTCTTTGTTCCTCTGGCACGATATCTTGATAAACTCCTGCAGCCCATGGTGCAGTCTCTAGATTCATATTTAAGAGACACCAATATGTTTCTGGACAGATTGAGGGCACTACCTGTGTTGGATGATGAGGTAGCTCTTGTGACCTTGGATGTCGAGAGCCTCTACACCTCCATCCCTCATGATGGGGGTGTAGAGGCTGTAGACTGGTATTTAATGACACAGTCAGATTGTACTGTACCACAGAGAAAGTTTTTGATTAAATTATTGGAGATTGTGCTCACAGAGAACTACTTTGAATTTGAAGGGCGGTATTATGGTCAGCTGCGGGGTACTGCTATGGGTTCTAACGTGGCCCCCTCCTATGCAAATTTATTTATGGGACTATATGAAGAGACTTTTGTCTACTTAAACCCCCTTTTTCGTAAACATGCGCTTTGTTGGTGGCGTTACATCGACGATGTGTTTTGCATATGGAGGGGGCCGCGTGATACTTTGGATGATTTCATCCTTTCAGCCCATCAGCAGTGCCCCGCAATTAGACTAACAGTTAACTGGGACCTTGAACAGATTGCTTTCTTGGATGTTCTTGTTAAAATAGGTGATGGAGCATTGTCTACTGACCTATTTGTGAAGGCTACAGACAGGAATTCCACCCTCCATTATGGGAGTTTTCATCCCATTTCGGTTAAGGATGGCATTCCTGAAAGCCAATTCACACGGATTGACCGTATTGTGAGTGAGCCGGAGTTGCTTGTTGATCGTCGGGAAGAATTATCGCAAAAATTTCGTATGCGGGGCTATCCCTCAGAAGTGTTACATAGGGATAGGTCACGGCGCCGACGGAATCATGATGGGATACCACGTATCCCCTTTGTATCTACTTTTAACACTTGCAGTGACGGCATTGCTAGGGTCATCCGGAGACACTGGCATTTATTGCGTGATGGTTTTCCGAGGGTGCCGGAGTTTCGGTACCCTCCAATGATGTCTTTTCGTCGTGCCCCCACTTTGCGCGACAAGCTGCGCGCGAAAGTGACACCACGCGAACGGGCTCGCTCACGTAGGGGTGGCATGTTTCCGTGCTTATCATGTCACATGTGTAATAGCGTAATACGTGGGAATACTTTCCAACATCCTACTTTGGGCACTGTTTATCATATCAGGGAGCACTACACATGTGACTCTGATCATGTTGTTTATTTACTCAAGTGCCCATGCAGTTTTATTTATGTAGGTATGACTACACAGTGCCTTAAGTTGAGAATTTCATCACACAAATCAGCAATTAGGAATAAAACGGTGGGTCAGGCAGTGTCAGAACATTTTAGAGATTGTGGACATAATGTTTCCCAGCTGAGGATAATGGCTATAGATGGGGTACCCCCACAATGGAGAGGTAATAAACAAAAAGAATTGCTGCGGAGAGAAGCAGCATGGATTAAACGATTGGATGCCATGGGGAGGGCGGGTCTTAATCGTGAGTTGGACCTTGGTTTCTGTTTATGATTATGGTATTCACATTTATTGTACTGTGTAACTTTTGATGTATATGATCCTTTTGTACTTTATTGGGCTTACTGTTGTTTTTAATTTATTGTAGATCTCACATATCTAGGATTTCAGAAATCGAGGAGTTCCCCTTTAGCATCGTGGATGGGTGAGTGCTGAGTTTGGCTTGGCTATATATAATTTTTCTAGCGTTATTTTTCTGCGCTTTATATGATATTTGATAGTTGGTAGCCGCCTCCAGCTCCGCCCATCCATGTATTTTTGACATTATGCGCATTGACATGCAATTGGTTTCTAATTGGTACCGTTTGCTTGTCTGCGCGTAAGTGTCTGGATTGCGCATGTCTAATCTTTATAGCTGACTACCTCTACCGCATTTCGTGTAGTTACGCGTAGCGCCGGTTGCTTTTTTTGCGTGCTCTTTTTGCGATGACGCGGCGTTTTGTATGCGTTGCATTTTTGTTGCGGCGATGCGGCGTTTATTACGCGTTGCACGTGCATTGTTGCGGCAATGCGGCTTGTTTGTACGCGTTGCGGTGCTGCGGCTTTTTGTACGCGGCGCTGTTGCGGTGCTGCGGCTTTTTGTACGCGGCGCTGTTGCGGTGCTGCGGCTTTTTGTGCGCGTTGCTGTTGCGGTGAAGCGGCGTTTTGTACGCGTTGCTGTTGCGGTGATGCGGCTTTTTGTACGCGTTGCTGTTGCGGTGATGCAGCTTTTTGTACGCGTTGCTGTTGCGGTGATGCAGCTTCTTGTACGCGTTGCTGTTGCAGCGTTGTGGCGGTTTTTATGCGTCGCATCTTGATTATGTTTTTTTTTTTTTTTTTCTTTTTTTTTTTTTTTTTTTTTTTTTTTTTTGTGCTGGTCAGCTGACAAGACATGTGATTTGTCATGTGATCATGACACCATTTTGCCTATCAGGGACTGCTGCAGCAGTTACATGTTATTGTGGAAACTCCTCTTGATCTCTGAGTGGTGAGATTCAAATTTGAACATTGTGTTTTTATTGGTGGTGTATTTTTGGCATGAGTCTTCCATCAGGTCCTCTGCCCTAAGGTGTTGGTGATTGGCTGATGGAGGAATCATGGGTAATTGTGTTTGACTATATATATGTGCAGTTTTGATATTGTCATTTGATGATCCTGTGCAACTTGATAAAGGCCCATGGGGGCCGAAACAGCGTCTGTCGTTGCTATCATATTGATGCCAATAAATTTATAAAGAGCTTCTAAATACATCGAGTGGTGCTGGTCCTTTGGCGAGATTCTATGTTGTGACCCCTTGGTACTGGGGTGAGGACCTAGGCACACTTTCCTGCACTAAAGCCACTGTGAGTGCTCCTGGGCACTTGGAAGAATGTAAATCAGAGTAATGAAAGATTTTACAATGGGCAAACAGTGGGTTAATAGTTTATTAAATAATATTGTAAAGAATAAGCAATTAAATCAATTCCATTATATTCAGTAAAGTTCCACTTTAAGTATGGCATTTAAGATAGCCTCCATTAGACAGGGCACTGTCTTTACCCATCACTAGAACTCAGGCAATTGTTATTCTTTGTTTATCCAGGTGTCATATTGCTTGCACGCTTAATGTGCCCAGTGCATTATTAATGATGGTTCTATAGCTGTCTGATCGAGTGGTTAATAAATGCTTTACTCCAAAAAAGAAACAAAGGGAGCAATGGCATGGCTAATGTAGTGAGAAATGTTGAAAGCTGAATGGGATTTACCCATGAAAAAAAATCTCTACAAATCTGTAAAACAGAAAAACTAACTTATTGAAGAAATGTCAGCTTTCTCTGTAAAAGGAACCAAGGCTGTGATGTTGTTAATAAATGTAAGCCACACACGGGAGTTGTAAAAAGAAATCTTAGCTCCCTGTTCTCAGGCTCTCCCTGGTTTGAATAAGAGGAGCGTATCAAAGGTTCCCATACTAGCTTCCGAGGCCTGAGGTTGGAATCTGTCCTCCTGCCATCTCATTAATAGCCTGGTATAATGAGACACAGGAAAGAGGAGACTCCAGTGAGTACACCATTTCCACGGATTAAGTGTCACTTGGAGTGAGGAATAACAATGAGAGCAGGTTTAAGCTTTCCCTCTAAAAGGGAAGTTTTAAAGTTTTTAGATATACACGTGAATTTGATCAGCTGAATGAGAATAACATTATCAAAGCGTTCTGATGCTTAGCATATCTTTTACCCCTGCATGGTTTGTGATGATACACTTATACGGGGACATCAATATTTGTTTTTAATGAGCTATAGTATGGTTCCTGTTTAGTAGTTCTAAACAATGCTAGTGATGTCCTGGCTCATTACTCAGGTCTACTAATCAGTTGCCAAAATGCTAAGCATAGATATCAGATGAAAGTCATCCAATCTCACTGTCCATGGGCAGATTGGCAAACTATCTGATCTTGTTTCAGCATTCCCAAGTGAAGTGATATGACCAAGCCCAGGAGACAAAGCAGTAAGGAAGGGTGAGTTTTCTTTATCACGGTGGCGTAGTGGTTAGCGCTCTCGCCTTGCAGCGCTGGGTCCCCGGTTTGAATCCCAGCCAGGTCAACATCTGCAAGGAGTTTGTATGTTCTCCCTGTGTCTGCATGGGTTTCCTCCGGGTACTCCAGTTTCCTCCCACATCCCAAAAACATACAGATAAGTTAATTGGCTTCCCCCTAAAATTGGCCCTAGACTACAATACATACACTACACGATATAGACATATGACTATGATAGGGACTAGACTGTGAGCCCCTCCGAGGGACAGTTAATGACAAGACTATATATACTCTGTACAGCGCTGCGGAAGATGTCGGCGCTATATAAATACTAAATAATAATAATAATCAGGTGGTGGATTTCTCTCAAATCAGAGTGGAACTAAGCATAGTTGCTCATACATTTTCTGTAGTGATGAATAGGGTATAGCTGAGATAAGCTTGCCTGTTCCAACTGCATTGATATCACTCATCAGCTGTAATGCCTCTAAGTTTGTTGAATTACCCCATGCGCTTTCAGCAGCCCTCACATTTTTGCACCCAGCCTTAATGTATATGTTTCTATAACAAGAGTCTCAGGGCACTTTGTGGAGGAATATGTACTGCAGCTACATCATCTGGTGCATCATTATAGTCACAGCTAAGATTTCCTGGAAAAGATAGGGAGGCTGCAGGAGACAGATACATTGGAGGAGAGAGTATGGTGTTTTTATTTTTTTTAGAGGTACCAGTGAATACCAGTGATTTGAGGAGAGTATTAGCTAATTTGTTTTGGGGACACACTGTCTAATTATTTTTGAGGGCACACTGCCTAATTGTGTTTTGGGGGTACACTGCTCAATTGTGTTTTAGTGATATACTACCTAATGATGATTTTGGTGAACAATAATGTGTTCTGGGACACTGCCTAATTGTATTTTGGGATTGCACATTTCCTAATTATGTTAAAACATATTAAATATGGGACCCACTGCTTAATTATTATTTGGGGGCACACTGCCTAATTGTGTTCTGGCCAATTATGTTGTTTGGAAGAGTGTATACTGTCTACTTATGTTGTTGTGGGTGATATGTTGCCTAGGTATGTTATTTGGGGGAATATGCTGCTTAATTATGTTTTGGGGGGAATATGCTCACTGAATTATGATCTAATAGTAGTGGCTCCTGTGGAAAACAGCAGTTTCAATTGCCCAAAGTACTGTTGAAATCCAAACCCTATGTGCTCCCACCCCCTTTTTTTAACACATGTATAGTTTTTGACAATATCTGCCTCTAGGTATTCCATGGGTTAGAGTTTACCATACATTTCTATTTTATGGTTAATGATGCTGTCAGTCTGGATTTCCTGGCAGTTCCTTTGAATTACCAGGAGCCAGGTGGCAAACCTTTGGAGAAGATTGTTGTGGCTTTTTATTGCAACCAAGAAAGAAAGTGGTACTCTGATGTGGGTTTACATTACTTGATGATGTCAATGATGTAGATACTATGGATACTGGTCCATCAGGGTGCACCTAGTGGATTAATGGGGAGCCCCAGCGGGAACTATGAAGATGCTTTGCCAGGGTTTCAGTGAAGAAGAAAAAGAGGAGATCAGCGACAGTCACAGTGGGCCCAGCCAGGCGGAGCAGAATGATGGTGCCAGGTAAAGCCTGGCATGGAGTGGCAGATAATGGGTGCTCTGGAGCCTGCTGGTGTTACATCCTGAAAAAGGGGAATTATAAATACGCACTCAGTGAACATGCTTCCTCTCTCTGCATCATGTCTGATGAGAATGTATTCAAACAACACAAGTTGCATAGTAAAATAAAAGGTTTTTAATAAAAAACTATTTCACAATAACATCCAGTTCTTGTCCAAATAACAGTCATATAAAAGTGCAAATACAAAAGCATTTCTTGCTGAACAGATAAAGATGCATTAACTTTGCTGGCTGATCTTCATAACTGCATAGATTCACTGTGACACATGGTTCCAGCATGGCTGACTGCAGGGAGTCACTAAACACACATGTGGCTGCACACTAGCTCAAATGCATTTACAATAAATTATTCCTACAGATCTGTGAGTTATAAGGCTTCATGTGAACACACACATTACATACTGGCTGTGAGGCCTGATCTTCTCTTCTTCTGCAAATCGCTAAAATAGCTGAATGGCTAGTTGACTAACATATAACACATATAGCACTGAAATAGCTAAATAGCTAGCTGTCTAATATATAACACATACAGCACTGCTCAGTTGACCCACAGCAAATATCTGCATCACATACTTTTAACATGTTCCTAAATTGTTCATATAACATACAATAACTGTCTAGCAATCACTTAATTCACTTTGAGCTTAAAACATGGATACAATATCTGAAAAAGGGGAAATATAAATAAGCACTCAGTGAATATGCGTCCTCTCTCTGCATCATGTCTGATGAGAATGAGGTAGCCAGGCCAAGAGCCACCCCTTAGGTACTTTCCCCAGGTCAACAAGTTGCTAAACATAAACAGACTCAGGCAATAGATAGCCCAAATCCTGATCCTCTATTTCAGCCTGTTATCTCCATGGATATTTCAAAGAATAGGATTCTTTTCCAATAGCGTATTGAGAAATTACTGCTTTACAGATTTCTACACAAAAATCAGTCTATTACACTGGCTCTAGGGGCGGATGTAGGGTGCATGCACATCTCCCCAGTGGAGCAAGGTAGCAGTGCCATGGTGCTGAAGGACTGCTCCATAGCATAAATTCCTTACCCCCCATTGCTTGGCATCGCATGGGACACAGGAGCATCACTCAGGCGAATTACACTCGGACATTGCCCAGGTGAAGCCAACAATTGAATTTGTAAATAAGTCTGGAGTGATTACAGGTAATAAGAAGCTTGCAAGTTTTGAGCTTCTTAACACGTATTCTGTTGGAGGCACTGAGGGTTTAGCTATATACAGTGTCAAATGCAAAATACCATTTCAACCAGCTGCTTCTCTGTATTATGAAAGACCCACTCAGTGGCGTAGCATTAGGTATAGCCACCATAGCGATGCTATGGGGCCCCGCAGTATCCCTACACCACAGGGGCCCGTGCGGAGTCAGGGTACTTTTTTTTTTATATTGATGCCGCCCGCCCCCCCCCCCCCCCCCCCCCCCCGATAATTTTAAAACAGCAGCGCGCCGCTCTCCCCGGCCTCCCTCCTCTGATAAGGTGGCTGGTGAGGAGGGGGACTACGTGGCGGCGCATTGATCCTCCCTGGCGGCCGGGCCGACACTTACTGGATAGTTCCGGCCAGCCAGGGAGGGAGAAGGATGAGGAGACAGCAGAAGAGTGACTCTCTCGAGTCTCGCATGCATGCACGCAGTCTCTCAGACGTGCGACCAGGAGCAGGAGGGAGAGCAGACCGGCTGCTGCTGCGAGGAGGAGAGCGGACTGGCTGCAGCTGCGAGGAGGAGAGCGGACTGGCTGCGGCTGCGAGGAGGAGAGCGGACCGGCTGCTGCTGCGAGGAGGAGAGCGGGAGAACCCGAGCCGACCCGAACCGACCCCACGAAAGCTGGCAAGGCAGCTGCAGCCTGTAAGTTTGCCTCGGCTCAGTGCCTGGTGCTGCTGCTGCCTGCAGTGGACAGGGGTGGGTGGGTGGGTGTTAATGGGGGCGGCCCGGGGGACTTGCTGGCTGCTGCCACCCATACCTGGCCAGCGGCCATGATGCAACCTGGTGCTGGCTGCTGGGGGGGGGGGGGATAGGGCAGGGAAGAGAGAGTTGCTGGCTGCTGGGGGGGGGGGGGGGGATAGGACAGGGAAGAGAGTTGCTGGCTGCTGGGGGGGGGGGGGATAGGGCAGGGGAGAGAGTTGCTGGATGCTGGGGGGGGGGGATTAGGGGAGAGAGAGTTGCTGGGGGGGTGGATAGGGCAGGGGAGAGAGTTGCTGGCTGCTGGGGGGGGATGGGGGAGAGAGAGTTGCTGGCTGCTGGGGGGGATTGTGAGAGAGAGTTGCTGGCTGCTGGGGGGGGGGGGGGGGGATGGGGAAGAGAGAGTTGCTGGGGGGGGATGGGGGAGAGAGAGTTGCTGGGGGGGGGGGATTGGGGAGAGAGAGGTGCTGGCTGCTGTAGGGGGGGGGGGAGGGATGGGCAGGGGCAAACGCAGGATTTTTAAGGGGGGGGTTCCTGAAAGGTCCAGAAGCACGTATGTCCCGAGTGCTTCCGAATACAGGTGGCTCCATACTGCCCATGCACAAAAGTGCGCTGGCGTATTACGGAGTTGCCTATCTTTGGAAGTACTCAAGGACACAAGTGTTTCTGAGGGCTTCTGGTAGCAGCAAATGTGAATGGGGTACAGCGCTGGAACAACTCCCCAAGAGAGGAACAGGAGATAGACTTAGTTTGGACAATTCAGTGGAATATGCTACATAGTTTCACATAGCGCAAGCGATACCCATATGATGCAGGGATATATGCATCTGCGGAAGATGTCGGCGCTACATAAATACTAAATAATAATATTTTGCCTCACCAGGATTGCACTTTTATTTAGCTTTCCTGTAAGACAAGAACACACAGTCAGCCAGCCAGCACTAGGGGAAGAGGGAAACAAAGGTGAATGAGGGAGGGTCTGAGCGTTTTTCAAATCAACAGTGATTTGAAAAGCGCTTGGCTAATGTTACCCTATGTGGGTGTTCCCACAGCAGCGTTGTGATTTTTTCAAAATCGCAGGTATACTGCATGTAGCATGTTTTTGAGCAATTCATTCAAAAATCGCTCTGAAAATCACTTCACAAAATCACACTCACAAATTGCTAGCGATTGCTATTGTCATTTTGGCGTTGCACTAGCCCAGAGAGAGGAGTGGAGAAATTGAGAATAGCCCCGGAGATGGAGCAGAGAACTTATCTGTATTGAAGTCCAACATCACACAGGCTACTTGCCTGTAATCGGACTCCTGTCCCTGTCAGTCTCTCACACAAGTCAGAAAGAAGCCCTCCTGGAGTCTAGGGACTGTCAAAAACTTTTCAGCTTGTTATCCAAACCTTATCCACACATGCAGTCATTATAACAATGGGGAGAGACCAGACAGATGTTTGCCCACAGACCCTGAGTCCAGGCAAGCTCTGCATCATGCTGTGCATATTTACCAGCTTGCCTGCACTCTAATTTCATCATGTCTGACACTTCTGTGCTGTGGAGAGTCCAGGACTCCATAATCAACATTCTCTCACTGTAGGCTGCATCTTCTTGTGAGGGTTGTGAGGGAAGCTCGGCTGCCTCTCTCATTCTATTAGCTGGAGGGAGGCACCAGAAGTAAGAAGGGAGGGAGAATGAGGCTGTTTATATTATGCGGGCTTCCCTGGCTGAATACACAGCTCAGTGCAGGGGGGAGGTTCCAGACACCCGGAATAGCCCCCTGAGTTCGCCAGTGATGGGGGAGAGAGAGTTGCTGGCTGCTACAATACAATAATTAAGGCACGCTCAGTTTTATAGTGCTCGTAACAGCTGATAACTCTCGCTGTTACACAGCGCTAACATTAGTGAATCAACCACAAAGTCTGTTCTTTCTACAAAGATACTATATGGGCTCGATTCACAAAGCAGTGCTAACCCAGTTAGAGACTTTAGGCATGATAACCATTGCACCACTCTGGTGATAAGCCAGTTTAGGGGCTCGATTCACCAAGCGGTGCTAACCCAGTTATCACGCCTAAAGGACTTTAGGCGTGATGACCTCTTCACCACTGAGTTAGCACCGTTTTTGCCTGCACTTCGCGCGAAGTTATCGCGCGCAAAGTTTTGCGCGCGCACCCGCACAGGCGCCGCGCGCAAAGTCCCATAGGGTTTAATGGGCGCATCGCGCGAAGTGAGGGGCGCTTCGCGCGCACGCACGCGGGAGCGCGCGCAAAACTTTACGCGCGGCAACTTCGCGCGAAGCCCTTCTTATCATGCCTAAAGTGACTTTAGGCGTGAAGAGGGCCTTTTCACCACGGTGCTAACACTTTGCACCGCTTGGTAAATCGAGCCCTAGGTGTGATAAGTTTAGGCATGATAAGTTTAGGTGTGATAAGTTTAGGCATGATAAGTTTAGGTGTGATAAGTTTAGGCATGATAAGTTTAGATCGCTTGCAAAGTCCCGCACGCAAAGCAGCGCCATTAAACTTTATACGAAGCGCACCAGACTTTGCTAGCGTAAAACTTTTGATCAGCTGTGCACTGCGGTGCTAATGCAGTTGGCGCTTAAACTTATCATGCCTAAACTTATCACACCTAAACTTATCATGCCTAAACTTATCACACCTAAACTTATCACACCTAAATTTATCATGCCTAAACTGAGTTTAGGCATGATAAAGAGCTTTTCACCAGCGTGCTAACTGTTAGCACCGCTTTGTGAATCAGGCCCTATGTCTTTAAATAATTGGGATAGCTTTCCTTTTAAAAATTATTTGTTTTTATATTCTACATTTTTTTAATCTTTTTTGAAGGATGCACCAGGTGATCTTTTTTTGAGCATGTGTGTTGTATGAATGATAGAGTGTAGCGGTACCAAAAAATAATAAACATATGAGTAGTAGAAGTACTGTTTAATACATACGTTTTTAGTTATTGAATTTTTGTGAGATCATAGAGGTTTATTTATTTAATTTCTTCAAACAAGCGAAAATAAAAATAAACATATTCTTCATAAAATCTAGCGCTAAAGTATGTTTTTGTATGTTTGTATGTTTTTTATCATCTCAAGTTGCATATGGCTCTAGGTGTGGTTTTATTTTATTTAATGCAAGAAGATCATTTTGTGTTTATTTTTATTTTTTTGTTTGTGGGTTTTTGTGAAAGATTTTTTAAAATCTGTAAAATGACTTATGGTTTAAATAAACCATTCTGAAGTGTTAAAAAGTTAAATTTTTTAATTTAAAGTTTCAAATACATAGCCTTTCTTAGAATTAAAAAAAAAAGGTCCCGAATGATTGGAAATGTCAGTCATGTCTATTTTTTAAAAGATGACAAACGGGACTTCAGCAACCAGAAAAGGAGGCCAGTCTTCATTGTACCAGGAAAACCTTTGCAAGAATACTTAAGAGAAGGTTAAGAACAAAAGTCAAAAGCACTATTGAAGAGACACACTTTTAGGCCCAGCAGGAGTACTGAAGGCCAGATGTTTACCTTGCAACAAGTAGCTGAAAAAAATATTTGTTTATTGACTTTGAAAAAGTCTTTGACAAAATCCCGAGAAGGGAGATTTCACAGATCCTGTAAATAAGACATTTTAAAAGAAACTTGATAGAAGCTTTGGAAGTGTTTACATATTTGTGAAAATGATGCCCGGAAAAGTGATTCAAGGCCTGAAACACACCAGAGGAGTTTTTCTGAGCGTTTTGAGTTTTTAAATCTGCTGCTAAGGTTATCCTATGTGTCTGTGCACACTGGAGCAATGAGGTTTTGTAAAAAACCTCATAGCATTACATTGGGAAGAGCTTTTGAAACCTCTAAAAGCTCTTCCCAATGTAATGCTATGTTTTTTTTTTTACAAAACCTCATTGCTCCAGTTCATTCAAGTTATTAGGTATGCTTTATTTTCTCACTAGTGATTTTCTACAGACAGTAAAATATAGCATTTTTCATATCCATTCACATAGGTTTTCACCTAATGCTTTATTTTAAAGATGGATTTCTTATTTCTAGAATATGTGTGTTATGTAAGAATTCATGTAGTATTTCTTTATTTTAAGGATTGTTGGTATTTAATGTAGTGTTGAGCTGAAATTTTCAAAATTTCGCGTTACTATAATTACGCATGCGAAATTTGCTATTACGATGCGAAATTATGGTAGCGTAATTGCCATTAAAATCGTAATTGAAAATACCGTAAGCGTAATTTTTAACGCGTCATTTTGCGTTTCGTTCATAACGTAATTTTGCGTTAAACCATAACGTAATTTTGCGTTAAACCATAACGTAATTTCGCATTTCTTCTTAATTTTGCGAATTTCGTAATTACTTGTTAGCAGGGTTGCTCGCGAATTTTCGCCAAAGGCATTTCGTCTGCATGGCGAATTTTGATGCGAAATATCACTACATGGCAAATTTTATATGCGAAATAGCATTCCGTAACGCGAAAACGATGCGAAAATGAACGCTTACAGTAATATGATCTATTGCGAAATTACGTTATGTAACTACGCTTACAAACGGTTGCATGCAAGGCAAACGTAATTTCGCGATACCCACTGTAATGCGAAAATTACGCTTACGCGGAATTTCGCAAAATCCTTCTTCATTACGATTATGTACTTACGGCCATAATCGTAATTACACTAATTACGCGAAATTTCGCGAAATCGTAATTAAGTCATTACGCTCATCTCTAATTTAATGTAAGGATTGTGGCTTCACTGCCTTATTGTAGAACATAGAAAAGCAAAGCCAGCTGTGATATAATTGTCATTTGCTATAAACTGCATCTCTAAAATCTTGCATTTTTTTTAATTGTGTGATAAAAAAAAGTGTCCCTTAAAGAGGAACTCCAGTGAAAATAATTTAATATAAAAAGGTGCTTAATTTTTACAATAATTATGTATACATAATTTAGTCAGAGTTTGCTCATTGTAAAATCTTTCCTCTCCCAGATTCACATTCTGACATGTATTACATGGTGACATTGTTACTGTGGGCAGATTATGTAGCTGTTCTGGCTTTAACAGACAGCTATAAACAGCCATTTCCTGTGTGTGTCATTGTTACATTGTGGCAGTTTGCCCAGAGTACCGTAGGGTACCAGAGCCTCTTGTGGGAGGGGTTTCAGCACAAAATCAGTCATACAGCGCCCCCTGATGGTCTGTTTGTGAAAATCATTATATTTTTCATGTAAAAGTGGGTATCAGCTACTGATTGGGATAAAGTTCAATTCTTGGTCGGAGTTTCTCTTTAAAAGCCTGAATGTAAGAAGCTTTGTTGGTTACTATCAAACTTCCCCACTAGCGTTGGTCAATGAGATGCAAATAATTCTGAATTATGGCAGGATTATGCAAATCTATGCTGCAAAAAATGTCCTGAGAATTAATGTGTCCACCAGACAGTGCTGTTTATGCTCATGTCCCTGCGTATTGCATGCTGAACCACGTTGCTGAAATTTGTTTATCAATGCAGCAATTTGCTTAGGTCCTTCAGCTTCATACACACATACAAAGACTGTTGCTTGCAGGGATCTGGGTAATCGAAATTTAGTAACAAGTTCAACATCACTAAAATCTTCCAGAGCTGTCCTTGATCAAAATATACCTGGAGAAATTACACAAGGCTTCTCCTTCTCTGTAACCTTATACAAAATAGGCTCATAAGGCTCCATTTCCTCTTGTAAATGTTTCCTCTACACAGGGGAGGTAGAATAAGAACAGGTTGAGAGTGCAGATAAATAAGACCAGACTTAGACTTTAATATCACATAACATATCATTAGTGAATTGACTCTATGCTTTAAAATAGAGCATACATGCTTTAATTTGCCATCTGTCTTTAATTTATGAATTTTGTTTCTATTTTAAGAACTGTCTTTATTTTCACACTGGTGTCTGTAAAATAATAACACACAGCTTAGTGAATACAACTTAGTGAAAAATCATATGCAAATGAGCAAATACCTCCATGATAATATCTTTACTGAAAACGCTTAGTGAATTGAGCCCAGTGAGAGGTAGCCGGCAAGGATTTGTCCTCGGCCAGGTCTTAACGGGATCCTGAGCTGTGTCCTAAAAAAGAAAATGAGACTTACCTGGGGCTTTCTCCAGCACACCGTAGCCTGTGAGGTCCCCTGCATCCTCTTGGCCCACTCCGCGGTCCTGCTGATAATAAATAATGCACCGAGTTCGTGTGAAGTCACGTGTGCCCCCGCTGCGTACCAGTCACATCATTGCACCGCCGCCGTAAGAGTCCTGCTCATGCGTGGTTCTCTAAAGATGTTTGAGGCCAATGTAAAGACTGGTAAACTCACAGTAAGGACTCACTTGTGAAGGGAAAAAAATAGCTTATTTAAGCAAGCAGTTGCCAATCAATGAACTAGCAGGTGGTTGACCAGCAGGAAAAGGACTCGATGATCTATACCGTACTTTTTCAAAGGCTTATGTGGAGTTGGGATTTAAACTATATCTAACTTACAAATGACTCACCAAATCATTGTCTGACAGTTGACTGCACCATAAAAAAGATACTTGGGTTCTGGCCATCAATTATTTGAAGCTACTTACAGGGTTTAGGGTTTTGTTGTTTCAAATGATTATTTGTGATCATCTCAATTGGCATTTTTTAGTAACGATCACTGTATAGACAACACAGTAGGCAGATATTTGAGAAGCCTATTCTGTTCTTTGGAGAGGGGAGGACAATGAAGTGGAGTCCTGCTATGGTCTGCAGTAGGAACAGTAGCATAGCAGGTTTTTTTTCTTGGGTCTACATACTGCACAATCATTGTGGTGTTTTACTGTCGAAATAGTTCTTTAACTTAAAAGATGGCTTTGGTTAAATAAAGTGTTTGGTGGGTCTTTAGAGTTTTAAACCTCCAAAATACAAAGAGTTACTGCCAATAAAGGGCTCCAGGCTTCAGTGTCATCATTTCTAATACTATTTTTAACCAAAAGTAGGATATCCCCTAAAAATAAGCCCTAGCAGGCATTTTGAACATGCTTGAAATATAAGCCCTAGCCTAAAAGTAAGTCTAGTGGCAGTAAGGGGAAAAAGTATGGCAGCTTATGTTATTACTGAAGCTGATGGTTTTGCAGGCGGGACCTGCTCTGTCATTGGACCAATCACTGAACTCACTGCTACAGTGAGTAGCTCAGTGAGTAGTTACCATAGGCTAAAGCTTGGGGACACACCGGCATGGAGCTGGGGGAAAGAAGAGGATGCAGGGGGACATTGGGGACAGCACGGCATGTAGCTGGGGATAAGAGGAGGATGCAGGGGGACTTGGAGGACACCAGGAGGACATGAGGGACAGTAGAAGACACTGCGCAGGACATGGAGGACATAGGAGGACACGGGACATGGGAGGACAGGGGATAGAGGAGGACACATGGACGGAGGGGGACACCAGGAGGACACTGAAGAAACAACGGGGGCACAAGAGGTTGATTCAGCAGAGGAAGAGGCAGCACAGTGTGGAACTGCGGAGGCCAATGGAGCGGCAATGGGGCGCCATGTGCTATGCCACACTAGGAGCCTGATTCACAATGCGGTGAAAACTGTTTAGCACGGGTGTGCTAAACAGTTAGCACGTGAAGTGCCGTTCGCAGACTTTTGCGTGCGCAAAGTGCCGCGATTCGCGAGATCGCGGACTTTTGCACCCGCAATTTGCGGCAAATTGCGCGTGCAAAAGTCCGCGATCGCGCAAATCGCGGCACTTTGCGCGTGCAAAAGTCCGCGAACGGACTTCAGGTGCTAACTGTTTAGCACACCCGTGCTAAACAGTTTGCATGGCTTTGTGAATCAGGCCCTAGGTCTCTCAACATGGTTCACCAGTAGTTCAGGCTTCCTCAAAGGGGCATAGTTAAAGGCAGGCACACTAGGTGACACACTATGACCCAGTCCAGTTAGGACTTCTCTTAAGAAGTATTGATTTATGAACAAAAGTAGTGTAAAGGAATTACTGTAGTGCACACTGGCGTAACAATAGGGGATGCGACCCCTGCCATCGCGGGGGGGGGGGGGGGGCCGGGGCCTCCCTAGGGCCCGCTCGGGGACTTTTTGGGGGCAGGAGGGGTCACAGCATAAGAGGAGAGCTGTGGCCGCAGATCGGTGAGGAGGGGGGAAATCCCCCCCCCCCTCAACCTCGGGCTATCCTCTCAGCGCTCCCCTCCTGCAAGCAATCATTGGTGGTGCTCGTGGCAGCCGCGGCGGTGGCAGCAGGCAAGCTGAGCACATACCTCCTTCTGGCCGGTCTCCGATCACTAAGTGCTTTATGGAACTTATGAAGCACTTAGTGATCGGAGACCTTCGGCCAGAAGGAGGTAGTGCTCAGCTTGCCTGCCGCCGCCGCCGCGGCTGCCACAAGCACCACCAATGATTGCTTGCAGGAGGGGAGCGCTGAGAGGAGAGCCCGAGGTGAGGGAGGGGGGGGGGGAATTTCCCCCACCGATCTGTGGCCACAGCTCTCCTCTTATGCTGCAACCCCTCCTGCCCCCAAAAAGTCCCTGAGCGGGCCCTGGAGGAGAGGGGGGGGGCCCGGAATTTTTTTTGCAGGGGGGCCCGGGGCTTTCTAGGTACGCCCCTGGTAGTGCTAAATATTTATTTCTTCAATTTGCACAGAATTTTTAAATGCATTAAACAATTCTCATTGCGTACCGCTTCACTGTGGGGTGACAGCCACAAACTAGGGCCAGTTTGGAAAGGAGCTATGTTTCATAATGTGAGGGGAACCCCATGCAAACTTCAAGATGAATAACAACCTTTGTCATGGAACCCAAACCTCAAGACAAAAATATGTTCAAAAAATATGTCTCTACAAGTTTTAATGTCAAACTATCAAGAGCAAGTTTACTTGTTTCTTTAGTGTTGTGGCTTTGCTTCATTACCATTTTTCCCTTGAGGCTTAACATGTAATTGTGTCTGAAAGTGTCTATGTTCCCATGGCAACTAGTGAGGCTTTTTTTTTTTTTTTTTTAGCATGAAACACTAAATATGAATCTGTTTTTTTGTGTTGTCAGTGTCCTTTTTTCCATATAAGATTTATACGTATTGTTGTTTTGGGGGCATATCCTTTAACCCTCCTGGCGGTCTAAAAAATTCCACCAGGAGGCAGCGCAGCAGTTTTTTTTTTTTTTTTCCTATATCATGTAGCGAGCCCAGGGCTCGCTACATGATAGCCGCTGCTCAGCGGCATCCCCCCGCCCGCTTCGATCGCCTTCGGCGATCTCCAATCAGGAAATCCCGTTCAAAGAACGGGATTTCCTGGAGGGCTTCCTCCGTCGCCACGGCGACGGGGCGGGATGACGTCACCGACGTCGGGGCGTCATTGGGAGTCCCGATCCACGCCTCAGCGCTGCCTGGCACTGATTGGTCGGGCAGCGCACGGGGTCTGGGGGGGGGCGTGCGGCGCAACGGATAGCGGCGATCGAGCGTGGGGCGGCGGCGATCGGTGTGCTGACGCAGCTAGCAAAGTGCCAGCTGCGTGCAGCAAAAAAAAAAAAAAATTAAACAAATCGGCCGAGCAGGGCTGGAGAAAACCTCCTGCGCGGCTTACCCCGAACTACGTTCGGGGTTACCGCCGAGGAGGTTAAACTGGTTACATTTCCGCCTGGTGTTTTTATTTCATTACCTGCATAAAAGAGTTAAAACAAATGTAGGACACATCATGGCTTAAAAGAACTGAAGGTTTAACTGGGACACAATCGGTTGCTCCAGGGCAACCATTTAAGAAAATAAATTAGGATACTGGTTTGTCAGGCTCCAGTTCTAAAACTTTCTGGTGGCAGGGGCTAAGCTAATGGAGAAAGATGTCCGCTACATATTTATCCATAAATAAATATGTAGCGGACATCTTTCTCTGTCATTCAGGAGAATGTGGTCAGGGATATTCCCCCCTCCTGAAAGCCTCAGGATCCTCCATTACTGTTCTCAATGGGAAAAGCTTTCAACATTCTCAGACATCTCTCCACTAGAACATCTGCTTTTGTTTGGAAGAATACATTCTATTTTGTGTTGCGGAAGACATTAAGATACTTTGAGAAAGGAAGCAGCCTGGAGCTGAGGATAGGTTAGTAATTTTAAGTGCTACTTAAAAAATGTATTCAGTTTATATACTGACATGCCTAGTGACCCAACTTGCCATATTTTGCTTTTCTTCACTAAAAATCAGTGAAAGCATTTTCATGGGGAATGCATACGACCAGCAATAACATCATACTTATGCTCTACCATGTTTCCCCGAAAATAAGACAGTGACTTATGTTAATTTTTGCTCCAAAAGATGTGCTGGGGATTATTTTCAGGGAATGTCTTATGTTTCTATGAACACAAGTTCCTGTGCTGTGTGTCCTGCTGCCTTCCCCACAGGGCTGGTTCTAGACAGGCACATATAAGGAGGCAGTCAGAAATGTAAAGAAGCATCATGTGTACACATTATGTTTGAGCACAGTTTTTTTTCCCTGTGCGAATAGAAAAGTATTTTCCTGCATTGTGTCCTCTTCTCCGTGCTGCACCCCGCACCGCATCCCAGCGTACACTGTGTCACTCCGTGACCAGGAAGTTCAAATAGAGCGCCCTCTATTTGAACTTCCTGGTCACTGGAGTGACACAGGAAGTTAATGTATGCTAGGATGGAAGCAAGAGAGAAGCGCGGAGAAGATGTGGAGAAGACGCGGAGAAGATGCCCGGGAGCCAGCGTCAGGTAATGTATAACTATCGGATCGGCTGCCGCTAGCGACGCGCTCCCTACCCGCGGGCGATCGACGGAAGTAACCCGCACGGCGCGATCGACGGACCGATCCGATTTTGGGAGGAAATCGGATCGGCGGGTGCGTTTAGCGCAAACGATTGGCAGCAGATTCGATCCCAGTGATCGAATCTGCTGTCGAATCGGCGGCAAATCGGGCCAGTGTATGGCCAGCTTTAGCTTCTGGTTGAATAGCTCATAAGGTCACTGAGGCACGCAAACCCCCTGACCACAATGAGGTGGTCTCTAGAGATGTCGCGAACCTCCGATTTTCGGTTCGCGAACCCCGTTCGCGAACTTCCGCGGAAGGTTCGGTTCGCGTCAAAGTTCGCGAACCGCAATAGACTTCAATGGGGAGGCGAACTTTGAAAAATAGAAAAAATTATGCTGGTTAGAAAAGTGATGGAAAACATGTTTCAAGGGGTTTAACACCTGGAGGGCGGCATGGCGGAGTGGGATAGACACCAAAAGCCCCGGGGAAAAATCTGGATTTGACGCAAAGCAGCGTTTTAAGGGCAGAAATCACATTGAATGCTAAATTGCAGGCCTAAAGTGCTTTCAAACATCTTGCATGTGTATACATCAATCAGGGAGTGCAATTAGAGTTCTGCTTCACACTGACACACCAAACTCACTGTGTAACACACCGCAAACAGCTGTTTGCGTAGTGACGGCCATGCTGGACTGGTGCGCACCATGGCCAGAGTGCAGGCCGTGGCAGTTTTCCAGCCCATATGGTCGCCGGGCTGTGGTAGCTCAATGATAGAACAACAGTGACTGTCCAGCTGATCGAATTTGGTCTGTCCACAATGAAGCAACGGCCTTATTATCTTCTTGTATGTAGGTAGGCATAGGTAGGAGTCCCAGTATAGGTAGGTAGGCATAGGTAGGAGTCCCAGTATTCGTAGGTAGGTAGGCATAGGTAGGTGCCTCAGTAGTTAGCTAGGCATAGGTAGGAGACCCAGTATAGGTAGGTAGGCATAGGTAGGAGTCCCAGTAGTTAGCTAGGCATAAGTAGGAGACCCAGTATAGTTAGGTAGGCATAGGTAGGAGTCCCAGTATAGGTTGGTAGGCATAGGTAGGTGCCTCAGTAGTTAGCTAGGCATAGGTAGGAGTTCCAGTATAGGTAGGTAGGCATAGGTAGGTGCCTCAGTAGTTAGCTAGGCATAGGTAGGAGACCCAGTATAGGTAGGTAGGCATAGGTAGGTGTCCCAGTAGTTAGCTAGGCATAGGTAGGAGACCCAGTATAGGTAGGTAGGCATAGGTAGGAGTCCCAGTATAGGTAGGTAGGCATAGGTAGATGCCTCAGTAGTTAGGTAGGCATAGGTAGGAGTCCCAGTATAGGTAGGTAGGCATAGGTAGGTGCCTCAGTAGTTAGCTAGGCATAGGTAGGAGTCCCAGTATAGGTAGGTAGGCATAGGTAGGTGCCTCAGTAGTTAGCTAGGCATAGGTAGGAGACCAAGTATAGGTAGGTAGGCATAGGTAGGTTTCCCAGTAGTTAGCTAGGCATAGGTAGGAGTCCCTGTATAGGTAGGTAGGCATAGGTAGGTCCCCTAGTATAGGTAGGTAGGTAGGTGTCCCCGTATAGGTAAGTAGGTGCCCCAGTAGTTAGGTAGGCATAGGTAGGTGTCCCAGTATAGATAGTTAGGCAGGGCCTGGCTGGCTCAGTAATAACAATTACCAAGGTCCAGCTGCAACAGATAGGGCAGTATAATGTCAGTGTCAGTGAGCAACATACAAAAAAAAACACATCAGGAAAACATTATGTCTCAAAAGAGAGCTGAGGGGTGCTATTTTAGCAATAACAATCATCCAGGAGCAAGCCAAGAGCCTAACTAATCTTTCCCTAGGAGAACAAGTCTGCAGCAGCTGTCCCTAGTCTGTCTAGCAGGCACACGAGTGAGTGTCATGGCCAGCGAGCCTGCCTTATATAAGGAGGGGGTGGGGCTCCAGGGCTTAGTGTAGCCTGAATGGCTACAATGTGCCTGCTGACTGTGATGCAGAGGGTCAAAGTTGACCCTCATAGTGCATTATGGGGCGAATCGAACTTCTGCAAAAGTTCGCCTGGTGCAGGCAAACGCGAACTCCCAAAGTTCGCCTGGAACCGTTCGCCGGCGAACCGTTCGCTACATTTCTAGTGGACTCTAGTCATACCCGCCACCACCACACACTTAGCAGCTATCCGTGCATCCCTTGTTGGCCTGGTGCTGGCTGGTCGCTATTACACCTGCTGTGTCTGCAACTCTCGCTATGCCTGGATGTCGGCTTGAAAACCAATACCTAAACCTGTGCATGGTACCCCTGGTACACACACTTTGAGCCTCCACCGGACTGCACATCAAATGAACCGTGGCAACTTTACATCATCAGCAGACACCAGGGATCTGGTACTGTATGCTTGTTTGTTCTGCGTTGTTGCTTATGCGGCTGGCACTGCTGCTTTGAGCTGCTTCCGCTTTACTGCTTATCACTGCTGGATCTACCATGACAGTACCTGTGTTAATTATTTCAGAGCGGCACTGCCTAAAGGTGGCAAACTGATAAGGGTCCCATAAAAATTAAGGGTCCGTAAAAAAAAACCTGTCTGCTCCGTTGTTCTAATGACTGCATGTGCCTACCACATAGATAAGAAATTATACAAACTTTGGAATTTGTACACTGTCCCTGCTCCCCCCCAAAAAAATCTGTCTCAGTCGGCAGCAATGTTCTGGTGATTTCATGTACAAAGTTACAGGCAAAGCAGTCACAGGTATTCAGCCAGCCCTCTGAAGACATTTCTTATATTTTTATCATGCACAGGCTAGCGACCTTATGATGTCTGATTACGGACACAGTGGAGAGGGTAGGATCAATCTGTATTACATGTCTGGAGATCATAGTGATTGCACCTGCCTGGAAGACAGGAAACATTAACAAATGAATGCGCACCTTTATAAATATAAACACCAGGAACTATCAGAAAATGTTCACTTGATTTATGGAAGTATCCTACAATAAAACAAAATCTGGTTAATGCTTTTCAAATGTGTAGGGGCAGGATCGGGGGGGGGTTTACAATATTTGTTTCATGCAAGAAAAAGTCTAGAACCAGCCCTGCTGCTTATATACCAAGTCTGCCCACCTTGGAACTGTCGCTGTTTGCATACAGTGTCTCCTTTTCCGTCCTTGTCCGAACTCTCCTAGTGGTGGGGGTTAAGTGCTTGGGACTGATGCCTTTAGGGCTCCGTTCTTTGTCTGCATATTGCATTTGCCTTTTGGTTTAACGAGAGCCTTCCTGATAAGCTGGATTGCCACTTCAACTGCAGCTCAAGAGCCAGCCTTTTATTCCATCAATCTTGCATGTAGATGCATTGGGAATTGTACTGAGTTGATGGTGCAGCTGTGTGTGTGTTGCCAATGTGCTATACTGCCAGTTTTAATGTTTGTGTATGTCTGTTCTCATAATAAAGTTATGGTATTTTATTGATATACTGTTATATTTGTATTGCTTGAAGCATATGCATTCTTTCACATTCACCTAATATTTGGTCATAGGGTATAACTGCAAAAATGGCATAGCCATTCTAGTTGCATCCCTCCTCAAGTCAGCAAGTTACTGTATATATTATTTTAGATTAAACTGCTCATAAAAGTATGCTAAATATCAATAACTGGTTTTCATTTCTGGGGTTTACTCTCTACTAAACAAACTCAGTTAAGCAATATCCATAGACACAAAAGAGTCACATAGCAGGAAAGTCATGATTTTAAGTTACTGATGATGTCATCAGATGTTTTAGTTTTTTGTAATTTTCAGCTGTCTTTTCGCATAGTAAAATAGTTGTGTAGCTTATTGCCTTGCATTCCCATGGTTCATGTCTTTTTTGCTTTTATGGGTATTATGGTTCATGTACTGTTAGCACTGTGTTATACAGTGAGTGAGTAAGTACAGGCGGTCCCCCTTCTTACAAACAGGTTCCATGATAGTAGCAAACCTAGCTTCCCAGTTACGCTACCCGAGAACCCCAAATAATACACATGACCACCAGCATGGATTTAATAGGCCAAAGCAGCCTGTTTATTAACCAAAATATAACGTATAACTTTTTCAGAGAGCTGAGGTAAGGGATCCGAGATTGTCAAAAACCATTGCACTTTAAGCTACCGGGCAAGCAGCCTGTAACCGGCCCCCGCCGCGATCACCGGCTCAGGGACAGCTGAATGCCACCGAATTACTTGTCACTTGTTGATAACCTAAACTGGTGATTCGCACCTGAGGCAAATCCCCGAGAAACAAACGAACCTTCGGAGCTCTTACCCCTCCTGCTGCCATGACGACGATCAACACTCCTCTGGAATCGCAGTGTATCCCCCTGTACAAACAGAAAAGAGGGAGGGAGGGAGCTTCTTGCCCCACGCACGTCTGACTAACTCCGCCCACCCCCTTCTTCTACATTGCCTGTCCGTCTCCGCCCCCACTCCTGTCCGGCCTCTGCCTTCCCTTAACCCTATCCTTCCTGGCAGGCTGCACTATCATGTGCGGCCTTCCAGATTCCACTGCGCTGCACTTACAGGCCTTTTCTTGATAGCAGCAAACCTAGCTTCCCAGTTACGCTACCCGAGAACCCCAAATAATACACATGACCACCAGCATGGTTTTAATAGGCCAAAGCAGCCCGTTTATTAACCAAAATATAACATATAACTTTTTCAGAGAGCTGAGGTAAGGGATCCGAGATTGTCAAAAACCATTGCACTTTAAGCTACCGGGCAAGCAGCCTGTAACCGGCCCCCGCCGCGATCACCGGCTCAGGGATAGCTGAATGCCACCGAATTACTTGTCACTTGTTGATAACCTAAACTGGTGATTCGCACCTGAGGCAAATCCCCGAGAAACAAACGAACCTTCGGAGCCCTTACCCCTCCACCACGAATCGACGTGACCCCTCACGGCAGAGAGGCCCACACCCTCAACGCTCTCTGGATACCCTCCTCTATCGCCAGGGCCCACAAATCTGTCCCTATCTCGTTCAAATGCACCCCGTCTCTGCTGAGAAATAAGTGCAAATCGCTTTCCAGTTCAATGTGCCTAACGGCTACCCTCCCACTCTGAATAACAAACTTAGCCACCTCCTTGTTCAGCTTGACTCGCGCTCTATTGACTTTACTAACTGATCTTGCCAATCTCCACGATGACCTGGCCACCACGTCCGACCATACTAGCACCGTAGCTGGAAACTCCCTTTTTATCCTTAAAACATCAAATTTGATGTCCCGGATGATGGCCCTGGTAGATTTTGAAGCTAAATCGTTGCCCCCGACATGCAGTACCAGCACATCTGGGGCCCTATCCCATCCGGCATATCTGCTAATTTCCGGCCAAACTCTCGCCCACAACATGCCTGGGAAACCAAGCCATCGAACAAGGACCTCCTGCCTTGGGAATCCGAGTTGTCGCCCCTCAGGGCGAACCGCAGCTCTTCTCGCACCCCTAGCGACGTAGGAGTGCCCGAAGATCCAAACCAGGGCCGGCCTTCCTGGAAAACAAAATTGGAACACAGGAAACAAAAATAACACCTATAACCCATTACTGTTGCATCCTTAAATCAAGTGCAATCTGACGTAAGACCTATATCTGATTGAATCCCATCTGCCTATCCTCCTAACTACCTCCTTGCTGAGTCCCCAACGCGAAGCTTCAGTCGCCGCCCCTATACGAAAGGAGTGGGAGGCGAACTCGCCGAGCGGGAGCCCGGCTTTTTCCAAGCACTTACGAAATATGGCTGAAAACTGAAAACGGGTCAAAGGAGAACCGTCGACATGTGCTAACAAAACAAGTGCTGATTGTGGCCTGATCTGTAGGAATCGCAAAATGTTGTCCCTGGGGCACAACAGGCCCCCGATCTGGAAAAGAGTAATGACCTTTCCCTTGCCTGCACGATCTGTTTTTGGCTTACGTAAGTTAATGGAGACTGATCCATCTTGAACCGCTACATCTCCGGCGAGGATGCCTCCCACCGCAGATTTTGACCTGCTAACTAATTCCCCTACCCGAAATGCCCCGAAGAAGGCCAAAACGAATGCAGTGCTGAAAAGCACCACCTCGTATTGACTAGCGCACACCTCCTGCGCTGCCAGTACCACTTTACTCAAAATCTCGAAAGTAACCGGGCGCCTGGAATCCCTTGCGAACGATCCTGCCATGAATCCTCTCATTGCCTGCCCAACCCTAAAATCCTTAGTCACGTCCCTTTGACCCCTGAACTTAAACAAAAAGGCCAATGCCGCCAATTTTTTAGACATGGCCGCCGCCGACGTGCCCTCCGCAAAATTATTCCCTACAAAATATAAGAGCAAGCACGACCGATCCTCGTCCGATGAGCAGCCCCCAACTTGTGCCGTCAAAGCGTCCCAAGCCTCCCAGACGGGCGCGTACACTGCCCATGAAGACTCTGCTAATGACCTCCTAATCAGCAGTGAAACTGCCCGAACGGAATCGTCCACATCATCTCTGGACAGGGAACCCCAATCTCTTCCGCTGAAGGTGCCGCTGCCCGGAACCTGTCCCACTGGAATCGAGAGAGGGCATCAGCAATGATGTTGTCCACCCCTGGCAAATGCACCGCAAAGATGCAAATATTGAATCGTAAAACATGACAAAACCAATTGCCTCATCAACCTAACCACTGGCGGCGAGGATGCTGAAAATTTGTTTACCGCTAGCACTACGCCCAAGTTATCGCAATTGAAGCGAATGCGTTTGTTAGCCAAAAACTTCCCCCACAACTCTAAGGCCACCACTATGGGAAACAACTCTAACAACACCAAGTTAGCTGTAAATCCCGCTTCCACCCACGACGGATCCCAGGGGGAAGCGCACCATTTTCCTGCCATAAAGATGCCAAAGCCGCAGGGGCGTAGCAATAGGGGGTGCAGAGGTAGCGACCGCATCGGGGCCCTTGGGCCAGAGGGGCCCCGAAGGGCCCTCCCTCTACTACAGTATTAGCTCTCAATTGGTCCTGTGCTCATAATAATCACTTTTGTAGATAGTTTGAATAGTGGTAATCATTAACAAACTGTTCCCCATCCCCTTCTTGCACCTCTGACACTGTGGTTGTCCTTGGCAGGTTTTTGTGTGTCGTATCAATTGTTATGTATAGAGTGCTTGGGGGGGCCCCAACATAAAACTTGCATCGGGGCCCACAGCTCCTTAGCTACGCCACTGCAAAGCCGTGAGCGCCGGACGCATCCGTGAACAACTCAATGTCAAAATTACTCACCTCCTCTTCCATCCAAAGAGACCTGCCATTGAAATCCTGCAAGAATGTCAACCATACCTTTAAATCCTCTCTCATGTCCCCTGTCACTCGGATCCGGTGGTGAGGTGCAGAGATTCCTGCCGTGGCGCTGGACAAACGCCTGCAGAAGATGTGCCCCATCGGCATTATCCTGCAGGCAAAATTTAATTTACCAATCAGGGATTGAAGTTCACGAAGGGTGACCTTTTTCCTGCCCACCACATTCTGGATGGTAGTTTGCAGGTCGTTAACCTTGTCCAGTGGAAGACTACATTCCATGGCCAGCGTGTCAATATGAACCCCCAAAAACTTCAATGATGTGGTGGGACCCTCTGTCTTTGCTATTGCTAGGGAAATACCAAAGTACTGGCAGATCTGATACATTGCCGCCAAAGCGGCAGCGCAGTCAGCTGAACCTGCCGCCCCCATGAAAAGGAAGTCATCCAGATAGTGTATTACTGAATGGACGCCTGCGACTTCTTTTACCACCCATTCCACAAAACAACTAAACTTTTCAAAAAATAAGCAGGATATTGCACAACCCATAGGAAGGCAAAGGTCAACAAAATACTTACCCTCCCAAACAATTCCCAACAAACGAAAACTGGAAGGGTGCACCGGCAGGAGCCTGAAGGCAGATTCAATGTCCGTTTTAGCTAACAGGGAACCCTGCCCCAGCCTCCTAACCCACCGGAGAGCTACGTCAAAAGACGTATACACCACCGATGTGTCCTGTCCCGAAAGACCGTCATTTACTGACGACCCTTTTGGAAATGAAAGGTGGTGAATGAGGCGAAAAGAACCTGGCTCCTTCTTGGGGACCACCCCCAATGGCGAGACAATCAAGCCGTCCAGCGGGCAATCAGTAAATGGTCCCGCTACCCGGCCCACCTCCATTTCCTTGGCCAATTTTGATGACACGACCTCGGGAAATTCCATAGCCGACCTAAGATTTTTATGTGGACCCCCCCCCCGTCGCTGCACAGTGACTGGGTATAATGAAACCCTCCGAAAACCCGCCCCGCAAAAAAGCCGCGTCCTCGGCCCGCGGATACTCACAAAGGAATGGTTCCATCCTTTGAACTCTCACCGGAGTCATCCCTCTTGTGTCCAGCATCCGACACCCTACCCTTTTTCTGCTTGTAACATCGTGATGACGGATGTGACCCCCCACACCCGGAACACTCGTGTTTGAAACGACACGAGGACCCGAACCTGCATGTGCCGTCATTAAACTGCCAGCACAAACCCTTTGTTCTACTGCCTGCTTTTCCCGTGACACCTGCACTATCCTGTCCCCGAAAGGACTGCTGCCCTGTTGCTGGAATCATCAGACTCATCCATAACTCTATGTCCTTGTGGTTCCAACACACTGAAGGCCGAACCGCCTTCATCTGCCTAAATAACTCGTCGTATTTGAGCCAGGCATCACCCCCATACCTCCTGTACGCTTCTCCAATCGCATTCTGATAGCAACAAAGCGCCGAACAGCACTCGGGGTTCTTCTCGCCAATAACGCAGGCCAAAATCTCAAACGCCTGCAACCAGTTCTGGAAAGTGCGCGGAATCAAGCGATACCTGCGCCGTTCCTCCTCCTCTTTCTTGGATTCGGTAGACTTCACCTTATCCAGATTGAACTTTGCCAGTTGCAATAATGAGAAAATTTCGATAAACTCACCCTTCCAGATGCGTTCACGAACCTCTGCCTTCAGGTGCACCCCTAGCGGCCCTGTAAGGCACACATACATCTCTGACTTTGCCGCATCCGCCAATCTGACAAAATCCCCCTCTCCCGCTTTTGCAAGATCTCCTGAAACCTCACTGGTTTGTACCGCTACCTCCGCACTGGCCAGCGTCACTGTTGCAGGCACCGTTTGGGACAAAACTTGCGTGGCTACCGAACCCGCAGCGACCGATACTGTCGCCGCTGGCTGCTGTGTCACTAAACCGCTGCCGTTTTGCAGTTGTACCTCCCTCTGCTGACCCACTAAGGGTGTGACCGGTGCTTGCCCCTGACCCGCCCACACCCCCACAGGTAAACCTGACGCTGTTGGGGGCCCCCCCAACAAACTTCTCATACCCGCCATGAATGACTCTAGAGCCGGGATAATCACTGCCTGCGCATTGCCCCCCCAGCTGGCCCCAGTCTGCGCTAGCCCCCCTTGCACCCCCAAACCTGACCCACATGATATACTGGCAATGTTAGGAATTATAGAGGCCTCACCTGGTGGCACAGGTAAGCCCACCTGCCCGACCGCCAGTGATGCTTGGATACCCCTTTTTATTATTCGAGTTTGGTCGAATTCGAATAGTAAATTATTCGAATTTGGTCGAATATTCGAATTGAATTTTTTTTACTATTCGATTCGACCTCGGACTTGGAGCTCACTATTCGAGCTCATTATTCGAGCTGACTATTCGAATTGGCCTTAAATAGCTTCCAACACTTGTTTTGAGGGTGAATGATGCAAGAAACATCTTTTTTTCCAAGTAGCAACAGCAAGTGATTATGTGGGGATGTTCCTTTAAAAAAAAAAAAGGTGGAAAGAGAAGTTGTGTCCAAAATTTTGTTCAGTACTGTATATACTTCTTCTTCTTCTTTATCTTCTATATCTTCTTCTATATCTTCTTCTTCTATATCTTCTTCTTCTATATCTTCTTCTATATCTTCTTCTTCTATATCGTCTTCTTCTTCTTCTTCTTCATCTTCTTCATCATCATCATCTTCTTCTTCTTCATCATCTTCTTCTTCTTCATCTTCTTCATCCTCTTCTTCTTCATCTTCTTCATCTTCTTCATCTTCTTCTTCTTCATCTTCTTCATCTTCTTCTTCTTCATCTTCTTCATCTTCTTCTTCTTCATCTTCTTCATCTTCTTCTTCATCTTCTTCATCTTCTTCATCTTCTTCTTCTTCATCTTCTTCTTCTTCATCATCTTCTTCTTCTTCATCTTCTTCTTCTTCATCTTCTTCATCTTCTTCTTCTTCTTCATCTTCTTGATCTTCATCATCTTCTTCATCTTCTTCTTCTTCATCTTCTTCTTCTTCTTCTCCTTCTTCTTCTTCTCCTTCTTCTTCTTCTTCTCCTTCTTTTTCTATATCATCTTCTTCTTCTTCACTTATTTCTCTTTTATATATATTTTTTTAAAGAAATGCAGCTATTTTTTAGCGTAATAAATAGCTGGTGGCGTACGCATGTTGGAAGCGCCATTGTATGTGCTCCCTGGCAGTGGAAACACACAGGCAGCAGGAGGTAAATTCAGCAGCAGGAGGAGGAGGATGATTGTGTGGCAGCAGGCAGTCAATGAGGCAGGCAGCGAGACGAGACATAATAGGCTGTGGTACCTAGCGGTGGTACCAGGCCGTAAATACACAGCATGAGGTTCCAGACAGCGGTCGTGAAGCTCACATCATGTCCAATACACAACTGGGACAACACAGTTTTCAACCCGGACACCTCTAAAAATAATATCACACAGTATTAATAAAAAGTATATATAATTTTTTTGTTTTTTTAAAGAAATGCAGCTATTTTTGAGCATAACAAATAGCTGGTGGCGCACGCATGTTGGAAGCGCCATTGTATGTGCTCCCTGGCAGTGGAAACACACAGACAGCAGGAGGTAAATTCAGCAGCAGGAGGAGGAGGATGAGTGTGTGGCAGCAGGCAGTCAATGAGGCAGGCAGCGTGACATAATAGCCCTGGTACCTAGCGGTGATACCAGGGCTGTAAATAAACACAGCAGGAGGTCCCAGACAGCGGTCGTGCAGCCCACATCGTGTCCAATACACAACTGGGACAACACAGTTTTCAACCCGGGCACCTCAGAAAAATTAAACCTTTAATTTTTTTTTATGGTTTATTTGTTTTGTTTTTACAACAAATTACACAGATATAGCTATTGTTTGACGTAATAGCTGGTGGCAGAGTGGCAGCAGAAGGAAATTCTGTGTACCCTGGCAGTAGGAAACACAGACAGACAGCAGCAGCAGCAGGAGGAATGGAGGAGTAGTGTGAGTGTGGCAGCAGGCAGGCAGCGTGACATAATAGCCCTGGTACCTAGCGGTGATACCAGGGCGTAAATAAACACAACAGGAGGTCCCAGACAGCGGTCGTGCAGCCCACATCGTGTTCAATACACAACTGGAACAACACAGTTTTCAACCCGGGCACCTCAGAAAAATTAAACCTTTTTTTTTTATGGTTTATTTGTTTTGTTTTTACAACAAATTACACAGACAGATATAGCTATTGTTTGACGTAATAGCTGGTGGCAGAGTGGCAGCAGAAGGAAATTCTGTGTACCCTGGCAGTGGGAAACACAGACAGACAGCAGCAGCAGCAGGAGGAATGGAGGAGTAGTGTGAGTGTGGCAGCAGGCAGGCAGCGTGACATAATAGCCCTGGTACCTAGCGGTGATACCAGGGCGTAAATAAACACAACAGGAGGTCCCAGACAGCGGTCGTGCAGCCCACATCGTGTCCAATACACAACTGGGACAACACAGTTTTCAACCCGGGCACCTCAGAAAAATTAAACCTTTTTTTTTTTATGGTTTATTTGTTTTGTTTTTTTACAGAAAATTACACAGACAGATATAGCTATTGTTTGACATAATAGCTGGTGGCAGAGTGGCAGCAGAAGGTAAATCTGTATACCCTGGCAGTGGGAAACACAGACAGACAGCAGAAGGGCAGTACACAGCAGCCCACTGTAGGTGTAAAATGTGTGGCTGCAGGCGACGTAATAGTCAAAGTGAACCAGGCTGGCTTAGTGAGCAGGAGCCAGGAGGTGGTAAAGGGTGGTAAGGCACATTAACGATGGTTCTTCCGGTAGCCAGTTCATGTCCCCCTCTCGCTGACAACAGGGACCAGGAACTCGCCTTCCACCCACGCCTGGTTCATCTTGAGAAACGTCAGTCTGTCCACAGACTTGTGAGACAGACGTGAGCGTTTCTCGGTGACCACGCTACCAGCTGCACTGAAGCAGCGCTCGGACAGCACGCTGGAAGGGGGACAGGACAGCACTTCCAGGGCGTACTGCGCCAGCTCGCTCCAGAGCTCCAGGCGCTTGACCCAATACTCCATGGGATCAACAGGGGCATCGCTGTCAAGCCCGCTGTAGGACCCCATGTAGTCAGCCACCATGCGGGTCAGGCGCTGGCTGTGACCGGAGGAGGATGCTGCTGCATGCACCTCCTCTCTAGTCACTGCTGCCGGAGCCTCTACAGTCCTGTAGAGCTCGTGGCTGAGAGACAGCAGGTCTGTGGGGCGCTTGCTGCTGGATGCAGGCACCTGCTGCTGCCTCTGTGCTGGCTGGACAGTGGGGGTGGAAGGCTGGGGGAAGGCTTCCTCCAAGCGCTCAACAAGGGCCTGCTGCAAGCTCCTTATTTGTTGCGCTGGGTCTCCTCCTGCAGGCGGCAGGAACTGGCTCAACTTCCCCTTGAGGCGTGGGTCCAACATCATGCTGATCCAGATGTCCTCCCTCTGCTTCATCTGGATCACCCTGGGGTCCTTGCGCAGGCACGTCAGCATGTGCGCTGCCATTAGGAAGAGGCGGGCCACGTCTGCTGGCACATCGACGTCAGTGCTGTCCTCATCCTCCTCCTCTGCCGCCTCATCCTCTCTCCACCCCCGCACCAACTCAGCTGCGCTGTGCTGATCCCCCTCATCAGCAGCAAGGTCAGGGACCTCCACCAAGTCCTCCTCCTCCTCCCCCTCAGAGGTGGACTGTGCAGCTGCTTGCCGCTCCTGCTGGTCCAAGGCTGCCGCTCCCTGTTCCAGCAAAGCATCGAGGGCCCTGTTCAGCAGACAAACCAGGGGCACCCACTCGCAGACCATAGCATGGTCCCTGCTCACCATGTTAGTGGCCTGCAGAAAGGGAGCCAGCACTAAGCACACCTGCTGCATGTGCCTCCAGTCATCATCGGGGACGATGGACGGGATGTTGCTGGTCTTGTCCCTTCTCTGAGCGGCGGAAACAGTGGCCAGGGCAAGGTACTGGTTGACAGCGTGCTTCTGTTCAACCAGACGCTCCAACATCGCCAGGGTGGAGTTACAGCGAGTTGGAACGTCAATGATCAGCCGATGGCGTGGCAGCTCCAGCTCCTTTTGCACGTCTTCCAGGCTCGCACAGGCTGCAGCCGAGCGCCGGAAGTGACGCACAACGTTCCTTGCCGTTTCCAGCAGTTCGTCCATCCCCTGGTAGGTGCGCAAGAACTTCTGCACCACCAGGTTCAGCACGTGGGCAAGACAGGGGATGTGGGTCAGGTTTCCCCTGTCAATTGCGGCAACCAGATTGGCCCCATTGTCGGCCACCACCTCTCCGACTCTGAGGCCTCTGGGGGTCAGCCAAATCCTCTCCTGCTCCTGGAGTTTGGCCAACACATGGGTTGCCGTCAGTTTGGTCTTCCCGAGGCTGACCAACTGCAGCAGTGCTTGGCAGTGGCGGGCCTTCACGCTGCTGCTGAGGCGGGGGGTTTGGCCTGGTGTGCCGGAGGATGGCAGAGGATCGGAGGAACCTTCTGCAGTTCCCCTGACCCTGCGGGGTGGCACCACCCACTGTGTTGCTGCTGCTGCTGTGCCCGCTGCTGCTCTCCCATCCTCACCCCCTTCCACCAAGCTGACCCAGTGGACAGTGAAGGACAGGTAGCGGCCTGTCCCGAAGCGGCTGCTCCAGGAGTCCATGGTGACGTGGACCCTTTCACCAACCGCGTGCTCCAGCCCTCACTCCACATTGGCCATCACAAAGTGGTGCAGTGCAGGAATGGCCTTGCGGGCGAAGAAGTGTCTGCTGGGGAGCTGCCAGTCTGGGGCTGCGCAAGCAAGCAGAGCACAGGGCCCGTGCCAGCAAGCCGTTCAGCTGCCGCACGCGACGGCTGCTGGGAGGCAGAGCCCTAACCACCCCCTGGAAGGACTCGCTCAAAAGGCTCTGGCGTGGCCTTTTGCTTGCATGGGAATCAGCAGACACAGCAGAGGAGGCCACTGAGGACTGGCTGCCAGAACAGGCCTCAGTGTCGGCGTCAGGAGTTGCAGAGGGGGGAGGAGCAGTGCGTTTCCGCACTCGTGCTGGTGCTGCTGGAGGAGCAGGAGGGCGGGTGGCTGCTGTTGCTGCTGCTGCTGAAGGCTGTGCAGTGATGGGTGTGGTGCCACTGCCAGCACCAGATGCCTTCAGCCTCTGGAACTCCTCATGCTGGTGGAAATGTTTCGCAGCAAGGTGGTTGATGAGCGAGCTGGTGCTGAACTTTAAGGGGTCTGCACCTCTGCTCAACTTCCGCTGACAGTGGTTGCAAGTGGCGTACTTGCTGTACACTGTGGGCATGGTGAAAAATCGCCAGATTGGTTACAAAAACAACCCCCTACGGCCTGGAGCCGCTGCTGCCTGTCTCCCTGTGGTGGTTGGGGCGGGGGCTTGGGTGCAGCTGGTGGTGGTACTGGCAGATGCTGCTGCTGCTGCTGAGCCTGAGACACCAGCAGGCTGTGGGACCTGCCTACTGCTGCCAATGCTTGCAATGATGCGCCTCCTTGCAAGGCCCACAAGCGCATCCTCCTCCTCCTCCTCCTCAGAGCTGCTGATGACGACATCCCCTGGAGCTGGTGGCACCCAGTCTTTGTCTGTCACCGTGTCATCATCATCCACCCCCTCCTGAAACATTTCCTACTGGGATGATGACCCCCCAAACTCCTCTCCTGATGCATGGATGGGCTGCTTGACTGTCGTCACAGTCTTGCTGTCCAATCCCTCCTCCCCCAAAGTGCCCATCAGCATCTCCTCCTCCAAATCGCCAACAACAGCAGACAATACCCTGATGGTGCCTGGGGTCAAAAGACTGCTGAGTGACAGGTCGGCGACTGACGGTGAACTGGCCTCCTCCCCAGGCCCTGCTGGGCGGCTGCTGCGAACAGGGGTGGTGGTGGTGGTGGTGGTGAGGGTGGAGGCCTCGGATGCAGAGCTGATGGCGGGCTGCTCATCCTCCGTCATCAGTTGCACCACAGTGGCTGCATCCTTTTCCTCAATGGGACGTTTCCGACCCAGCTGGAGGAAAATCGGAGCAGGTGCTACACGCTGCTGCTGTGTCTCTGCAGCGTGAGTTGCAGATGCTCCTGCTGGGCGGCGCCCAAGGCGTCCACGGCCAGTGGCTATAGGAGGAATGTTAGCCACTGATGCTGCTGCTGCGGAACTGTGCATGGTGGCGCGGCCGCGGCTTGCCACAATGCTGCTCCCTCTCCTCCTGATTCCCTTGCTGCCCTTCCGCTTGGCCAAACCGCGCTGGCTGCCACTTCCAGACATCTTAGATGTTTTGGGCGTAAACACAAAAGTTTTTTAAAAGGGCGGGTGAAAAGTGGGGTACTTTAATGGAGTGGGTTGGTGGGTGAGGTGACACTAATCACTAAGTGATTAGATCGCTAACTGATTAGTACAGTACAAATACAAAATACAATAATCGGTAATCAGTAAGTGTGAACTATCTGCAAAGAGTTTGTATGTTCTCTCCGTGTCTGCGTGGGTTTCCTCCGGGCACTCCGGTTTCCTCCCACATTCCAAAAACATACAGATAAGTTAATTGGCTCCCCCTAAAAATTGGCCCTAGACTACAGTACTTACACTACATAATATAGACATATGGCAATAGTAGAGATTAGATTGTGAGCTCCTTTGAGGGACAGTTAGTGACAAGACAATATATATATATACACTGTACAGCGCTGCGTAATATGTCGGCGCTATATAAATACTAAATAATAATAATAACAGTGAACAGTGAGTGTGTCCCCTAGTACACTAACTAGAAAATACAATAATCAGTAGTAATCACTCAGATTCAGTAGAAGGAAATAGAGTGTGTGTACACTACAGACAGTGAGTGCACGCACGCGCACACACGCGTAGGAGCTAGCCTATGAACAGTGACTGAGTGAGTGTCCCTAGTACAGTAAGTAAGTAGTAACAGTCAGGAAGTACAACTAGAAATTACAATAATCAGTAATTCAGTAGTAATCACAAGGAAATAGAGTGTGTGTACACTACAGACAGTGAGTGCACGCACGCGCACACACGCGCAGGAGCTAGCCTATGAACAGTGACTGAGTGAGTGTCCCTAGTACAGTAAGTAGTAACAGTCAGTCACTAGTACAACTAGAAATTACAATAATCAGTAGTAATCAGAAGGTAATAGAGTGTGTGTACACTACAGGCAGTGAGTGCACGCACACACACACGCAGGAGCTAGCCTATGAACAGTGACTGAGTGAGTGTCCCTAGTACAGTAAGTAGTAACAGTCAGTAAGTACAACTAGAAATTACAATAATCAGTAGTAATCACAAGGAAATAGAGTGTGTGTACACTCCAGGCAGTGAGTGCACGCACACACACACGCAGGAGCTAGCCTATGAACAGTGACTGAGTGTCCCTAGTAGTAAGTAGTAACAGTAAGTACAACTAGAAATTACAATAATCAGTAGTAATCACAAGGAAATAGAGTGTGTGTACACTCCAGGCAGTGAGTGCACGCACACACACACGCAGGAGCTAGCCTATGAACAGTGACTGAGTGTCCCTAGTAGTAAGTAGTAACAGTAAGTACAACTAGAAATTACAATAATCAGTAGTAATCACAAGGAAATAGAGTGTGTGTACACTCCAGGCAGTGAGTGCACGCACACACACACGCAGGAGCTAGCCTATGAACAGTGACTGAGTGTCCCTAGTAGTAAGTAGTAACAGTAAGTACAACTAGAAATTACAATAATCAGTAGTAATCACAAGGAAATAGAGTGTGTGTACACTTCAGGCAGTGAGTGCACGCACACACACACGCAGGAGCTAGCCTATGAACAGTGACTGAGTGTCCCTAGTAGTAAGTAGTAACAGTAAGTACAACTAGAAATTACAATAATCAGTAGTAATCACAAGGAAATAGAGTGTGTGTACACTACAGGCAGTGAGTGCACGCACACACACACGCAGGAGCTAGCCTATGAACAGTGACTGAGTGTCCCTCCCTAGTACAGTAAGTAGTAGTAACAGTAAGTACAACTAGAAATTACAATAATCAGTAATCAGAAGGAAATAGAGTGTGTGTACTGCACGCACACACACACGGTCACACGCAGGAGCTATGAACAAACAGTGACAGTGAGTGTCCTAGTACAGTTATATAACTACTACAATACAAAATACAATCACTCAGTACTAAAGGACAGCAGAAATACTGGTATAGATGAGAAATAAACTAACAGAGGACAGGAGAGAACAGCTGAGCTGCCCACACAGGCAGGCCCTGAGGCCTAAAGCAGTGTAAGCTTGCCTGCAGCAGCTGGCTCTCTAGTAACACACAAGCTACTAACTAAAATACAATGTCTATCTAACTAACAACAATATAGGTGTATATAGGAGGTGTATGTGAGCAAAAACGCTAGGTGAATGACCACAATAAAGCTCTTGCTAAGCCAAAGCACAAAGGAGCAGATCTCTCTCTGTACAAAGTCAGGCAAGGACGGAAAAACCTAACATGGCGGCCGCTATTTATAGGGTAGGGGCTGGCCAGGGTCCCCCTCTGTGATTGGCTGCCGTCAGAGGGCCTGGGAGCCCTCTGATTGGCTCTGAGGACATCAATCTGGGCTATGACGCTATTCGAGCTCGGTATTCGAGCTCGAATAGCGCTGTTAGGTCGAATAGCGCGAATAGTGAATGTGCTATTCGAGTTTACTCGAATAGCCCATTCGAATAGCTCCAGCTATTCGGAGCTCGAATACCGAGCTCGAATAGCTGAAAAAGAGCTCGAATATTCGAGCTACTCGAATATTCGAGCTCTGTTGAGCACCACTGCCGACCGCTGCTCCGGATCCTGCCGAGGTTGATGCCCCTCCATCAAGTCGTGATGCTGCGCCATTGGACCCGCCGGCGGCCACGCCCTGTTGCTGGGCCGAGTGACCTGCCTGGCTGCTCCGCTGCTGTGCCCCGTCATCATGCTGCTCGCCTCCTTGCCTGGCTGCCGCCGTCTCCCCACTCCTCCTGGTGGCTGGCCTGTCCGCTGAAGTGACTCGGGGCCCACTCCCCCCGCTCTGCGAAGAGGAGGTGCCCGTGCTGCTGGATCTGCCGCCGCCTCCCTTCTGCTTGTTGGTGCGCGCGGCCTGGGGTGCAGCGGCCGCCGCCCCCGTCTTGTCAGCCGCTTTTCCACGCCTGGCTCCTCCCGCCGTGCCGCTCTTACCGCTCCTGCCACTACTGGTCCTCCCGGCTGACCCCCCCGCCGCTGCCTTCTTAGCAGGGGGCGCCGGAGGGTTCTGCACTGGGCTCCCGCCCCTCCGCTGCGACCGCGAGGTCGGATCCGGGCTGAGCCGCTCTGGCGGCCGAGAAGTTCTCCGCCCCAACTCCTGCTGCTGGCCAATGGTGCTGGGCCCTGCTGACATGGCCGCCATCTGGGATTGCACCCACTCTGGTCCCCTGGACGCCGCCTCCGCCCAAACCCTCTCCACCAAGGCCTCTAAATCCTCCATGCTGAGATGCAGGCAAGGTACGTCCTTCCAGCTTCTTGCCCCACGCACGTCTGACTAACTCCGCCCACCCCCTTCTTCTACATTGCCTGTCCGTCTCCGCCCCCACTCCTGTCCGGCCTCTGCCTTCCCTTAACCCTATCCTTCCTGGCAGGCTGCACTATCATGTGCGGCCTTCCAGATTCCACTGCGCTGCACTTACAGGCCTTTTCTTTACGGGAGATCGCTTGTAAGTTGAATTTGTTTGAGTCCTATGTTAAACATGGTGAAGTGTGGATAAATGGTTTATTTTTGGACATCTCTGGATTTGGACAAATAGTATAAACTATGTTTTTTTGTTGTTTTTGATGCACTTTTAAAGTGTTTCAAATTATATGCTGCAACGTGTAACAACTAAAATATGCAAGAAAAAAAGTCAGTATTGTATATTTTGTTCATGACAACAACTTTGTATCTCTGAAACGTTGTAATCAAGTCTTTTGTAAGTAGGGGACTATCTGTACAATATCTTGTATATGAGTTGACTGATAAATTTACTATATCAATCTGTGCCAGACTACTGCGCCTGCATGCACCGTTGACAAGCCTTGTTGCCAGATTTTCGGGCAGTGCCAGCGCTGGATTGGGGGTGCTGAGGAGGATGGGGAAGCCTCTTTAGGAGTTAGTGGCTTCCCCCTCCTGAGGTAAGTACTCCCAGAGGCTCTTATTTCACTCTAGGTACACTTTAAAGCGGACCCAAACCAAACATTTTTTTTTATTCAAAATATTTAGTTGCACCACTCTGACACATACAAAGATAAATAAACACTCCTTCAAGCCTATGGGCATTTCAGTGCATGCTTTCCACCCTTCTCTTTTCATAACTAGGGTTATACAGGTGGCAGCCATTACTTCTGAGCTTAGTAGGAGGTTTTAGATCATGGGTGTGTTTGTCATCAGCTATCCTCCCTCACAGGGGCATCGTCTATGTGAAATCTCACACAAGCTGAGATCACCTCCCCTGTGACATCATCAGTAGCAGCCTGTGTTTTGTTTTTGTTTTTTATCTCCTCCACTAGTCTGCCGGATTCTGTCCCGGCATTATGAAAGGAAGGCAGGGGTTCCTCCAATAAATGTAAAATATTTTATATTTGTCATCATGCAGCTGAAAAAAGGCTGCTATTTATTATTATAAGTTAGAAAATAGATTTTATTTCTGAAATCTTGTATTTTTAATTTAGGTCCACTTTATGCTTGTGGAATGGAGGTTAACAATGTTCAGCAGTTAGGCCTCGTTCACATCTGCTGAACTGAAAAACTTGTGAAAGCGCGTGGTAAAAAACACATGCGCTTGTGCGCGCTTTAGTGCGCGTTTCTGTGCGTTGCGCTGCACTTCTGTAAAGCACGTTTTGCTTATTGTAGCAGTAGCAGTTATCAATAAAACTTTGTTTTTCTATATAAATGTATTTTTTTCTCCAATTAGGGGTAAAAACCGCATGCGCTTCTATGCGCTAAAAAAGCACACCCATTCACTTGCATTGATGTGCGCTTTACAGCTCAACGCTCAGAAATGCATGCAACCCTACGTTTTTGTAACGCTGCTCAGTGCAGCGCAAAGATGTGAACCAACTACATTTAGTTACATGGAAAAATAAATACCCTGCTGATCGCACAGGGCAGTGCGCTGTGAAAAGCGCACAGAAACGGCCCTGATGTGAACGAGGCCATAGGGTGGGATGGAGAACCTTTCCTGCATTAAGAGCAGGGATGCAGTACAAGTAGGGCTGTATAACCGGAGTACATTGCATTGGAAGGATTGTTTTGTCAGCTGTAGGCAAATACTGGACTGTTGCTGAGCTTGACATTCATGCTATTGAGACAATGTGATATAGCTGCCAGTTACAGACGCAGTTAGGGCTGTTACTGTGCTCATGAGCCATGAGAGTATCAGCTGCTGATGTGCCTGGCTAACCCCGCTTTTGTTTCTTCAGCGGAAATATTTCTGCCCTCGGCTGAAGGGGACTGCAGGTCACCCAGTGTGCTTAGCAGTAGTGTTCAGCAAGAGGGAGAGAGAAGGAGACGGAGCAAATTCTTTGACGTGCCCTTCTTTGTGAGATTATTCACCTTTCATCATATGAAAAAGAGCTTATCTTGCTGTGTTGTATTGCTGGTTCTACTCCAGTTGCCTTGAAATGAACCAGAGACGAAGCACCCTCATGTATTTTACTATATAGATCAGTGGGAACATTAGAGAAAACACCTACCATGCTTTCTGTTTTATTCTGCACTGCACAGCTTGATTCTTATCAGACCTCATAAAATCCCCGATTGAGCATTCAGCCCTAGCTTTGCTATAATGACTCAGCTTTAATGATTCCTGAGTAGAGCCAGCAGGGGGAAGGCTTGGACTTGAAAAGACATGAGAGAACACAGACTGAGCTATACATATTCCTGAGCAAAGCCAGACTGACTGCTCAGTCGGGGATTTTATCAGGGCTGATTAGAAGAGATGGCCCGAACGGTTCGCCGGCAAACAGTTCCAGGCAAACTTTCGGTGGTTCGCATTCGCCAGCGAAGGTGATCTTTTGCGGAAGTTCGGTATGCCCCCCTGGTGCGCCATTAGGGTCAACTTTGACCCTCTACATCACAGTCAGCAGGCACATTGTAGCCAATTAAGCTACACTCTCTCCTGGAGCCACTCCCCCCCTTATAAAAGGCAGGCAGCACTGGCTATTACACTCACTCGTGCAGAAATATACAAAACCAGGAAGTCCTACATGTGCATATGAAAAAACTTTATTGGTACAAAAAGGTTAACATGTCAATCAGCTCGGTAAACGGTAACAGTAAAAAAGGGCGCAGGAGGCTAGTGGACAAATCGGGCGCCGCCATTCACTCCCATAATAAATATCGTTTAATGGGCGCCCGACAGGAAAAAAGGGCGCCGGAGAAAAATAACGTTTTAAAAGCGGCACCCGGAGACTTAATGTTTTATAACTGCTTTTCATGATTACACATTATTTAATGATTTATACATTTTTTTATATTATTTTTAAACGAAAAACAGTACAATATTTTCTTGAAACGTTATTAATGCTTATCACAGGGGGGTCTTAGGTTTAGGCACCACCAGGAGGGTCTTAGGTTTAGGCACCACCAGGGGAGTCTTAGGTTTAGGCACCACCAGGGGGGTCTTAGGTTTAGGCACCACCAGGGGAGTCTTAGGTTTAGGCACCACCAGGGGAGTCTTAGGTTTAGGCACCACCAGGGGGGTCTTAGGTTTAGGCACCACCAGGGGAGTCTTAGGTTTAGGCACCACCAGGGGGTCTTAGGTTTAGGCACCACCAGGGGGGGTCTTAGGTTTAGGCACCACCAGGGGGGTCTTAGGTTTAGGCACCACCAGGGGGGTCTTAGGTTTAGGCACCACCAGGGGGGTCTTAGGTTTAGGCACCACCAGGGGGGGTCTTAGGTTTAGGCACCACCAGGGGGGTCTTAGGTTTAGGCACCACCAGGGGGGTCTTAGGTTTAGGCACCACCAGGGGGTCTAGGGGTTAGGGGTAGGTACAGGGAGGGTTACTTACTATTTGTTTTTTAAACGTTATTATACGTTTCACTTTTTAAACGGAAGATTAACGTTTCACAATTGACGATTTCATGAACATTATTTAATGATTTATAACTTTATAAAAAATTATTTTTAAACGAAATATAGTACATTATATTTTTAAACGTTATCCATGTTTATCGTTTAAAACCCCGCGCCCTTTTTTCCCAGCGCCCCTTTTTAACGTACGCCGGTAAACTCCCTTAAAAACACTAAAACCATGCGTAAAAGAACAGGAGAGAGCGCTCCTCCAAAGTATTACCACTGGTCACCAAATGGTTAATGCACAACACAATCACCCACCGCAAGCCTATGCCAATCGTGTCTGCCACCAATCTGGTCTGACCTTATGTGGACCCACCACCGACACACACCACAGAGGCCTCACACTCACCTGCAGCTGCAGCCACTTTTAACACTAGATGTTGAACACCCCCTATAGAACTGGCTACCTTGTGCAATGCAAGCACCTTATTGCTTATCCCTCAGAGCACCTCCTCCTTCTGTACTCTTAATGCACAAAGTCCCCCATGTCATGTGCAATGGATAATGCTCAACAGTTCATATGAGGTAACCTGGCATACAGAGCCATCTATGTGGAGTATGTTGTTTCCGCCTGTGATGGATAATAATATGCTGGTTTCAGAGTCTTAATCACTTCATTCATGAACAGCGCAAAGCTGTCTGACATTTACTCACGACTCCAACCGCTGTTTGCAGCAACCGTGTCTGGATGGGTACCTCCTGCCTCGGCTACAAATGGATGTGTCTCCGCCTTCGGCAGTGCTCCAGCTAAGTTTTACTATCAGTACAGACCCAGAGTAACAGCTTATAATGTACGTGCTGGGGGTAGCAGAGATCAGCACACACTGCAGCTAGTTTACTATCAATTCAGGCTCAGAGTAACAGCTTATACTCTACATATTGGAGGTAGCAGAGATCAGCACACGCTGCAGCTAGTTTACTATCAGTACAGGCCCAGAGTAACAGCTTATAATGTACGTGCTGGGGGTAGCAGAGATCAGCACACACTGCTGCTAGTTTACTATCAATACTGGCACAGAGTCACAGCTTATAGTGTACATACTGGGGTAGAAGGGGTCAGCACACACTGCAGCTAGTTTACTATCAATACAGGCACAGAGTAACTTATACTGTAATGGGGCATAGAAGATGGGGCACAGATGCACACACCGGGGCATAGAGGATAAGGCACAGGCACACACAATGGGGCACAGAGCTTGCGGCACAGATACACACAATGGGGCACAGAGGTTGAGGCACAGATACACACAATGGGGCACAGAGCTTGGGGCACAGATACACACAATGGGGCACAGAGCTTGGGGCACAGATACACACAATGGGGCACAGAGCTTGGGGCACAGATACACACAATGGGGCACAGAGGTTGGGGCACAGGCACATACAATGGGGCACAGACACACACACAATGGGGAACAGAGCTTGGGGCACAGATACACACAATGGGGCACAGAGGTTGGGGCACAGATACACACACACAAAATGAGGCAGACAGACACAAAATAAGAAAGACACACACATACAACATTACACAAACACACACTCACAATGGGGAACAGAGAATGGGGCATGGACACTCAAAGAGTATACTACCTCCTCCCTGTCTGGAGTCTCTGCACTGCAGTGTGGCACACACAGGGTTAACACTAGCTGCTGCGGCTGCATCCTGCCTGTGTTCTCACCTCCCGGCTGGCTGTGACTGTTCTCCCCCGAAGTTTGAAGCTCCGCAGCAGAGGCTCTCTCAATTGCTTCTTATGCCTGCAGGTCCATCTGTGGCTGTGCCTGTGGGGAGACGGAGTCCAGCGCAGCTGCAGGCAAATTGAACTGCCAGTCTGCCATGCGGAGGGTCAGCGGCAGCGGGCACCAGGCGGGCAAATGGCATCTGGTCTTCTCTACACGATACGTGCAGGGGGCGGAGCTAGTCATGCTCTTTCCAGCCCCCTGCCTTTGCAAATCAATCTCACGCCCCCTGCCTGGTGCTCCTGATTGAGCAGGGGGCGGATGGACCAGGGCAGCTGATGTTTCCAAGCGGCGAGTGCCGCCCACAACATGGCGGCCGCCGTATCACACAAACGGCAGCCGCGCTGAGTAAAATATTCGGAGCACTCTCGTTGGGTACCCCAAAGACGTAATTAGGGGCACCCCAAAGCCATATCCGTGGCACGGGCCACGGACATGTGACGCTAGCAATGCCCCTGATAGGCTTGTTAGCTTGCTCCTGACTGATTGTTATTGCTAAAATAGCACCCCTCAACAGCTCTTTTGAAAGCTAATGTTCTTCTGATGTGTTTTTTTTTTGTGTGTTGCCCACTGACACTGACATTATACAGCCCTATCTGTTGCAGCTGGACCTTGGTAATTGCTATTACTGTGCCAGCCAGTCCCTGCCCAACTATCTATACTGGGACACCTACCTATGCCTACCTAACTTCTGGGGCACCTACTTACCTATACGGGGACACCTACCTATGCCTACCTACCTACCTATACTAGGGCACCTACCTATGCCTACCTACCTATACTAGGGCACCTACCTATGCCTACCTACCTATACTGGGTCTCCTACCTATGCCTAGCTAACTACTGGGGCACCTACCTATGCCTATCTACCTATACCGGGACACCTACCTATGTCTATCTACCTATACTGGGACTCCTACCTATGCCTAGCTAACTACTGGGGCACCTACCTATGCCTATCTACCTATACTGGGACACCTACCTATGCCTATCTACCTATACTGGGACTCCTACCTATGCCTAGCTAACTACTGGGGCACCTACCTATGCCTTCCTACCTACACTGGGACTCCTACCTATGCCTAGCTAACTACTGGGGCACCTACCTATGCCTATCTACCTATACTGGGACTCCTACCTATGCCTAGCTAACTACTGGGACACCTACCTATGCCTACCTACCTATACTGGGACTCCTACCTATGCCTAGCTAACTACTGGGGCACCTACCTATGCCTATCTACCTATACTGGGACACCTACCTATGCCTATCTACCTATACTGGGACTCCTACCTATGCCTAGCTAACTACTGGGGCACCTACCTATGCCTTCCTACCTACACTGGGACTCCTACCTATGCCTAGCTAACTACTGGGGCACCTACCTATGCCTATCTACCTATACTGGGACTCCTACCTATGCCTAGCTAACTACTGGGACACCTACCTATGCCTACCTACCTATACTGGGACTCCTACCTATGCCTAGCTAACTACTGGGGCACCTACCTATGCCTATCTACCTATACTGGGACACCTACCTATGCCTACCTACCTATACTGGGACACCTACCTATGCCTAGCTATCTATACTGGGACACCTACCTATGCCTACCTACCTATACTGGGACTCCTACCTATGCCTACCTACCTATACTGGGACTCCTACCTATGTCTAGCTAACTACTGGGGCACCTACCTATGCCTATCTACCTATACTGGGACACCTACCTATGCCTACCTACCTATACTGGGACTCCTACCTATGCCTACCTACATATACTGGGAATCCTACCTATGCCTATCTACCTATACTGGGACACCTACCTATGCCTACCTACCTATACTGGGGCTCCTACCTATGCCTAGCTAACTACTGGTGCACCTACCTATGCCTACCTACCTATACTGGGGCACCTACCTATGCCTACCTACATACAAGAAGATAATAAGGTCGTTGCTTCATTGTGGACAGACCAAATTTGATCAGCTGGACAGTCACTGTTGTTCTATCATTGAGCTACCTCAGCCCGGCAACCATATGGGCTTGAAAACCGGTATCGCCGTGGTGCGTACCAGTCCAGCACGGCCGTCACTATGCAAACAGCTGTTTGCGCTGCGTTACACAGTGAGTTTGGTGTGTCAGTGTGAAGCAGTACTCTAATTACACTCCCTGATTGATGTATCCAGATGTTTTCCCGGGACTTTTGGCATCTATCCCACTCATTCATGCCCCCCTCCAGGTGTTAGACCCCTTGAAACATCTTTTCCATCACTTTTGTGGCCAGCATAAATGTTTCTAGTTTTCAAAGTTCGCATCCCCATTGAAGTCTATTGCGGTTCGCGAAAGTTTGCACGAACCGCACCTTTTGCGGAAGTTCGCGAACCCGGTTCGCGAACCTAAAATCGGAGGTTCGGGCCATCTCTACTGATTAGAAGCAAGCTGTGCAGTGCAGAATGAAACAGAAAGCAAGGTAGGTGTTTTCTCTAATGTTCCCACTGATATACTGTATATGGTAAAATACATGAGGGTGCTTCGTCTCTGGTTCCCTTTAACAGCCTGAAAATTGCTTGTTTTGGAAGGCCAGTTAGGTAAACAGGTCATTTACATTCTAGTCGGAGAATCTCTTGCCAGAGTGAACTCCAGTCTTTACTGTATAGTTCCTTATGTATAAAAGAGCACTTAAAGAGGAACTGCAGTGAAAATAACAACGAACAAAATTGGTTCTTTTTTACAGTATTCACTTATAAATTATTTAATTAGTGTTTGCCCAGTGTAAAATATTTTCTCTCCCTGATTTCGATTCTGAAATTTATCACTGGTGATGACATCCTTAGTCCTGGCACTGGCAGATGATTTGTGCAGAATGTTCGCTTTTTGAGAGTTCTATGCACAAAAGGAGATACTGATGGCTTGGTAATTGAAAAAAAAAAACATTATTTCCCACAATGCAACGAGGTTCACAGACAGCAAGTTGTCAGGACCTTGTTAATGACATCACACTGTGGGAGGGGTTTCACCACAATATCAGCCACATAGACACCCCCCCCCCCCCCCCCCCCCCCCCCCCTATGATCTATTAGTGAAAAGGTAAAGATTTCTTGTGGGAGAGGGTGTGTCAACCGTCGATTGGGATAAAGTTTAATCCTTTGTTAAAGTTCCTCTGAGAACATTTGCTACTTGAAGAACTCGGGCTGTTTGTACTAAATGAAGAAAAAATTGTGATACGTATACATGTACATGCAAATACTCTAGTGTATCAAGATACAAGAACGCACACAACTGCAGGTTGGAATTACATAGTTACATAGTTATTTGGGTTGAAAAAAGACATACGTCTATCAGTACAACACCAGCCTGCTCCCTCACATATCCCTGATGATCCAGAGGAAGGCGAAAAACCCTTACAAGGCTTGGTCCAATTAGCCCCAAAAGGGAAAATTCCTTCCCGACTCCAGATGGCAATCAGATAAAATCCCTGGATCAACATCATTGGGCATTACCTAGTAATTATAGCCATTAATGTCTTTCAATGCAAGGAAAGCATCTAAGCACCCTTTAAATGCAGGTATAGAATTTCCCATAACTACTTCCTGTGGCAATGCATTTCACATCTTAATCACTCTTACTGTAAAGAACCCTTTCCTAAATAAATGGCTAAAACTTTTTTCTTCCATGCGCAGATCATGTCCTCTAGTCCTTTGTGAAGGCCTAGGGACAAAAAGCTCATCCACCAAGCTTTTATATTGCCCTCTGATGTATTTATACATGTTAATTACATCCCCTCTGAGGCGTCTTTTCTCTAGACTAAATAAACCCAGTTTATCTAACCTATCTTGGTAAGTGAGACCTTCCATCCCTCGTATCAATTTTGTTGCTTGTCTCTGCACCTGCTCTAAAACTGCAATATCTTTCCTGTAATGTGGTGCCCAGAACTGAATTTTATATTCCAGATGTGGCCTTACTAGAGAGTTAAAAGGGCAATATTATGCTAACATTTTGAGTTTTTATTTCCCTTTTAATGCATCCCAAAATTGTATTAGCTTTAGCTGCAGCGGCTTGGCATTGAATACGATTATTTAACTTGTTGTCGATGAGTACTCCTAAGTCCTTCTCCAAGTTTGATGTCCCCATCTGTATCCTGTTTATTTTGTATGGTGCTAGACCATTGGTACGACCAAAATGTATGACTTTACATTTTTCAACATTGAATTTCATCTGCCATTTATGTGCCCATATAGCCATCCTATCCAGATCCTGTTGCAATATGTCACTATCTTCCTGAGAGTTGATGATTCTGCACAATTTTGTATCATCTGCAAAAATAGCAACACTACTGCATCTACTAGGTCATTAATAAATAAATTGAAGAGCACTGGACCCAGTACAGACCCCTGTGGGACCCCACTGCTAACAGCCACCTATTTTGAGTACGATCCATTGACCACAACTCTGTTTTCTGTCCATTAGCCAGTTCCCTATCCATGCACACAGACTCTTCCCCAGTCCTTGCATCCTCAACTTTTGCACCAGACTTCTGTGGGGAACAGTGTCGAAGGCCTTTGCAAAGTCCAAGTATATCACATCTACAGCATTCCCAATATCCATATTAGCGTTCACTACCTCATAAAAGCTGAGCATGTTAGTCAAACAGGACCTGTCTTTAGTAAACCCATGCTGATGCTGAGAAATAAGATTGTTTTCTACTATGAAGTCTTGTCGTATAGTATCTCTTAGTAACCCCTCAAATAGTTTGCATACAGGTCTGTAATTTCCTGGATCTGATTTTTTGCACTTCTTAAATAATGGGAAAACGTGGGCTGCACGCCAATCTACTGGAACTCTGCCAGTTGAAAGAGAGTCACAAAAGATAAGATAAAGGAGGCTCTCCCTAAATTGCCTAATTCAACTAGCTTCCCTACAGAGCAGAAGTCAGCAAATGTTTAAGGTAACCATACACTGGTCGATTTGCCATCAGATTCGACCAACAGATAGATCCCTCTCTAATCGAATCTGATCAGAGAGGGATCGTATGGCTGCCTTTACTGCAAACAGATTGTGAACCGATTTCAGCCTGAAACCGTTCACAATCTGTTGTGGTGGTGGTGGTGCTGCCGCCGCTCCCCCCGCCCGCATGCCCGCATACATTACCTGCTCCGCCGGCGCGACTCCAGTCCCCAGGTCTCCGCTGTCTTCTCCGCTCTGGTCTCCAGGTTCGGCATGCTAGTTTAAACAGTAGAGCGCCCTCTACTGTTTAAACTTCCTGCCGGGCAGGAGGAACTGAAGCATGCCAGAGACCAGCGCGGACACGGAGCAGTGGTGACCGGGGGTAGTCGCGCCGGCGGAGCAGGTAATGTATTGCCGCTCTATTGCGTCAGTCGTCGGGCACTCCCTGCCCGCGGGCGATCGACGGTAATTTTCCGCACAGAGTGATCGACGGGATCGGACGAAATGGATCGAAATTCGGCGAGTAGCGCGAACGATTGGCAGCAGATTCGATCCCAGTGATTGAATCTGCTGTCGAAACGGCCGCAAATCGGGCCAGTGTATGGCCAGCTTTAGAGACAGGTAAGACTAGTGGCTATCTACAAAGAGTATCTAAGCATCCTTTTAACCTCCTTAGCTGTATGCCCACCACTCCCTTTCCTCAAGAGTGCCCCAGGATTAATTAATTTGCAGTAATAGCTGCAAAACCTTTATCTAGCACTAGGCTAGCTAGTACAAGTGTCCGTTACCCCCCGATCCCCCAGTTTATACATTACCCTGACTGGATCCAGCGATCGCGCAGCCTCCCTGCACAGCTCCGGTCTCTCTATGGGGAGGATCGAGTTTGCGCATGATGGCAACGTCATGTGCGATCCTCCCCATAGTGAAGACCGGAGCTGTCTGGGGAGGCTGCGCCCGATCGCTGGAGCCAGGCTGGGTGATGTATAAACTGGCTGGATTGGGGGATTTGGGCGTGTCGGACACTTATACTGGATAGCCTAGTGCTAGCTAAAGGTTTTGCAGCTATTATTGCAAATGAATTAATCCTGGGGCACAAAGTAACAGAACCTCCTGAGCAGCGTAACGCTTAGGAGGTTAAGAAACAACTCACACAAATAGCTGCTTTTCCAAGACTCATGGGGCCTGATGCACAAATTCATGGTAAGACTGCAGTGCACAGACAATAGTACCCCTATTTCCGGCAGCAATTACAGCAAATTACGCTATTAGCATGATCTGCGGTACTCAAGTAGCATGATGGTTGCTACAGTAACGTACATTTCTAACAAGTATTGCTGTTAGTAATGCTTCTTACCGTAGCAACAGTCACACTACTCAAGTGTCGCAGGTCGCTGGCGTGACTTGTGAAACTTGCAGTCGGAAGTTAGGGTAATATTGCAGTATTGATATCTGGGCAGTATTACCACAATTTTGTACATCAGTCCCATTGGGGTTGATTCATAAAGCATTACCGCATTCGGTAATGCAGAAAACAGCTGACTTAGCACTTAGGAAGATGTCAATTCATAAACCCTGTTAGCTAAAATTACCAAGCAGTTAGGTAAATTACAGACTTGTGCGGTAAATACCTCAACACATGTCAGTAAATGTCTGTGGCTGACAGGAGCAGGGAGCCAATAGAAACAGTCCCTGTCTCCTGCAAGTCTGAATGTTGGAATCTGATACGACCCGCAGCCTTCACTGGCAGGACAAGCTTTTAAACCCCCCAGGCAGCAGCAGAGCGAAATTGGAACAAAACAGGCATCCCCTGAATACCTTAGGCCAGTGGTCCTCAACCTGGGGTCCGCAGACCCATGGGGGTACATCAGCAGCTGTCAAGGGGTCACCCAGGAGCTGCAGACAAATTGAGGGATGTCGCCCCCAGGTGAGAAGTGTCAGGCAGGGTAGGCAGTGTCCGTGTGGCGCAGCAACTTAGTTAGCCCAGTTCCCGTGTGGACTCCTGTCGCCAGGCTCTCCTCCTTTCCGGGCTCTCCTCCTGTCGCCGCCTTGCGTCCTGTCGCCATGGTTACCCGGCAGCCTCTAATGACGTCAGAGTTGCTGCTGGAAGTAACCATAGCGGGAATACGCGGCGAGAGGAGGAGAGCCTAGTGAGAGGAGTCTGCTCGGAAACGGGGCTACGTAAGATTATAATGCGGCACTACATGGCTATCTATACTGCAGCACCTATAGGCTCGCTAACTACACTGGGGCACCACCTGTACCTGGCTATCTATTCTGGGGCACCACCTGCACCTAGCTAATCCATTCTGGGGCACCACATGCACTTCTATATCTTCTTCTTCTACATCTTCTTCATCTTCCTATTCTTATTCTTCTTCATCTTCTTCTATATCTTCTTCTTCTATATCTTCTTCATCTTCTTCTATATCTTCTTCTTCTATATCTTCTTCTCATGGGCGTCCGCACATATGGCAAAACCGGGCATCTGCCCGAGCCTGGCCGCCCGCTGCCCCCCCCTGGCCGCGTGCCCGTGCAGCCAGCAGGAGGGGAACACGCAGAGAAGAGAGAGAGCGCTATGGGCACAGTGGGGAAGGGCGGACGTCTCCCCCCCCTTCCCTCACCTTAGGGGTCTCTCTCTCCCTCGCTGTCCCCTCCGGAATGAAGTGTGCAGCGGCTGGCAGCGGTGGGCGGAACTTACCTCCTCTCGCTCCTGCGCCGGAAGTTCTGGTGCCGCACTCTGGTCTGGATCAGGCCAGAGTAGCGGCTAATCCATCCGGCGCGTGCGACGAGAGGAGGTAAGTTCCGCCCACCGCTGCCAGCCGCTGCACACTTCATTCCGGACTCCGGAGGGGAGAGCGAGAGAGGGAGGGAGAGCCCCCTAAGGTGAGTGCCCATAGCTCTCCCTCTTCTCTCCGCTGCTCCCCTCCTCCTGCACACATGGCCACTTTTTCTGGGGACATATCCCCCTGGCTACATATACCGGGACATATACCCCTGCCTACATATACTGGGACATATACCCCTGCCTACATATACTGTCTGGGACATATACCCCTGCCTACATATACTGTCTGGGACATATACCCCTGCCTACATATACTGTCTGGGACATATACCCCTGCCTACATATACTGGGACATATACCCCTGCCTACATATACCCCTGCCTACATATACTGTCTGGGACATATACCCCTGCCTACATATACTGTCTGGGACATATACCCCTGCCTACATATACTGGGACATATACCCCTGCCTACATATACTGTCTGGGACATATACCCCTGCCTACATATACTGTCTGGGACATATACCCCTGCCTACATATACTGTCTGGGACATATACCCCTGCCTACATATACTGTCTGGGACATATACCCCTGCCTACATATACTGTCTGGGACATATACCCCTGCCTACATATACCCCTGCCTACATATACTGTCTGGGACATATACCCCTGCCTACATATACTGGGACATATACCCCCTGCCTACATATACTGGGACATATACCCGTGCCTACATATACTGGGCACATATACCCCTGGCTACCTGTTCTGGGGACATCTCTACCCCTGGCTACCAGTTCTGGGGACATCTATACCGCTGGCCACCTATTCTGGGGACACCTATAGACCTGGGGCTACCTATTTTTGGGGAACCACTGCTGTCAGATTGAGTGTATTTTGGGGAACTGCTGCCAGGTGAGAGGTGTCTACATATTAAGGGGGCATTCTGCCTATTTATGTGAAAAGCTGTCTATTTATGTGCCTCATGACTGCTGAATTTGTCTTGTTGCGGGCCTCATGGTTACTGACTTTGTCTTGTTGGGGGCCTCATGATTTGTTGGGGGCCTCAAGATTGCTGAATTTGTCTTGTTGGGGGCCTCATGATTGCTGAATTTGTCTTGTTGGGGGCCTCATGATTGCTGAATTTGTCTTGTTGGGGGCCTCATGATTGCTGAGTTGGTCATGTTGGGGGCCTCATGATTGCTGAATTTGTCTTGATGGGGGGGGCCTCATGATTGCTGAATTTGTCTTGTTGGGGGTCACATGATTGCTAACTGCGAGACTATGGAAAAAGCTGAATCATCATCATATGAGACAATAGCATTAAACCTACTTTTTCTGCTTTTTAAAACAGAAAATGAAACTGGGAGGTTCTAAAAAAAATGAATAATTTTTTTCAGGAGTACGATGGATGAAATTGTTTATCTTCACAGTTTATTTTCAACTTAATTTTCCATAATGTTCATGTATGAGTTAAAACGTTTGTATTTAGTTTAAATTGCTGTTGGCACTTTGTGATAGTAAAGTGACTTTGCAGTTTGGACACTCGACCTCCAAAAGGTTCGCCACCATTGTCCTAATCTAATGTCCCACCATTGCTTAGTTCATGTAAACTTGTCTCCACCCACGACCACACCCACATTCTGGTTCATGACCACACCCATTTTTCGGCGCGGCGCGCTACGCGCGCCGCATGACGTAGCTCCATTTTTTGGCGCGCTACGCGCGCCACACAACACCAGCCCAAATTTTTAACTCCCCACTTTTTGCCCCCCCCTGGAAAATTTTCTGCGGACGCCCATGCTTCTTCTTCTTCTATATCTTCTTCTTCTTCTACTTCTTCTTCTTCATCTTCTTCTATATCTTCTTCTTCTATATCTTCTTCATCTTCTTCTATATCTTCTTCTTCTACATCTTCTTCTTCTTCATCTTCTTCTTCTTCTTCATCTTCTTCTATATCTTCTTCTTCTATATCTTCTTCTTTTATATCTTCTTCATCTTCTATATCTTCTTCTTCTATATCTTCTTCATCTTCTTCTATATCTTCTTCTTCTATATCTTCTTCTTCTATATCTTCTTCCTCTTCTTCTCTATCATTATATTATGTGTCTTTGTTTTCTTTTCTTTTGTAATATTTTTTTTTACTTCATTTGTGGAAATATTTTATTTTAATAACACCATAGTTATATTTGTGTTGATGGCATAATAGGTAGGTAGTGGCACATTGCAAGTCACAGCGCCTTTTTCTGTGTACCCTGGCAGTGGTAAAACACAGACATCAGCAGGAGGAGGAAGTAGTTGCAGGCTTGCAGCTATTTGTAGTGTGTGGTAATAGTCGGTCGTTACTCGGTAGGAGAGTGGGTGGGCAGGTGGCAGCAGAAAATAGTTCTTCTTCTGTTCTCCCTGGCAGTGGTAGCAGCACACAGACAGCAGAAGCTCAATGCAGCTACAGGAGGAGGAGTAATGTGTGTCAGGCAGTGTGATGTGACTTACATAATAGGCCCTGGTTCCTAGCGGTAGTACCAGGGCCGTAAATAAACATCATGAGGTTCCAGATAGCGGTCGTGAAGCCCACATTGTGTCCAATACACAATTGGGACAGCACAGTTTTCAACCCGGACACCTCTAAAATAATTACATTTTTTTTTTTAAATTATTGCAGCTATTGTTGAGCGTAATAGCTGGTGGCGCATGGGCAGCAGCACCTTGTAATGTGTTCCCTGGCAGTGGAGAGGAGACACAGACAGCAGGAGGAAATATAACAGCAGGCAGTGTGAGGAGGATAAGTGTGTAGCAGACTGGCATTTGGCAGCAGGCAGGAGGGCAGGCAGCGAGACATAGTAGGCCCTGGTTCCTAGCGGTGGTTCCAGGGCCGTAAATTAACATCATGAGGTTCCAGACAGCGGTCGTGAAGCCCACATTGTGTCCAATACACAATTGGGACAGCACAGTTTTCAACCCGGACACTTCTAAATTAATTACACTTTTTTTTTTCAAAATAATGCAGCTATTGTTGAGCGTAATAGCTGGTGGTGCATGGGCAGCAGCACCTTGTAATGTGTTCCCTGGCAGTGGAGAGGAGACATAGACAGCAGGAGGAAATATAACAGCAGGCAGCGTGAGGAGGATAAGTGTGTGGCAGACTGGCATTTGGCAGCAGGCAGGAGGGCAGGCAGCGAGACATAGTAGGCCCTCATTCCTAGCGGTGGTTCCAGGGTCGTAAATGAACATCATGAGGTTCCAGACAGCGGTCGTAAAGCCCACATTGTGTCCAATACACAATTGGGACAGCACAGTTTTCAACTCGGACACCTTTAAAATAATTACAATTTTTTGTTTGTTTTTAAATTATTGCAGCTATTGTTGAGCGTAATAGCTGGTGGCGCATGGGCAGCAGCACCTTGTAATGTGTTCCCTGGCAGTGGAGAGGAGACATAGACAGCAGGAGGCAATACAGCAGCAGGCAGCGTGAGGAGGATGAGTGTGTGTGGCAGTCTGGCATTTGGCAGCAGGCAGGAGGGCAGGCAGCGAGACATAGTAGGCCCTGGGTCCTAGCGGTGGTTCCAGGGCCGTAAATACACAGCATGAGGTTCCAGACAGTGGTCGTGAAGCCCACATTGTGTCCAATACACAATTGGGACAGCACAGTTTTCAACCCGGACACCTCTAAAATAATAACATTTTTTTTTCCAAATTAATGCAGCTATTGTTGAGCGTAATAGCTGGTGGCGCATGGGCAGCAGCACCTTGTAATGTGTTCCCTGGCAGTGGAAACACACAGACAGCAGGAGGCAATACAGCAGCAGGCAGCATGAGGAGGATGAGTGTGTGTGGCAGACTGGCATTTGGCAGCAGGCAGGAGGGCAGGCACTGAGACATAGTAGGCCCTGGGTCCTAGCGGTGGTTCCAGGGCCGTAAATACACAGCATGAGGTTCCAGACAGCGGTCGTGAAGCCCACACTGTGTCCAATACACAATTGGGACAGCACAGTTTTCAACCCGGACACCTCTAAAATAATAACAAATTTTTTTTCCCCAAATTAATGCAGCTATTGTTGAGCATAATAGCTGGTGGCGCTTAGGCAGCAGCACCTTGTAATGTGTTCACTGGCAGTGGAGACACAGACAGCAGGATGAAATACAACAGCAGCAGCAGCAGGTGTATGTGTGTGTGCCAGTCGTCACTTCCTGTCCCCCTCTCGCCGACAACAGGGGCCATGAATTCGCCTTCCACCAAGCCTGGTTCATTTTGAGAAACATCAGTCTGTCCACAGACTTGTGAGACAGACGAGAACGCTTCTCAGTGACGACTCCACCGGCTGCACTGAAGCAACGCTCTGACAGTACGCTGGAAGGGGGGCAGGAGAGCACTTCCAGGGCGTACTACGCAAGCTCGCTTCAGATCGGCAGGTGCTTGACCCAATACTCCATGGGATCAACAGGGGCCACGCTGTCAAGCCCGCTGAAGGACCCCATGTAGTCAGCCACCATGCGGGTCAAGCGCTGCCTGTGACTGGAGAAGGATGCTGCTGCAGGCACCTCCTCTCTAGTCCTTGGCAGCTCTACACTCATGTAGAGCTCTTGGGTCAGAGACAGCAGGTCTGTGGTGCGCGTGCGCTTGCTGCTGGTGGATGCAGGCACCTGCTGCTGCCTCTGTGCTGGCTGGGCAGTGGGGGTGGATGTCTGAGGGAAGGCTTCCTCCAAGCGCTCAACAAGGGACAGCTGCAAATCCCTCATTTGTTGCGCACAGTCTCCTCCTGCAGGCAGGAACTGGCTGAGCTTCCCCTTCAGACGTGGGTCCAGCATCATGCAGATCCAGATGTCCTCCCTCTGCTTCATCTGGATCACCCTTGGGTCCTTGCGCAGGCACCTCAGCATGTGCCCTGCCATTGGGAAGAGTCTGGCCACGTCTGTTGGCACATCATCGGCATCCCCAGAGCCGAGAGTGCTGTCCTCCTCTTCCTCTGCCCCCTCCACCTCATCCTCTCTCCACCCCCGCACCAGTCCAGCTGCGCTCTGCTGCTACCCCTCATTAGCAGCAAGGTCAGGGACCTCCAGCAACTCCGAGCCCTCCTCCTCAGAGGTGGCCTGTGAAGCTGCCTGCTGGTCCAAGGCTGCCTCTTCCAGCAGTGCATACAGGGCCCTGTCCAGCACACACACCAAGGGGACCCACTCGCACACCATTGCATGGTCCCTGCTCACCATGTTGGTGGCCTGCAGGAAGGGTGCCAGGACTGAGCACACCTGCTGCATGTGCCCCCAGTCCTCCGTGGAGATGATGGACTGGAGGTTGGTTGTGGCACGCCCAGTTGCAGTGAGGGAGGCAACTGTTGCTCGTGCAACGTAGTGGCTGACAGCCTGCCTCTGTTCAACCAGACGCTCCAACATCGCCAGGGTGGAGTTCCAGCGAGTTGGAACAACGAGCATGAGCCGGTGCTGTGGCAGGTGCAGCTCCTTCTGCACCTCTTCCAAGCCCGCCATGGCTGCAGGCAAGTGCCGGAAGTGACGCACAACCTTCCTTGCCGCCTCAAGGAGTTGGTCCATCCCCTGGTAGGTCCGCAGGAACTTTTGGACTACCAGGTTCAGGATGTGCGCCAGGCAGGGGATGTGGGTCAGGTCTCCCCTGCTGATGGCAGCAACCAGGTTTGCCCCATTGTCGGACACCACCTCTCCGACTCTGAGGCCTCTGGGGGTCAGCCAATTCCTCTCCTGCTCTCGGAGTTTGGCCAGGACGTGGTTCGCCGTCAGTTTGGTCTTCCCCAGGCTGACCAATTCCAGCAGCGCTTGGTAGTGGCGGGGCATCACGCTGCTGCTGAGGCGGGGGGTTTGGGCTGGTGTGCCGGAGGATGGAAGCGGATTAGAGGAACCTGCTGCTGTTCCGCTGACCCTGCATGGTGGCACCACCCACTGCGTTGTTGGTGCTGCTGCTCTGACAGTGCCCGATGCTGCTCCCCCTCCTCACCCCCTTCCTCCACCAAGCTGACCCAATGCGCGGTGAAGGACAGATAGCGGCCTGTCCCAAACCGGCTGCTCCACGAGTCCATGGTGACGTGGACCCGTTGACCCACCGCGTGATCCAGCCCTCTCCCGACATAGGCCATCACAGAGCGGTGAAGTGCAGGCATGGCCGTGCGTGCAAAATAATGTCGGCTGGGGATTGGCCAATCGGGGGCTGCACACATCAGGAGCGCACGCATGTCGCTCCCCTCCTGCACAAGGGAATAAGGCAGGAGTTGGGAGCACATGGCCCGTGCCAGCAAGCCGTTCTGCTGAAGCATGCGACGGCTGCTGGGAGGCAGAACCCTGACCACCCCCTGGAAGGTGTCGCTGAGCAGGGTCTGGCGAGGCCTTTTGCTGGCACGGGAAGCAGTGGAGGGAGCAGAGGAGGCCACTGAGGACTGGTTGCCAGAACAGGCCTCAGTGTCGGCGGCAGGAGTTGCAGAGGGAGGAGGAGCAGTGCATTGCTGACGCACTCCTGCTGCCGACGGCTTCGCAGTGGTGGCGGGTCTGCCACTGCCAGCTTCCTTCAACTTCACGAACTCCTCATGCTCGTGAAAGTGTTTCCCTGCAAGATGGTTTACCAGAGAGGTGGTGCCAAACGCAGAGGGCTCCTTCCCTCTGCTGAGCTGCTTGTGGCACTGGTTGCAGATGGCATACTTGCACTCCAAATATGAAAGGGTGAAAAAATTCCATATTGGTGAGGTGAAGTTGCCCCTTCGGCTGGAAGGTGCTGCTGCCGGTCTCCCTGTGGTGGTTGGGGGGGGGGGGGGGGGGTGTTCTTGGTGCGGCTGGTGGTGGCACTGGCAGAGCTCGTCTCCTGATCAGCACGCTGTGTGGCCTGCATACCACGCCCACTTGTGATCCTGCCCATGCCTGCGATGCTGATCCTTCTAGCAAGGCCTGCAGACGCATCCTCCTCCTCCTCAGAGCTGATGACATCCCCACTCCCAGGACCTGGCAACCAGTCTTTGTCTTTCACAGTGTCATCATCATCCTCCCCCTCTGCAAACATGTCCTGCTGGGATCCCCCAAACTCCCCTTCTGCATGCATGGGCGGATGGACAGTCAATACTGTCTGACTGTCCAAAGCATCATCCCCCAAAGTGCCCATGAGCATTCCTTCCTCCGCCAATTCTGCCGCAACAGCGTTCCATAGCCCCGCTGTGCTTGGGGATAACATGAAGGTGCTGCTGAGTGACAGGGTGCTGGTGTTGCCCGCTGGGGCTGGAGAACTGCACTCCTCCTCCTCTCCCCCAGGCAGTGCTGGGCGGCTGCTGCTGCTCTTGCGAACAGGAGTGGTGGCGGGGGTGGAGGACTCGGTTCCAGAGCTAATGGTGGCCTGCTCATCCACCATCAGTTCCACCACAGCGTCTGCGTCCTTCTCCTCAATAGGACGGCTACGACCTGGCGGTGGGAGGAACATCTGGGCCACACGCTGCTGCTGCTGTGTCTCTGCAGTGTGACTCCCAGCTGTTGGGCGACCAAGGCGTCCACGGCCAGTGGCTAATGGTGGAATAGCCACTGGTGCAGACGCAGAACTGCGCATGGTGGTGGTGGCGCGGCTGCCACGCCCACGACCTCCTCTCTTGGCGATGCCCTTGCTGCCCTTGCTGCCCCTGCCCAAACCGCGGCTGCCAGTGCCAGACATTGTATATTTTTAATATTATACAAATGAAAAAAAAACGTATGTATGTAAAGGCGGGTGGGACAAGTGGGGTACTTTAATGGGGTGGGACTGGTGGTGGTGGGTGTGTGAGGTGACGGACAGGTGTATTCTACAGCAGAGATCGGTGTAGCGCTAACGAGAGAGTGCTGACGCTCACTGACGGTGTCCCTATACACAGACTACAGTACAAGTCAGCAAATACACAATAGAAGTAATAGAAAAAATAGGACGGGTGTAGCACTAACGAGAGGGTGCGGCGGACAGCGCAGATGTGCACTGCACACACAAAGACCCTAGCTGACGCTGACTGACGGTGTCCCTATACACAGACTACAGTACAAGTCAGCGAATACACAATACAAGTAATATATAAACAATAGGACGGGTGTAGCACTAACGAGAGGGTGCGGACAGCGCAGACGTGCACTGCGCACACAAAGACCCTAGGTAACGCGGTGACGGACGGTACCTATACACAGACTAGAGTACAGTACACTACAGTAGTACTACTAACTAAACAATAGAAGAATCTAGCTAAATAATACAACAGGTGTGACTAGATTACAGAGAGCAGATACAGCAGGACAGGTATAGCAGTAAAGCTGGGCCTTGCTAACTACCAAATAGTACAAATCTATCTAACACAGAAGTAGTAGTAGTAGTACAGGAGTAGAGTAGGACAGGTGATAGCACAGGTAAGGTAACTAGAGACTAGAGCACAGAGCAGGGCAGGCTGCCTGGTAACAGTAAAAAAGGGCGCAGGAGGCTAGTGGACAAATCGGGCGCCGCCATTCACTCCCATAATAAATATCGTTTAATGGGCGCCCGATAGGAAAAAAGGGTACCGGAGAAAAATAACGTTTTAAAAGCGGCGCCCGGAGACTTAATGTTTTATTACTGCTTCTCATGATTACACATTATTTAATGATTTATACATTTTTTTATATTATTTTTAACCGAAAAACAGTACAATATTTTTTTCAAACATTATTTTTAAACGAAAAACAGTACAATTTTTTTTTTTTTTTTTAACATTATTTTTAAACGAAAAAACCGCACAATATGTTTTTGAACCGTTATTAATGCTTATCACAGGGGGGTCTTAGGTTTAGGCACCAACAGGGGGGTCTTAGGTTTAGGCACCAACAGGGAGGTCTTAGGTTTAGGCACCAACAGGGGGGTCTTAGGTTTAGGCACCAACAGGGGGGTCTTAGGTTTAGGCATTACCAGGGGGGTCTTAGGTTTAGGCACCAACAGGGGGTCTTAGGTTTAGGCACCAACAGGGGGGTCTTAGGTTTAGGCACCAACAGGGGGTCTTAGGTTTAGGCACCAACAGGGGGTCTTAGGTTTAGGCACCAACAGGGGGTCTTAGGTTTAGGCACCAACAGGGGGGTCTTAGGTTTAGGCACCAACAGGGGGTCTTAGGTTTAGGCACCAACAGGGGGGTCTTAGGTTTAGGCACCAACAGGGGGTCTTAGGTTTAGGCACCAACAGGGGGGTCTTAGGTTTAGGCACCAACAGGGGGTCTTAGGTTTAGGCACCAACAGGGGGGTCTTAGGTTTAGGCACCAACAGGGGGGTCTTAGGTTTAGGCACTAACAGGGGGGTCTAGGGGTTAGGGGTAGGTACAGGGCGGGTTACTTAGGCACCAACAGGGGGGGTCTTAGGTTTAGGCATCAACACTGGGGTCTAGGGGTTACGAAATACAGTACAATACATTTTTAAACGTTATCCATGCTTATCGTTTAAAACCCCGCGCCCTTTTTTCCCAGCGCCCCTTTTTAACGTACGCAGGCTGCCTTGCCTAGGCACAGGGCCTAGCTGCTGGCTGCAGGCCTGCAGCAGCACCAGTGACAGTCTCTCTCCCTCCCTAGTCCCCCTAGTAATCACCCAAACTAAACTGCCTAAAATACAATCTATCTACAATACAAAGCAATACAGTTGAAGATCAAGTGTTGGAGTGTAAAAACACTAGGTTTAGAACAATAGCAATGCACTTGCACACAGACAAAAAGCACTGGAGCAGTTCTCTCAGTACTATCAGTCAGTAAGTCGTAAGCAGGACGAGTGAGGCAAGATGGCGTCCGCTATTTATAGAGGGGGGCTTGGCCAGGCTCCCCCTCTGTGATTGGCTGCAGTCAGAGGGCTGGGAGCCCTCTGATTCGCTTGTGAGGACTCGAGGTGACGTCTGGCGTGACGCTATCCGAGCTCGGATAGCTAGGATATCTCCGGATAGCTGCTTGCTATCCGAGTGCGCTCGGATAGCACAGCCCGGATAGCTAATACTATTCGAGCTCGGTATTCGAGCTCGAATAGTGAAAAAAGAGCTAGGATATCCGAGTAACTCGGATATCCTAGCTCAGATGAGCAACAATAGCTGACAGTGATGGGCTGACTTTCTCTGCTGATTGGCTGTGGTGCGCTGGGCGGAACTGCGGGGTTACCTGTCTGTATTTAAGACCTGAGCTGTCAGTAGCTCATTGTCTGCTGTTGCTGATACTTTGTGGTTAAGCTCTCAGACCTTAGTCAGTTCCTGGTGTGTTTGATCCGGCAGGACCCCAGCTATTCACACATAGCTTAGGAATTATTCTAATCTATCGTAATTGTAATAACATTATTGTATATCCTTATTGTGTATGAACCTTGCCTGAACTCTCGACTATTCTTCTGCCTCCTGATTCTGTACTCTGCCTATCTGTTTGCTGCCGACCTCGGCCCGACCCCGACTCTGATATTGCCTCCTGATTCTGTACCTTCACTCATCTGATCTGTTACCGACCTCGGCTTGTTTACTCACTACTTATTTGCCTGACGATATTGTACCGCTACCTGACCGCCCTGTTACCGACATTGCCTGTATGACCACTCTATTTATTGATAGTCCCTACAGCCAAGGGCTATCACATAGGAGTACTCCTGTGTTATACTGTGCACAAAGACATGTGTGATCACACTCTGAATAAAATACTGACTTCTGTGCTGTTAGAGCTTATACTGATCATTACATAACAGCAGACCAAAAAATCAATGGAGGCTCAGGTTCAGGCGTTAACTGTAGCTGTTGGCATCACAGCAGGCGCAGTTGAATCTTTTGACTGAATCTGTGAACCACTCACATAGATCTGCATCATCATCGCCTCCCTCTCTTATCCGTGAACCTAAGATGGCACTTCCTGAGAAATTCTCAGGTCATAAGTCAGATTTAAGAAATTTCAGAAACAGGTGTAAGTCGTATTTTGAAATGAGGCCCATTTCGTCAGGCTCTGAATTGCAGCGGGTAACTCTGATTAAAACTCTGTTAAGCGGGGATTCGCAAACTTGGGCCTATAATCTACCTGAGGGTCATGAGGCTTTGGGGTCTGTTCAGGCTTTCTTTGATGCCATGGCGGTCATATATGATGACCCAGACATTGCAGCCACGGCAGAAAGAAATTTGCCATGGTACTGTGGAAAACTATGCCTCACAATTTAGAAAATGGGCAGTCTCCTCCAGATGGGAACACTACGCATTACTTGACTGTTTTCTCTCAGGGTTATCAGATTCAGTTTCAGACATTATGATCAGCCACCCTAAGCCTAAAACCCTAGTTGAAGCTATTGCCTTAGCTATAAAAATTGATCGGCGGGTACGCTATCATAAACAGGGCAGGTCATGTGGTACTCCCAGAACAGTTTTGTCTACCCCTTCGGTCACGACTACTTCGGATGAACCAATGCAGATCGGTCATTCAAAGTCGTCAGAGTTTGAAAAGACCAGAAGGAGGAGAGAGGGCCTCTGTTTGTACTGTGGGGAGAAAGGGCATATCATTCAGAATTGCAGTAAGAAGGCGGAAAACTCCTCCACCTAGGTGTAGTTGGAGGTACTACCCTAGGCGAACCTGTTCTACCTCCAGAAAATTCTAAGTTATTGTTGCCGTGTTCTATCACGTGGAAGGGTCAAGCTTTCTGCACTCAGGCCTTCATTGACTCAGGGGCTCTGCAGCAAACTTTATTGACTCGGATCTGGCCTCAAAATGGGGAATTCCCATTCTTCCCATGGAGAGACAGATACATGTTACCGCTATAGATGATTCTCCACTGCAGAACAGGCAACCTCTCTCCCAGACTCCTCTTCTCACTTGTCATGTGGGAGTCCTGCATAGAGAGGAGTTACAATTTTATGTGTTTAAAATTTCATCTGCTATGATTGTCCTAGGGCTCCCATGGTTATGTCAACATTCACCTCAGATTGACTGGAACACTGGGCAATTGCTGGCCTGGTCTCCAGCTTGTCAGGCCTCTTGTTTGGAAAAAGTTACCCTGTGTTCCACTGGGGTTCATGTGGAAGGTGTTCCTACCCCATATGTAGCCTTTTCTGACGTCTTCTGTCCTCAAGCTGCTGATAAGCTTCCCCCCACAGGGAATTTGACTGTCCTATTGATTTAAGACCAGGTTCCATACCTCCCAGGGGACACTTATACAACCTCTCAGGTCCAGAACAGTTAGCCATGAAGGAGTACATAAAGGATAACCTTAAGAAAGGTTTCATCCGTCCTTCCAAGTCACCAGCAGGGGCGGGTTTTTTCTTTGTTCAAAAGAAAGACGGTGGACTCCGTCCATGTATTGATTATAGAGCATTGAACAAAATGACTATTCCCAACCGCTATCCTCTACCTCTCCCTCTACCATTGATTGACGACTTGTTTTCCCACATTTCTGGACCTGAGAGGGGCATACAATTTGATTCGTATTAGACAGGGGGACAAATAGAAGACGGCCTTCAACACACCCGATGGGCATTACGAGTACCTGGTGATGACCTTCGGGTTGTGCAATGCCCCCACAGTATTTCAAGAATTCGTGAACAAAATTTTTAGAGACGTGTTGGGACGTTTCGTTGTTGTCTATTTAGATGACATTCTGATTTTTTTCCCGGAGCCTCAGGGAACATAGGGAACATGTAAAATTTGTTTTGGAGAAACCCAGAGAAAATCGTCTTTATGCAAAACTAGAAAAATGTTTGTTTGAAGTATCAGAAGTTGCGTTCTTGGGGTACATGCAATGGGGAGAAAATGAAATGGTCGCGCATCTAACCAAGATGCGCCTGATAGATACTCACTGCATAGGGCTAAAGAGCCTCTCAAAGGCACAAGTGTGCTCATTGCAGTGAAACAGGTGCATTAAGAACTAAAGCATCTCACAATACAAACAATGGAAGTAAATCCATGCATTACACATTATCCGGGGACCTTACCCTTCTCTTATTGAGAGAGACATCTGTTCCATGCTGCAGAGCATGTTAGCAGGGACGGCTCGTGCAGCCTCCTCTCGGAGTCCCCACCCTATCTAAGTTTAAAATCACCCAACATTATGGGAACATGCTAGCAACGTTTACTTGGGAGCAGCAGGCCATATAAAGGGGAAAGGGTGTGGCGTGGGCGGCGCCCCAGGAACTCTCACTGCCTTGGGGTACATAATTTCCACTGATGGCCTGTCAATGGACCCCAAGAAAGTCTCCGCAGTGTTGGAGTGGCCCCAACCCGCGGGTTTGAAGGCCCTTCAACGATTTTTAGGTTTTGCAAACTACTATAGGAAATTTATTAAGGGATTCTCCTCTGTGGTTTCACCCCTCACCAATTTGACAAAAAAAGGGGCTGATACCTATAATTGGTCTGAGGAAGCCTGTAAAGCTTTTACACAACTTAAGACGTTGTTCTGTGCTGCTCCCATTTTGCATCATGTGGATGTTACTTGTCCGTTTATTGTGGAAGTAGACGCCTCTGAGGTAGGAGTGGGGGCTGTACTGTCTTAATATTCTGGAACTCAGGGACGGTTGCATCCATGTGTGTTCTTTTCCCGCAAGTTTTCACCAGCGGAAAAGAATTATGACATCGGCAAGCGGGAACGGCAAAGTGGCGACATTGGTTGGAAGGGGCAGAGCATGTGATCACGGTGTACACAGATCACAAGAATCTGGAATATATTGAAGGTGCAAAGAGGCTCAACCCGAGACAAGCTCGGTGAGCACTCTTTTTCTCTCGATTCCGATTCATAATCACATACAAGCCTGGTAATAAGAACATTAAGGCCGATGCACTGTCCCGTTGTTTTGAACCTGAGACAGTCCAGCCCTCACTCCCTGTTAACATTTTGCCAGATCACATGGTGATAGCAGCTACGGAACCCATGGAGGATCTGACAGTCACTCTGCAGCCATATCAGATTGACGCCCCAGAGGGAAAGCCAGATGGGGTACTGTTTGTCCCATTGCACTTACATCTTCAAGTTTTGCAGATGGTTCATAAAAATGCTGGGCATCCTGGTATAGGCAGAACAGAGGAGCTTCTGTCTCACAGTGTGTGGTGGCCATCTTTGAGAAGTGATTGCAGGGAATTTGTGGTCTCTTGTACAGTCTGTGCCCGCAGCAAGCCATCCAGACGGGCTCCTGCAGGAACACTGCAGTGTTTGCCTACACCCACAGAACCATGTACCCACATATCCATGCATTTTGTGGGAGAACTTCCTAGTTCACTTTAGTAAAATGGTCCATTTTGTCCCCTTGAAAAAACTCCCCTCGGCCCAGGAGCTAGCGGATCTTTTCATTACTCGCATCTTCCGCTTGCATGGGATACCTGTCAACATAGTCTCGGATAGGGGAGTACAATTTGTATCTAAGTTTTGGCGGGCATTTTGCCAGCATCTGGGCCTAACCCTGTCCTTCTCCTCAGGGTACCACCCCAATCTAATGGTCAGACTGAAAGGATGAACCAGTCACTGGAACAATTTCTTCGTTGCTATGTGGCTGATTCACAACATGAGTGGGTAAAGTTTCTTTCCTTTGCGGAGTTTGCCCATAACAATCTCAGGAATGCTTCCTCTGGCTTTTCTCCATTCCAGGTGGTCACAGGGAAGTCACCCAAATTTTGCCCATTACCAACAACTAATTCTCTTTTTCTTGCATTGGAAGGTTGGCAGAACTCGTGTTAGAGAATTTGGTCGTTGGTAGAAGTTAATTTGGAGAAAGCATTTAATGTGCAAAAGAGACAGGTAAATAGAAAGCGTTCACCTGAGTGGGATTTTGCCCCAGGAGATATGGTATGGGTCTCCACACGCCACATTGCCTTGAGACATCCTTCAGCCAAGTTGGGACCGAAATATATCGGTCCATACCCCATTACAGAAAAAATTAATGAGTTGGCTTACAGGGTTGCTCTCCCAGCTACCATGAGGTAGCCATAAAATCCTTCCATGTGTCCTTACTTAAACCGACTGTGTATGCGGATTCCTCTCCCCCCCCCCCACCCGTGATTATTGATGGAGAGTCAGAATATGAAGTGGAAGAGATCTTGGATTCTCGTAGGGTACGAAACTCTGTACAGTATTTGGTCCACTGGAAGGGGTATGGTCCTGAGGAGAGGTCATGTGTCCCAGCTCATCATCTTCATGCTGAGGAATTAAAACAGCAGTTTTACTCATCACACCCGGAGAGCGCTTCGGGGGCGTGTCCGGAAGCCACGGCGGTGACGGGTCCTCTCGGGGAAGACCTACCGCTAGTCTAACGATAAAAACACGATTTTTTCCTAGTGCTGCTAGTCATAAAGTGGTATACACATTTCTCTCAAACAGACATCAAACAAATGACAGCGCTCATAGGCTGCAACTGAATTGTAGACCAACAGAGGCATGCAAAGCCCCACAGGGCTAAATACATGCCTTGAATGCAAATCAGATGCAAATCATGTACTAGTCCTAATCTATAATTTGAATGCAAATTGATGCACATGGATGCAGCTAGTCATAAGTATACTTACATGAGTTTTGTACAGCAGAAGACATTGGCAGCGCTTCCAAACAGAGGCTGCACCCGAATTGACTACCTGCAATAGATGTGCAGAGCTCCACAATTGTGGACTAAAATACACCTCCTCATCTCTCTCCGGCAGAACAGGTCTCTCCAGGGTGCATCAGGACAGAATAGCGCACGCGCGCACCAGGAGACAGGACCTTTATGCATTAAGGAGGCGGGTCAGCTGACCTCCCGCTTAGCTGTCAGCTGTCAGTGATGGGCTGATTGGCTGTGGTGCACTGGGCGGAACTGTGGGGTTACCTGTCTGTATTTAAGACCTGAGCTGTCAGTAGCTCATTGTCTGCTGTTGCTGATACTTTGCGGTTAAGCTCTCAGACCTTAGTCAGTTCCTGGTGTGTTTGATCCGGCAGGACCCCGGGGATTCACACTTAGCTTAGGAATTATTATTTATTATCTATCATAATTGTAATAACATTATTGTATATCATTATTGTGTATGAACCTTACCTGAACTCTCAACTATTCTTCTGGCTCCTGATTCTGTACTCTGCCTATCTGTTTGCTGCCGACCTTGGCCCGACCCCAACTCTGATATTGCCTCCTGATTCTGTACCTTCGCTCATCTGATCTGTTACCGACCTCGGCTTGTTTACTCACTACGTATTTGCCTGACGATATTGTACCGCTACCTGACCGCCCTGTTACCGACATTACCTGTATGACCACTCTATTTAGTAATAGTCCCTACAGCCAAGGGCTATCACATAGGAGTACTCCTGTGTTATACTGTGCACAAAGACACGTGTGATCACACTCTGAATAAAATACTGACTTCTGTGCTGTTAGAGCTTATACTGATCATTACACATAGTTTTTCATAAAGTAAGACTGAAGTTGAGGGCTTTCCAATTCTGGGGTTTAAAGCAAACCTGAAGTGAGGTAACTTACTTAAAAAGAGAGAAAGCGCTAAATACTATAGAGCCTTCCCGTTCTTCTCCATGCTGTCCATTGTGCCTCTGTCATGCACGGTTAAACTTTCTGAATCTGCTAGCGCTTTGGTAGTCTTCAGGCAGGTAACTCATTTCAGGTTTGATACTTACCTAAGAAGTATTTAGGGTTGTTAATACTTCCAAGGCCCAGTATTTGGCTCTGTCCATATCATAGGCTGCTGAGGGTATATTTTTCGGAAGCAGGAAATTTGGGCGCATGAGGCAGGTGGACAAAAAGGGCGCCGCCATTCACTCCCATAATGAATATCGTTTAATGGGCGCCCAACAGGAAAAAAGGGCGCCGGAGAAAAATAACGTTTTAAAAGCGGCGCCCGGAGACTTTTAATGTTTTATAACTGCTTCTCATGATTACCTATTATTTAATGATTTATAATTTTTTAAACATTATTTTTAAACGAAAAACAGTACAATATTTTTAAAACATTACTTTTAAACGAAAAACCGTACAATTTTTTTTTTTAAAACATTTTTAAACGAAAAACCGCATCATATTTTTTTAAAACGTTATTAATGCTTATCACTGGGGGGTCTTAGGTTTAGGCATCACAAGGAGGGTCTTAGGTTTAGGCACCACCAGGGGGGTCTTAGGTTTAGGCACCACCAGGGGGGGTCTTAGGTTTAGGCACCAACAGGGGGGTCTTAGGTTTAGGCACCAACAGGGGGGTCTTAGGTTTAGGCACCAACAGGGGGGTCTTAGGTTTAGGCACCAACAGGGGGGTCTTAGGTTTAGGCACCACCAGGGGGGGTCTTAGGTTTAGGCACCAACAGGGGGGTCTTAGGTTTAGGCACCAACAGGGGGGTCTTAGGTTTAGGCACCAACAGGGGGGTCTTAGGTTTAGGCACCAACAGGGGGGGTCTTAGGTTTAGGCACCAACAGGGGGGTCTTAGGTTTAGGCACCAACAGGGGGGTCTTAGGTTTAGGCACCAACAGGGGGGTCTTAGGTTTAGGCACCAACAGGGGGGTCTAGGGGTTAGGGATAAGTACAGGGAGGGTTCTGTGTGAGAGTAGGGTTAGGTATAGCTTTAGTAAAATTCTTATTAATGTTTTATAAAACGTTATTATAAATTTCACTTTTTAAACAGGGAAGATTAATGTTTTTAAAATTGCCGATTTCATACACATTATTTAATGATTTATAACTTTATAAAACATTATTTTTAAACGAAATATAGCAGAAATTTTTTTTAAACGTTATTCATGATTATCGTTTAAAACCCTGCGCCCTTTTTTCCCGGCGCCCTTTTTTAACGTACGCATATTTTTCAGGGCAAAGAGTGAAAAGTGGTTTGTATTTAGGATTTAAGTGCACCACTTAGGGATGAGTGAGCAAGAATTCATAGTTCAATCTCACCGAAAATCGGGCCTTACTTACTTAACATTTCCGTGAGAAAGGCCCAGAAACTTGCCTTGCGATCGGCAGGAAGCACAGAATGGGCGTGTGCTGGAGCAAGTCTTTTGTTCCCAGGATGCACTGCAAGGCCCAGTAGCCAATGTACACAGATCCCATCACAGGCAGATTTATACAGCAGTGGAGGGATGCGTTCTGTGTTTATGTGGGTTATATATTGTGTAGGACTGTTTCATGTAGAATTTTGTGTATGGGTAAGTGCTTAGACAGACATCAGTACTGTTAGTTACAGTAAGTAGGCAGGCTTGTCAGCTCAGCTACAGATAACTGTACTGTATTACTGGGAAAACAACACTGACCAGCAGTTCTTCACAGCACATTCACATAGGCTATAAGAACTGTGTGATACCTGTAGTCTTTTTCCTCATGTTACCAGCCTTTTGTGAATCAACGCCATGCCAGTTACCAATGCTGTATCCCTGGGGATAGCTGACCAGAGGCCACATGCTGCTACTGCTCTTGCTGACCCATGCTGTCTCTAGTCCTCCATGTACTGGGCCTAATGTCACTGTGCTACTTCTACACGCCATTATGGGTGGCATCCAGTTCATGATGACAGCTAGCAATGTGGTCCCTTGCTGTTTTGACAGCAGAGACTGCTGTTAGTGGGCTGAGTTGACATGTAGTGCCAACCTTTCTCAATCTCAGGCCCCACCTTCTGTATGTCATCTATCACACAAAAATTGTATTTAACAGCAGTCACACACCACAAGGTATTTTGGAACTTTTTTTTTTACCTTGTTGACACTTTCTCATTCACATAACTAACACATTTTGGGCTTGATTCACTAACCGGTGCTAAGCTAGTTAGTGAGCCCTATCACTTAGTAGGCGCAAACCACGGCACTAAGTAGTTTGCGCCCACACATCACTGTCAGTTCCGCTCACTGCACGCACAGCGCGGGTGTGCCTGTATTATTGCGCCGTGCGACGATAACGTTGCACTCGCTGCCCCTTAAACGTCGCACCTGGTGCGCTGAAAATGGCGAATCAGGTGCCCGCTGAAGCAGCGCATCAATGCGCCGTTTCGGGGCACCCGATGCGCCGTTTTTGTTGCACCGGGGGGGCGACGTTTACAGGCCAGCAGGTGTAACGTTATGGTCACACCACACATTAATAGCGGCCAGCCGCGCTGCGCGCGCACTGAGCGGGGCTGTGCGTGAAGTAGCTCTGCGCGGCCGTTAGTGCGCACAGAGCTACTTATGGGGCAATAAGAGGCTTTTCACAGCAGCGCTAACACTTAGCGCCGCTTTGTGAATCAAGCCCTTTGTGTTCTAACATGTATACTGGATTTGCTACTAACCTTTAGGCTAGATTCACAGGCGGTGTTGCATTCTTTGTAATAGCAGGAACACAATGCAGCGGAATGGGAAAGTCATGCTGCACATTATCTGCAAGTTGCCTCACATACAGTAAAGCATACAGTCAAAGAAATGTATGCTTCACTTTCATTGTTAACACGCATGTTTTCCAGTACCACACTGCATTCAATGCATTGGGATGTCAAACGCTATTAAATCACAGTGGCCGGAGTGTGAATGTGTCACATAGATGGTGCATTGCAGTGTAGAAATCTGCGTTACATAGCAGCCATAATGCAAATTGTCTTCAGACTTCTTTTATAAGTTGTGAATAAAAGGTAATGCCACTTTTGTTTCTACGACGCTGTACAGTGTGATCAGGAAGATTCTGAGTAGTAGCAGAGAGCAGGCATTCAATTGGGTCCTTATTGCTCACATTATTATAGATTGAGGTTTGTTCATTAAAATGGTATCTGTGCTGCCCATGTCACTGCAAAAATGAAAATGTTCCACCTGCCCCCCTTGTCTGAGGAATCCATTCCTTTAAGGGATCAATCAAATCATCAAAAGGCCTGCTGCTGACCACGTGACTTAAAGGAGTACTGTAGGGGGAAAAAGACTTCTGGAATTTCCGACTTTAAAGTCAGAAAACCACTGCGCCTGGGAGGCCGTGTCCTCGCTCCTGCTGATGTCACCAGGAGCATACTGCGCAGATGCAGACCGTACTGGGCCTGCGCAATACACTCCTGGGAGCAAAGGTGCGGCCGTGCAGGCGCAGTGGTTTTCTGACTGAAAGTCGCAAATTCCGGAGGTGAACCAGAGGCAGACCGGAGTATCGGTGAGTGGCTGCACGGTTACAGGATGTCTGCGGGGGACCATTAGAAGCCCCAAGTAAGTTCAACTCTTTTTATCCCACCCCCCTACAGTACCCCTTTAAGCTCTCTCTGATATGTAAGCTTCAGAAGCAATAGACACAAGGAAATATCCCTAAGTTATCATAGCTTTCCCTACAGGGCTGATTTACAAAGACATTTCCAGTGAACTGTAAAGATCCCCAGTAGGCATACCTGAAGAGATCTGCTGGACTGGTTTAGTTAAAACTGCCTACGGCTTGCTAGAGTGGATTCTTAGACATCAGTGAAGAAGCCTTATGCTTTGTGCTCGCTAAGAGCATTGCGATATGAACAAGTTATAAAGTGCGCATAATGCAACATGCCCAGCACTAGTTACAACTGACTGTTACAACTGTTTCTTACTTTGTACAGCACCACAAAATATGTTGGCGCTTTATAAATCAATAATAATAATAACCTGCATGATGTTCACCAGACTTTGGTAAACAAAGACCATAGAGTTATAACCAAAACAAACAAACAAACACAACATTTATATTGCGCTTTTCTCCTGGCGGACTCAAAGCGCCATAGCTGCAGCCACAAGGACGCGCTCTATACCACATTCTTTAATATAATTTTGCTTCCTTAAAAGAAGGCAGAATTATATCTAGTAGGAGGGCTTTTCATCTCTTTTAGCCCCTTATACTCGACTGGTGGTTCTGGGTCACCTGAGCTATCCATTGTATGTACTCTGTCACATTCTTTAACTCAATCTTTTTGTTACCTGGATCCATTGCTTGTGTTTTACTGCCATCAAGAGGCTGAAGGTGGACTTCACAGATAGCGAACATAAGCTGGATGAACAGAGTAAAAATTACAGAAGTGAATGTGGCAATGGCATAGCAATAGGGGGTGCGGAGGTTGCAACCGGACTGGGGTCTTTGGGCTAGAGGGGCCCTGAGGGGACCACCCTCAATGGCAGCGTTAGCCCTTTATTGGTCTTGTTCTGGTAATAGCTTACAATTTAAAGGAATGGGGCGGGGAAAGGGGGGGGGGGGTATACAATATGCATATCTAGAGGCAGTGTGTTTTTCAGGTTATCTGGAAGGGAGTACAACTTGGATGGAGGTTGAAGGGGGAAGGGCCTAATTTAGAATGTATGCTTGTCAGAAAAAGTGAGTTTTGAGGAATAAATACAAATATTATTATTTATTTTTATTAATTTTCATGTTTTTATTGTGCTGTACAGAGTACAAACAGATTAAAGAGAACCCGAGTTCGGTTTGAAGTATGTTATCTGCATACAGAGGCTGGATCTGCCTATACAGCCCAGCCTCTGTTGCGATCCCAAACCCCCCTTAGGTCCCCCTGCACTCTGCAATCCCTCATAAATCACAGCCACGCTGCTGACAAACAGCTTGTCAGAGCTGGCTGTGTTTATCTCTATAGTGTCAGTCTGCTGCTCTCCCCGCCTCCTGCAGAACTCCAGTCCCCGCCTGCATCCCTTCCCTCCCTGCTGATTGGAGGGAAGGGATGGGGGCAGGGACCGGAGCTATGCAGGAGGCGGGTAAGCAGCCGAGACTGACACTACAGATGTAAACACAGCCTCACAGCACGGCTGTGATTTATGGGGGATTGCAGAGTGCAGGGGGACCTTAGGGGGGTTTGGGATAGCAACAGTGGCTGGGCTGTATAGGCAGATCCAGCCTCTGTATGCAGATAACATTCTTTAAACACACCTCAGGATTTCTTTAAAGCTAATGTAAATTGTAAACAAACACTTACCTAAGGAGAGGGAAGACTCTGGGTCCTATAGAGCCTTCCCGTTCCTCTCACGTACACCTCATTCCAGCGCTGTCATTGCCGTTCCAATCTGCTGCTGTGGGAGGCTTCAGAAGTGTCCGGCAGCCCGAATGCTCACAAAGACAGTGGCTCCATACTGTGCATGTGTGAGTGTGAGAGCTTCCCACAACGGCACAGAGCAGTATTCAATCGATTGGTGGGATACTGCTAGGTGACAGCATTGGAAGTTGGAACAAGGGGACCGTGAGAGAAGCAGGAAGGTTCCATAGGACCCAGAGCCTTCCCTCTCTATAGGTAATTATCTGTTTGGATATTTTTCGGTTTACATTTATTTTAAAGTCCGTTTCATACATTCAAAAGAAAAAGAGGTGTGTGCTCAGACCAGGAATCACCTGGCTTATATACTGGCTGCCAAAATGTCTATTGAAAAATGTAAAGGGCCAGAATGTGCAGGGTTTAGTGCTGTTCATTTGCCAAACAGCACACTTTATTGCCCACAATAACGTTATTTATCAATAGCACCCTACATAAGCCAAACTGCCGACGTTATTTAACTGCAAAACTGTGAATGGATTTAATGTAACACTGTCAAGGTTAGGATTAGGCACCACTGGGGGGGTCTTAGGGTTATGCACCATCAGGGGGGTCTTAGGGTTAGGCACCACTAGGGGGGTTTTAGGGTTAGGCACCACCAGGGGGGTGGTTAGGGTTAGGCACAACCAGGGGGGTGGTTAGGGTTAGTCACCACCAGGGGGGTCTTAGGGTTAGGCACCACCAGGGGGGTGGTTAGGGTTAGGCACCACCAGGGGAGTGGTTAGGCACCACCAGGGGGGTGGTTAGGGTTAGGCACCACCAGGGGGTGGTTAAGATTAGGCACCACCAGGGCGGTGGTTAGGGTTAGGCACCACCAGGGGGGTGGTTAGGGTTAGGCACCACCAGGGGGGTGGTTAGGGTTAGGCACCACCAGGGGAGTGGTTAGGGTTAGGCACCCCCAGGGGGTCTTATGGTTAGGCACCACCAGGGGGGTCTTATGGTTAGGCACCACCAGTGGGGGGGTTAGGGATAGGTACAGAGAGGGTCTGTGTGTTAACGCTAAATAACAATAAGGCTTTAACGTTAAATAACAATAAGGCTTTAACGTTAAATAGCGATAAGCGGCAACCGTATTAGCGGCAACACCGTGCGCCATTATTCGCAGGCGCCATTTTCAGATGGATCCAGTGCGCGGCAGGTTGCGTGATAACTGCATAACACGGCCGTGATATTAGTTATTACGCTTTTGTGAATCAAGCCCCTGGTGTGAAGAAAACACACACAGAAAACTGAAAGACAAGTGTCCCGTGCAGTATAGTGGATGATATACTGCAGGGGTCCCAGCCTTTTTCGGCCCGGGGACCGCTATCTAGACCAAACCTTTTTTTTGGGGGGGGGGGGGAGGGGGGAGGGTTATAGGTAGGCAGGTAAAGTATGGGTAGCCAGTAGAGTTGCCCCAGTATAGGGAGTTTAGTTGCCCCAGTATAGGGAGTATAGCTGCCCCAGTATAGGGAGTATAGCTGCCCCAGTATAGGCAGTATAGCTGCCCCAGTATAGGCAGTATAGCTGCCCCAGTATAGGGATTATAGCTGCCCCAGTATAGGGAGTTTAGTTGCCCCAGTATAGGGGGTTTAGTTGCCCCAGTATAGGGAGTTTAGTTGCCCCAGTACAGGGAGTTTAGTAGCCCCAGTACAGGGAGTTTAGTTGCCTCAGTACAGGGAGTTTAGTTGCCCCAGTAGAGGGAGTTTAGTTGCCCCAGTACAGGTAGTTTAGTTGCCCCAGTATAAGGAGTATAGTTGCCTCAGTATACCTAGTATAGTTACCCCAGTATAGGTAGTATAGTCGCCCTTAGTGCCCTCCCCCTGCAGCACTCGTGCTATCTTAGCACAAATTTTGGGAATGTTTTTAAGGCTGCCCTCTTACTGCGAATCTCCCGTGTAGAGCTAAATCTCCCCAGCAGGCACTAGCCAGGAGTTTTCATTCTTTTTTTTCTATAAAATAATCGCATAAAGTTAGCAGAGGAACTCATCTCCAGGAAAATGCTGAGAGATGCCACGGCGGAATCGAGATCAGAATATCTGGCAGTCTGTATTTGGATTCTTGGAAGTCCTTCAGCGTGGACCTTTATTTTGCAGCCTCAGCAGGTGAATAGTTATTATCAGACTCCCAAGGTTAGGCACAGTCCTTTTCAGAGTCTTAAAGTAGACCTGAACAGGACAGAAGGAAATGTTTAGTCTGTCTAATTCCCCCTCATCTGTGACTAATCACAAGTTGTAATTCGATCTCTCAGTTGTGTCAGCTGTCTGCCTCAGCAGAGCAGCTAATTTGTAAACACAGGATGTTAACCCTATGTCTGCTTCCATGAAAGCAGGAAGTAGACAGACTGCTGATTTATTGCACAATTTGTATCCGCTGTAACAAATTAAATTAAAATAAATGTCATTTTTATTTTTTACAAAAATATTAAAATGAACAAAAAGAAAAAAGTCACAGCAGCAATCAGATGCCACCAACAGAAAGCTCTGTTGGTGGCAAGAAAAGAAGGGCAGACTCATTTGTGTGCTTAGTTGTACAGCCCTGCATCAATCGGTTAAAGCTGCAGTGGCCTGAATTGTAAAAAATGGCCTGGTCACTAGGGGTGTGTAAGCCTGTGGTCTTCAAGTGGTTAAGTTATTTACTGTTTGTGAGGATTAATAACAGGTGCGCTTCAGCTGTAATGTAAATCCAGGCTGGCAGTCTGCACTACAACACCAATGAAACTCATCCAGATTCTGGACGCAAGAGCATCATTCAGTAAACAACAAAAATGTTTTGTTTCTTAAAGAGGAACTGTAGGGAAATTAACAAAACAAATAACATTTCTTATTTTTTTTTTACAAAATTCACTTATAAATGATTTAGTTGGTGTTTGCCCATTATAAAATCTTTCCTATCTCTGATTTATGGTACATTCTGAAATGTATCACTTGTGGTGACGTATTTAGTTCTGCCAGGTGATCTGTACGGAATGAGTCTACTGAGAGTTCTATGCACAGAAGGAGAGTGCTTGCTTGGCAGTTGGAAACAGATGTTATTTCCCACAATGCAACAAGTTCCTCAGGCAGGAAACTGTCAGGACCATGGTCATGACATCACACTGTGGGAGGGGTTTCACCACAATATCAGCCACACAGACCCCTCTGATGATCTATCCGAGAAAAGGTAAAGATTTCTTGTGGGAAGGGGGGTATTGGCTACTGATTGGAATGAAGTTCATACCTTGGTTAAAGTTCCTCTTCAACTCCTAGCACTAGTTGCTTTATAAACCAAAGCAAAATGAAGACATACATGTAGACAGATGTGCAAACAGGGTCTCATTACTACCAGCCAAATATGTTCTTCATTGCGCCTGTTCTATTTGGTACAGTGCGCAGTCTCCCAATTACAGGGACTCTCTATCCAGATAGGCTTTAATGAACCCTGACCTTCCAAACTCCCAGTATTAGTGATATTTGTAAACCTTGCCTTTCTAAACTCACACAGGCATACCACACAATGTTAGTCTATGGAGCCCAGAAGCAAGGGAAATAGTAGTACTGCAAAAGTGGCTTGCAAAAGTATTCGGCCCCCTTGAAGTTTTCCACATTTTGTCACATTACTACCACAAACATGAATCAATTTTATTGGAATTTCACGTCAAAGACCAATACAAAGTGGTGTTCATGTGAGAAGGGGAACGAAAATCATACAGGATTCCAAATTGTTGTTTACAAATCAATAACTGCAAAGTGGGGTGTGTGCGTAATTATTCAGCCCCCTTTGGTCTGAGTGCAGTCAGTTGCCCATAGACATTGCCTGATGAGTGCTAATGACTAAATAGAGTGCACCTGTGTGTAATCTAATGTCAGTACAAATACAGCTGCTCTGTGACGGCCTCAGAGGTTGTCTAAGAGAATCTTGGGAGCAACATCACCATGAAGTCCAAAGAACACCCCAGACAGGTCAGGGATCAAGTTATTGAGAAATTGTTCAAGCGATCATTCAGAAATGGAAGGAGTATGGCACAACTGTTAACCTACCAAGACAAGGCTGTCCACCTAAACTCACAGGCCAAACAAAGAGAGCGCTAATCAGAAATGCAGTCAAGAGGCCCATGGTGACTCTGGATGAGCTGCAGGTTGGCTGAATTTTGCTACTATTCTGAATACACTACCCTTATGTTGTAAGTACTTTATTATCTTGCACCCATTTATGGAACTCTGGTTTCCTCTTCAGGGGGTCTATTTGGAACCTCTGTGGTCTATTATTATTGTAACAAGGTACAAATCATTGTATCAGCTTACTTGAAATATAATCCAAATACCAGATGAGCTGCGAACTACAAGACACATTTCAACTAACAGTAATTACTTAGAGTAGGTCCATTCCAGATCGAATCCGTTTCAAACGGATCCGTTTTTGTAAATAATTTTTTTTCCTCCCCATTTTCTTCAAAAATACCTTTTTGCAGCCTACGTTTCCAGTCCGTGGAAACGTATCCCCAGCCCTGGCCATGGGTGGGTGGGGGGGGGGGGCGCCATGCTGGAAGGGGTAGCAGCCAGGATGGGGGGTTTGCAGCAGGGAAGGGGGTTGTCCCCCCCCCCTTACCTGAGTCCCCCATCCCCCCATCCCACTCCCCATCCAGCTGGTTTCTGATTAAAATATGATATGAATTGGTACCCTTTTAAAAATAAAAAGTCAGATACTCATCTAAAGTAGCAGTATTCAACCAGTTCGGTCAAATACTGCCACTTCGGCCGCTGAAGGGAGGTTTCGGAAATCTTCGGGAGCACTCGGGCTCCACAGTGCGCATGCGCGAGCGCCCTCTATGACGCACTCGCGCGGGTCTATGACGCACTCGTGCGTGCGTGGTACGGAGCGGCCCGTCTTCGAGAGCCTGAGTGCTCCCGAAGACTTCCGAAGTCCCCCACGGCAGGGGATTTGAACTGAGGATCCACCGGGCACGGTAGAGGAGAGGGAAGGCTCATTAGGACCGACCCTTCCCTCTCCTTAGGTGAGTATCTGACTTTTTTTTTTTTTAATCAGTACCCATTGGCTTTAAAAATAAATGTAATAAAGCAAGTGGCGAGTGGAGAATTTACTTCCATGCACTCCACCACTCGCCGCATCACTTCCTGTAATGCCGCCCTCTGTACTTAATTGGGCACATACAGGAAGTGGCGCTGTGAGCAGTGGAATGCAAGCAAGTGAGAAAATTCCCCGCTCGCCGCTTACTTTAATACATTTATTTTTAAAGTATTTGGAACAGATACTAGCTGGAGGGGGAGCGGGGAAGGGTGGACCCACCTCCCTACCATCCGCTGCAAACTCCCGTCCTGACTACTACTCTCTCCAGCATGGCAGCCCCCTCCCCACCACAGGCAGGGCTGGGACACAGAAAACTGATCCGTTTCTGTGTCCAAAAATGCCTGTGTAGAGGGGGATCCATTTTACCATTAATTTTTACTACTCCTGCATGTATCAGGATCCATACGCGGTCCGTGAAAATGCAGCAAATCCGGACCTTCCATTCAGGTTTTGAAAATGGGTCCCCACAAACGCAGACGGATCTGTTTTTGTTTGGGTAAAGACGGCTGTTATTTTTAACATTGCTATCCGTGGCTCCGGTTTTCATCAGGTTTTAAAAATGGAGCCACGGATATGTTCCCGGACCTAGTGTGGACCTACTATTATAGGGCAATCAGCATCAAAACCAGGAAACCCCTTAAAGAGAACCTGGACTGAAAATAAAAAGTAAAAATAACCATACACAGGTCATACTTACCTCCTGTGTAGTCTACTTCTCAATCTCTTTCTCCTCTCCTGCTTCCCATTTTTCCACTGTGATCAATGGATTTCTCCATGCTCCATTTTAAAAATGGCCATTACCCTCTAACAGCTTCCTGGTCAGCACACTGTTAAACTGTAATATCACCCACTTGAGCCATAGGAAAGCATGGACATTACCTTGCACATCCAATTGTAACTGACAGCTTCTGATGTATAACCGACAGCAAGTCGATGGCCACTGCGCCTGTTTGGCCCTGGCCATGCACATCCATGTTCCCCTCGCTGGAAGCGTCCTGCGCAGGCGCAGTAAGAGGTTTTCCCGTACTGTGCAGGACTCTCCCGGCGACAGTAGCATGAACAAGGAGGGCATGGCCAAGGTCGAACAGGAGCAATGGCTGACTTGCAAAAACGAAAGTTAACTGTGGCGGGGGACTGGAGGCTCATTCAGAGACGGGGACAGGGCGGCTGCAGGGAGGCTGGCAGAAGCCCCAGGTAAGTGAAACACATTTTTTTTAAACATTACAGGTTTCTTTTCATTTTGGTTTGATTTCCATATAATTAGCAGCCAGCAGTTTGTGTGTGACGTGCAGCCCTGCCTGTCAGGGCTCTGCAATATGTCACATACACAGCACCGTAAGAAATTCTGTGTCATCTGCTCCTGGCTGCAGAGGTCGTATAGCCCTGGAGCACATGACACCTCTCTCCCTGAAACACAATGATTTTATACCTGGCTGTGGGAGAAGACGCTCTCCTGAGGGCTCTTTCACATTAGGGCAGACTTTCTGCGTTAACGCAAACGGAAGCCGTTTGCGTTAACCAAGGTAAGATGAAAGTCCATAGACTTTCATTTTACCTTTCACACTCGACGCTGCGTTTCGATGCGTTGCGGTTCCGACGCACCCGGGCGCAGTTTTTCCTCCAACGCACCCGCGAGCCGGCGGTTTCCGTCGGGTTTAATTACCAGCTACCGCTGCTGATTGCGTCGCACCGCAGATACCCGACGACACGCCGCAGGCAGACAACGCGTGCAGGAGAACGGCTCCTGTTCGCGTTGTCTGATGTGAAAGAGCCCTGAGCAGAGTATGCAGCTCTCTCTCTCCCATAGCTGCTACTTCTTGGTCTGGTTGTCTGCACGGAGTTAGTGGGGGCAGGCTCCGTCAGCTGGCTGCCTCTCTCTCATTGGCTGGAGGGAGGTACCGGCAGAAAAAAGAATGCCGCTGATTGGAGGGCGGGGGAAAGAAGGCTTTGATCCTTCTCACTGTGTGCCCGCTCTGCCTGTGTAGCTGCGGTGCACACAAGATAGAATAATAATCACGGGAAGTGATTTATTCTGAGGGACATCTGTCAAAGGACTTAAGACAGGGTAAACTTTTGGCGGAGCAGTGCGGGGCCGCTAGTATGGCTACGGGCCAACTTTCAAAGCACTGCAGGCCACTTGTAATGTTAATTTAAAAAAAACAACCGCGGGCCAAGTTTTCTGGCGCTGCGGGCAGTGGCGGCGCCAGGGGGGTGCTTGGGGGTGCTCAAGCACCCCCTAAATTTGTCCAAGCATCCCCAAAGCACCCCCTGGCGTGAACTGACTTCAGGCGTCTAAGAGACGCCGAGTCAGTTCACAGCGGCAGCCCGAAGCAGCAGGGCTACGGTAAGATGGCCGCCCGAACCACTGCTCTGCAGACTTGGAGTCTGCAGTGCAGGTCTTCGGACGGCCATTTTCCCGAAGCCCTGTGAGCGCGGGAGGAGGAGGAGGAGGGCAGCCCGCAGCATGATGGCCAGTGACAAGCCGCTGGCGGACGCCCCCGGGCTTCGGGCTCCTCCATGGTGCTTCCCAGAGGGGTCATCAACCCGTCTGTCCCCATCCGCAACATGAGGATGAAATTCGCCGTCCTCATCGGCCTCATCCAGGTCGGGGAAGTCAGCAACAGGGACATTGTGGAGACCGTGCTCAACCTGGTAAGAGGATGTCTGTGCAGAGCTGCTGCCTGGCACCAGCAGATCCAGGGAAAGCTGGCTGCCTGTGTTGCACACACCATAGTGATTGGGGCTGCCTGCATGTCATCAGCAGATCCAGGGAGGGCTGCCTGCCTGCCTGCCTGCCCGTGTTATCCACACCATAGTGATAGGGGCTGCCTCTGTTACCAGCAGATCCAGTGAGGGCTGCCTGTGTTACCCACACCATAGAGATATGAGGGCTGCCTGCCTGTGCTGAACATTGTGCATATTGGGGTCAGATCTGCTGAGCATTGTGCATATTGGGGTCAGATCTGCTGAGCATTGTGCATATTGGGGTCAGATCTGCTGAGCATTGTGCATATTGGGGTCAGAACTGCTGAGCATTGTGCATATTGGGGTCAAATCTGCTGTGCATTGGGCATATTGTGGTCAGATCTGCTGAGGATTGTACATATTGGGGTCATATCTGATAACGATTGTGCATATTGGGGTCATATCTGATAACGATTGTGCATATTGGAGTCATATCTGATAACGATTGTGCATATTGGAGTCATATCTGATAACGATTGTGCATATGTCATATCTGATAACGATTGTGCATATTGGAGTCATATATCTGATAACGATTGTGCATATTGGAGTCATATATCTGATAACGATTGTGCATATTGGAGTCATATCTGATAACAATTGTGCATATTGGAGTCATATCTGATAACGATTGTGCATATTGGGGTCGTGTCTGATAACAATTGTGCATATTGGGGTCATATCTGATAACAGTTGTGCATATTGGGGTTATTGAACGTGTTTTTTGTTCAAATCTGCTCACATTACGTGTATTTTCTTGAGAAAACCTGCACAATTATGTGAATTTTCTGTGGAAAGGGTCACCAAAGCTTGGGCCCTCTGTCTTTGCTTTGCACTTTTAAAGGGAACCCGAGGAGAGAATAATATTGAGGCTGCCATATTTATCTCCTTTTCAGCAATACCAGCTGCCTGGCTGCCGTGTTGGTCCTCTGCCTCTAATCCTTTCAACCATAGACCCTGAACAAGCATGCAGCAGGTCGGGGGTTTCTGACAATATTGTCAGAACTGACAAGATTAGCTGCATGCTTGTTTCTGGTGTAATTCAGTTCACTACTGCAGCCAAATAGATCAGCAGGGCTGCCAGGCAACTAGTATTGTTTAAAAGGAAATAAATATGGCAGCCGCCATATCACTCTCACCCTGGGTTCATTTTAAATTAGAGTTAGCCCCGCCCTCATCCAGTCATGACCACGCCCATTTTTACACTTGACTCCCACAAAGACCTGTAATTTTGGACTGATTTGAGTAATTGATCCCCACCAATAGACTGATGTGGTGTGTTAGCTCAGTGCTGCTGATGGAGGGATAATTATTTGCTTTTAGTAAAGGAATTTGTAATCTTTGTATGTGGGACAGTGTTTAGCCTCTCAGGTTGCTTGCCATAGCTTTTTTATTTAAAGAGAACCCAATCAGCGAGGAGGGAAGGGATGCGGGCACGGACTGTAGCTATTGATGGAGGAGGGGAAGCAGCAGAGACTGACAGATGCAGAGGTAAACAGCTGGCTGCAACACGCTGTGTGTCGACAGCTCGGCGACTTATGGGGGGCAAGCAGAGCGTGGGGGGGGGGGGGGTTTAGAGAGGAGCAGTATAGCAACAGAGGCTGGGCAGTATATGCAGACCCATCATCTGTGTGCTGATAGCATTCTTAGAACCCACCTCGGGTTCTCTTTAAAAGTGTAAGACCAGCCATAATGTCTAAAGTACCCCTGAACTGAGCTTACTGAGTAGGAAGAGCCAGGATTTGAACCCAGGACTCCTACATCAGAGGCAGAGCCCTTAACCATTACACTATCCAGCCGCCACACCTTAATCACACACCTGAAATAAGCATGTCAGCACGGCTGCCAGGCAATGGGTATTGCTTCAAAGAAAATAAATATGGCAGCCTCCATATCCCTCTATGTTCAGATGTGTGTTAATTTAAGTTGTGGATATAATTTGTAAGGCCGGATCCACACTATAAGCGCTTTTGTGAGTGCTTGCGTTTGATTAGCGCTTGCTAATGAAAAAAAAATCATGTTAAAAATTGCATTCAAATCGACACGATGACTTGCGTATTTTAAATATATGTGATTGCGGCAATTGCGTCGATTTTTTTTTATTTACCGTGATTTTAATGAAAGTGAATGAGCGATTTTTTAAAAAGCGCTCTGCAAGTGCTAATCAAACGCAAGCGCTCACAAAAGCGCTTACAGTGTAAATCCGGCCTCAGGGCTAGACCTGCAGTCAGGATTTTCTTAAAATGGTTTTACTTTCCCCCACGCTGGTATTTTATTGTATCTGTGTCACGACTGGTAAAGAGTTCTTTTCACTTCCCTTTCTTGATGGCTGTTACTGGGGAAACTGAACCAAGGTGGCAACAATAGTCTGACACCAGCAGGGGCGTATCTGGGTAATGTAGCACCTATGGCAAACACTGAAATTGCGCCCCCTCCCCCACCCAGGTCAGAGCCCCATTCCCCTCTTAAAACAGCATACTTTCTTGTGTACATGAGATATGGTTGCCCGTGTTGTTTGCCTCAGGATATTGCTGAAGTTGCTTTTTTTTTGTGCAAATATCTCTTCTTATTACCTCTCTGTCCACTTTCCTAACACTAAGCCAAGTGTGCACAATATACATAAATTAAGTAGCCATGTTTCCCAGATAAAAAAATTAATCTGATGTGAGGTCTGAGTGATGGGGAGGTACGGGGGCAGGCATGGTGGCGCAGCACAGAAACAGGCATGGCGCCCATGGTGCTGTGGCACCCATGGCACAAGCCATGTCTGCACCCCTCTAGATACGCCTCTGGACACCAGGTCTAAACTACACCTATGACTCTGAATCTAAAATGAAAAAAATTGGCTTGTGTTTCACTTTTGCAGTGACTACCAGACCCACAGTACCTGTAAATCCCCCAAGGAAGGCTCCCTGCTGGGTTTTCCCAACAATCTACTCTATACAAACAGTACATCAATACCCACCATCCAGTGCAGTCATGGGGAGCTTCTCTACTGGGGGTTTGATGAGAGGTCCACAAAGTGCAGACACAGTGTGTGGTGACCAAAATCATTATTAGTGATAAGTCTCAGATAAAAGTTTGATGTACACCTGTACACACTTGGAATAGGCATCCAAAATGATTTTTGATGATCATTTCTGGTTACCTAAGTTGCAAATGTGTTGAGGCTTTTAACACACTCTAACCACACAGGCAGGTATCCCCAGAGGAGACACACACGGAACACAATTTATCCCTAGACGCACCACAAGAGGAGGATTTACACATACTTCAATGAAGACACAAACATTTAGGCCAATTCGTTCTAATTTTATTTTATACTGCCTGAATACAGGTAAAATTGTATTTACAATTGTCATGGGGTCATCTCACCCCGGGATCCAGAAGAAGGCGAAAAAACCCCCAGAGGCAAGTTAGGTCTGATTTGTGCCTCGGAGGGGAAAAAATTCCTTCTTGACTCCTATGTGGCAGTCGGCTATTACCCTGGATCCCAGGTATCTCCCCAGATCATGCTGCCTCGCTGTCTCTGCTGGGCATCTTCTGTCTTCTCTTCTTATCTGGTTGGGAATCTTCTGTCACCTCTTCTGATGGTGGGGGGATTCTGGCTACATATACAAGGAGGGGGGAAGGATCAGCCTACCTATACAAGGGGGGAATTTGGCTACCTTTGCTGTGGGGGATTTGGTTACCTAGGGGGGACTCTGGGGAAACATAAGTGGCAGAATGCTGCACTTATTGGTGGGAATTTGGCTACTTATACTGAGGGTAGGAGGCACATAATGTTACGTTTACTGGGGGGGGGGGGGGGGGGATACAGCTACCTATACTTAGGGGGGACTCTGGCTAACTTTACAGGGAAAGGGAGGGGATCTGACTACCTGTACAAGGGAGACTATGGCTGCCTGTAAATACCTCTCGCTATTTTTAATGGAGTCTCTTGTTACTTATACATAGGAGCGGACTCCTACATATCGGAGGAGACTCAGACCTACCTACGCTAGGGTTGTTTTTGCCCAACTATACTGGGGGTGGGGGGTGGGTATAAGGCTCCTTAACTGGTGGAATATAAGGCTACCTATACTGGTAGGAGTCTGGCTACACATATGTGTATGATCAGAGCGTCTTGGTCTGATCTAGACAAGAGGGGTCTGAGCCCCATAAAGTGTCTGCCACGGGGCTAAAAAGCCTCCGGTGGCCATGCGGTAAAAGAATGTCAAATCCAGTAATATGGAAATCCATGGAGGGAGACCCAGGTGCACTCGATATGAGCGGATGTTCCGCCATCTGCCCTAATCCAGGAAGCGCCCCTACGTCTTCATGCACCGGTTACATCACCTCAACTAGGAGATCCACTATGTGTCTGACCAGAGAGTCTAGGTCTGATCTATACAAGAGGGGTCTGAGCCCCACAATGTGTCTGACCAGAGCGTATAGCTCTGATCTATACAAGAGGGGTCTGAGCCCCACAATACGTCTGCCACGGGGCTAAAAGCCTCCCATGACCATGCGGTGAAAGAAAGTCAAATCCGGTAATATGGAAATCCATGGAGGGAGACCCAGGTGCACTCGATATGAGCGGATGTTCTGCCATCTGCCAGGAAGCGCCCCTATGTCTTCATGCACCGGTTACATCACCTCAACAAGGAGATCCACTATGTGTCATGTCCGATAATAAAGTGAATATTCAGGGTTTGAAGTGGCCTTGATGGAAATAAAGTTGCGAGAGCTCTCAGGATGTTTCTGGCCCTCCCACTAGCCACATAGCATTCTGATGGTTACCAAGGACTCGCCATGCTGCTGCTGCTGCAACCCCATTGGTGGAATAGGCTCTTCACCCAGAGAGTCCTGCACATCCCCCACTGACCACCTGGAAAGAGCTGTAACCCCCTGCTGGCCACTACACTCTACCTATCACTACCTACTGGCCATTATAATCCACCCATCATTACCTGCTGGCCACTACAAACCAACTATTACTACCTTCTGGTCAGTACAATCTACCTGTAACCCCCTACAGGCCACTACAATCCACCTATTACTTCCTGCTGGCCACTATAATCCACCTAATACTACATGCTGGCCACTACAATCTAACTACCATTACCTGCTGGCCACTACAGTCCACCTATTACTACCTGCTGGTCAGTACAATCTACCTGTCACTACCTGCTGGCCACTACAATCTACCTGTCACTACCTGCTGGCCACTACAATCTACCTGTCACTACCACCTGGCCACTACAATCTACCTGTCACTACCTGCTGGCCACTGTAGTTTACCTATTACTACCTGCTGGTCAGTACAATCTACCTGTCACTACCTGCTTGCCACTATAATCCACTTATTACTACCTGCTGGCCACTACAATTTACCTATGACTACTTGCTGGCCACTATAATCCCCCTTTGACTGCTTGCTGGCTACTACAATCTACCTGTCAATATCTGCTGCCCACCACAATCTACCTGTCATTATCTGCTGGTCACTAAAATGTATCCATCACTACCTGCTGGCCACTGCAATCTACCAAGGTATAGATAAAACCTTGATGCTGCAACCACAATTTTTGTTTAGCACCAGGGAGTCAACCAGTCCACACCCGTATTCACCAAGGGTATAACAACAGTCCAGAATAGAAAAAGACTGGGTCTCGACCTGGATTTTAGGCCGATTGGCCAATTTTATTATGTAGAAACCACAGTGCAAAAGCACAACGTTTCGATCTAGTGGTCTTTATCAAGTGCTTGATAAGTAAACACTTGATAAAGACCACTAAGTCGAAACGTTGTGCTTTTGCACTGTGGTTTCGGCATAATAAAATTGGCCAATCGGCCTAAAATCCAGGTCGAGACCCAGTCTTTTTCTATTTTGCACTGCAATCTACCAGTCACTACCTGCTGCCCATTACAATCTACCTATCACTATCTGCTGCCCACTACAATCTACCTATCACTATCTGTTGATCACTATATTTTACCTATCACTACTTGCCAGCCACTAGAATCTAACATTTGCCCCTTACTAGAATTTAATGATCAATACCTGACTGTCACTACAATCTGCCCATAACTACCTGCCAACATACCTATCTGCCCATACCTACCTGCCAGTAGAATCAGTTTTTGACTTTGTATATGTGTGGGGTGGACACAGGTTGCTTCTCCTAGGGAGCCAAATGGGTCACACATGGTCTTGCAAGCTGGCAAGCCGCAATCACTGAAAGAGATCAGAAAGACAACGTGTTAGTTTAGTCCAACAACGAGATAAAATAAATATTTCAACATCCACTTGCATATTATGCTTACTATTATGCATGGTCAAACTGACCATCCCTACTGCTGATCTTAGTGAAGGTGGGGGGAATCAGACTCCAGGGAGGTCTTTCCTGGTTAGTGTAGTTAGGATCCCATTGAGCAATATGTACAGTGTGCTGTACTCATCCGCTGGATGTATATCTACAACCTTATATGGAGATCATATATTATTTATGTTGTGGATACTGTGCTGGAGTGGCAGAACTGTGAATTATGGGACAAACTGAAGACTTACCACCTCCATGTCACCAGTCCTCCAGGAACAGGCCCGCCCGGGAGAAGGGGCCGCCAAACGGTCGCGGAGTCTCTGTCAGGGGGGGAGAAAACATGGTGATTAGTCATACTGTTCACACAAAATAATGATCTAAAGATCAATTGAGATTACAATGAAATAGTTCTAGTTTTGTAAAGGAAAGTGTCTTTCCCCCCCCCTAGTTATTACAGTTCATATTTTGCATACAAAAGATGCTCAACTTTGCTCAAAGCTGCTTTAAAAGTCTGACTAAATGTTGCAGCTGCATGGTATAGTGCAGTCAGCATGAAATCTAAATCTATTGATATGCAGCTTTGACTGATTGATGCAGTGCAATGCTATGTGCCACTGATCTACCGCCACGCCTCCCCCACCTCTATTTGTTCAAGTAAAAATCCATAAAAATGATGATTGATGTGTCACATTGTGCTATAGATTCCCATGACAGGGAAATTTGATGTGTGTATGGCTCACTTTAGTATTGGTCTGTCAGAGGCAAAATACTAGACAATGTGACAGAAATCCCTATTTATCACTTTAGGGTAGGTATGATCCTAGCACCAATTAGATTCAGCTGTGGGGATAAAAATGTATGTTGCAGTTACCAATACTCCACTATATAAGCTTTGTAAAACATTTTTCATGTGCAGTTTTGGCTCTCCTTCCCCATTGCTCAACTCAATCTGCTTAATCCTCTTACAGAGAGACCTAATTTCTCACACCTGACCCTAAACTCCCATCATAAGGGGTAACCTGTTTCCTGACAGCTAGGACTGACCTCTTTCCAACATTAACCCCTTCCTTATGGCTAATCCTAAGCTGCCCCCCTAATATTAACGTCTTTCTGATGCCTAACCAACCTAGCGTCTAAAACTTACTAGACCTAAATCCCCCCCAGCACACACTACCTACCTAATGCCTAGACCCCCCCCCCCACACACACATACACACATACACTACATGCCTAAAGTCTAAACCTAAACTCCCCCCCCCCCCCCCGCACACACTATCTACTACACGTCTAACCCTTCACCCGTCTGCACAAACAACCTACCTAATGCCTAAACCTAAACTCTTCCCCTGCGCACACTGCCTACCGAATGCCTAATCCTTATTAACCCCTCCACACACTCAATCTACCTACCTAATGCCTAACCCTTAACCCCCCAAGCACACACACACTACCTGCCTAAACCCCCACACATTAACTACCAAAGTGCCCACTTCCACTAGCCGAGATACGATGCATTTGTGGCAAAAAAAAGCCAAAAAATGCTAGTTCTCGGGCGCCACCATAGACACCTAAAAATATCAGCATTTGGGAGCCTGCGGTGCCCGATATATAGCGGGTGCTGTAGCATCACCTGCTATTTACCGGGTGTCGATATTTCTGCTCCGCCACGCAAATACTGATATATTTCACATTGCGCCTATTGCGGCACCCAATTAGTCCACTTGCCGCATGCGCCCTTTTTTATCTTTTACTTATGCGCAGGAAAGAAACTGACATCCTGCTGCATAATTCTGCACATTCTGTGCATCTTTTTTATTACATTAGCGGCTGTGGAAAAAATGTGTGCGTTTTTCTGCATACAAACACACATGGTGTGAAGAAAACACACACACACAAAACTGAAAGCCAAGTGTCCCGTGCATTATAGTGGATGAAATACGGTATTCCCTTTACAAGTCTCTTACGTGTAGGAGCAGGTTCACTCAACCGGAAGAGTGGGTGCACTCGCCTGCCTGTCTTCTGATCCCAGGACTTCTGAATAGCCAGGGCAGTCGGCATGGCCTTCCTGGTTCTTTCACGGTGCTGGAAAGAGAAATATATATTACATTTTGAATGAACACAGAGAACAATAAATATTTTACCTGATTAGCACTAATTAAGGTTAATTAGCTGCAATAGGGAGGAATAATAATACTCACCAGAGATCTCTGCACTTCAATGAGCTGTGAGTACAGCAGGATGGCGTCAGGGCTGGGTGTGATGATGAGAGGTGGTTTGGAGAAGAGACGCCGCACTGCAAAAAAAAAAAAAAACATCACATTAAGCACAAGAAAATGTAAATTCCTTATGGACTTTTGATGAGAGATATAATAAAGGCATGTTTCTCGCTAGTTTTGCCCTAAAAGGCATCCCTCCCTCTTATTTGACAAAGTTGGGAGGTTTGCTACAGACACACTGCCAAGTGTTTTGCAAGTGTTTTTGATGCATTTGCATTTTGAAAAACGCATTCCAATTGACTTGAATGATACTTGCCGCAAAATCACCATGATTTTGAAATACCGCAACAAAATCGATTTCAAAACACAAACACATTGCAAACGCTTGGCCGTGTCTCTCAGCCTAAACTACTATGGTACATTACACTGAGGATGCAGTTGCTATGGCAACATAGAAAAGCCTCAGTGGCCTCCCTGGTGGTAAGGCCGACCTGAGCTCGGGCTGGGAGAGATGAGCTGCGAGCGGTAAGCCCGAGCTCAGGTCGGGCTAGGGAATTCTCTGCCATTTAGGAGTCTGCGCAAAAAAAATTCCCGCACTCTAAACATAAAAAAAAATTGGGAAAATGGGAAAAAATGCCAAGGATCTTCATACAGCCATATTGCGGCTGTATAGCGATCCCTGGCCAAAGCGCTGCGGCTGCGTATGGACCCCTGGAAACCCCGTCAGGAAATGTATTGCTCTTTCTTTTGATGCATGTAAAATTACACTACTGTTAAGTTTGCTACTAAAAGTGACATTTACCGCATTTAAAAGTATACTTTTTTTCTTCGAAACTTTAAAAACGATTTTCTCAAAAACTATAAGGTCTTTTTGAAAAATTGTTTTTTTCCTCTTATTCCCAATGATCTCTTCAACATATCCTGCAAATTTAGGGTTTCTAGCATTTAAGGTGGATTTGCTATTAACCATTAAAGTCGGCAGGTTTTTAAATGTGTATTTTTTTTCCTTTGAAACTTTAAAATCGATTTTCTCAAAAACTATAAGGTCGATTTGAAATTTTTTTCCTCTTGTAGCCACTGGGGCCCCCTACAAGCTCTGGGGCCCTGGGGGCAATTGCCCCTTTTGCCTCTATGGTAGCGCCGGCCCTGAGTGGCCCTGAAGAGTCGCACAGGGCAGAAGAAGAAAAAACAGATCTGCATGTGTTTTTACATATATACTGTGTAAATATGTATATACTGTGTGTGTATATATATATATATATATATATATATATATATATATATATATATATTATATACAGCGGCTTGCAAAAGTATCCGGCCCCCTTGAAGTTTTCCACATTTTGTCCCATTACTGCCACAAACATGAATACATTTTATTGGAATTCCACGTGAAAGACCAATACAAAGTGGTGTACCCATAATAAAGTGATCAGTAAATATATTGTAATATATTTTTTACAGTCACTATTTGTAAAACATTATTATCCACACAATAAAGTGATCACTAGGGGGGTTTTAGGGTTAGGCACCACCAGGGGGGTTTTAGGGTTAGGCACCACCAGGGGGAATTAGGGTTAGGCACCACCAGGCAGGTCTTAGGGTTAGGCACCACCAGGGGGCTCTTAGGGTTAGGCACCACCAGGGGGGGATTTAGGGTTAGGCACCACCAGGGCGGGATTTAGGGCTAGGCACCACCTGGGGAGTCTTAGGGTTAGGCACCACCAGGGGGGGATTTAGGGTTAGGCACCACCAGGGGGTCTTAGGGTTAGGCACCACCAGGGGGGCACCACCAGGGGGGGTCTAAGGGTTAGGGATAGGTAGAGGGAGGGCTATAAACAATATTTTCCGATTTTATTGCATGAAGAAACGATAAATGAAGATTACACACAATATTATACAATTATAATGATTATACATATATTATCGTTTTTTAACAAACGTAATTATAAGTTTCACTTTTAAAACAGGGAAAATTATCATTTTCACAATTTGCGATTTCATACACATTCTTAAATGTTTTATTAATTTGTAAAACATTATTGTAAACGAAATACAACACAATATTTTTTATATGTTACCGCTTATCGTTTGCACCCCCCCCCCCCCCCTCTTTTTCCCCGATGCCCTTTTTGCATGTATGCCTCAGTATCTATTACTTGACATAAGGGTGCAGTTGCCACAGTAATGGTAAAGTCCCTTGTACACACATTTTACATCAGCAGGAGGATGTTGCTGTGGCAACATGGAAAGGCAGTGGCGTAGCTAAGGAGTTGTGGGCCCCAGTGCAAGTTTTCCATTGCCCCCAGCACTCTATACGTAACAATTGATACGGCACACCTAAACCTGCCAAGAACAAGCACAGTGTCAGAGGTGCAAGAAGGGGATGGGGAACAGTTTGATTACTGATGATGATTACTACTATTCAGAGCATCTATAGAAGTGATTATTACCGTCACAGGACCAATAAAGAGCTAATACTGTGGCTGAAAGTGGATCCCCTGGGAACCCTCTGGCCCAAGGGCCCTGGTGCGGTCGCTACCTCTGCATCTCCTATTGCTACGCCCCTGTGGAAAGGCCTAGATTTAAAAAACAAATGGACCCTTGATAGATAGGGGTAGCCATTTATTATACAAATGCTAAATACTACTAATAAATCTCCTCCCTTGGAACCCCCCTATGGCTGATAATGTGAACATCTAGTGGAGATATGTGGAAACATAGTGTCATATTGTGTGTACTGCTGATACTTACAGTGTCCAGCCAGAGTCCAGATTCTGCCACAAATGATGAAAAACTGCCAGGCAAGGACTGGTGGCACTAGGCAGAGCCAAACGTAGCAGAGCAGTTGGAAAAACATGTTGTAGAAGAAAGATATAGCCAAATTCAGGGATCAGTTCAGAGAGAACACCAGGTATGCTGCTGCATCAAATGCTGCTAAGCCTGGAGTGACAGTTGAGGTGGCTCATGCAGCAGCTTGAGACTGTAACTGCCACTGCTGGAGGCTGCCTCATGCAGCAGTGTGAGACCATAACTGCACATGCAGCATCATGTGACCATAGCTAATGACAACAGATAGCACAGCAGTGATAATGATTAGAATGGTGCTTTTTATCTACTATAATGTGCAGAAAATAGAAGCAGTGAGTACAGTGCTCCTCAGAAGCGCCTCTTTCAGGCTTTATATACAAGTCTGTGTAAATAAATGTATTATTTAAAGCCCAGTTTCAGGATTTTTAAATAATAATATTTTTTTGTATATTCACAGTGTATATTTTCCTGTATGTGAAAACACATTAGCTCTGACAGCACATGTTAATCAATAGGCTGGTTCACATCAAATGTTTTTTTGTATGCATGTCAAAAAAAGCCTTAGGGCCCTTTTCCACTAGCAATCACTAGCGTTCGCGCTGAACGCTAGTGATTGCGATTCAGCAAAAGCACAAAATTTCGCGACGATTTTCCCATGTTTACGATCGCGATTTTGCTATGCTATGCAGTGCATAGCAAAATCGCGGCAATAATCGTTCCGCCGCGCGATCGCGATCAGGTAAAAAACGAATCGCGGTAGTGGAAATAACCTACCGCGATTCCTATGTTAAAAGCAAACTGTAGCGATTTGAAAAATCACTAGCGGTTTGCGGTTTTGCGATTCAGCCATCGCAAACGCCCTAGTGGAAAAGAGCCCTTAGTAACTATTACTTTCCATGAGGATGCAGTTACTACAGCAATAGTAAAGGCCCTGGTACCACTACATCAGCAGGGTGTTGCTATAGCTTCTAGCTCAGGGTGCAGAGGCCTAACAATGGCGGGTAACACATTCCCTGGAGAATACAAGCCTGCATGGGGCACAAGTGGTTAGCAGTGGGAGGGGGACTGTAGGCTGTCCATTTTCTTATTTATTGATGTTGACATGTTGAAATCTGGCATTTAAGGGGTTTATACATCACTTTTTCATGCCAAAGTTTAAAATCTGTTTTCTCAAAAACTACAAAGGGCCTTTTTCCACTACAAAGCTGAATCGCAAAATCGCAAATCGCTAGTGATTTTTAAATCGCTAGGGTTGCTACTTTATCATAGAAATCATGAGAAGTATTTTCCACTATAGTGATTCGATTTGTAAATCGCAAATCACGATCACTTTCTGGACCGATTTTCAGAGGGATAGTGCAATGCAAATGAAAATCGCAAATCGCAATCGCATAACAAAATTAATGAAAAATTGCAATCGCTGGCGTTTGTGATTTGTGATTGCGATTGCTAGTGGAAAAGGGCCCAAAGTGTTTTTTTCTTTGCCATAAATAGTGAATTTGTGTCGGGGGCTACGCAATTAACGTGGACAGTCAGCACCACAGACTTCAATGCAAAATTCATGGAACTCTAAATGTAACTCTTGAAGGATACCAGAGCAGAATGAAAAAGTAAAAAATTCCTCCGCTCCCCTCCATTTGTGCGCAACCACCCCTCCCCCCGCAGCCAGGTCAAGCATTAGTGCGCAGGCGCTGACCCAGCTACGTTCTGGGCATGCGCAGAGCCGGCTGCGGGTGCATGATTAATGATGCGTGCTTTCTGATTCCTTATGGTAGCCACTAATGATCCAATCTTTTTCATCCAATTTTACCAAATCTATGTAGTATAAGGGTAAATTGAGTGAATATACTGAATGGATACTTCAGGCAGTTACCTTATATTACATAGAAATGGTAAGATTGGATGAAAAAGATTGGATCATTAGTGGCCACCCTAAAACTCTATTCTCCCCCCACCCTAACAACTAAAACTTACCTCCCCCTACACTTCTCACTAAGCCTATAGCTCTTTGTTGCCCCTCCATGGGTCTGATTCGAATATAAGGTATTTCCTATACCTCTATACTGTGAGTCAGACACACTTGTCTATTTTTGTGCACATTTTTTCTGCATAGAAAAACTGATTTAAACTGAACACTCATGCTAATCAATGGCCTAGCTCACAAATCTATCAAATAAAGGCACCTGGAAATTTGGGCGCGTAGTAAGGCTGATGGTAAAATATTGGTATTAAATACCAACATTTTACTATGACTATGTCTAACCCCGATGCCTATCCTTAAAGAGTAACTGCCGGGCATAAAATCAAAAATCAGTTCTTTATTTTTATCTGGTAAACAAGTAATAAGGATGCTAATCAGGCAATCCAAAAGTTAGAATCACTATTACTTTTCTTGTTGATAAATTGTCATTCCCCAGTTTACATGACTTTTATTTGGTACACAGAAAATATGGTACACAAAAGAAAAGTTGCAGGGCATGCTGGGTTTTCTTTTTTTGCTACTCTACTTCCCCTCAGACTTAACTAATGCAGCCTGATTGGCTGAAGCCTCTTTCCCTCCAGTTTTCCCCTCCCACACCTCTGTTCCTCTCTGATTGGCCAAAATTTCTCAGGCTGAAACAATGCACTTTCTATAGTGAAGGACGGGCAAATCAGGCAGAGGAGACTAAGGGCGGATATTACATCACGACTGGCTTCAAAATAGCCACAGTAAATATGGAAACTATCTAGAATAGGATTCTCTACTTTTCCTTTATAAAAATCACAGGAATCATAAAGAGGACAGTGCAATACATATGTTATGTAAGTAGAGCAAGTATTTATCTACTTATATCTTTAGTTTTTTTCCCCCTGAGATAGTATAGCTGACAGCTCCTCTTAACCCACCAACACACCCCTCACACATATTACGTGCCTAATGCCTAAACCTTAATCCCCCCCCCCCCACACACACACACTGCCTATGTAATGCCTAACCCTTAACCCCCCAGCACAAACTGCATACCTAATGAGCCCCCCCAGCACACACTTAACCCCCTTGGCATACACTACCTGCCTAATGCCTAAACTTAAACTCCCCCCCCCACCACCACACACACTATCTACCTAATGCCTAACCCCTAACCCACCCACCTGTACAAACTACCTACCAAATGCCTAAACCTAAACTCTTCCCCCGCGCACACTAACTAATAACGTGTGGGTTTTTTTGCATATAAACACACATGGGTCTTGATTCACAAAAGCGTGATAACTGATATCACGGTCACGCTCTCAACTGTTTAAACTTCCTGCCGGGCAGGAGGAACTGAAGCATGCCGGAGACCAGCGCGGACACGGAGCAGCGGTGACCGGGGGTAGTCGCGCCGGCGGAGCAGGTAATGTATTGCCGCTCTATTGCGTCGTTCGTCGGGCACTCGAACGCCGCTAGCGACGGTAATTTTCCGCACGGAGCGATCGACGGGATCAGACGAAATGGATCGAAATTCGGCGAGTAGCGCGAATGATTGGCAGCAGATTCGATCCCAGTGATCGAAACTGCTGTCGAAGCGGCCGCAAATCGGGCCAGTGTATGGCCAGCTTTAGAGACAGGTAAGACTAGTGGCTATCTACAAAGAGTATCTAAGCATCCTTTTAACCTCCTTAGCTGTATGCCCAACACTGTGTCTGGCATACCACTCTCTTTCCTCAGGAGTGCCCCAGGATTAATTAATTTGCAGTAATAGCTGCAAAACCTTTAGCTAGCACTAGGCTAGCTAGTACAAGTGTCCGTTACCCCCCGATCCCCCAGTTTATACATTATCCTGACTGGATCCAGCGATTGCGCAGCCTCCCTGCACAGCTCCCATCTCTCTATGGGGAGGATCGAGTTTGCGCATGACGGCAACGTCATGTGCGATCCTCCCCATAGTGAAGACCGGAGCTGTCTGGGGAGGCTGCGCCCGATCGCTGGAGCCAGGCTGGGTGATGTATAAACTGACTGGATTGGGGGATTGGGGCTTGCCGGACACTTGTACTGGATAGCCTAGTGCTAGCTAAAGGTTTTGCAGCTATTACTGCAAATTAATTATAGACAAGGAATAATGGTTCATTTAGCATAGTTTTAGGAATATTGTTACCTCTGCAGCGGGGAGCGGCGTGACCGCCGCTCCCGCGTCTGACGTCACGGCGGATCCCGCCGCGTCCTCCACCTCATCTCTCTCCGGCAGAAGGGGTCTCTCCAGGCTGCATCAGGACAGAATAGCGCACGCGCGCACCAGGAGACAGGACCTTTATGCATTAAGGAGGTGGGTCAGCTGACCTCCCGGTCAGCTGACAGTGATGGGCTGACTTTCTCTGCTGATTGGCTGTGGTGCGCTGGGCGGAACTGCGGGGTTACCTGTCTGTATTTAACCACTTGCCGACCAGGGGAATTTTCACTGATCGGTGCTGCGTGGGCTCTACAGCCCGCAGCACCGATCAGGAGTGCAGCAGGGCGATCAGACTACCCCCCTTTTTTCCCCACTAGGGGGATGTCCTGCTGGGGGGGGTCTGATCGCCACCGGCCATTAGTGGGTAGCGGAGGGGCTCCTCAAAGCCCCCCTCCGCAGCGTTTTGTGTGCTCCCTCCCTCCCCTTACCTCCCTCTCCCTTCCTGGGCTGCGCAGGACGGATATCCGTCCTGCGCATTGTGGGATAGGCTTCAGCCTATCATATGCCGGCGATCCCCGGCCAATCAGAGGCTGGGGATCGCCGATCTGCCTTACGGCGCTGCTGCGCAGCAGCGCCGTATCATGTAAACAGCAGGGATTTCTTCCCCGCCTGTTTACATTTTGCCGCCGAGCCGCTATCGGCGGCTCTCCGGCTGTTCACGGAGACACCCTCCGTGAACTGACATGGAAAGGCCGCTCGATCGAGCGGCCGTTTCCATGGTAACCCGCAGACGACCAGTTTACGCCAATCGGCGTTAGCTGGTCGTCAAGAGGTTAAGACCTGAGCTGTCAGTAGCTCATTGTCTGCTGTTGCTGATACTTTGTGGTTAAGCTCTTAGACCTTAGTCAGTTCCTGGTGTGTTTGATCCGGCAGGACCCCGGGGATTCACACATAGCTTAGGAATTATTATTATCTATCATAATTGTAATAACATTATTGTATATCATTATTGTGTATGAACCTTACCTGAACTCTCAACTATTCTTCTGCCTCCTGATTCTGTACTCTGCCTATCTGTTTGCTGCCCACCTCGGCCCGACCCCGACTCTGATATTGCCTCCTGATTCTGTACCATCGTTCATCTGATCTGTTACCGACCTCGGCTTGTTTACTCACTACGTATTTGCCTGACGATATTGTACCGCTACCTGACCGACCTGTTACCGACATTGCCTGTATGACCACTCTATTTATTGATAGTCCCTACAGCCAAGGGCTATCACATAGGAGTACTCCTGTGTTATACTGTGCACAAAGACACGTGTGATCACACTCTGAATAAAATACTGACTTCTGTGCTGTTAGAGCTTATACTGATCATTACATAACAGCAGACCAAAAAATCAATGGAGGCTCAGGTTCAGGCGTTAACTGTAGCTGTTGAGCAGTTAACTGCCACTGTGGCATCACAGCAGGCGCAGTTGAATCTTTTGAATCTGTGAACTAGAGGCCTGCGCGGGTCCACTTTTTCATACCCGCACCCGACCCGCACCCGCGACCCGCTACCCGCACCCGCGACCCGCTTTCTGGTGAATTTGATACCCGCAACCCGGCCCGCACCCGCAGAACCACTACCCGCACCCGACCCGCGACCCGCAGGCCCGCTACCCGACCCGCTACCCTCGACCCGCTTTTTTACATTTTCTTTCTAAAGTGCACATTTAAAGTAACTTTGGGGAGCTGTAAAGTTAATAAAACCTATTTTTATACACAAACCAAAGCTAAAGAAGGTTTTTAGCTTGCTTTCACTACCTGCGACCTGCACCCGCAGACCGCTACCCGCAACCCTACCCGCACCCGCAACTCGCTACCCGCACCCGACCCGCACCCGCAGCTTAAATCAATATGGGTACCCGACCCGCTGCACGTCTCTACTGTGAACCACTCACATAGATCTGCATCATCATCGCCTCCCTCTCTTATCCGTGAACCTAAGATGGCACTTCCTGAGAAATTCTCAGGTCATAAGTCAGATTTTAGAAATTTCAGAAACAGGTGTAAGTCGTATTTTGAAATGAGGCCCATTTCGTCAGGCTCTGAATTGCAGCGGGTAACTCTGATTAAAACTCTGTTAAGCGGGGATTCGCAAACTTGGGCCTATAATCTACCTGAGGGTCATGAGGCTTTGGGGTCTGTTCAGGCTTTCTTTGATGCCATGGCGGTCATATACAATGACCCAGACATTGCAGCCACGGCAGAAAGAAATTTGCCATGGTACTGTGGAAAACTATGCCTCGCAATTTAGAAAATGGGCAGTCTCCTCCAGATGGGAACACTACACTACGCATTACTTGACTGTTTTCTCTCAGGGTTATCAGATTCAGTTTCAGACATCATGATCAGCCACCCTGAGCCTAAAACCCTAGTTGAAGCTATTGACTTAGCTATAAAAATTGATCGGCGGGTACGCTATCATAAACAGGGCAGGTCATGTGGTACTCCCAGAACAGTTTTGTCTACCCCTTCGGTCACGACTACTTCGGATGAACCAATGCAGATCGGTCATTCAAAGTTGTCAGAGTTTGAAAAGACCGGAAGGAGGAGAGAGGGCCTCTGTTTGTACTGTGGGGAGAAAGGGCATATCATTCAGAATTGCAGTAAGAAGGCGGAAAACTCCTCCACCTAGGTGTAGTTGGAGGTACTACCCTAGGCGAACCTATTCTACCTCCAGAAAATTCTAAGTTATTGTTGCTGTGTTCTATCACGTGGAAGGGTCAAGTTTTCTGCACTCAGGCCTTCATTGACTCAGGGGCTCTGCAGCAAACTTTATTGACTCGGATCTGGCCTCAAAATGGGGAATTCCCATTCTTCCCATGGAGAGACAGATACATGTTACCGCTATAGATGATTCTCCACTGCAGAACAGGCAACCTCTCTCCCAGACTCCTCTTCTCACTTGTCATGTGGGAGTCCTGCATAGAGAGGAGTTACAATTTTATGTGATTAAAATGTCATCTGCTATGATTGTCCTGGGGCTCCCATGGTTACGTCAACATTCACCTCAGATTGACTGGAACACTGGGCAATTGCTGGCCTGGTCTCCAGCTTGTCAGGCCTTTTGTTTGGTAAAAGTTACCCTGTGTTCCACTGAGGTTCATGTGGAAGGTGTTCCTACCCCATATGTAGCCTTTTCTGACGTCTTCTGTCCTCAAGCTGCTGATAAGCTTCCCCCCCACAGTGAATTTGACTGTCCTATTGATTTAAGACCAGGTTCCATACCTCCCAGGGGACACTTATACAACCTCTCAGGTCTAGAACAGTTAGCCATGAAGGAGCACATAAAGGAGAACCTTGAGAAAGGTTTCATCTGTCCTTCCAAGTCACCAGCAGGGGCGGGTTTTTTTCTTCTTTGTTCAAAAGAAAGACGGTGGACTCTGTCCATGTATTGATTATAGAGCATTGAACAAAATGACCATTCCCAACCGCTATCCTCTACCATTGATTGACGACTTGTTTTCCCACATCTCTGGGGCGCAAATGTTTTCCAAGCTGGACCTGAGAGGGGCGTACAATTTGATTCGTATTAGACAGGGGGACGAATGGAAGATGGCCTTCAACACACCTGATGGGCATTACGAGTACCTGGTGATGACCTTGGGGTTGTGCAATGCCCCGACAGTATTTCAAGAATTCGTGAACAAAATTTTTAGAAACGTGTTGGGACGTTTCGTTGTTGTCTATTTAGATGACATTCTGATTTTTTCCCGGAGCCTCAGGGAACACAGGGAACATGTAAAATTTGTTTTGGAGAAACCCAGAGAAAATCGTCTTTATGCAAAACTAGAAAAATGTTTGTTTGAAGTATCAGAAGTTGCGTTCTTCTTCTTCATTCCCCTTCTATATATCCTTCCCCAGGTCTTATACACGACTTGCTCACTTATAGAGTTTGAATATGCACCCAAACACATAGTTCATAATAATGAGAACCTGTGTTGCTGCCGGTTTGGGGACATTGCCGCTACGGGGAATATGCTACACTGCACATAAATAATCCTTTCAGCTCTGCCATACTCACTTCCTCCACTAGATGGTGGTGTTGCACCAGGAATAAAACCCTGTTAGACTCTTCAACAATTCCACTGTCCTAGGAGATATGGTACGACAGTGAACTGCAATACATGGCTACCTCGACATTACTCTCTATTATAACTTCAACTTTATAGCCCCTAGACTAAATGTACCTGTCTGGTGGCGGTGTTCCCCGGTCTGGCAGCGGCACGAGGTGATTACATAAACTAGTAGTACATGTGCTACTTCCAAAGGGAAGAGGAGTCTTTCCGGGATTAATGTAGGTGGGGAGGAAATCAAGCACTGTGAGCATGCAGGGGACTATTTAAGTAGCTAATCGAATAAATAACATACCGATAGCTACATAAACTGTGATGATTCTAGATAGGCAAGGGGACGTTAACCGAACCAGATGCGCTTGCGGGCAGCACCAGCGGCAGCTCAAGTACACTACCTATGTAACTAGACACAAGAACACCACCCCCCATTGAAAGAGGAATTTATTTTATCCATCCTGTCTACACCCGGAACAAATACACTATCAGTGTCATTACACATGAATAGTTTGCCTTTTTCAAGTGTGTCTCCTCTCTCTTCCCTTACCCTCCTCTGAACTCCTTGTCTCCTCCCTCACTGCTCATTCTAGCTCATTCTAGCTTCAACCCTGCATCTCAGCTACATGCTTCTGCTAGCTGCTCACACTATGATTTTTTGACCTATCCATTTGTTCATCGGTGTATGATCTGCACAGTTTGAATAAACTTCTTCACGATCTGCAAGGTGTCGTTTGGATCGAGTCACTGTCCGCCAATCTACCTCAGGCTGCGATTACACACATCTCAACACAACCGTGAGTTACAGAGATCACATTGTAGTGCTTAGACTGGAGAGGCAGAACAGTCAAAAAATCAGTGAAAGGATCTTAAAAGATCAGCTAAACATCTTTCAGAGGATTCTAGCCAGCTTGCATGTGTAGTGAGATGTATATGGACACTGGATTATAGCAGAATATATGTTCAAGCCTGCATACTCCAGCCAGCAAGCAAATCTCAGCATAAGATTCATCAGCTTTCTGCACGGATGAATGAAGAAACTGTTCATGCAACTGTCATTAATGTGCTACTAGAATAGACAGTGGCGGCGCCAGGGGGGTGTTTGGGGGTGCTCAAGCATCCCCTAGAATTGTCCAAGCACCCCCAAAGCACCCCCTGGCCTGAACTGACTTCAGGCATCTAAGAGACGCCGAGTCAGTTCACAGCGAAGCAGCAGAGCAGGGCTACGGTAAGATGGCCGCCCGAACCCCTGCTCTGCAGACTTGGAGTCTGCAGTGCAGGGCTTCGGGCGGCCATTTTCCCGTAGCCCTGCACGCCGGGTAATGCAAGCTGCAGGCAGGAAGTCACTGAAGGAAGAGCATCGTGGGAGCTGCGCACGACAAGGAGGTCGGAAGAGGAGGAGGTCGGGCCAGGAGGTCTTCTGACTAGGTGAGTAAACGGGTTTTTCTTTTCTTTTTCAGGTGGTGCTGCTGATTGTGGTCAGATCTGCTGAGCATTGTGCATATTGGGGTTAGATCAGCTGAGCATTGTGCATATTGGGGTCAGGACTGCTGAGCATTGTGCATATTGGGGTCAGAACTGCTGAGCATTGTGCATATTGGGGTCATATCTGATAAGGATTGTGCATATTGTGGTCATATCTGATAAGGATTGTGCATATTGGAGTCATATCTGATAACGATTGTGCATATTGGGGTCACATCTGATAACGATTGTGCATATTGGGGTCATATCTGATAACGATTGTGCATATTGGGGTCATATCTGATAACGATTGTGCAGAATAATAATGAGGCTGCCATATTTATCTACTTTTCAGCAATACCAGCTGCCTGGCTGCCGTGATCCACCAGATCCACCTCCAACACCGATCGCCTGGAGAAGATGGTCAAGGACTACATGTCAGATGGCATAGCTGTGTTGAACAATCCATCTGCACCCTTCAACTATTGGGTATCGAAGACAGACACCTGGCACAAACTGGCAATGTACGCAATAGAGGTGCTGGCTTGCCCGGCAGCCAGCGTTATGTCGGAACGCTGTTTCAGTGCTGCCAGAGGCATCGTCACAGATCGGCGTATCCGCCTCTCCACAGAAAATGCAGACCGTCTGACTCAAATTAAAATGAATCAATCCTGGATTGGAAACGACTACGCAACACTCCCGGACCCCAACCAAGTAACATGAACAATGAACATCTGTGATGGGTTAGCGTTTCCGGTCCCTGTTTATTGAACCTCTCATCTGTATTACATTTATGACTGCATGGCGACAAAATGCAAATTGCTATCCGCACGCTTCTTGTCCTCATGCAAGGCCTGGGTTGTTGTGTCTCAAAGCGTGGCCTTCTCCTCCTGCGTCGCCCTCCTCCTGTTCCATCACGTGTGCTGCTGCTGGGTTAGCGTTACCGGTCCCTTTTCCTGGAACCTCTCATCTGTATTACATTTATGACTGCATGGCGACAAAATGCAAATTGCTATCCGCACGCTTCTTGTCCTCATGCAAGGCCTGGGTGGTTGTGTCTCAAAGCGTGGCCTTCTCCTCCTGCGCCACCCTCCTCCTGTTCCATCACGTGTGCTGCTGCTGGGTTAGCGTTACCGGTCCCTTTTCCTGGAACCTCTTATATGTATTACATTTATGACTGCATGCCGACAAAAATCATGTTACCTGTGCAAAGAAAACAGACGTTTCCCGCATTTAAAAGACAGTTTTCCCTTTGAAAGTTTAAAATCGATTTTCTCAAAAACTATAAGCTCTTTTTGCTAAAAAAATTTTTCCTCTTGTACCCACTCCCAATGTGCACATACCCTGTAAATTTGGGGTATGTAGCATGTAAGGAGGCTTTACAAAGCACAAAAGTTCGGGTCCCCATTGACTTCCATTATGTTCGGAGTTCGGCTCGAACACCCGAACATCGCGGCCATGTTCGGCCTGTTCGGCCCGAACCCGAACATCTAGATGTTCGCCCAACACTAGTCGTCAGCTCCCCCGGAAATTGGTCCAGCACCTGCATAGCACCCCCTAAAAAAAATTCCTGGAGCCACCACTGAGAATAGACTGCATTAATTCTGTCTGAAAGTGAATCTAAGTTCTGTATGCATTCAAAGTTAACTTTGCAAAGCCATTGCTAAACTGGACACTTGCTCCCCCTCCCACTGGTTGCCTAGGAAACCAGCTCCCTGAGCCAGAAGATTGATACATTTCTATGCAAACACCACCTTGTGACTCACTCTACCCTCTGCCTAACAGTACAATGCACCAGCAAAGCAATGTACAAGCTGAGGAGCCTAATGCACAGCAAGAGCCTGAACTTCTTACAGCTCAGGAGTCAGATCCTCAAAGCCACATAACACTAAAACGTTCAGGGCCCGTTTCCACTATCGCGAATCTGCATGCGGGCAACGCATGCGGATCCGCACAGTCAGTACAAGTGGATGGGACTGTTTCCACTTGTGCGTTTCCCCGCACGTTTTTCTGTGCAGAAAAAATCTGCAGGGTAGGGGCCTCAGAATTCGCCTGCGTGTGGAATGCAGGCGAATCGCACACAATGTATTTAATAGGGAAATCGCATGCGTTTTCCCCATGCGTTTTTTGCCGCGATTTCGCATAGGTACCCATGTTAATTCACACAGGCAGTGACATGGTTAAAATCGCATACAGCCTTACCTATGCGAAATCGCATGCGAAATCGCGGCAAAAAACGCATGCGGAATCGCACCCGCATGCGATTTGCCTGCGGTGATTCGCCGGCGATTTCGTAACGCTACAGTGGAAACGGGCCCTCAGTGAAACCAACTTGGAAAGTTCAAGAGAACTATGAGGCTGACAAGGAGGAGCTGCTGTGTAACATCAGCCACTTATGGTCTAAGACAATTGAATGTATGTCAGCTCTGTCTCAACCAACTCATGAGGTATTGCACCTAGAGGGCGCTGTTAAGCAATTGAACACTGCTTAAGAGAACTATCAAAGACTGTCTGACAAATATGCTGATCTCTTAAAGCGGTACAACACAGAAAATTCCTTACAAGAACTAAGGGAATTGAATGAGCTCAATCTTGAAAGAGATGATTTAGTAATGCAAACAAGGGCAAAAACAGATGTAAAAATTGCATGTCTCTATGAATCCAGATCCCATCTCTCCACAACTTCTATGCGCTCCACACGATCTTCAAAATCCACACGATCTTCCAAATCTGTAAGATCGACATCTTCTACTCTCAGCCAACAACTCATTAAAGCCCGTGCTGATGCTGAAGCTTCTAAAATCCAGGCAGCCTTTGCCCAAGAGAAGGCACAGATGGAAGCTGAGGCTGCACAGAAGAAGGCAGAGATGGAAGCTTTAGCTGCACAGAAGAAGGCAGAGATGGAAGCTGAGGCTGCATGGAAAAATGCACAGATGGAAGTTTTGGAAAAACAGTGTCAGCACTCCAAAGATGTGGCAAGACTGAGAGTCTTAGAGCAAGCTGTAAGTGACAATGAAAGAGATGTTGGTAGCAATCACTCTGTTAAATCCTATGCATCAATTTCATCACAGACCTCGTCAAAACATAGCTCTGTCATAGCAGCCAAAGCACTTAACCAAGGCGTTCTTTCTACATTTTCTGCTCCTACTCAAATGACAGAAACACGTACGGATAGAAAAGGCCTTCCACCACACTATCCCATCGACCTGTCACCTACTAACCAACCCACTAATTTACAGCTGCAAACCAACACACCCTTGGATTGTACACCAGCTCCGGTGTTAAATGCCTTGGCACCATCTTATGTTCCCAAGTCACTCAACATCACTGTACCTGCCATTACAACCAACCCTGTTCCGCCTGCAGTTGTATACCCAAGGTCTGAAAACACAGACATGTCGCAGTTTGCCAAGTACATCCTTCGCAGAGAACTCACTAGAACGGGCCTCACCATGTTTGATGACAAACCGGAAAATTACAGAGGCTGGAAATACACCTTTAAGGCCACAATCAGCGAGTTAGACATCACTGCTGCAGAGGAACTGGACCTACTCATCAGGTGGCTAGGCCCCCAGTCTGCTGAACGTGTCAAGAGACTTAAAACAGTTTACACTTCCAATCCTGCTACAGGTCTCGACGCTGCATGGGACAGACTTGAACGCAGCTTTGGCAGTTCTGAAGCCATTGAAGATGCCTTACTCAAAAGGTTGCAAAGTTTTCCAAGGATTACAGCTAAAGACAATCTAAAGTTTCAAAAACTCAGTGATCTTCTACTAGAGCTCCAACTAGCTAAAGCTGACACCCGCTTACCTGGGCTTAGATACCTTGACACCCCTCGTGGCATCAACCCTATTGTCCTTAAGCTACCTTATGGCATCCAAGAAAAATGGGTTAGTCAGGGATCTACTTACAAGAAAAAGTATGGCGTTGCCTTTCCACCCTTCTCCTACTTCTGTAACTTCGTAAAGGGAATTGCGGATACTAAGAATGATCCAAGTTTCTTCTACGGTGACTGTAATCCTCTCAGTCCACCATCTCCAGGACTTGCAAACACACGCACAACACACAGAGACCGCAGGGGCCCAGTGTCAGTAAAAAGGACAGATGTTCAACCTGCTCCTGCTACAGTTCTTCAAAAGACTGGACAAAACAAGAAACTTGAGGATCCGAATCGTCAATGCCTCATACATAAGAAGCCACATTCACTTAAGAAGTGCATCGGTTTCAGAAAGAAACCGCTACAGGAACGTAAGGAACTTTTAAAGGAATTTGGAGTTTGTTTCAGATGCTGTGCCTCCACAGAACACCTTGCAAAGGACTGTAAGGCCATCATTAAATGCAAGGATTGTGGTAGTGATAACCACGTACAAGCCCTTCATCTGTACCAAAACAGTACTACTCTGGCATCCAAAGACATTTCCCCCAGGGCAAAGCATGGCGGGGAGCATGCTGAACAAACAGCTACCTCCACCCCAGTGTCCTCAACATGCACTGAAGTCTGTGGAGAAGGACTTTGTGAGAAATCCTGTGCTAAGATATGCTTGGTTCATGTATACACAAAGGGCCAACCTGAAAGAGCCATAAGACTATACACCATTCTTGACGATCAGAGCAACCGATCTCTTGCAAGTACAAGGTTCTTTGATCTCTTAGGCATTGCAGGAGAAGCTCTACCTTATACCCTAGGTACTTGTGCAGGAATTACAGAAGTCTTGGGTAGAAGAGCCAGTGACCTTGTAGTTACTCCTCTCAATAGCAACTTGGAAATACCCTTGCCTACCATCCTCGAGTGTAATCAGATCCCAACCAACAAGGATGAGATTCCCACTCCTGAAGCTGCCTTGCACCATGATCACTTGAAGGACATAGCTGATCAAATACCAGCCTTCGATGAAAATGCTGATATCCTGTTGCTACTCGGGAGAGACATCCTAAGGGTGCACAAGGTCTGCGATCAAATCGACAGTCCAAATGATGCACCTTATGCCCAACGTCTGGATCTAGGCTGGGTCATTATAGGCAACGTCTGCCTTAGCAATGCCAGGAAACCTCTCTCGGTTTCTTCCTTTAAAACACACATCCTGCCCAATGGACGTACTACTTACTTTCCACGACAACAACATTACTATCATGTGAAAGAAAGGCTGTGTGGCAAAGGTACACGAGAGAGCATCTTACTAGAGGATGGCAAAGCATTTATCTTTCGGGATGACAACATTGGTAACACAGTGTTTGAGGTAACCACAAAAGACAATGAGTTAGCGGCCACAATAGAAGACAAAGAATTCTTGAGAACCATGAGTAAAGAGTTCTACCAAGATGATTCTAACAGCTGGGTGGCACCGCTACCATTCCGCACTCCTAGGAAGAGAATGCCAAATAATAGACAACATGCAGATTTGCGGTTCAACTCTTTAGAGCGCAGCCTGAACCGGAAACCACAAATGAAGAAACATTTTGTTGACTTTATGCAGAAGGTGTTTGAGAGAGATCATGCTGAACCTGCACCCCCTCTTTCACAAGGAGAAGAATGCTGGTACCTTCCGTGTTTTGGGGTCTACCATCCTCGCAAGCCTGACCAGATTAGAGTGGTCTTTGACTCAAGTGCTCGTTATGAAGGCGTTTCTCTCAATGACAATCTTCTCTCTGGTCCTAATCTGAACAACAACCTCCTAGGAGTCCTACTCCGCTTTAGACAAGAGCCAATTGCCATTATGGCAGACATTCAACAAATGTTTCATTGTTTCATCGTCCGTGAAGATAACAGAAACTTCCTCAGATTCCGATGGTATCGCAACAATGATGTCAACGATGAGGTCATCGACTACCGGATGAAGGTTCATGTTTTTGGGAATAGTCCTTCCCCCGCAGTTGCCATTTACGGACTGAGAAAAACTGCCCAAGAAGGCGAACAAGAGTTCGGAACTGATGCACGTCAGTTTGTTGAAAGGAATTTCTACGTGGATGACGGTCTCAAGTCTCTACCAACAGCAGAAGAGACCATTGACCTTCTCACCAGGACTCAGAACATGCTCGCTACTGCCAACCTCAGACTACATAAAATCATCTCCAACAGCAATGAGGTAATGGGAGCATTTCCTTCTGATGATCATGCTGCCAGTGCTAAGGAATTCCAACCAGAATCTGACCTTTCTCTCACACAGCGAAGCCTTGGGTTGCTGTGGGATGTGAAACAAGACATGTTCACATTTCAAACATCAGCCTGCGAAAAGCCCTTCACAAAAAGAGGAGTACTGTCCGCAGTGAACAGTATCTACGATCCCTTGGGATTCATAGCACCCTTTACCATTCAGGGTAAGATATTACTCAGACAACTCACGACAGAGAACACCGACTGGGATACCCCTTTACAAAAAGAAAAAGAACTACGGTGGGAGTCCTGGAAGAAGTCCCTCCAGGCGTTGGAACAGTTTAAGATACCACGCTCTTACACTCCTGCGTCCTTAAAGAATGCTACCAGACTGAAGATCCATGTCTTTTCCGATGCATCCATGGAAGCCATAGCTGCAGTAGCCTATCTTCGAGTTGTACACTCCAACGGTGAAATAGATGTAGGATTCATCATGGGCAAAACCAAGTTAACTCCAAAGCCTGCACATACCATTCCAAGGCTCGAACTCTGTGCAGCCATGTTAGCTGTCGAAATTGCTGAGCTTATTGAGCACGAAACAGACTTTGACATTGATTCCTTTGACTTTTACACAGACAGCAAGATAGTGCTAGGATATTTACACAATCGAACAAGACAGTTTCATGTGTATGTTGGCAACCGTGTGGATCGTATTAGGAAATTCTCAATGCCAGAGCAATGGCACTATGTACCCACGGACCAGAACCCTGCTGACCTAGGCAGTCGCGCAGTGCCTGCTGCCGCCTTTCTGAATACATCATGGATAAATCCACCAGTACTTTTGAACGAAGAATTCTTCTCAAATCCTGTAGAATCTACTTTTGAACTTATCCATCCAGAGTGTGATAAGGAAATCAAGGCCAGTGCAGTTACACTTAGCACCTCCGTGGAAGCAAAGACAAGACTGAAACCTCACCGATTTGAACGTTTTTCTAGGTGGTCTTCTGCTGTACGAGCGACTGCACGTCTTATTCACGTTGCTCATCACTTCGCAAGCAAAGAAGACACTAATCAAGAGTGTCGTAAGTGGCACATCTGTAAAGGGCTTCCCACCATTGCGGAGGTTGCTCAAGCAGAAAGAGTCATCATTCAATGTGTCCAACATGAAGTATATTCACAAGAGATCCACAACTTGTCAAAAGGACTAAATCTATCCAAAGATAGCCCTCTATACCAGTTGAATTCAACAATTGATCCAAACAAACTACTTCGAGTTGGGGGTCGCATTGCAAGGTCTAATGTGGTTAGCAAAGAGCAAAATCCTCTCATCATCCCTGGCCGTCACCACATTACTGCTCTGATAGTCAGACATTACCACGAGCAAGTTCAACACCAAGGCCGGCACTTTACAGAAGGAGCAGTGAGGGCTGCTGGTTTCTGGATAATCGGGATGAAAAGATGTATATCCTCCATACTGCATAAGTGTGTCAAGTGCCAAAGACTAAGAGGAAAGCATCTCAATCAACAGATGGCAGAGCTTCCAACAGACAGACTGAGTACCGAACCACCCTTCACCAATGTCGGTATTGACGTCTTTGGCCCCTGGAGCATAGTTACACGTAAGACTCGTGGTGGAGTTGTTAATAATAAACGTTGGGCTGTGCTATTCACCTGTTTGAGCATTCGTGCCGTGCACATTGAAGTTATAGAATCAATGGACTCTTCTTGCTTCATTAATGCCTTCCGAAGATTTGTTTCCATTCGTGGACCTGTTAAGTTACTCAGATCTGACTGCGGGACAAATTTTACTGGAGCAGAGAAGATAGAGAACTTTTTCAATACCAACAAGTGTAAATGGGAATTCAACCCGCCTCATTCTTCCCATATGGGAGGATCTTGGGAACGCATGATTGGGATTTCGAAAAAAATCCTGGACTCTATGTTGCTGGACCACAAATCTTCTCATCTCACACATGAAGTCTTGATCACCTTCCTTGCCGAGGTGTCTGCCATAATCAATGCGAGACCTCTTGTTCCCGTTTCCTCTGACCCAGAGTCTCCAGTATTGCTAACTCCAGCCACCCTTTTAACTCAAAAGATCGGAGTAGATAATATTCCACCTCAGGCCTTTGATTGTACCAATGTTTACAAATACCAATGGAAAAGGGTTCAACATCTTGCTAATGCATTTTGGTGCCGTTGGAAGATGGAGTACCTTTGCAACCTTCAAAGTCGCAGAAAATGGCAAGTCAGTAAACCCGACCTGCAAATCGGGGACGTTGTTCTCCTCAAGGAAAAAGACGCCCATCGTAACAATTGGCCTATCGGTCTTGTTACAAAGACTGTTCCAAGTAATGATGGAAAAGTGCGGAAAGCAGAAGTCAAAGTAATAAAAGAAGGTTCTGCAAGACATTACTTCAGACCCATAAATGAACTGGTACTGCTTCTGCCCAAAAAGAAAGACTCCTAACTCTGACTTCATAGTACAAAGGGAGGTAAGAAGGATTGGTGCTGTTGCTGCCTTCCCCTCTGAAGACAGACCTTCAAAGCAACTGTGTTAAAGGGAGGTAAGAAGGATTGGTGCTGTTGCTGCCTTCCCCTCTGAAGCCCATGTCTACACTAGTGTTGGGCGAACAGTGTTCGCCACTGTTCGGGTTCTGCAGAACATCACCCTGTTCGGGTGATGTTCGAGTTCGGCCGAACACCTGGCGGTGCTCGGCCAAACCGTTCGGCCACATGGCCGAACTAAGAGCGCATGGCCGAACGTTCCCCGAACGTTCGGCTAGCGCTGTGATTGGCTGAACGGGTCACGTGGTTCGGGCCCGAACGCGCTCTGATTGGCCGAACGGTCACGTGGTTCGGGTAAATAAATACCCGAACCACGTCATATCTCCGCCATTTGTCTGTGGGTTTAGCTTTGGGTAGGCAGGCAGGGTAGTTCGCTCTCCAGCCACGCTAGCCAGGGTCCCCCCCAGTCATTGTGTGTCGCTGCTGGGAACAGTAGTACACCGCTCGCTCAGCCACACTATATATAGCATTGTTTACTGCCACTGTGTACCTCGCTCAGCCACGCTATATATAGCATTGTGTTTTCTGACACTCTGTGTACACGGCTTAGCCTGGCTATATAGCATTGTGTGTACTGCCACTGTGCACCTCGCTCAGCCACGCTATATATAGCATTGTGTTTTCTGACACTCTGTGTACACGGCTTAGCCTGACTATATAGCATTGTGTGTACTGCCACTGTGTACCTCGCTCAGCCACGCTATATATAGCATTGTGTTTACTGCCACTCTGTGTACACGGCTCAGCCAGACTATATAGCATTGTGTGTACTGCCACTGTGCACCTCGCTCAGCCACGCTATATATAGCATTGTGTTTTCTGACACTCTGTGTACACGACTTAGCCTGACTATATAGCATTGTGTGTACTGCCACTGTGCACCTCGCTCAGCCACGCTATATATAGCATTGTGTTTACTGCCACTCTGTGTACACCGCTCAGCCAGACTATATACCATTGTTTACTGACACTCTGTGTACACCGCTCAGCCAGACTTTATAGCATTGTGTGTACTGCCACTGTGTACCTCGCTCAGCCACGCTATATATAGCATTGTTTACTGACACTCTGTGTACACGGCTCAGCCAGACTATATAGCATTGTGTGTACTGTCACTCTGTGTACACGGCTCAGCCAGACTATATAGCATTGTGTGTACTGCCACTCTGTGTACACCGCTCAGCCAGACTATATAGCATTGTGTGTACTGCCACTCTGTGTACACGGCTCAGCCAGACTATATAGCATTGTGTGTACTGCCACTCTGTGTACACCGCTCAGCCAGACTATATAGCATTGCGTACTCTGCCAGTCAGTGTGTATATTGCTGGGATCAGTAATACTCCACTCACCGCCAACCACTATATGAGCTCACCATGAGTTCCTCAGAGACCTCCGCTGTGAGCAGCACTCCCAACAACAGCAACAGCCAACGCCCCATGCAAGCTATAACATCCACCCCAGCAGCCAGTGGTCAGCAGCAGCCCTCTCCGGAGGAGAATGTTGTGTCCATCGGTCCGTCGCCAGAACGATTAATGAGGGCTGCCATTGAGGAGATGATGGGGCCTGATGTGGAGGAGGAGGTCTGGCTCAGGCCAGCATCCCAAGTTAATGTTGAGGACGATGAGGGGTCTGTGTCTGGGGATGTTGGGGTGGCAGAGGTGGTGGGTGGGTCAGACTCAGGAGAAGAGTTGTATGATGAGGATGATGATTGGGACCATCTGTATGTGCCTCAGAGTCCGACCCCGAAAAACATGTTGTATCGTGTGTTTAGGTACTAAAATCTGCGTTCCCACTTCCCAGTACTGCCCGCAGTGCCCGGGTCCACGGATCCATATAATTTTTTGGGCAGCACTATCAAACTGTGGTACTATGAGTGAGTTGCCATGGTCCTTCTGTGCTGCCTGTCACACTCACCGTCTGTCTGCAGATGGATTGTTCAACACAGCTACGCCATCTGACATGTAGTCCTGGACCTTGACCATCTTCTCCAGGCGATTGGTGTTGGAGGACGTGGAACTGCCCGATTGCTGTTCTGTGGGCTGCTGCATGGGGAAACAGTAAATTCGGGCGCCTGAGGCTAGTGGACAAATCGGGCGCCGCCATTCACTTCTATAATAAATATCGTTTAATGGGCGCCCGGTAGGAAAAAAGGGCGCCGGAGAAAACTAACGTTTTAAAAGCGGCGCCCGGAGACTTAATGTTTTATTACTGTTTCTCATGATTACACATTATTTAATGATTTATACATGTTTAAATATTATTTTTAAACGAAAACCAGTACAATATTTTTTCCAAACATTATTTTTAAACGAAAAACATTACTTTTCTTTTCTTTTTTTTTTTACATTATTTTTAAACGAAAAAAATAACAGGGGGGTCTTAGGTTTAGGCACCAACAGGGGGGTCTTAGGTTTAGGCACCAACAGGGGGTCTTAGGTTTAGGCACCAACAGGGGGGTCTTAGGTTTAGGCACCAACAGGGGGGTCTTAGGTTTAGGCACCAACAGGGGGTCTTAGGTTTAGGCACCAAAAGGGGGGTCTTAGGTTTAGGCATCAACAGGGGGGTCTTAGGTTTAGGCACCAACAGGGGGGTCTTAGGTTTAGGCACTAACAGGGGGGTCTTAGGTTTAGGCACCAACAGGGGGGTCTTAGGTTTAGGCACTAACAGGGGGGTCTAGGGGTTAGGGGTAGGTACAGGGAGGGTTACTTAGGCACCAACAGGGGGGGTCTTAGGTTTAGGCATCAACAGGGGGGTCTAGGGGTTAGGGGTAGGTACAGGGAGGGTTACTTAGTAATATTTTTTTTTAAACGTTATTATACGTTTCATTATTTAAACGAAAGATTAACGGTTTTACAATTGCCGATTTAATGCACATTATTTAATGATTTATAACGTTTAAAAACATTACTTTTAAACGAAATACATTTTTAAACGTAATCCATGTTTATCGTTAAAAACCCGGCGCCCTTTTTTCCCATCGCCCCTTTTTAACGTACGCGCTGCATGGGTGTCAGAAAATGTTCCCACTCCAAGGACACTGCCAATACCATTCCCTTTTCGGCACTAGCAGCAGCTTGTGTTCTTTGCTGCCCTCCTGGTCCTCCTGGGTTTGCTAAAGTCAGTCTGTCGGCGTACAACTGGCTAGAGAAGGAGGAGGATGTCAATCTCCTCTCTAAAGTCTCCATCCTCAAGGGCCTGCTGGAATTGTTCCATTTTTGACCTGTCTGACACTTTCTTCAATCAGTTTTTTAACATTGTGTTTGTATAAACTGGGTATAAACCCAGTAATTGGTGTTGTCCAGATTCCAGAATAATGAATAATAATGAATAGTGAATAATGCACGGGCCGCGTTCAATGCAGTCTAGCATGAATTGAGCCATGTGTGCCAGAGAGTCCTGCCACACTCCTCTGTCTTCATGTTCTTGTAAGCGTTGTGATTGTTGTGATGCACCATATTCGTCACCAGCATTACTTTCTTCCTCTTCTGCTGTCCTTTCCCGCTAAATTGTGGAAGTCCAACGTGCACCGCTCTGTCCCTCGGCAGTGGGGGCATCCAATTCCTGCTCCAACTCCAGCTGTTCCTCGTCCTGTTCTTTGTCATAGCTGGGACCAGCGTTTCCTGAGGCAGGTTGCCTGATGTTGGTATCATCACGCTGATCGTTTTCATCTTCAGAATCCCCCACTTGCATCATGCCAGCGGTTTCCATCTTCAACATTGATTTCTTCAGTAAACACAGCAGTGGTATTGTAATGCTGACTGTAGAGTTGTCACTGCTCAGTCACGCAACGTGGATTGCTCAAAATTTTGGAGGACTTGGCAGAGATCCAACATGGTGGCCCAATCAGATCCACAGAAGCTTGGTAGCTACTAGCTGCTGGAATGCGCCTCGGCACTGCGCAAAAGCGTGCTAGCATGTGCAGCGTAGAATTCCAGCGCGTAGGCAGGGACATCACCCAGCGAGCGATGGTGCGCTAGATTGAAGCGCTCCTGCATCTCTTGGTGAGTCCTTCAGAAGCGGTACTGGACTTTTAACAATGTTTGTTTTTTTTTCCTTCAACAGAAGATCTGCCACGTTGGAGTGAGGAGGACGCCGCCGACCCCGACACCAAGCTGAACCCCGGCGAACTCCAAGCAGAGGATCTTCAGGAACCCTCAAGGCTTTGAGCAAGCTGAGGAGGATCAGCAGTCCCGAAGAGACCTCTCCTCATATGCGACTGAGTGCAGTGGAGCTCCCCAGAACAACCTCTCAGTTGTCACTTTGTCACTGGTCACTTTGTCATTTTGTCACTTTGTCAGTTGTCACTTTGTCACTGGTCACTTTGTCACTTGTCACTTTGTCATTTTGTCACTTGTCACTTTGTCACTTGTCACTTCTCACTTTGTCACTTGTCACTTTGTCATTTTGTCACTTGTCACTTCTCACTTCTCACTTTGTCACTTTGTCATTTTGTCACTTGTCACTTTGTCACTTGTCACTTTGTCATTTTGTCACTTTGTCATTTTGTCACTTTGTCACTGGTCACTTTGTCACTTGTCACTTGGTCACTTGTCCAGATGATCTTGGTACACCTCCTGAGATTCAAATTCCTGCACACATTGCTCTGGGATTTGGGTGTGATGAATGATGCATCTAACTGGCCACCGGAGGCAATTAAGGCCTTCAAAACATTGAAAGCAGCTTTCTGTTCCGCCCCCATTTTGCGTCATGTTGAGTTGTTGACGTCATGTTCATCCTCGGCCTCGCCTTGCATTTCAGTGCGAGGTGCATTTTCCACAGAAAAAGGTTGTGAATCCGGGCACAACATTTGTGGCTGTTCCATTGACCTTTCACAGGTAGAAGATTGTGGGGGTGGGAATAGCTCCTCCGAATAGCCCATTGTGTCCTGAAAACTACTCATTGCATTGCTTTGCGCACACATTTTTTTGTCCTCATGCAAGGCCTGAGTTGCACCTGAAAGCGTGGCCTTCTCCTCCTGCGCCTCCTCCTGTTCCATCACGTCTGCTGCTGCTGGGTTAGCGTTGACGCCCGGTCCCTGTTTATTGAACCTCTTATCTTTATTACATTTATGACTGCATGGCGGTAAAAAGCATGCTATCCGCACGCTTCTTGTCCTCATGCAAGGCCTGGGTTGTTGTGTCTCAAAAAGCATGGCCTTCTCCTCCTGCGCCTGCTCCTGTTCCATCACGTGTGCTGCTGCTGCTGGGTTAGCGTTACCGGTCCCTTTTCCTGGAACCTCTTCTCTGTATTACATTTATGACTGCATGGCGACAAAAAGCATGTTACCTGTGCAAAGAAACATGACATTTTCCACATTTAAAAGACAGTTTTTCCTTTGAAACTTTACAATCAATTTTCTCAAAAATTATAAGCTCTTTTTCAAATATTTTTTTTCCTCTTGTACCCACTCCCAAGGTGCACATACCCTGCTAATTTGGGGTATGTAGCATGTAAGGAAGCTTTACAAAGCACGAAAGTTCGGGTCCCCATTGACTTCATTATGTTCGGAGTTCGGCGCGAACACCCGAACATCGCGGCGATGTTCGGCGAACGTTCGCGAACCCGAACATCTAGGTGTTCGCCCAACACTACTAGTGTTGGGCGAACAGTGTTCGCCACTGTTCGGGTTCTGCAGAACATCACCCTGTTCGGGTGATGTTCGAGTTCGGCCGAACACCTGACGGTGCTCGGCCAAACCGTTCGGCCACATGGCCGAACTAAGAGCGCATGGCCGAACGTTCCCCGAACGTTCGGCTAGCGCTGTGATTGGCCGAATGGGTCACGTGGTTCGGGCCCGAACGCGCTCTGATTGGCCGAACGGTCACGTGGTTCGGGTAAATAAATACCCGAACCACGTCATATCTCCGCCATTTCTCTGTGGGTTTAGCTTTGGGTAGGCAGGCAGGGTAGTTCGCTCTCCAGCCACGCTAGCCAGGGTCCCCCCCAGTCATTGTGTGTCGCTGCTGGGAACAGTAGTACACCGCTCGCTCAGCCACACTATATATAGCATTGTTTACTGCCACTGTGTACCTCGCTCAGCCACGCTATATATAGCATTGTGTTTTCTGACACTCTGTGTACACGGCTTAGCCTGGCTATATAGCATTGTGTTTACTGCCACTGTGCACCTCGCTCAGCCACGCTATATATAGCATTGTGTTTTCTGACACTCTGTGTACACGGCTTAGCCTGACTATATAGCATTGTGTGTACTGCCACTGTGCACCTCGCTCAGCCACGCTATATATAGCATTGTGTTTTCTGCCACTCTGTGTACACCGCTCAGCCAGACTATATACCATTGATTACTGACACTCTGTGTACACCGCTCAGCCAGACTATATACCATTGTTTACTGACACTCTGTGTACACCGCTCAGCCAGACTATATACCATTGTTTACTGACACTCTGTGTACACCGCTCAGCCAGACTATATACCATTGTTTACTGACACTCTGTGTACACCGCTCAGCCAGACTATATACCATTGTTTACTGACACTCTGTGTACACCGCTCAGCCAGACTATATACCATTGTTTACTGACACTCTGTGTACACCGCTCAGCCAAACTATATACCATTGTTTACTGACACTCTGTGTATACCGCTCAGCCTGACTATATAGCATTGTGTGTACTGCCACTGTGCACCTCGCTCAGCCACGCTATATATAGCATTGTGTTTACTGCCACTCTGTGTACTCCGCTCAGCCAGACTATATACCATTGTTTACTGACACTCCTTGTACACCGCTCAGCCAGACTATATACCATTGTTTACTGACACTCTGTGTACACGGCTCAGCCTGACTATATAGCATTGTGTGTATTGCCACTGTGCACCTCGCTCAGCCACGCTATATATAGCATTGTGTTTTCTGACACTCTGTGTACACGGCTTAGCCTGACTATATAGCATTGTGTGTACTGCCACTGTGCACCTCGCTCAGCCACGCTATATATAGCATTGTGTTTACTGCCACTCTGTGTACACCACTCAGCCAGACTATATACCATTGTTTACTGACACTCTGTGTACACCGCTCAGCCAGACTATATACCATTGTTTACTGACACTCTGTGTACACGGCTCAGCCTGACTATATAGCATTGTGTGTACTGCCACTGTGTACCTCGCTCAGCCACGCTATATATAGCATTGTTTACTGACACTCTGTGTACACGGGTCAGCCAGACTATATAGCATTGTGTGTACTGCCACTCTGTGTACACGGCTCAGCAAGACTATATATCATTGTGTGTACTGCCACTCTGTGTACACCGCTCAGCCAGACTATATAGCATTGTGTGTACTGCCACTCTGTGTACACCGCTCAGCCAGACTATATAGCATTGTGTGTACTGCCACTCTGTGTACACCGCTCAGCCAGACTATATAGCATTGTGTGTACTGCCACTCTGTGTACACCGCTCAGCCAGACTATATACCATTGTGTGTACTGCCACTCTATGTACACCGCTCAGCCAGACTATATACCATTGTTTACTGACACTCTGTGTACACCGCTCAGCCAGACTATATACCATTGTTTACTGACACTGTGTGTACACCGCTCAGCCAGACTATATAGCATTGTGTGTACTGCCACTGTGTACCTCGCTCAGCCACGCTATATATAGCATTGTTTACTGACACTCTGTGTACACGGCTCAGCCAGACTATATAGCATTGTGTGTACTGCCACTCTGTGTACACCGCTCAGCCAGACTATATAGCATTGTGTGTACTGCCACTCTGTGTACACCGCTCAGCCAGACTATATAGCATTGTGTTTACTTCCACTCTGTGTCTGCTGGGCCTGGGAACAGTAGTACACCGCTCACCTGCCACTGTATAGCATTGTGCTCTGTGTCGCTGCTGGGAATAGTGGTACACCGCTCACCCGCCACTGTATAGCATTGTGCTCTGTGTCGCTGCTGGGAATAGTGGTACTGTATAGCATTTCTGTACTGCCACTGTACTGCTGCCAGTCAGCGTGTACTGTAAGGATAAGTGAAATGAGGAAGAAATCCGGTGAAAGAGGAAGGGGCAAGGGAAGAGGTGTTTCCCCTGACGGTTCACGTACAGGCCACAGGGGAGCACCCAAGAAAACCCACTCAATACCGCCCATGTTGTCCAGGACAACAACCCTCACAGATCCAAAAGAACAGGACCAGATAATTACTTGGATGACCTCTCAAGCGTCCAGCAGTGGGTTAAGCAGCACCAGCACATCGCGCACGAGGTCCGAGTCCTCAGCCAGTTACAAGGAGCCAGTGGGCACAAAGCTGACACAACCGGCAGCGACACCACGCACACAACTGCCAGATAACCAGTCCGATGAATTACCTCAGGACACAATGAGGTATTCGCAGGAGCTATTCCCAGCCCAACAAACTTCCACCTTTCAAAGGTCAATGGAGGAACAGCCAGAAATGTTGTGCCTGGATTCACAACCATTAACTGTGGGAAATGCACCGCGCACTGAAATACAAGGCGAGTCCGAGGTGGACTCGGAAACCCAAATCCCAGAGCAAGTTGGGCAGGAGGGGTTGCAATTGCAGGAGGTCGGCCGACAAGATCTGGAAGACGACGTTGGAGTGAGCTGCGCAGAGGTTGTTCTGGGGAGCTCTACTCCACGGCGGCGGCCCCCCACAATGACATATGACGAGTTTGAGGAGATGGAAGAGGAGGGTATGGACAATGTGGACATAGACCCAGATTTTGTTTCTGAACGAGAACATCGCCGTAGCAGCAGCACAGATAAGTCTGTTGAAGAACCCACTGCTGCACGAGTTCGCCTTGTGCCACAAGGTAGGCGGCGCGCAATTTCAGGCACCACAAGCGTGGAAGTTCAAGTGAGAGGCAAAAGAGGAGCAAACAGAAATCGCCAGCAAGGAGGCAGGTGCTCCAAAGTCTGGGCTTTCTTTGAAGACTGCACTGAGGATGTTACCATGGCGATTTGCAAGGTGTGCAAGACCCGCCTGAGCAGGGGGAAAAGTATTAACAACCTCTCCACCACCAGCATGAGCCGCCACATGCTATCCAAACATCCTACTCTGTGGGCAAACGCGGCAGGACAGGGTACCAGCAACACTGCCTCCCTTGGGTTCACCAGACTCACCACCAGACCCGCCTCAGCAGCAGCAGTAGCCCAGCCATTGCGTGGTTCACAACATTCACAAACATCAGACGACGCTGACACTGTCACTTTCCGGAGTAGTGCTCTTGAGGTCTCCCAGTGTTCATCAAACACAACAACCAACAGCCCTTCCGTGTGCAGCGCTACGGTTCAGTTGTCTGTGTCGGAGATGTTTGAGCGCAAGAGGAAATTGCCAGCAAATGACCCCCGGGCCGTAGCAGTAACAGCCAGCATAGCCAAGCTTCTGGCCTGCGAAATGCTGCCATATCGAGTGGTGGAGACAAACAGCTTCAAGGGCATGATGTCAGTGGCCATCCCACGTTACGTGGTTCCCAGCCGCTACCACTTTGCGCGCTCTGCAGTGCCTGAGTTGCATGAGCACGTGGTCAGCAAAATAACCAGAAGCTTGAAGAATGCCGTTGCCTGCAAGGTTCACCTCACCACTGACACTTGGACGAGTGCGTTCGGACAGGGTCAATACATCTCCCTTACCGCGCACTGGGTGAACCTTGTGGAGCCTGGCAGCGATTCCTCACCTGCTACGGCGCGAGTGTTGCCCACGCCGCAAACAGCTGCACCGCCGTCCCTCCCACTGGATAACAACAGCAGCACCTACCTCTCTGACTCCTTCTCCTCCAACGCATCTCAAAGCTGTACCTCATCCGGAAACGCTAACCCAGCAGCATTAGGATCGTGGAAGCAGTGCAGCACAGCTGTTGGCATGCGTCAGCAAGCGTTGCTGAAGCTGATCTGCCTTGGGGATAAGCAGCACACAGGGGAGGAAATTTGGAAGGGAATAAAGGAACAGACGGATTTGTGGCTGGCACCGCTGGACCTGAAACCGGGCATGGTTGTGTGTGATAATGGGAGTAATCTCATTCGCGCTTTAAGGTTGGCTAAGCTGACACACATCCCTTGCCTGGCGCACGTGATGAACCTAGTAGTTCAGCGGTTCCTGAGGACATACCCAGGCGTGGCCGATCTTCTGTTGAAGGTGCGTCGAGTGGCCAAACATTGTAGAAATTCCAGTACTGCTTCGGGGGCACTCGCCAAGATGCAGGAGCGCTTCAATCTCCCCCACCATCGCTTGCTGTGTGATGTCCCTACGCGCTGGAATTCTACGCTGCACATGCTAGCACGCTTTTGTGAGCAGAAGAGTGCAGTGGTCCAGTACATGACGGCGCAGTACCGAGGCGCATCCGGACAGCTGCCAAGCTTCTGTGGATCCGATTGGGCCAACATGTTGGACCTCTGCCAAGTCCTCCAAAATTTTGAGCAATCCACATTGCTTGTGAGCAGTGACAACTCTTCAGTCAGCATTACCATACCACTGCTGTGTTTACTGAAGAGGTCAATGTTGAAAATCAAGGAAACAGCTGTCATGATGCAACTGGCGGAATCTGAAGGAGAAAACGATCAGCGTGATGGTACCAACATCAGGCCATCCGCCTCAGGGAACGCTGGCCCCAGCAGCTATGACGAAGAAGAGGAGGAGGAACAGCTGGAGTTGGAGCAGGAATTTCATGCCACCACTGACGAGGGCCAGAGCGGTGCACGTTGGACTTCCACAATTCAGCGCGAATGGTCAGCAGAAGCAGACCAGGAGGAAGGTGACGACTATGATGCATCACAACAACTATCACAACGCTCACAAGAGGATGATGAGGATTCTGGTAGGACTCTGGCACACATGGCTCAATTCATGCTAGACTGCATTGAACGCGACCCACGCATTGTGCGCATTCTGGACAACACCAATTACTGGGTTTATACCCTTCTGGATCCACGGTACAAACACAATGTTCCAAAACTGCTTGAAGAAAGAGTCAGACAGGTCAAAATGGAAGAATACCAGCAGGCCCTTGTGGAGACTTTAGAGAGGAGATTGACATCCTCCCCCTCCTCTAGCCAGTTGTACGCCGACAGACTGACTTCCGCAAACCCAGGACGACCAGGAGGGCAGCAAACAACGCAAGCCGCAGCTAGTGCCCAAAAGGGAATGGTATCGGCAGTGTCCTTGGAGTGGGAAAATTTTCTGACACCCATGCAGCAGCAGCCCACTGAACAGCAAGCGTGCAGATCCACCTCCAACACCGATCGCCTGGAGAAGATGGTCAAGGACTACATGACAGATGACGTAGCTGTGTCGAACAATCCATCTGCACCCTTCAACTATTGGGTATCGAAGCTAGACACCTGGCACGAACTGGCAATGTATGCAATAGAGGTGCTGGCTTGCCCGGCAGCCAGCGTTATGTCGGAACGCTGTTTCAGTGCTGCCGGAGGCATCGTCACAGATCGGCGTATCCGCCTCTCCACAGAAAATGCAGACCGTCTGACTCAAATTAAAATGAATCAATCCTGGATTGGAAATGACTACGCAACACTCCAGGACCCCAACCAAGTAACATGACCAATGAACATCTGGGATGGTGTAGCGTTTCCGGTCCCTGTTTATTGAACCTCTCATCTGTATTACATTTATGACTGCATGGCGGCAAAAAGCATTGCTGCTATATCCGCACGCTTTTTGTCCTCATGCAAGGCCTGGGTTGTTGTGTCTCAAAAAGCATGGCCTTCTCCTCCTGCGCCTGCTCCTGTTCCATCACGTGTGCTGCTGCTGCTGCTGGGTTAGCGTTGCCGGTCCCTGTTTATGGAACCTCTTATCTTTATTACATTTATGACTGCATGGCGGTACAAAGCATGCTATCCGCACGCTTCTTGTCCTCATGCAAGGCCTGGGTTGTTGTGTCTCACAAAGCGTGGCCTTCTCCTCCTGCGCCTCCTCCTTTTCCATCACGTCTGCTGCTGCTGGGTTAGCGTTGCCGCGTGGTCCCTGTTTATTGAACCACTTATCTTTATTACATTTATGACTGCATGGCGGTACAAAGCATGCTATCCGCACGCTTCTTGTCCTCATGCAAGGCCTGGGTTGTTGTGTCTCACAAAGCGTGGCCTTCTCCTCCTGCGCCTCCTCCTGTTCCATCACGTCTGCTGCTGCTGGGTTAGCGTTGCCGCGTGGTCCCTGTTTATTGAACCACTTATCTTTATTACATTTATGACTGCATGGCGGTACCTCATGCAAGGCCTGGGTTGTTGTGTCTCACAAAGCGTGGCCTTCTCCTCCTGCGCCTCCTCCTGTTCCATCACGTCTGCTGCTGCTGGGTTAGCGTTGCCGCGTGGTCCCTGTTTATTGAACCACTTATCTTTATTACATTTATGACTGCATGGCGGTACCTCATGCAAGGCCTGGGTTGTTGTGTCTCACAAAGCATGGCCTTCTCCTCCTGCGCCTCCTCCTGTTCCATCACGTCTGCTGCTGCTGGGTTAGCGTTGCCGCGTGGTCCCTGTTTATTGAACCACTTATCTTTATTACATTTATGACTGCATGGCGGTACAAAGCATGCTATCCGCACGCTTCTTGTCCACATGCAAGGCCTGGGTTGTTGTGTCTCACAAAGCGTGGCCTTCTCCTCCTGCGCCTCCTCCTGTTCCATCACGTCTGCTGCTGCTGGGTTAGCGTTGCCGCGTGGTCCCTGTTTATTGAACCACTTATCTTTATTACATTTATGACTGCATGGCGGTACAAAGCATGCTATCCGCACGCTTCTTGTCCTCATGCAAGGCCTGGGTTGTTGTGTCTCACAAAGCGTGGCCTTCTCCTCCTGCGCCACCCTCCTCCTGTTCCATCACGTGTGCTGCTGCTGGGTTAGCGTTACCGGTCCCTTTTCCTGGAACCTCTTATATGTATTACATTTATGACTGCATGCCGACAAAAAGCATGTTACCTGTGCAAAGAAAACAGACATTTCCCGCATTTAAAAGACAGTTTTCCCTTTGAAACTTTAAAATTGATTTTCTCAAAAACTATAAGCTCTTTTTGCTAAAAATTTTTTCCTCTTGTACCCACTCCCAAGGTGCACATACCCTGTAAATTTGGGGTATGTAGCATGTAAGGAGGCTTTACAAAGTACAAAAGTTCGGGTCCCCATTGACTTCCATTATGTTCGGAGTTCGGGTCGAACACCCGAACATCGCGGCCATGTTCGGCCTGTTCGGCCCGAACCCGAACATCTAGATGTTCGCCCAACACTAGTCTACACTTGAAAAAATACTTCTACAAGTATTGTAGTAATGTTTTCCCGTTGCTTTTTTCTGCTGTTTCTCTTGTTGCAGATGTCCCAAGCAGGAAAATAACTATTGTTTGAACTTGAACTTAGGTTACTATTGTTATTAGAAATCATAGATTTCGACGGGGAGTGTCATGTTACACATGAATAGTTTGCCTTTTTCAAGTGTGTCTCCTCTCTCTTCCCTTACCCTCCTCTGAACTCCTTGTCTCCTCCCTCACTGTTCATTCTAGCTCATTCTAGCCCAACCCTGCATCTCAGCTACATGCTTCTGCTAGCTGCTCACACTATGATTTTTTGACCTATCCATTTGTTCATCGGTGTATGATCTGCACAGTTTGAATAAACTTCTTCACGATCTGCAAGGTGTCGTTTGGATCGAGTCACTGTCCGCCAATCTACCTAAGGCTGCGATTACACACATCTCAACACAACCGTGAGTTACAGAGATCACATTGTAGTGCTTAGACTGGAGAGGCAGAACAATCAGGTATACCCTTGGGGGAAAAGGGGGGGAGGGGGGAAGCATGTGGGAAGACTCACATATGATAAACAACTGAAGCTTACTCTACTACCGTTTAAATTTATTTCCCCCAGTTATTGGACTGGGCGATGCTGGGCAGCGGCTCTGATGCTACTGCCGCCCTCTTGTTCTTCTCCCCTCAGGGGACTGTTCATTAATAGTTAATTTTAAGTTTGTTGGGTAATAGACGTCCTGTAGATGGTTCCTAAACAGGACGTAGGGTGGGAGACTGTTGGTAAGTGGATGTTTTATTGTTATGTTATGCATCTCTGCTGCTGTTTCTCTCTTTTCCTTTTCTTCCTTCATCTTTCTTCTTCTGTTGGATCGCCCCCTTCCCCGCCCCCCCGCTCTACACGATATGATGCGCTCCGTCTACTACACCAGGGACAATGGCTAGGCCCAGCAGTATGGCAAAGAATTATATATACCAGAGCGACGAGACACGTAAGTGAAGCATGTGTTAACACTAATGATGGCAACGCTTAAGTGTATATCATGGAATGTCCGGGGCCTAGGATCCAAGATTAAGAGATCACTGGTCTTCAAGTTCCTTAAAACATATGACCCTCAAATTTGCATACTACTAGAGACCCATTTAGTTGGGGACAAACTTAAGGCTCTAAAAAGACCATGGGTTGGGCACCACTACCACGCAGTATATTCCACATACTCCAGAGGGGTCTCAGTGTTGATACAAAAATCCCTACCTATACAAGTCCTAAATTCCTGGGTAGATGATAGAGGCAGGTTCATTCTACTTAATTTCCAGCTATATGGTTTGGAATATGTGCTCATCGCTGTCTATGTACCCCCTCCTCCTGACAAACAACTCCTCTACGATATAATGACAAGGGCAGCAAAGTGGCACTGCGACAGAGTACTAATCACGGGAGACTTCAACATGACTCTAAACCCGCAACTAGACAGATCTGCACCCACCCGACGCACGGAGAAAGATCTTAGCATATGGGCAGAGGGGCTTCAACTTTTAGATATCTGGAGGTGGAAATTTCCAACCCAGATTAAATATACCTGTTATTCGGTGGTTCACAACTCCATGTCCAGGATTGACGCGGCCTATGCCTCAAACTCCCTGCTGACACAGGTGCAAAAAATTGAAATCCTCCCGGTCGGTATCTCAGACCACGCCCCTATATTAGTATCACTCACTGCTAGTCCTAAACCTAAAGATAGACTATGGCGTGTGTCTAGATTCTTTATCAATAACCCTGAGATCCGTCCCCGGATAGAGAACAACATCGCTGAATACTGGGACACCAATGCAAACACTGCCCCAGAGGGAGTGGTATGGGATGCTGCAAAAGCAGTCATACGGGGACAATACACCTCCGCCATTAAACAGTACAAGGACAGTACACGGGAAAAAACCCGTCTATTGGAACAAAAAATGACAATAGCCGAGACTCAATATATTAGAACATCCACAACAGAGGATTGGCAAATCTGGTATCAGTATATGTGACAATGGAGACTAGAATTGATCTCCTTGACTAAGGGTTCTTTGCTACATCAATCGCAGAGAATCTTCGAACAGGGAGAAAAAAACAGTAAAACACTGGCATGGCTAGCCAGGGAAGTAAATGGTAGCTCGGCTGTCCCAGCCATTATGGGAGACCATGATACTCTATTAACTGACCCCGAGGAAGTTAACAATGCCTTCGTAAAATACTACCAAAGGCTGTACTCCTCAAAAGCGTATTACACTACATATGAACTACTGGAATACCTAGGTATGGTAGACACCCCTTCCTTAGCCCTAGAAGATAGTCAGCACCTAGAGAAAGACATTACCATCGAAGAAGTCCAAATGGCAATATCTGGCCTTAAGCCGCATAAAACTCCAGGCCCAGACGGACTGCCCTCGGAGTTCTACCATCCATATAACGAAACCCTAGCTCCTAAACTTTGTAAACTATTCAATAATACTCTCAAAGGAGATACCCTTCCCAGCTCTTATTCTGAAGCTATCATAATTGTTATCCTAAAACCACAAAAAGACTCCTATGAATGTAGCTCATATAGACCAATCTCCCTACTAAATGTGGACGCAAAAATTTTAGCAAAAATTCTGGCTAACAGATTGAACCCAATTATCACTTCTCTGATTCACTGCGATCAATCGGGATTCATGCCCCACAAGGGCACGGATATTAATATACGGCGCCTTTTCACAAATATCTCCATTCCAGACGCAGTTTCTGGTAAACGGATCGTGGCTTCCCTCGACACCGAGAAAGCCTTTGATTCCATGGAATGGCCGTACCTCTGGCATTTATTGGAACAATATGGCTTTGGCCCGCGGTTCATATCACTAATTAAGGCTCTTTACCGTTCCCCTATAGCACGCATAAAAACAGGAGATGTGATTTCCAATCCCTTCAGACTACATAGAGGTACCCGACAGGGCTGCCCCTTGTCACCTTATTTATTCGCTCTAGCCATAGAACCAATGGCCATCCAGATATGATCCGCTGCAGGAATTCGAGGTATACAAGTGGGCTCTATAGAAGAACGTATTTCGCTATATGCGGACGACACCCTACTGTATCTTGGAGATCCTGACTCCTCTCTAACCACCGCTTTAGGGATAATACAGACCTTCGGTACATACTCAGGCCTGCGTATTAATAAAGGCAAATCAGTCATGATGCAGTTAGATCGCTTTCCTACAAACGAGACGGACTCTCCCCTCAAATGGGTCAAAGAGTTTAAATATCTAGGGATTAAAATCACAGCTCAGGTCTCTGACTTCTACATGTTGAACATACTTCCTATCCTACACAACTTTAAACAAAAAATCACCATCTGGAAAAACCTCCCCATCTCACTGATTGGACGCATTAATATTTTTAAGATGATCTTCCTCCCTAAATTCCTATATGTTTTCGCCAAACCCCCATAATAATCCCCAAAAAATTTTTCCGCATTCTACATTCCTCCATAACTTCATTCATCTGGCACAATTGCCCTCCTAAGATAGCCCTATCTACTCTTCAACTGCCAATAGACCATGGTGGTCTAGCACTTCCAAACTTATATCTATACTACTGTGCGGCGGTGTTGGTCTCTGTCCGGTGGTGGTTTGCGCAAGACGCATACAATCCAGCGGTTACAGTTGAAGCAGCAAGACTAGGCTCCTACGAGAGACTGACCCTGCTAGTTTTTAGAGGTACAACTAATGATGACAGAATTACTACCCCGATGGCGACAACCGCAGGGGTCCGGCGAGATATGATTGCTCTCAGAGGTGGGGCAAGCTACATTTTCCGCATTCTCCCCTATGGGATAACCCCAATCTACCTCACTTTATGGAAATCCCTGACCCGCTACTGTGGGCTCAATATGGTATTAAGGCAATACACCACATAACTGAGGACGGGAAACTCTTATGGTTTAACCAACTTAAACAAAGGTATTCGCTTAAAAACAATATGTTTTTCCGATACCTTCAAATTCGCCACGCTTTCGGCTCTCAATTTCCGGGAGGCAGAATTCCCAATTTAGGGTCCTGTCACCTGGAAACTACTCTGATGAGCAAATATCTCGACAAACCCCTATCAGTAATTTATTATGAACTACTGAACACTGAAACGAAAGGATGGACTAATTGTAAAGCTAAATGGAATACTGATATCCCTGACATTGATGACCAAGACTGGGAAGACATTCTAGAGGAATTTATTAAACTACCCATATGCTCCAGAGATAGACTAGTTCAAACAAAGTTTTTACATAGGACGTACTTGACCCCTGTACGTATGCATAACATTTCTGCCGCTAACACAGCCACATGCTCTAAGCATGGGCGTCCGCAGAAAATTTTCCAGGGGGGGGCAAAAAGTGGGGAGTTAAAAATTTGGGCTGGTGTTGTGTGGCGCGCGTAGCGCGCCAAAAAATGGAGCTACGTCATGCGGCGCGCGTAGCGCGCCGCGCCGAAAAATGGGTGTGGTCATGAACCAGAATGTGGGTGTGGTCGTGGGTGGAGACAAGTTTACATGAACTAAGCAATGGTGGGACATTAGATTAGGACAATGGTGGCGAACCTTTTGGAGGTCGAGTGTCCAAACTGCAAAGTCACTTTACTATCACAAAGTGCCAACAGCAATTTAAACTAAATACAAACGTTTTAACTCATACATGAACATTATGGAAAATTAAGTTGAAAATAAACTGTGAAGATAAACAATTTCATCCATCGTACTCCTGAAAAAAATTATTCATTTTTTTTAGAACCTCCCAGTTTCATTTTCTGTTTTAAAAAGCAGAAAAAGTAGGTTTAATGCTATTGTCTCATATGATGATGATTCAGCTTTTTCCATAGTCTCGCAGTTAGCAATCATGTGACCCCCAACAAGACAAATTCAGCAATCATGAGGCCCCCCCCATCAAGACAAATTCAGCAATCATGAGGCCCCCAACATGACCAACTCAGCAATCATGAGGCCCCCAACAAGACAAATTCAGCAATCATGAGGCCCCCAACAAGACAAATTCAGCAATCATGAGGCCCCCAACAAGACAAATTCAGCAATCTTGAGGCCCCCAACAAATCATGAGGCCCCCAACAAGACAAAGTCAGTAACCATGAGGCCCGCAACAAGACAAATTCAGCAGTCATGAGGCACATAAATAGACAGCTTTTCACATAAATAGGCAGAATGCCCCCTTAATATGTAGACACCTCTCACCTGGCAGCAGTTCCCCAAAATACACTCAATCTGACAGCAGTGGTTCCCCAAAAATAGGTAGCCCCAGGTCTATAGGTGTCCCCAGAATAGGTGGCCAGCGGTATAGATGTCCCCAGAACTGGTAGCCAGGGGTAGAGATGTCCCCAGAACAGGTAGCCAGGGGTATATGTGCCCAGTATATGTAGGCACGGGTATATGTCCCAGTATATGTAGGCAGGGGGTATATGTCCCAGTATATGTAGGCAGGGGTATATGTCCCAGACAGTATATGTAGGCAGGGGTATATGTAGGCAGGGGTATATGTCCCAGACAGTATATGTAGGCAGGGGTATATGTCCCAGACAGTATATGTAGGCAGGGGTATATGTCCCAGACAGTATATGTAGGCAGGGGTATATGTCCCAGACAGTATATGTAGGCAGGGGTATATGTCCCAGACAGTATATGTAGGCAGGGGTATATGTCCCAGTATATGTAGGCAGGGGTATATGTCCCAGACAGTATATGTAGGCAGGGGTATATGTCCCAGACAGTATATGTAGGCAGGGGTATATGTAGGCAGGGGTATATGTCCCAGTATATGTAGGCAGGGGTATATGTCCCAGACAGTATATGTAGGCAGGGGTATATGTCCCAGACAGTATATGTAGGCAGGGGTATATGTCCCAGACAGTATATGTAGGCAGGGGTATATGTCCCAGTATATGTAGGCAGGGGTATATGTCCCGGTATATGTAGCCAGGGGGATATGTCCCCAGAAAAAGTGGCCATGTGTGCAGGAGGAGGGGAGCAGCGGAGAGAAGAGGGAGAGCTATGGGCACTCACCTTAGGGGGCTCTCCCTCCCTCTCTCGCTCTCCCCTCCGGAGTCCGGAATGAAGTGTGCAGCGGCTGGCAGCGGTGGGCGGAACTTACCTCCTCTCGTCGCACGCGCCGGATGGATTAGCCGCTACTCTGGCCTGATCCAGACCAGAGTGCGGCACCAGAACTTCCGGCGCAGGAGCGAGAGGAGGTAAGTTCCGCCCACCGCTGCCAGCCGCTGCACACTTCATTCCGGAGGGGACAGCGAGGGAGAGAGAGACCCCTAAGGTGAGGGAAGGGGGGGGAGACGTCCGCCCTTCCCCACTGTGCCCATAGCGCTCTCTCTCTTCTCTGCGTGTTCCCCTCCTGCTGGCTGCACGGGCACGCGGCCAGGGGGGGGCAGCGGGCGGCCAGGCTCGGGCAGATGCCCGGTTTTGCCATATGTGCGGACGCCCATGGCTCTAAGTGCAATCAAGGAGACGGCACGTTTATACATGTTTTTTGGTCATGTCCGGTTATTTCTCAGTTTTGGGCCGATGTTTTCCGGATACTGAACACTATTCTATCTACCCAACTAGAGCTGACACCTAAACTAGCCTTACTGGGCATCTTGGGGGAAACCTCGCTCAATAAACATACTCAGTATTTAATTAAAATAGTTAACCTGTATGCCCGGAAAGAAATCCTCAGAGTATGGAAAGGAAATATAGGCCCCTCAATAAACTTTCTTAAAAAATCTATTAATCAAGTGTTGACCTTATACAAAATGACCTACCTGAATAGGAACTGCCCATCCAAATTCGATAAAATCTGGTCACCTTGGATCAATAACACAGACATCACCTCTGAAAGCCCCTCTTAATGAGGACCTACAGCCTCTACCCTTAAGACCCCCCCCCCCTGTACTGAATAACTACAATAACCTTCTTCACTGTAGTGGGAGGGGGGGGGTACTGGGTGGGGGGGGCGATCCAATGGTTCTTCCTTTTCTTCTTATCTTTCTTTTTCTCTTCTTTTCTTCATCTTCTTCCAACTTTAACTCAGTTACCTGACTTCTGAGGCGAAGTAATAACCTATCTCTCAATATATATTACCTGAAGAGTGGATGCTGGGATTCTCAACTTCTGATTACCTTATGTACCTATGCAATGTTACATCCCAGTAACCCAATTGTTGAATTGCTTATGCCACACCTCGCCTGTAATTGACCTCTAGCTAATTGCATACTTCTTGTGTTAAATGTTTACTTATGTTGGCCTATGGCCATGTTGTGTTATAAAAATTCAATAAAATGATTTGTTAAAAAAAGAAGTTGCGTTCTTGGGGTACATGCAATGGGGAGAAAATAAAATGGTCGCGCATCTAACCAAAATGCACCTGATAGATACTCACTGCATAGGGCTAAAGAGCCTCTCAAAGGCACAAGTGTGCTCATTGCAGTGAAACAGGTGCATTAAGAACTAATGCATCTCACAATGCAAACAATGGAAGTAAATCCATGCATTACACATCTGTTCCACGCTGCAGAGCATGTTAGCAGGGACGGCTCGTGCAGCCTTCTCTCGGAGTCCCCACCCTATCTAAGTTTAAAATCACCCAACATTATGGGAACATGCTAGCAACGTTAACTTGGGAGCAGCAGGCCATATAAAGAGGAAGGGGTGTGGCGTGGGCGGCGCCCCAGGAACTCTCACTGCCTTGGGGTACATAATTTCCACTGATGGCCTGTCAATGGACCCCAAGAAAGTCTCCGCAGTGTTGGAGTGGCCCCAACCCGCGGGTTTGAAGGCCCTTCAACGATTTTTAGGTTTTGCAAACTACAATAGGAAATTTATTAAGGGATTCTCCTCTGTGGTTTCACCCCTCACCAATTTGACAAAAAAAGGGGCTGATACCTATAATTGGTCTGAGGAAGCCTGTAAAGCTTTTACACAACTTAAGACGTTGTTCTGTGCTGCTCCCATTTTTCATCATGTGGATGTTACTTGTCCGCTTATTGTGGAAGTAGACGCCTCCGAGGTAGGAGTGGGGGCTGTACTGTCTCAATATTCTGGAACTCAGGGACGGTTGCATCCATGTGTGTTCTTTTCCCGCAAGTTTTCACCAGCGGAAAAGAATTATGACATCGGCAACCGGGAACTTTTGGCCATAAAGATGGCATTTGAAGAGTGGCGACATTGGTTGGAAGGGGCAGAGCATGTGATCACGGTGTACACAGATCACAAGAATCTGGAATATATTGAAGGTGCAAAGAGGCTCAACCCGAGACAAGCTAGGTGGGCACTCTTTTTCTCTCGATTCCGATTCATAATCACATACAAGCCTGGTAATAAGAACATTAAGGCCGATGCACTGTCCCGTTGTTTTGAACCTGAGACAGTCCAGCCCTCACTCCCTGTTAACATTTTGCCAGATCACATAGTGATAGCAGCTACGGAACCCATGGAGGATCGGACAGTCACTCTGCAGCCATATCAGATTGACGCCCCAGAGGGAAAGCCAGATGGGGTACTGTTTGTCCCATTGCACTTACGTCTTCAAGTTTTGCAGATGGTTCATAAAAATGCTGGGCATCCTGGTATAGGCAGAACAGAGGAGCTTCTGTCTCACAGTGTGTGGTGGCCATCTTTGAGAAGTGATTGCAGGGAATTTGTGGTCTCTTGTACAGTCTGTGCCCGCAGCAAGCCATCCAGACGGGCTCCTGCAGGAACACTGCAGTCTTTGCCTACACCCACAGAACCATGTACCCACATATTCATGCATTTTGTGGGAGAACTTCCTAGTTCACTTTAGTAAAATGGTCCATTTTGTCCCCTTGAAAAAAATCCCCTCGGCCCAGGAGCTAGCGGATCTTTTCATTACTCGCATCTTCCGCTTGCATGGGATACCTGTCAACAAGTCTAGGATAGGGGAGTACAATTTGTATCTAAGTTTTGGCGGGCATTTTGCCAGCATCTGGGCCTAACCCTGTCCTTCTCCTCAGGGTACCACCCCCAATCTAATGGTCAGACTGAAAGGATGAACCAGTCACTGGAACAATTTCTTCATTGCTATGTGGCTGATTCACAACATGAGTGGGTAAAGTTTCTTTCCTTTGCGGAGTTTGCCCATAACAATCTCAGGAATGCTTCCTCTGGCTTTTCTCCATTCCAGGTGGTCACAGGGAAGTCACCCAAATTTTGCCCACTACCAACAACTAATTCTCTTTTTCTTGCATTGGAAGGTTGGCAGAACTCTTGTTAGAGAATTTGGTCGTTGTTAGAAGTTAATTTGGAGAAAGCATTTAATGTGCAAAAGAGACAGGCAAATAGAAAGCGTTCACCTGAGTGGGATTTTGCCCCAGGAGATATGGTATGGGTCTCCACACGCCACATTGCCTTGAGACATCCTTCAGCCAAGTTGGGACCGAAATATATCGGTCCATACCCCATTACAGAAAAAAATAATGAGTTGGCTTACAGGGTTGCTCTCCCAGCTACCATGAGGTAGCCATAAAATCCTTCCATGTGTCCTTACTTAAACCGACTGTGTATGCGGATTCCTCTCCCCCCCCCCCCCACCCGTGATTATTGATGGAGAGTCAGAATATGAAGTGGAAGAGATCTTGGATTCTCGTAGGGTACGAAACTCTGTACAGTATTTGGTCCACTTAAAGGGGTATGGTCCTGAGGAGAGGTCATGTGTCCCAGCTCATCATCTTCATGCTGAGGAATTAAAACAGCAGTTTTACTCATCACACCCGGAGAGCGCTTCGAGGGCATGTCCGGAAGCCACGGCGGTGACGGGTCCTCTCGGGGAAGACCTACCGCTAGTCTAACGATAAAAACACGATTTTTTCCTAGTGCTGCTAGTCATAAAGTGGTATACACATTTCTCTCAAACAGACATCAAACAAATGACAGCGCTCATAGGCTGCTACTGAATTGTAGACCAACAGAGGCATGCAAAGCCCCACAGGGCTGAATACATGCCTTGAATGCAAATCAGATGCAAATCATGTACTAGTCCTAATCTATAATTTGAATGCAAATTGATGCACATGGATGCAGCTAGTCATAAGTATACTTACATGAGTTTTGTACAGCAGAAGACATTGGCAGCGCTTCCAAACAGAGGCTGCACCCGAATTGACTACCTGCAATAGATGTGCAGAGCTCCACAATTGTGGACTAAAATACACAACATGCATTCAAAACCTATGAGCGCTGTCATTTGTTTGATGTCTGTTTGAGAGAAATGTGTATACCATTTTATGAAAATTGCGCAAAAGGTGGATCAGCGCAACACCAGGCCGCCTCCGAATGGCCTCCAATCGTATACCATTTTATGACTAGCAGCACTAGGAAAAAATTGTGCTTTTATCGTTAGACTAGCGGTAGGTCTTCCCCGAGAGGACCCGTCACCGCCGTGGGGAAATATAGTAGGGAATAATTTGTGCACATATTATTTATACTGAAGCTAGCGTCCTCCTTTGCTGTACCTGTTTTGAATGCATGTTGTGTATTTTAGTCCACAATTGTGGAGCTCTGCACAACTATTGCAGGTAGTCAATTCGGGTGCAGCCTCTGTTTGGAAGCGCTGCCAATGTCTTCTGCTGTACAAAACTCATGTAAGTATACTTATGGCTAGCTGCATCCATGTGCATCAATTTGCATTCAAATTAAAGATTAGGACTAGTACTTGATTTGCATCTGATTTGCATTCAAGGCATGTATTTAGCCCTGTGGGGCTCTGCATTCCTCTGTTGGTCTACAATTCAGTCGCAGCCTATGAGCGCTGTCATTTGTTTGATGTCTGTTTGAGATAAATATTCCTAACATTACCCCCCCTTGAGGCGTGGCCTCCGGACACGCCCCTAAAGCGCTCTCCGGGTGTGATGAGTAAAACTGCTGTTTTGAATGCATGTTGTGTATTTTAGTCCACAATTGTGGAGCTCTGCACACCTATTGCAGGTAGTCAATTCGGGTGCAGCCTCTGTTTGGAAGCGCTGCCAATGTCTCCTAATGTTAGGAATATTGTTACCTCTGCAGCGGGGAGCGGCGTGGCTGCCACTCCCACGTCTGACGTCACGGCGGATCGCGCCACGTCCTCCTCCTCATCTCTCTCCGGCAGAACAGGTCTCTCCAGGGTGCATCAGGACAGAATAGCGCACGCACGCACCAGGAGACAGGACCTTTATGCATTAAGGAGGCGGGTCAGCTGACCTCCCGCTTAGCTGTCAGTGATGGGCTGACTTTCTCTGCTGATTGGCTGTGGTGCACTGGGCGGAACTGTGGGGTTACCTGTCTGTATTTAAGACCTGAGCTGTCAGTAGCTCATTGTCTGCTGTTGCTGATACTTTGTGGTTAAGCTCTCAGACCTTAGTCAGTTCCTGGTGTGTTTGATCCGGCAGGACCCCGGGGATTCACACTTAGCTTAGGAATTATTATTTATTATCTATCATAATTGTAATAACATTATTGTATATCATTATTGTGTATGAACCTTACCTGAACTCTCAACTATTCTTCTGGCTCCTGATTCTGTACTCTGCCTATCTGTTTGCTGCCGACCTTGGCCCGACCCCAACTCTGATATATTGCCTCCTGATTCTGTACCTTCGCTCATCTGATCTGTTACCGACCTCGGCTTGTTTACTCACTACGTATTTGCCTGACGATATTGTACCGCTACCTGACCGCCCTGTTACCGACATTACCTGTATGACCACTCTATTTAGTGATAGTCCCTACAGCCAAGGGCTGTCACATAGGAGTACTCCTGTGTTATACTGTGCACAAAGACACGTGTGATCACACTCTGAATAAAATACTGACTTCTGTGCTGTTAGAGCTTATACTGATCATTACACATAGTTTTTCATAAAGTAAGACTGAAGTTGAGGGCTTTCCAATTCTGGGGTTTAAAGCAAACCTGAAGTGAGGTAACTTACTTAAAAAGAGAGAAAGCGCTAAATACTATAGAGCCTTCCCGTTCTTCTCCATGCTGTCCATTGTGCCTCTGTCATGCACGGTTAAACTTTCTGAATCTGCTAGCGCTTTGGTAGTCTTCAGGCAGGTAACTCATTTCAGGTTTGATACTTACCTAAGAAGTATTTAGGGTTGTGAATACTTCCAAGGCCCAGTATTTGGCTCTGTCCATATCATAAGCTGCTGAGGGTATATTTTTCGGAAGCAGGAAATTTGGGCACATGAGGCAGGTGGACAAAAAGGGCGCCGCCATTCACTCCCATAATAAATATCGTTTAATGGGCGCCCAACAGGAAAAAAGGGCGCCGGAGAAAAATAACGTTTTAAAAGCGGCGCCCGGAGACTTTTAATGTTTTATAACTGCTTCTCATGATTACCTATTATTTAATGATTTATAATTTTTTAAACGAAAAACAGTACAATATTTTTAAAACATTACTTTTAAACGAAAAACCGTACAATTTTTTTTTTAAAAACATTTTTAAACGAAAAACCGCACCATATTTTTTTTAAACGTTATTAATGCTTATCACTGGGGGGTCTTAGGTTTAGGCATCACAAGGAGGGTCTTAGGTTTAGGCACCACCAGGGGGGTCTTAGGTTTAGGCACCACCAGGGGGGTCTTAGGTTTAGGCACCACCAGGGGGTCTTAGGTTTAGGCACCAACAGGGGGGTCTTAGGTTTAGGCACCAACAGGGGGGTCTTAGGTTTAGGCACCAACAGGGGGGTCTTAGGTTTAGGCACCACCAGGGGGGTCTTAGGTTTAGGCACCAACAGGGGGGTCTTAGGTTTAGGCACCAACAGGGGGGGTCTTAGGTTTAGGCACCAACAGGGGGGTCTTAGGTTTAGGCACCAACAGGGGGGTCTTAGGTTTAGGCACCACCAGGGGGGGTCTTAGGTTTAGGCACCAACAGGGGGGTCTTAGGTTTAGGCACCAACAGGGGGGTCTTAGGTTTAGGCACCAACAGGGGGGTCTTAGGTTTAGGCACCAACAGGGGGGTCTTAGGTTTAGGCACCACCAGGGGGGGTCTTAGGTTTAGGCACCAACAGGGGGGTCTTAGGTTTAGGCACCAACAGGGGGGTCTTAGGTTTAGGCACCAACAGGGGGGTCTTAGGTTTAGGCACCAACAGGGGGGTCTTAGGTTTAGGCACCACCAGGGGGGTCTTAGGTTTAGGCACCAACAGGGGGGTCTTAGGTTTAGGCACCAACAGGGGGGTCTTAGGTTTAGGCACCAACAGGGGGGTCTTAGGTTTAGGCACCAACAGGGGGGTCTAGGGGTTAGGGATAAGTACAGGGAGGGTTCTGTGTGAGAGTAGGGTTAGGTATAGCTTTAGTAAAATTCTTATTAATGTTTTATAAAACGTTATTATAAATTTCACTTTTTAAACAGGGAAGATTAATGTTTTTAAAATTGCCGATTTCATACACATTATTTAATGATTTATAACTTTATAAAACATTATTTTTAAACGAAATATAGCAGAAATTTTTTTTAAACGTTATTCATGATTATCGTTTAAAACCCTGCGCCCTTTTTTCCCGGCGCCCTTTTTTAACGTACGCATATTTTTCAGGGCAAAGAGTGAAAAGTGGTTTGTATTTAGGATTTAAGTGCACCACTTAGGGATGAGTGAGCAAGAATTCATAGTTCAATCTCACCGAAAATCGGGCCTTACTTACTTAACATTTCCGTGAGAAAGGCCCAGAAACTTGCCTTGCGATCGGCAGGAAGCACAGAATGGGCGTGTGCTGGAGCAAGTCTTTTGTTCCCAGGATGCACTGCAAGGCCCAGTAGCCAATGTACACAGATCCCATCACAGGCAGATTTATACAGCAGTGGAGGGATGCGTTCTGTGTTTATGTGGGTTATATATTGTGTAGGACTGTTTCATGTAGAATTTTGTGTATGGGTAAGTGCTTAGACAGACATCAGTACTGTTAGTTACAGTAAGTAGGCAGGCTTGTCAGCTCAGCTACAGATAACTGTACTGTATTACTGGGAAAACAACACTGACCAGCAGTTCTTCACAGCACATTCACATAGGCTATAAGAACTGTGTGATACCTGTAGTCTTTTTCCTCATGTTACCAGCCTTTTGTGAATCAACGCCATGCCAGTTACCAATGCTGTATCCCTGGGGATAGCTGACCAGAGGCCACATGCTGCTACTGCTCTTGCTGACCCATGCTGTCTCTAGTCCTCCATGTACTGGGCCTAATGTCACTGTGCTACTTCTACACGCCATTATGGGTGGCATCCAGTTCATGATGACAGCTAGCAATGTGGTCCCTTGCTGTTTTGACAGCAGAGACTGCTGTTAGTGGGCTGAGTTGACATGTAGTGCCAACCTTTCTCAATCTCAGGCCCCACCTTCTGTATGTCATCTATCACACAAAAATTGTATTTAACAGCAGTCACACACCACAAGGTATTTTGGAACTTTTTTTTTTACCTTGTTGACACTTTCTCATTCACATAACTAACACATTTTGGGCTTGATTCACTAACCGGTGCTAAGCTAGTTAGTGAGCCCTATCACTTAGTAGGCGCAAACCACGGCACTAAGTAGTTTGCGCCCACACATCACTGTCAGTTCCGCTCACTGCACGCACAGCGCGGGTGTGCCTGTATTATTGCGCCGTGCGACGATAACGTTGCACTCGCTGCCCCTTAAACGTCGCACCTGGTGCGCTGAAAATGGCGAATCAGGTGCCCGCTGAAGCAGCGCATCAATGCGCCGTTTCGGGGCACCCGATGCGCCGTTTTTGTTGCACCGGGGGGGCGACGTTTACAGGCCAGCAGGTGTAACGTTATGGTCACACCACACATTAATAGCGGCCAGCCGCGCTGCGCGCGCACTGAGCGGGGCTGTGCGTGAAGTAGCTCTGCGCGGCCGTTAGTGCGCACAGAGCTACTTATGGGGCAATAAGAGGCTTTTCACAGCAGCGCTAACACTTAGCGCCGCTTTGTGAATCAAGCCCTTTGTGTTCTAACATGTATACTGGATTTGCTACTAACCTTTAGGCTAGATTCACAGGCGGTGTTGCATTCTTTGTAATAGCAGGAACACAATGCAGCGGAATGGGAAAGTCATGCTGCACATTATCTGCAAGTTGCCTCACATACAGTAAAGCATACAGTCAAAGAAATGTATGCTTCACTTTCATTGTTAACACGCATGTTTTCCAGTACCACACTGCATTCAATGCATTGGGATGTCAAACGCTATTAAATCACAGTGGCCGGAGTGTGAATGTGTCACATAGATGGTGCATTGCAGTGTAGAAATCTGCGTTACATAGCAGCCATAATGCAAATTGTCTTCAGACTTCTTTTATAAGTTGTGAATAAAAGGTAATGCCACTTTTGTTTCTACGACGCTGTACAGTGTGATCAGGAAGATTCTGAGTAGTAGCAGAGAGCAGGCATTCAATTGGGTCCTTATTGCTCACATTATTATAGATTGAGGTTTGTTCATTAAAATGGTATCTGTGCTGCCCATGTCACTGCAAAAATGAAAATGTTCCACCTGCCCCCCTTGTCTGAGGAATCCATTCCTTTAAGGGATCAATCAAATCATCAAAAGGCCTGCTGCTGACCACGTGACTTAAAGGAGTACTGTAGGGGGAAAAAGACTTCTGGAATTTCCGACTTTAAAGTCAGAAAACCACTGCGCCTGGGAGGCCGTGTCCTCGCTCCTGCTGATGTCACCAGGAGCATACTGCGCAGATGCAGACCGTACTGGGCCTGCGCAATACACTCCTGGGAGCAAAGGTGCGGCCGTGCAGGCGCAGTGGTTTTCTGACTGAAAGTCGCAAATTCCGGAGGTGAACCAGAGGCAGACCGGAGTATCGGTGAGTGGCTGCACGGTTACAGGATGTCTGCGGGGGACCATTAGAAGCCCCAAGTAAGTTCAACTCTTTTTATCCCACCCCCCTACAGTACCCCTTTAAGCTCTCTCTGATATGTAAGCTTCAGAAGCAATAGACACAAGGAAATATCCCTAAGTTATCATAGCTTGGGGCAGCACGGTGGCGTAGTGGTTAGCTCTCTCGCCTTGCAGCGCTGGGTCCCTGGTTCGAATCCCAGCCAGGGCACTATCTGCAAAGAGTTTGTATGTTCTCTCCGTGTCTGCGTGGGTTTCCTCCGGGCACTCCGGTTTCCTCCCACATTCCAAAAACATACGGATAAGTTAATTGGCTCCCCCTAAAATTGGCCCTAGACTACAGTACTTACACTACATAATATAGATATATGGCCATGGTAGGGGTTAGATTGTGCGCTCCTTTGAGGGACAGTTAGTGACAAGATATATATATATATACACTGTACAGCGCTGCGTAATATGTCGGCGCTATATAAATACTAAATAATAATAATAAAAAAATAATAATAATAATAGCTTTCCCTACAGGGCTGATTTACAAAGACATTTCCAGTGAACTGTAAAGATCCCCAGTAGGCATACCTGAAGAGATCTGCTGGACTGGTTTAGTTAAAACTGCCTACGGCTTGCTAGAGAGGATTCTTAGACATCAGTGAAGAAGCCTTATGCTTTGTGCTCGCTAAGAGCATTGCGATATGAACAAGTTATAAAGTGCGCATAATGCAACATGCCCAGCACTAGTTACAACTGACTGTTACAACTGTTTCTTACTTTGTACAGCACCACAAAATATGTTGGCGCTTTATAAATCAATAATAATAATAACCTGCATGATGTTCACCAGACTTTGGTAAACAAAGACCATAGAGTTATAACCAAAACAAACAAACACAACATTTATATTGCGCTTTTCTCCTAGCGGACTCAAAGCGCCATAGCTGCAGCCACAAGGACGCGCTCTATACCACATTCTTTAATATAATTTTGCTTCCTTAAAAGAAGGCAGAATTATATCTAGTAGGAGGGCTTTTCATCTCTTTTAGCCCCTTATACTCGACTGGTGGTTCTGGGTCACCTGAGCTATCCATTGTATGTACTCTGTCACATTCTTTAACTCAATCTTTTTGTTACCTGGATCCATTGCTTGTGTTTTACTGCCATCAAGAGGCTGAAGGTGGACTTCACAGATAGCGAACATAAGCTGGATGAACAGAGTAAATATTACAGAAGTGAATGTGGCAATGGCATAGCAATAGGGGGTGCGGAGGTTGCAACCGGACTGGGGTCTTTGGGCTAGAGGGGCCCTGAGGGGACCACCCTCAATGGCAGTGTTAGCCCTTTATTGGTCTTGTTCTGGTAACAGCTTACAATTTAAAGGAATGGGGCGGGGAAAGGGGGGGTATACAATATGCATATCTAGAGGCAGTGTGTTTTTCAGGTTATCTGGAAGGGAGTACAACTTGGATGGAGGTTGAAGGGGGAAGGGCCTAATTTAGAATGTATGCTTGTCAGAAAAAGTGAGTTTTGAGAAATAAATACAAATATTATTATTTATTTTTTATTAATTTTCATGTTTTTATGGTGCTGTACAGAGTACAAACAGATTAAAGAGAACCCGAGTTCGGTTTGAAGTATGTTATCTGCATACAGAGGCTGGATCTGCCTATACAGCCCAGCCTCTGTTGCGATCCCAAACCCCCCTTAGGTCCCCCTGCACTCTGCAATCCCTCATAAATCACAGCCACGCTGCTGACAAACAGCTTGTCAGAGCTGGCTGTGTTTATCTCTATAGTGTCAGTCTGCTGCTCTCCCCGCCTCCTGCAGAACTCCAGTCCCCGCCTGCATCCCTTCCCTCCCTGCTGATTGGAGGGAAGGGATGGGGGCAGGGACCGGAGCTATGCAGGAGGCGGGTAAGCAGCCGAGACTGACACTACAGATGTAAACACAGCCTCACAGCACGGCTGTGATTTATGGGGGATTGCAGAGTGCAGGGGGACCTTAGGGGGGTTTGGGATAGCAACAGAGGCTGGGCTGTATAGGCAGATCCAGCCTCTGTATGCAGATAACATTCTTTAAACACACCTCAGGATCTCTTTAAAGCTAATGTAAATTGTAAACAAACACTTACCTAAGGAGAGGGAAGACTCTGGGTCCTATAGAGCCTTCCCGTTCCTCTCACGTACACCTCATTCCAGCGCTGTCATTGCCGTTCCAATCTGCTGCTGTGGGAGGCTTCAGAAGTGTCCGGCAGCCCGAATGCTCACAAAGACAGTGGCTCCATACTGTGCATGTGTGAGTGTGAGAGCTTCCCACAACGGCACAGAGCAGTATTCAATCGATTGGTGGGATACTGCTAGGTGACAGCTAGTGTTGGGCGAACATCTAGATGTTCGGGTTCGGGCCGAACAGGCCGAACATGGCCGCGATGTTCGGGTGTTCGACCCGAACTCCGAACATAATGGAAGTCAATGGGGACCCGAACTTTTGTGCTTTGTAAAGCCTCCTTATATGCTACATACCCCAAATTTACAGGGTATGTGCACCTTGGGAGTGGGTACAAGAGGAAAAAAAAATTTAGCAAAAAGAGCTTATAGTTTTTGAGAAAATCGATTTTAAAGTTTCAAAGGGAAAACTGTCTTTTAAATGCGGGAAATGTCTGTTTTCTTTGCACAGGTAACATGCTTTTTGTCGGCATGCAGTCATAAATGTAATACATATAAGAGGTTCCAGGAAAAGGGACCGGTAATGCTAACCCAGCAGCAGCACACGTGATGGAACAGGAGGAGGGTGGCGCAGGAGGAGAAGGCCACGCTTTGAGACACAACAACCCAGGCCTTGCATGAGGACAAGAAGCGTGCGGATAGCATGCTTTGTACCACCATGCAGTCATAAATGTAATAAAGATAAGTGGTTCAATAAACAGGGACCACGCGGCAACGCTAACCCAGCAGCAGCACACGTGATGGAACAGGAGGAGGCGCAGGAGGAGAAGGCCACGCTTTGTGAGACACAACAACCCAGGCCTTGCATGAGGACAAAAAGCGTGCGGATAGCATGCTTTGTACCGCCATGTAGTCATAAATGTAATAAAGATAAGAGGTTCAATAAACAGGGACCACGCGGCAACGCTAACCCAGCAGCAGCAGCAGCAGCAGCACACGTGATGGAACAGGAGGAGGCGCAGGAGGAGAAGGCCACGCTTTGTGAGACACAACAACCCAGGCCTTGCATGAGGACAAAAAGCGTGCGGATAGCATGCTTTGTACCGCCATGTAGTCATAAATGTAATAAAGATAAGAGGTTCAATAAACAGTGACCACGCGGCAACGGTAACCCAGCAGCAGCAGCAGCACACGTGATGGAACAGGAGGAGGCGCAGGAGGAGAAGGCCACGCTTTGTGAGACACAACAACCCAGGCCTTGCATGAGGACAAAAAGCGTGCGGATAGCATGCTTTGTACCGCCATGTAGTCATAAATGTAATAAAGATAAGAGGTTCAATAAACAGGGACCACGCGGCAACGGTAACCCAGCAGCAGCAGCAGCAGCAGCAGCACACGTGATGGAACAGGAGGAGGCGCAGGAGGAGAAGGCCACGCTTTGTGAGACACAACAACCCAGGCCTTGCATGAGGACAAAAAGCGTGCGGATAGCATGCTTTGTACCGCCATGTAGTCATAAATGTAATAAAGATAAGAGGTTCAATAAACAGGGACCACGCGGCAACGCTAACCCAGCAGCAGCAGCAGCAGCAGCACACGTGATGGAACAGGAGGAGGCGCAGGAGGAGAAGGCCACGCTTTGTGAGACACAACAACCCAGGCCTTGCATGAGGACAAAAAGCGTGCGGATAGCATGCTTTGTACCGCCATGTAGTCATAAATGTAATAAAGATAAGAGGTTCAATAAACAGGGACCACGCGGCAACGGTAACCCAGCAGCAGCAGCAGCACACGTGATGGAACAGGAGGAGGCGCAGGAGGAGAAGGCCACGCTTTGTGAGACACAACAACCCAGGCCTTGCATGAGGACAAAAAGCGTGCGGATATAGCAGCAATGCTTTTTGCCGCCATGCAGTCATAAATGTAATACAGATGAGAGGTTCAATAAACAGGGACCGGAAACGCTAAACCATCCCAGATGTTCATCGGTCATGTTACTTGGTTGGGGTCCAGGAGTGTTGCGTAGTCGTTTCCAATCCAGGATTGATTCATTTTAATTTGAGTCAGACGGTCTGCATTTTCTGTGGAGAGGCGGATACGCCGATCTGTGATGATGCCTCCGGCAGCACTGAAACAGCGTTCCGACATAACGCTGGCTGCCGGGCAAGCCAGCACCTCTATTGCGTACATTGCCAGTTCGTGCCAGGTGTCTAGCTTCATGCCCGGTTTCAGGTCCAGCGGTGCCAGCCACAAATCCGTCTGTTCCTTTATTCCCCTCCAAATTTCCTCCCCTGTGTGCTGCTTATCCCCAAGGCAGATCAGCTTCAGCAACGCTTGCTGACGCATGCCAACAGCTGTGCTGCACTGCTTCCACGATCCTACTGCTGCTGGTGCTGGGTTAGCATTTCCGGATGAGGTACAGCTTTGAGATGCGTTGGAGGAGAAGGAGTCAGAGAGGTAGGTGCTGCTGTTGTTATCCAGCTGTTTGCGGCGTGGGCAACACCCGCGCCGTAGCAGGTGAGGAATCGCTGCCAGGCTCCACAAGGTTCACCCAGTGCGCGGTAAGGGAGATGTATCGACCCTGGCCGAACGCACTCGTCCAGGTGTCAGTGGTGAGGTGAACCTTGCAGGCAACGGCATTCTTCAAGCTTCGGGTTATTTAGCTGACCACGTGCTCATGCAACTCAGGCACTGCAGAGCGCGCAAAGTGGTAGCGGCTGGGAACCACGTAACGTGGGATGGCCACTGACATCATGCCCTTGAAGCTGTTTGTCTCCACCACTCGATATGGCAGCATTTCGCAGGCCAGAAGCTTGGCTATGCTGGCTGGCTGTTACTGCCACGGCCCGGGGGTCATTTGCTGGCAATTTCCTCTTGTGCTCAAACATCTCAGAAACAGACAACTCAACCGTAGCGCTGCACACCGAAGGGCTGTTGGTTGTTGTGTTTGATGAACACTGGGAGACCTCAAGAGCACTAGTCCGGAAAGTGACAGTGTCAGCATCGTCTGATGTTTGTGAATGTTGTGAACCACGCAATGGCTGGGCTACTGCTGCTGCTGAGGCGGGTCTGGTGGTGAGTCTGGTGAACCCAAGGGAGGCAGTGTTGCTGGTGGTACCCTGTCCTGCCGCGTTTGCCCACAGAGTGGGATGTTTGGATAGAATGTGGCGGCTCATGCTGGTGGTGGAGAGGTTGTTAATACTTTTCCCCCTGCTCAGGCGGGTCTTGCACACCTTGCAAATCGCCATGGTAACATCCTCAGTGCAGTCTTCAAAGAAAGCCCAGACTTTAACTGGCTGAGGACTCGGACCTCGTGCGTGATGTGCTGGTGCTGCTTAACCCACTGCTGGACGCTTGAGAGGTCATCCAAGTAATTATCTGGTCCTGTTCTTTTGGATCTGTGAGGGTTGTTGTCCTGGACAACATGGGCAGTATTGAGTGGGTTTTCTTGGGTGCTCCCCTGTGGCCTGTACGTGAACCGTCAGGGGAAACACCTCTTCCCTTGCCCCTCCCTCTTTCACCGGATTTCTTCCTCATTTCACTTATCCTTAAAGTACACGCTGACTGGCAGCAGTACAGTGGCAGTACAGAAATGCTATACAGTGGTGGGTGAGCGGTGTACCACTATTGTCAGCAGTGACACAGAGCACAATGCTATACAGTGGCGGGTGAGCGGTGTACTACTGTTCCCAGCAGACACAGAGTGGAAGTAAACACAATGCTATATAGTGTGGCTGAGCCGTGTACACAGAGTGGCATTAAACACAATGCTATATAGTCTGCTATATAGTCACCCCGAACAGGGTGATGTTCTGCAGAACCCGAACAGTGGCAAACACTGTTCGCCCAACACTACTGGGAGGGAACGCAGATTTTAGTACCTAAACACACGATACAACATGTTTTCCGGGGTCGGACTCTGAGGCACATACAGATGGTCCCGATCATCATCCTCATCATACAACTCTTCTCCTGAGTCTGACCCACCCACCACCTCTGCCACCCCAACATCCCCAGACACAGACCCCTCATCGTCCTCAACATTAACTTGGGATGCTGGCCTGAGCCAGACCTCCTCCTCCACATCAGGCCCCATCATCTCCTCAATGGCAGCCCTCATTAATCGCTCTGGCGACGGACTGATGGACACAACGTTCTCCTCCGGGGAGGGCTGCTGCTGACCACTGGCTGCTGGGGTGGATGTTATAGCTTGCGTGGGGCGTTGGCTGTTGCTGTTGTTGGGAGTGCTGCTCACAGCGGAGGTCTCTGGGGAACTCATGTTGAGCTCATATAGTGGTTGACGGTGAGTGGAGTATTACTGATCCCAGCAATATACACACTGACTGGCAGAGTACGCAATGCTATATAGTGTGGCTGAGCGGTGTACACAGAGTGGCAGTAAACACAATGCTATATAGTCTGGCTGAGCGAGCGGTGTACTACTGTTCCCAGCAGAATCAGAGTGGCAGTAAACAATGGTATATAGTCTGGCTGAGCGGTGTACATAGAGTGTCAGTAAACAATGGTATATAGTGTGGCTGAGTGGTGTACACAGAGTGTCAGTAAACAATGGTATATAGTCTGGCTGAGCGGTGTACACAGAGTGTCAGTAAACAATGGTATATAGTCTGGCTGAGCGAGCGGTGTACTACTGTTCCCAGCAGAATCAGAGTGGCAGTAAACAATGGTATATAGTCTGGCTGAGCGGTGTACACAGAGTGTCAGTAAACAATGGTATATAGTGTGGCTGAGTGGTGTACACAGAGTGTCAGTAAACAATGGTATATAGTCTGGCTGAGCGGTGTACACAGAGTGGCAGTAAACACAATGCTATATACTCTGGCTGAGCGAGCGGTGTACTACTGTTCCCAGCAGACACAGAACAGTAAACAGAATGCTATATAGTGTGGCTGAGCGAGCGGTGTACCACTATTCCCAGCAGACACAGAACAGTGAACAGAATGCTATATAGTGTGGCTGAGCGAGCGGTGTACCACTATTCCCAGCAGACACAGAACAGTAAACAGAATGCTATATAGTGTGGCTGAGCGAGCGGTGTACCACTATTCCAAGCAGACACAGAACAGTGAACAGAATGCTATATAGTGTGGCTGAGCGAGCGGTGTACCACTATTCCCAGCAGACACAGAGTGGCAGTAAACAGAATGCTATATAGTGTGGCTGAGCGAGGTACACAGAGTGGCAGTAAACAGAATGCTATATAGTGTGGCTGAGCGAGCGGTGTACCACTATTCCCAGCAGACACAGAACAGTGAACAGAATGCTATATAGTGTGGCTGAGCGAGCGGTGTACCACTATTCCCAGCAGACACAGAACAGTGAACAGAATGCTATATAGTGTGGATGAGCGAGCGGTGTACCACTATTCCCAGCAGACACAGAACAGTAAACAGAATGCTATATAGTGTGGCTGAGCGAGCGGTGTACCACTATTCCCAGCAGACACAGAACAGTGAACAGAATGCTATATAGTGTGGCTGAGCGAGCGGTGTACCACTATTCCCAGCAGACACAGAACAGTGAACAGAATGCTATATAGTGTGGCTGAGCGAGCGGTGTACTACTGTTCCCAGCAGACACAGAACAGTACACAGAATGCTATATAGTGTGGCTGAACGAGCGGTGTACTACTGTTCCCAGCAGACACAGAACAGTACACAGAATGCTATATAGTGTGGCTGAACGAGCGGTGTACCACTATTCCAAGCAGACACAGAACAGTGAACAGAATGCTATATAGTGTGGCTGAGCGAGCGGTGTACCACTATTCCCAGCAGACACAGAGTGGCAGTAAACAGAATGCTATATAGTGTGGCTGAGCGAGGTACACAGAGTGGCAGTAAACAGAATGCTATATAGTGTGGCTGTGCAAGCGGTGTACTACTATTCCCAGCAGACACAGAGTGGCAGTAAACAGAATGCTATATAGTGTGGCTGAGCGAGGTACACAGAGTGGCAGTAAACAGAATGCTGAGCGAGCGGTGTACTACTATTCCCAGCAGCGACACACAATGACTGGGGGGGACCCTGGCTAGCGTGGCTGGAGCGCGAACTACCCTGCCTGCCTACCCAAAGCTAAACCCACAGACAAATGGCGGAGATATGACGTGGTTCGGGTATTTATTTACCCGAACCACGTGACAGTTCGGCCAATCAGAGCGCGTTCGGGTCCGAACCACGTGACCCGTTCGGCCAATCACAGCGCTAGCCGAACGTTCGGGGAACGTTCGGCCATGCGCTCTTAGTTCGGCCATATGGCCGAACGGTTTGGCCGAGCACCGTCAGGTGTTCGGCCGAACTCGAACATCACCCGAACAGGGTGATGTTCTGCAGAACCCGAACAGTGGCGAACACTGTTCGCCCAACACTAGTGACAGCATTGGAAGTTGGAACAAGGGGACCGTGAGAGAAGCAGGAAGGTTCCATAGGACCCAGAGCCTTCCCTCTCTATAGGTAATTATCTGTTTGGATATTTTTCGGTTTACATTTATTTTAACCTCCTTGGCGGTTAATTTTTTTTTTTCTAATTTAAAAAAATCCTTTTTTTTAAAAAAAAAATTTTTTGTTTCATGTAAAGCTACCAGAGTGGTAGCTACATGAAACACCACTAGAAGGCGCATGTGGCCCGATCCAGCCCATAGCGCTGCCCGGAACTCATTGGTCCGGGCAGCGCAGGGCTCTGGCGGGGGGGGGGGCCCTCTTCAGCCGCTGCGTGCGGCCGATCGCCGCAGAGCGGCGGCGATCAAGCTGTGCGCGCGGCTAGCAAAGTGCTGGCTGCGCGCACAGCAATTTACAGCGCACAAATCGCCCCACCAGGGGCTGAGATCTCCCCCTGCGCGGCATAGCCCGAGCTCAGCTCGGGCTTACCGCCAGGGAGGTTAAAGTCAGTTTCATACATTCAAAAGAAAAAGAGGTGTGTGCTCAGACCAGGAATCACCTGGCTTATATACTGGTTGCCAAAATGTCTATTGAAAAATGTAAAGGGCCAGAATGTGCAGGGTTTAATGCTGTTCATTTGCCAAACAGCACACTTTATTGCCCACAATAACGTTATTTATCAATAGCACCCTACATAAGCCAAACTGCCGACGTTATTTAACTCCAAAACTGTGAATGGATTTAATGTAACACTGTCAAGGTTAGGATTAGGCACCACTGGGGGGGTCTTAGGGTTATGCACCATCAGGGGGGTCTTAGGGTTAGGCACCACTAGGGAGGTTTTAGGGTTAGGCACCACCAGGGGGGTGGTTAGGGTTAGGCACAACCAGGGGGGTGGTTAGGGTTAGTCACCACCAGGGGGGTCTTAGGGTTAGGCACCACCAGGGGGGTGGTTAGGGTTAGGCACCACCAGGGGAGTGGTTAGGCACAACCAGGGGGGTCTTAGGGTTAGGCACCATCAGGGGGGTCTTAGGGTTAGGCACCACCAGGGGGGTGGTTAGGGTTAGGCACCACCAGGGGGGTGGTTAAGATTAGGCACCACCAGGGCGGTGGTTAGGGTTAGGCACCACCAGGGGGGTGGTTAGGGTTAGGCACCACCAGGGGGGTGGTTAGGGTTAGGCACCACCAGGGGAGTGGTTAGGGTTAGGCACCCCCAGGGGGTCTTATGGTTAGGCACCACCAGGGGGGTCTTATGGTTAGGCACCACCAGTGGGGGGGTTAGGGATAGGTACAGAGAGGGTCTGTGTGTTAACGCTAAATAACAATAAGGCTTTAACGTTAAATAACAATAAGGCTTTAACGTTAAATAGCGATAAGCGGCAACCGTATTAGCGGCAACACCGTGCGCCATTATTCGCAGGCGCCATTTTCAGATGGATCCAGTGCGTGGCAGGTTGCGTGATAACTGCATAACACGGCCGTGATATTAGTTATTACGCTTTTGTGAATCAAGCCCCTGGTGTGAAGAAAACACACACAGAAAACTGAAAGACAAGTGTCCCGTGCATTATAGTGGATGATATACCGCAGGGGTCCCAGCCTTTTTCGGCCCGGGGACCGCTATCTAGACCAAACCTTTTTTTTTGGGGGGGGGGGGGAGGGTTATAGGTAGCCAGGTAAAGTATGGGTAGCCAGTAGAGTTGCCCCAGTATAGGGAGTTTAGTTGCCCCAATATAGGGAGTATAGCTGCCCCAGTATAGGGAGTATAGCTGCCCCAGTATAGGCAGTATAGCTGCCCCAGTATAGGGATTATAGCTGCCCCAGTATAGGGAGTTTAGTTGCCCCAGTATAGGGGGTTTAGTTGCCCCAGTATAGGGAGTTTAGTTGCCCCAGTACAGGGAGTTTAGTAGCCCCAGTACAGGGAGTTTAGTTGCCTCAGTACAGGGAGTTTAGTTGCCCCAGTAGAGGGAGTTTAGTTGCCCCAGTACAGGTAGTTTAGTTGCCCCAGTATAAGGAGTATAGTTGCCTCAGTATACCTAGTATAGTTACCCCAGTATAGGTAGTATAGTCGCCCTTAGTGCCCTCCCCCTGCAGCACTCGTGCTATCTTAGCACAAATTTTGGGAATGTTTTTAAGGCTGCCCTCTTACTGCGAATCTCCCGTGTAGAGCTAAATCTCCCCAGCAGGCACTAGCCAGGAGTTTTCATTCTTTTTTTTCTATAAAATAATCGCATAAAGTTAGCAGAGGAACTCATCTCCAGGAAAATGCTGAGAGATGCCACGGCGGAATCGAGATCAGAATATCTGGCAGTCTGTATTTGGATTCTTGGAAGTCCTTCAGCGTGGACCTTTATTTTGCAGCCTCAGCAGGTGAATAGTTATTATCAGACTCCCAAGGTTAGGCACAGTCCTTTTCAGAGTCTTAAAGTAGACCTGAACAGGACAGAAGGAAATGTTTAGTCTGTCTAATTCCCCCTCATCTGTGACTAATCACAAGTTGTAATTCGATCTCTCAGTTGTGTCAGCTGTCTGCCTCAGCAGAGCAGCTAATTTGTAAACACAGGATGTTAACCCTATGTCTGCTTCCATGAAAGCAGGAAGTAGACAGACTGCTGATTTATTGCACAATTTGTATCCGCTGTAACAAATTAAATTAAAATAAATGTCATTTTTATTTTTTACAAAAATATTAAAATGAACAAAAAGAAAAAAGTCACAGCAGCAATCAGATGCCACCAACAGAAAGCTCTGTTGGTGGCAAGAAAAGAAGGGCAGACTCATTTGTGTGCTTAGTTGTACAGCCCTGCATCAATCGGTTAAAGCTGCAGTGGCCTGAATTGTAAAAAATGGCCTGGTCACTAGGGGTGTGTAAGCCTGTGGTCTTCAAGTGGTTAAGTTATTTACTGTTTGTGAGGATTAATAACAGGTGCGCTTCAGCTGTAATGTAAATCCAGGCTGGCAGTCTGCACTACAACACCAATGAAACTCATCCAGATTCTGGACGCAAGAGCATCATTCAGTAAACAACAAAAATGTTTTGTTTCTTAAAGAGGAACTGTAGGGAAATTAACAAAACAAATAACATTTCTTATTTTTTTTTACAAAATTCACTTATAAATGATTTAGTTGGTGTTTGCCCATTATAAAATCTTTCCTATCCCTGATTTATGGTACATTCTGAAATGTATCACTTGTGGTGACGTATTTAGTTCTGCCAGGTGATCTGTACGGAATGAGTCTACTGAGAGTTCTATGCACGGAAGGAGAGTGCTTGCTTGGCAGTTGGAAACAGATGTTATTTCCCACAATGCAACAAGTTCCTCAGGCAGGAAACTGTCAGGACCATGGTCATGACATCACACTGTGGGAGGGGTTTTACCACAATATCAGCCACACAGACCCCTCTGATGATCTATCCGAGAAAAGGTAAAGATTTCTTGTGGGAAGGGGGGTATTGGCTACTGATTGGAATGAAGTTCATACCTTGGTTAAAGTTCCTCTTCAACTCCTAGCACTAGTTGCTTTATAAACCAAAGCAAAATGAAGACATACATGTAGACAGATGTGCAAACAGGGTCTCATTACTACCAGCCAAATATGTTCTTCATTGCGCCTGTTCTATTTGGTACAGTGCGCAGTCTCCCAATTACAGGGACTCTCTATCCAGATAGGCTTTAATGAACCCTGACCTTCCAAACTCCCAGTATTAGTGATATTTGTAAACCTTGCCTTTCTAAACTCACACAGGCATACCACACAATGTTAGTCTATGGAGCCCAGAAGCAAGGGAAATAGTAGTACTGCAAAAGTGGCTTGCAAAAGTATTCGGCCCCCTTGAAGTTTTCCACATTTTGTCACATTACTACCACAAACATGAATCAATTTTATTGGAATTTCACGTCAAAGACCAATACAAAGTGGTGTTCATGTGAGAAGGGGAACGAAAATCATACAGGATTCCAAATTGTTGTTTACAAATCAATAACTGCAAAGTGGGGTGTGTGCGTAATTATTCAGCCCCCTTTGGTCTGAGTGCAGTCAGTTGCCCATAGACATTGCCTGATGAGTGCTAATGACTAAATAGAGTGCACCTGTGTGTAATCTAATGTCAGTACAAATACAGCTGCTCTGTGACGGCCTCAGAGGTTGTCTAAGAGAATCTTGGGAGCAACAACATCATGAAGTCCAAAGAACACCCCAGACAGGTCAGGGATCAAGTTATTGAGAAATTGTTCAAGCGATCATTCAGAAATGGAAGGAGTATGGCACAACTGTTAACCTACCAAGACAAGGCTGTCCACCTAAACTCACAGGCCAAACAAAGAGAGCGCTAATCAGAAATGCAGTCAAGAGGCCCATGGTGACTCTGGATGAGCTGCAGGTTGGCTGAATTTTGCTACTATTCTGAATACACTACCCTTATGTTGTAAGTACTTTATTATCTTGCACCCATTTATGGAACTCTGGTTTCCTCTTCAGGGGGTCTATTTGGAACCTCTGTGGTCTATTATTATTGTAACAAGGTACAAATCATTGTATCAGCTTACTTGAAATATAATCCAAATACCAGATGAGCTGCGAACTACAAGACACATTTCAACTAACAGTACTTACTTAGAGTAGGTCCATTCCAGATCGAATCCGTTTCAAACGGATCCGTTTTTGTAAAGAATTTTTTTTCCTCCCCATTTTCTTCAAAAATACCTTTTTGCAGCCTACGTTTCCAGTCCGTGGAAACGTATCCCTAGCCCTGGCCATGGGTGGGTGGGGGGGCGCCATGCTGGAAGGGGTAGCAGCCAGGATGGGGGGTTTGCAGCAGGGAAGGGGGTTGTCCCCCCCCCCTTACCTGAGTCCCCCATCCCACTCCCCATCCAGCTGGTTTCTGATTAAAATATGATATGAATTGGTACCCTTTTAAAAATAAAAAGTCAGATACTCACCTAAAGTAGCAGTATTCAACCAGTTCGGTCATATACTGCCACTTCGGCCGCTGAAGGGAGGTTTCAGAAATCTTCGGGAGCACTCGGGCTCCATAGTGCGCATGCGCGAGCGCCCTCTATGACGCACTCGCGCGGGTCTATGACGCACTCGAGTGCTCCCGAAGACTTCCGAAGTCCCCCGCGGCAGGGGATTTGAACTGAGGATCCACCGGGCATGGTAGAGGAGAGGGAAGGCTCATTAGGACCGAGCCTTCCCTCTCCTTAGGTGAGTATCTGACTTTTTTTTTTTTTTAATCAGTACCCATTGGCTTTAAAAATAAATGTAATAAAGCAAGTGGCGAGTGGAGAATTTACTTCCATGCACTCCACCACTCGCCGCATCACTTCCTGTAATGCCGCCCTCTGTACTTAATTGGGCACATACAGGAAGTGACGCTGTGAGCAGTGGAATGCAAGCAAGTGAGAAAGTTCCCCGCTCGCCGCTTGCTTTAATATATTGATTTTTAAAGTATGTGGAACAGATACTAGCTGGAGGGGGAGCGGGGAAGGGTGGACCCACCTCCCTACCATCCGCTGCAAACTCCCGTCCTGACTACTACTCTCTCCAGCATGGCAGCCCCCTCCCCACCACAGGCAGGGCTGGGACACAGAAAACTGATCCGTTTCTGTGTCCATAAATGCCTGTGTAGAGGGGGATCCATTTTACCATTAATTTTTACTACTCCTGCATGTATCAGGATCCATATGCGGTCCGTGAAAATGCAGCAAATCCGGACCTTCCATTCAGGTTTTGAAAATGGGTCCCCACAAACGCAGACGGATCTGTTTTTGTTTGGGTAAAGACGGCTGTTATTTTTAACATTGCTATCCGCGGCTCCGGTTTTCATCAGGTTTTAAAAATGGAGCCACGGATATGTTCCCGGACCTAGTGTGGACCTACTATTATAGGGCAATCAGCATCAAAACCAGGAAACCCCTTAAAGAGAACCTGGACTGAAAATAAAAAGTAAAAATAACCATACACAGGTCATACTTACCTCCTGTGTAGTCTACTTCTCAATCTCTTTCTCCTCTCCTGCTTCCCATTTTTCCACTGTGATCAATGGATTTCTCCATGCTCCATTTTAAAAATGGCCATTACCCTCTAACAGCTTCCTGGTCAGCACACTGTTAAACTGTAATATCACCCACTTGAGCCATAGGAAAGCATGGACATTACCTTGCACATCCAATTGTAACTGACAGCTTCTGATGTATAACCGACAGCAAGTCGATGGCCACTGCACTTGTTTGGCTCTGGCCATGCACATCCACGTTCCCCTCGCTGGAAGCGTCCTGCGCAGGCGCAGTAAGAGGTTTTCCCGTACTGTGCAGGACTCTCCCGGCGACGGTAGCATGAACAAGAAGGGCATGGCCAAGGTCGAACAGGAGCAATGGCTGACTTGCAAAAACGAAAGTTAACTGTGGCGGGGGACTGGAGGCTCATTCAGAGATGCAGACCCAGCATCTGTGTGCTGATAGCATTCTTAGAACCCACCTCGGGTTCTCTTTAAAAGTGTAAGACAAGCCATAATGTCTAAAGTACCCCCGAACTGGAGGCAACCATAATTACTTCCCTTTTAATAATACCAGTTTCCTGGCAGTCCAGCTGATCTCTTTGGCTGCAGCAGTGTCTTTCTTTTTTTTTCTTTTTTTTTTTGTATAGCGCCTTTCTCCTGTCGGACTCAAAGCGCTTGTGAGGCAGCCACTAGAGCGCACTCAGTAGGCTGTAGCAGTGTTAGGGAGTCTTGCCCAATGAACTCCTTACTGAATAGGTGCTGGCTTACTGAGTAGGAAGAGCCAGGATTTGAACCCAGGACTCCTACATCAGAGGCAGAGCCCTTAACCATTACACTATCCAGCCGCCACACCTTAATCACACACCTGAAATAAGCATGTCAGCACGGCTGCCAGGCAATGGGTATTGCTTCAAAGAAAATAAATATGGCAGCCTCCATATCCCTCTATGTTCAGATGTGTGTTAATTTAAGTTGTGGATATAATTTGTAAGGCCGGATCCACACTATAAGCGCTTTTGTGAGTGCTTGCGTTTGATTAGCGCTTGCTAATGAAAAAAAAATCATGTTAAAAATCGCATACAAATCGACACGATGACTTGCGTATTTTAACCACATAACGACCGCCCCCAGCCGATGGGCGGCGGCAAAGTCTGGGCCCAAACGACCGCAATACGCCCATCGGCGGGGGCGGCTGCGGGAGTGGCTATGCGGCGATCGCGTCATTCGTGACGCGATCAGCCGCCGGGGACTGGCTCCGCCCCCCGTTCGCCGTAACCCGCCGGCCGTTCGGAAGCGCCGGCGGGTTACTGGCATCCGGATCGCCGCTGCAACAGTGTATAATAGGCTTTGTAATGTATACAAAGCCTATTATACTGGCTGCCTCCTGCCCTGGTGGTCCCAGTGTCCGAGGGACCACCAGGGCAGGCTGCAGCCACCCTAGTCTGCACCAAACACACTGATTTCCCCCCCCCCTGCCCCCTGATCGCCCACAGCACCCCTCAGACCCCCCCCTGCCCACCCCCCAGACCACTGTTTGCACCCAGTCACCCTCCTAATCACCCATCAATCACTCCCTGTCACTATCTGTCAACGCTATTTTTTTTTTAAGTCCCTAATCTGCCCCCTACTCCCTCCTGATCACCCCCCCACCCCTCAGATTCTCCCCAGACCCCCCCCAGACCCCCCCCCCCCCCGTGTACTGTATGCATCTATCCCCCCTGATCACCTGTCAATCACCTGTCAATCACCTGTCAATCACCTGTCAATCACCCGTCAATCACCCCCTGTCACTGCCACCCATCAATCAGCCCCTGATCTGCCCCTTGCGGGCAATCTGATCACCCCCCCACACCAATAGATCGCCCGCAGATCCGACATCAGATCACCTCCCAAATCCATTGTTTACATCTATTCTCTCCTCTAAACACCCACTAATTACCCATCAATCACCCCCTATCACCACCTGTCACTGTTACCCATCAGATTAGACCCTAATCTGCCCCTTGCGGGCACCCAATCACCTGCCCACACGCTCAGATTGCCCTCAGACCCCCCCCTTATCAATTCGCCCGTGCAATATTTACATCTGTTCTCCCCTGTAATAACCCACTGATTACCTGTCAATCACCCATCAATCACCCCCTGTCACTGCCACCCATCAATCACCCCCTGTCACTGCCACCCATCAATCAGCCCCTAACCTGCCCCTTGCGGGCAATCTGATCACCCACCCACACCAATAGATCGCCCGCAGATCCGACATCAGATCACCTCCCAAATCCATTGTTTACATCTATTCTCTCCTCTAAACACCCACTAATTACCCATCAATCACCCCCTATCACCACCTGTCACTGTTACCCATCAGATTAGACCCTAATCTGCCCCTTGCGGGCACCCAATCACCTGCCCACACGCTCAGATTGCCCTCAGACCCCCCCCTTATCAATTCGCCCGTGCAATATTTACATCTGTTCTCCCCTGTAATAACCCACTGATTACCTGTCAATCACCCATCAATCACCCCCTGTCACTGCCACCCATCAATCACCCCCTGTCACTGCCACCCATCAATCAGCCCCTAACCTGCCCCTTGCGGGCAATCTGATCACCCACCCACACCAATAGATCGCCCGCAGATCCGACATCAGATCACCTCCCAAATCCATTGTTTACATCTATTCTCTCCTCTAAACACCCACTAATTACCCATCAATCACCCCCTATCACCACCTGTCACTGTTACCCATCAGATTAGACCCTAATCTGCCCCTTGCGGGCACCCAATCACCCGCCCACACCTCAGAACGCCCTCAGACCCCAGCCCTGATCACCTCGCCAGTGCATTGCTTGCATCTATTTCCCCCCTCTAATCACACCTTGAGACACCCATCAATCACCTCCTGTCACCCCCTAGCACACCTACCCATCAGATCAGGCCCTAATTTGCCCCGTGTGGGCTCCTGATCACTCGGCCAAACCCTCAGATCCCCCTCAGACCCCCTTCCGATCACCTCCCCAGTGCATTGATTGCATCTATTTTCCCCTCTAACCGCCCCCTGAGACACCCATCAATCACCTCCTGTCACCCCCCTAGCACTCCTATCCATCAGATCAGGCCCAATACATCCTGTCATCTAAGAGGCCACCCTGCTTATGACCGATTCCACAAAATTTGCCCCCTCATAGACCACCTGTCATCAAAATTTGCAGATGCTTATACCCCTGAACAGTCATTTTGAGAAATTTGGTTTCCAGACTACTCACAGTTTTGGGCCCGTAAAATGCCAGGGCAGTATAGGAACCCCACAAGTGACCCCATTTTAGAAAGAAGACACCCCAAGGTATTCTGTTAGGTGTATGATGAGTTCATAGAATATTTTATTTTTTGTCAAAAGTTAGCGGAAATTGGATTGTTATTGTTTTTTTCACAAAGTGTCATTTTTCACTAACTTGTGAGAAAAAATAAAATCTTCTATGAACTCACCATACCCCTAACGGAATACCTTGGGGTGTCTTCTTTCTAAAATGGGGTCACTTGTGGGGTTCCTATACTGCCCTGGCATTTTAGGGGCCCTAAACCGTGAGGAGTAGTCTAGAAAACAAATGCCTCAAAATGACCTGTGAATAGGACGTTGGGCCCCTTAGCGCACCTAGGCTGCAAAAAAGTGTCACACATGTGGTATCGCCATACTCAGGAGAAGTAGTATAATGTGTTTTGTGGTGTATTTTTACACATACCCATGCTGGGTGGGAGAAATCTCTCTGTAAATGGACAATTGTGTGTAAAAAAAATCAAAAATGTGTCATTTACAGAGATATTTCTCCCACCCAGCATGGTTATATGTAAAAATACACCACAAAACACATTATACTACTTCTTCTGAGTACGGCGATACCACATGTGTGACACTTTTTTGCAGCCTAACTGTGCTAAGGGGCCCAAAGTCCAATGAGTACCTTTAGGATTTCACAGGTCATTTTGAGACATTTGGGTTCAAGACTACTCCTCACGGTTTAGGGCCCCTAAAATGCCAGGGCAGTATAGGAACCCCACAAGTGACCCCATTTTAGAAAGAAGACACCCCAAGGTATTCTTTTAGGTGTATGATGAGTTCATAGAAGATTTTATTTTTTGTCACAAGTTAGCGGAAATTGATATGTATTGTTTTTTTTTTCACAAAGTGTCATTTTCCGCTAACTTGTGACAAAAAAAAAATCTTCTATGAACTCACCATACTCCTAACAGAATACCTTGGGGTGTCTTCTTTCTAAAATGGGGTCACTTGTGGGGTTCCTATAATGCCCTGGCATTTTAGGGGCCCTAAACCGTGAGGAGTAGTCTAGAATCCAAATGCCTCAAAATGACCTGTGAATAGGACGTTAGGCCCCTTAGCGCACCTAGGTTGCAAAAAAGTGTCACACATGTGGTATCGCCGTACTCAGAAGAAGTAGTATAATGTGTTTTGGGGTGTATTTTTATACATACCCATGCTGGGTGGGAGAAATCTCTCTGTAAATGGACAATTGTGTGTAAAAAAAATCAAATAATTGTCATTTACAGAGATATTTCTCCCACCCAGCATGGGTATGTGTAAAAATACACCCCAAAACACATTATACTACTTCTCCTGAGTACGGCGGTACCACATGTGTGGCACTTTTTTGCACCCTAAGTGCGCTAAGGGGCCCAAAGTCCAATGAGTACCTTTAGGATTTCACAGGTCATTTTGCCACATTTGGTTTCAAGACTACTCCTCACGGTTTAGGGCCCCTAAAATGCCAGGGCAGTATAGGAACCCCACAAATGACTCCATTTTAGAAAGAAGACACCCCAAGGTATTCCGTTAGGAGAATGGCGAGTTCATAGAAGATTTTATTTTTTGTCACAAGTTAGCGGAAAATGACACTTTGTGAAAAAAAACAATTACAATCAATTTCCGCTAACTTGTGACAAAAAAAAAAAATCTTCTATGAACTCACCATACATCTAACGGAATACCTTGGGGTGTCTTCTTTCTAAAATGGGGTAATTTGTGGGGTTCCTATACTGTCCTGGCATTTTAGGGGCCCTAAACCGTGAGGAGTAGTCTTGAAACGAAATTTCTCAAAATGACCTGTGAAATCCTAAAGGTACTCATTGGACTTTGGGCCCCTTAGCGCAGTTAGGGTGCAAAAAAGTGCCACACATGTGGTATCGCCGTACTCAGGAGAAGTAGTATAATGTGTTTTGGGGTGTATTTTTCCACATACCCATGCTGAGTGGGAGAAATATCTCTATAAATAGACAATTGTGTGTAAAAAAAATAAAAAAATTGTCATTTACGGAGATATTTCTCCCACCCAGCATGTGTATGTGTAAAAATACACCCCAAAACACATTATACTACTTTTCCTGAGTACGGCAATACCACATGTGTGGCACTTTTTTGCGGCCTAACTGCGCTAAGGGGCCCAAAGTCCAATGAGCATCTTTAGGCTTTACAGGGGTGCTTACAATTAGGCACCCCCCAAATGCCAGGACAGTAAACACACCCCACAAATGACCCCATTCTGGAAAGTAGACACTTCAAGGTATTCAGAGAGGAGCATAGTGAGTCCGTGGCAGATTTCATTTTTTTTTGTCGCAAGTTAGAAGAAATGGAAACTTTTTTTTTTTTTTTTTTTTGTCACAAACTGTCATTTTCCGCTAACTTGTGACAAAAAATAAAATCTTCTATGAACTCACCATGCCTCTCACTGAATACTTTGGGATGTCTTCTTTCCAAAATGGGGTCATTTGGGGGGTATTTGTACTATCCTGGAATTTTAGCCCCTCATGAAACATGACAGGTGCGCAGAAAAGTCAGAGATGCTTGAAAATGGGAAAATTCACTTTTGGCACCATAGTTTGTAAACGCTATAACTTTTACCCAATCCAATAAATATACACTGAATGTTTTTTTTTTTATCAAAGACATGTAGCAGAATAACTTTCGCGCTCAAATGTATAGGAAATTTTACTTTATTTGAAAAATGTCAGCACAGAAAGTTAAAAAAGTCATTTTTTTGACAAAATTCATGTCTTTTTTGATGAATATAATAAAAAGTAAAACTCGCAGCAGCAATCAAATAGCATCAAAAGAAAGCTGTATTAGTGACAAGAAAAGGAGGTAAAATTCATTTAGGTGGTAGGTTTTATGACCGAGCAATAAACCGTGAAAGCTGCAGTGGTCTGAATGGAGAAAAAGGCTCTGGTCCTTAAGGGGCGAAAAGACTGTGGTCCCGAAGTGGTTAAATATATGTGATTGCGGCAATTGCATCGATTTTTTTTTTTACCGTGATTTTAATGAAAGTGAATGAGCGATTTTTTAAAAAGCGCTCTGCAAGTGCTAATCAAACGCAAGCGCTCACAAAAGCGCTTACAGTGTAAATCCGGCCTCAGGGCTAGACCTGCAGTCAGGATTTTCTTAAAATGGTTTTACTTTCCCCCACGCTGGTATTTTAGTGTATCTGTGTCACGACTGGAAAAGAGTTCTTTTCACTTCCCTTTCTTGATGGCTGTTACTGGGGAAACTGAACCAAGGTGGCAACAATAGTCTGACACCAGCAGGGGCGTATCTGGGTAATGTAGCACCTATGGCAAACACTGAAATTACGCCCCCTCCCCCACCCAGGTCAGAGCCCCCTTCCCCTCTTAAAACAGCATACTTTCTTGTGTACATGAGATATGGTTGCCCGTGTTGTTTGCCTCAGGATATTGTTGAAGTTGCTTTTTTTTTTTGTGCAAATATCTCTTCTTATTACCTCTCTGTCCTCTTTCCTAACACTAAGCCAAGTGTGCACAATATACATAAATTAAGTAGCCATGTTTCCCAGATAAAAAAATTAATCTGATGTGAGGTCTGAGTGATGGGGAGGTACGGGGGCAGGCATGGTGGCGCAGCACAGAAACAGGCATGGCGCCCATGGTGCTGTGGCACCCATGGCACAAGCCATGTCTGCACCCCTCTAGATACGCCTCTGGACACCAGGTCTAAACTACACCTATGACTCTGAATCTAAAATGAAAAAAATTGGCTTGTGTTTCACTTTTGCAGTGACTACCAGACCCACAGTACCTGTAAATCCCCCAAGGAAGGCTCTCTGCTGGGTTTTCCCAACAATCTACTCTATACAAACAGTACATCAATACCCACCATCCAGTGCAGTCATGGGGAGCTTCTCTACTGGGGGTTTGATGAGAGGTCCACAAAGTGCAGACACAGTGTGTGGTGACCAAAATCATTATTAGTGATAAGTCTCAGATAAAAGTTTGATGTACACCTGTACACACTTGGAATAGGCATCCAAAATGATTTTTGATGATCATTTCTGGTTACCTAAGTTGCAAATGTGTTGAGGCTTTTAACACACTCTAACCACACAGGCAGGTATCCCCAGAGGAGACACACACGGAACACAATTTATCCCTAGACGCACCACAAGAGGAGGATTTACACATACTTCAATGAAGACACAAACATTTAGGCCAATTCGTTCTAATTTTATTTTATACTGCCTGAATACAGGTAAAATTGTATTTACAATTGTCATGGGGTCATCTCACCCCGGGATCCAGAAGAAGGCGAAAAACCCCCCAGAGGCAAGTTAGGTCTGATTTGTGCCTCGGAGGGGAAAAAATTCCTTCTTGACTCCTATGTGGCAGTCGGCTTTTACCCTGGATCCCAGGTATATCCCCAGATCATGCTGCCTCGCTGTCTCTGCTGGGCATCTTCTGTCTTCTCTTCTTATGTGGTTGGGAATCTTCTGTCACCTCTTCTGATGGTGGGGGGATTCTGGCTACATATACAAGGAGGGGGGAAGGATCAGCCTACCTATACAAGGGGGGAATTTGGCTACCTTTGCTGTGGGGGATTTGGTTACCTAGGGGGGACTCTGGGGAAACATAAGTGGCAGAATGCTACACTTATTGGTGGGAATTTGGCTACTTATACTGAGGGTAGGAGGCACATAATGTTACTTTTACTGGAGGGGGGGGGGGGGGGGGGATACAGCTACCTATACTTAGGGGGGACTCTGGCTAACTATACAGGGAAAGGGAGGGGATCTGACTACCTATACAAGGGAGACTATGGCTGCCTGTAAATACCTCTCGCTATTTTTAATGGAGTCTCTTGTTACTTATACATAGGAGCGGACTCTTACATATCGGAGGAGACTCAGACCTACCTACGCTAGGGTTGTTTTTGCCCAACTATACTGGGGGGGGGGGTATAAGGCTCCTTAACTGGTGGAATATAAGGCTACCTGTACTGGTAGGAGTCTGGCTACACATATGTGTATGATCAGAGCGTCTTGGTCTGATCTAGACAAGAGGGGTCTGAGCCCCATAAAGTGTCTGCCACGGGGCTAAAAAGCCTCCTGTGGCCATGCGGTAAAAGAATGTCAAATCCGGTAATATGGAAATCCATGGAGGGAGACCCAGGTGCACTCGATATGAGCGGATGTTCCGCCATCTGCCCTAATCCAGGAAGCGCCCCTATGTCTTCATGCACCGGTTACATCACCTCAACTAGGAGATCCACTATGTGTCTGACCAGAGAGTCTAGGTCTGATCTATACAAGAGGGGTCTGAGCCCCACAATGTGTCTGACCAGAGCGTATAGCTCTGATCTATACAAGAGGGGTCTGAGCCCCACAATACGTCTGCCACGGGGCTAAAAGCCTCCCATGACCATGCGGTGAAAGAAAGTCAAATCCGGTAATATGGAAATCCATGGAGGGAGACCCAGGTGCACTCGATATGAGCGGATGTTCTGCCATCTGCCAGGAAGCGCCCCTATGTCTTCATGCACCGGTTACATCACCTCAACAAGGAGATCCACTATGTGTCATGTCCGATAATAAAGTGAATATTCAGGGTTTGAAGTGGCCTTGATGGAAATAAAGTTGCGAGAGCTCTCAGGATGTTTCTGGCCCTCCCACTAGCCACATAGCATTCTGATGGTTACCAAGGACTCGCCATGCTGCTGCTGCTGCAACCCCATTGGTGGAATAGGCTCCTCACCCAGAGAGTCCTGCACATCCCCCCACTGACCACCTGGGAAAGAGCTGTAACCCCCTGCTGGCCACTACACTCTACCTATCACTACCTACTGGCCATTATAATCCACCCATCATTACCTGCTGGCCACTACAAACCAACTATTACTACCTTCTGGTCAGTACAATTTACCTGTAACCCCCTACAGGCCACTACAATCCACCTATTACTTCCTGCTGGCCACTATAATCCACCTAATACTACATGCTGGCCACTACAATCTAACTACCATTACCTGCTGGCCACTACAGTCCACCTATTACTACCTGCTGGTCAGTACAATCTACCTGTCACTACCTGCTGGCCCCTACAATCTACCTGTCACTACCTGCTGGTCAGTGCCATCTGCCTGCCACTACTTGCTGACCACTACAATCTACCTATCACTATCTGCTGGCCACTACAATCTACCTAATACTACCTGCTGACCACCACTACAATCTACCTATCAGTACCTGCTGTCCAGTACAATCTACCTGTCACTACCTGCTGGCCACTGTAGTTTACCTATCAGTACCTGCTGTCCACTGTACCTGTCACTACCTGCTGGCCACTACAAACTACCTATCACTATCTGCCTGCCACTACAATCTACCTATCACTATCTGCTGGCCACTACAATCTACCTAATACTACCTGCTGACCACCACTACAATCTACCTATCAGTACCTGCTGTTCAGTACAATCTACCTGTCACTACCTGCTGGCCACTACAATATACCTGTCACTACCTGCTGGCCACTGTAGTTTACCTATCAGTACCTGCTGTCCACTACAATCTACCTGTCACTACCTGCTGGCCACTACAATCTACCTGTCACTACCTGCTGGCCACTACAATCTACCTGTCACTACCACCTGGCCACTACAATCTACCTGTCACTACCTGCTGGCCACTGTAGTTTACCTATTACTACCTGCTGGTCAGTACAATCTACCTGTCACTACCTGCTGGCCACTATAATCCACTTATTACTACCTGCTGGCCACTACAATTTACCTATGACTACTTGCTGGCCACTATAATCCCCCTTTGACTGCTTGCTGGCTACTACAATCTACCTGTCAATATCTGCTGCCCACCACAATCTACCTGTCATTATCTGCTGGTCACTAAAATGTATCCATCACTACCTGCTGGCCACTGCAATCTACCAAGGTATAGATAAAACCTTGATGCTGCAACCACAATTTTTGTTTAGCACCAGGGAGTCAACCAGTCCACACCCGTATTCACCAAGGGTATAACAACAGTCCAGAATAGAAAAAGACTGGGTCTCGACCTGGATTTTAGGCCGATTGGCCAATTTTATTATGTAGAAACCACAGTGCAAAAGCACAACGTTTCGATCTAGTGGTCTTTATCAAGTGCTTGATAAGTAAACACTTGATAAAGACCACTAAGTCGAAACGTTGTGCTTTTGCACTGTGGTTTCTGCATAATAAAATTGGCCAATCGGCCTAAAATCCAGGTTGAGACCCAGTCTTTTTCTATTCTGCACTGCAATCTACCAGTCACTACCTGCTGCCCATTACAATCTACCTATCACTATCTGCTGCCCACTACAATCTACCTATCACTATCTGTTGATCACTATATTTTACCTATCACTACTTGCCAGCCACTAGAATCTAACATTTGCCCCTTACTAGAATTTAATGATCAATACCTGACTGTCACTACAATCTGCCCATAACTACCTGCCAACATACCTATCTGCCCATACCTACCTGCCAGTAGAATCAGTTTTTGACTTTGTATATGTGTGGGGTGGACACAGGTTGCCTCTCCTAGGGAGCCAAATGGGTCACACATGGTCTTGCAAGCTGGCAAGCCGCAATCACTGAAAGAGATCAGAAAGACAACGTGTTAGTTTAGTCCAACAACGAGATAAAATAAATATTTCAACATCCACTTGCATATTATGCATACTATTATGCATGGTCAAACTGACCATCCCTACTGCTGATCTTAGTGAAGGTGGGGGGAATCAGACTCCAGGGAGGTCTTTCCTGGTTAGTGTAGTTAGGATCCCATTGAGCAATATGTACAGTGTGCTGTACTCATCCGCTGGATGTGTATCTACAACCTTATATGGAGATCATATATTATTTATGTTGTGGATACTGTGCTGGAGTGGCAGAACTGTGAATTATGGGACAAACTGAAGACTTACCACCTCCATGTCACCAGTCCTCCAGGAACAGGCCCGCCCGGGAGAAGGGGCCGCCAAACGGTCGCGGAGTCTCTGTCAGGGGGGGAGAAAACATGTTGATTAGTCATACTGTTCACACAAAATAATGATCTAAAGATCAATTGAGATTACAATGAAATAGTTCTAGTTTTGTAAAGGAAAGTGTCTTTTCCCCCCCCTAGTTATTACAGTTCATATTTTGCATACAAAAGATGCTCAACTTTGCTCAAAGCTGCTTTAAAAGTCTGACTAAATGTTGCAGCTGCATGGTATAGTGCAGTCAGCATGAAATCTAAATCTATTGATATGCAGCTTTGACTGATTGATGCAGTGCAATGCTATGTGCCACTGATCTACCGCCACGCCTCCCCCACCTCTATTTGTTCAAGTAAAAATCCATAAAAATGATGATTGATGTGTCACATTGTGCTATAGATTCCCATGACAGGGAAATTTGATGTGTGTATGGCTCACTTTAGTATTGGTCTGTCAGAGGCAAAATACTAGACAATGTGACAGAAATCTTTATTTATCACTTTAGGGTAGGTATGATCCTAGCACCAATTAGATTCAGATGTGGGGATAAAAATGTATGTTGCAGTTACCAATACTCCACTATATAAGCTTTGTAAAACATTTTTCATGTGCAGTTTTGGCTCTCCTTCCCCATTGCTCAACTCAATCTGCTTAATCCTCTTACAGAGAGACCTAATTTCTCACACCTGACCCTAAACTCCCATCATAAGGGGTAACCTGTTTCCTGACAGCTAGGACTGACCTCTTTCCAACATTAACCCCTTCCTTATGGCTAATCCTAAGCTGCCCCCCTAATATTAACGTCTTTCTGATGCCTAACCAACCTAGCGTCTAAAACTTACTAGACCTAAATCCCCCCCAGCACACACTACCTACCTAATGCCTAGACCCCCCCCCCCCCCACACACACACACACACACATACACACATACACTACCTGCCTAAAGTCTAAACCTAAACTCCCCCCCCCCCCGCACACACTATCTACCACACGTCTAACCCTTCACCCGTCTGCACAAACAACCTACCTAATGCCTAAACCTAAACTCTTCCCCTGCGCACACTGCCTACCGAATGCCTAATCCTTATTAACCCCTCCACACACTCAATCTACCTACCTAATGCCTAACCCTTAACCCCCCAAGCACACACACACTACCTGCCTAAACCCCCACACATTAACTACCAAAGTGCCCATTTCCACTAGCCGAGATACGATGCATTTGTGGCAAAAAAAAGCCAAAAAATGCTAGTTCTCGGGCGCCACCATAGACACCTAAAAATATCAGCATTTGGGAGCCTGCGGTGCCCGATATATAGCGGGTGCTGTAGCATCACCTGCTATTTACCGGGTGTCGATATTTCTGCTCCGCCACGCAAATACTGATATATTTCACATTGCGCCTATTGCGGCACCCAATTAGTCCACTTGCCGCATGCGCCCTTTTTTATCTTTTACTTATGCGCAGGAAAGAAACTGACATCCTGCTGCATAATTCTGCACATTCTGTGCATCTTTTTTATTACATTAGCGGCTGTGGAAAAAATGTGTGCGTTTTTCTGCATACAAACACACATGGTGTGAAGAAAACACACACACACAAAACTGAAAGCCAAGTGTCCCGTGCATTATAGTGGATGAAATACGGTATTCCCTTTACAAGTCTCTTACGTGTAGGAGCAGGTTCACTCAACCGGAAGAGTGGGTGCACTCGCCTGCCTGTCTTCTGATCCCAGGACTTCTGAATAGCCAGGGCAGTCGGCATGGCCTTCCTGGTTCTTTCACGGTGCTGGAAAGAGAAATATATATTACATTTTGAATGAACACAGAGAACAATAAATATTCTACCTGATTAGCACTAATTAAGGTTAATTAGCTGCAATAGGGAGGAATAATAATACTCACCAGAGATCTCTGCACTTCAATGAGCTGTGAGTACAGCAGGATGGCGTCAGGGCTGGGTGTGATGATGAGAGGTGGTTTGGAGAAGAGACGCCGCACTGCAAAAAAAAAAAAAAAACATCACATTAAGCACAAGAAAATGTAAATTCCTTATGGACTTTTGATGAGAGATATAATAAAGGCATGTTTCTCGCTAGTTTTGCCCTAAAAGGCATCCCTCCCTCTTATTTGACAAAGTTGGGAGGTTTGCTACAGACACACTGCCAAGTGTTTTTGATGCATTTGCATTTTGAAAAACGCATTCCAATTGACTTGAATGATACTTGCCGCAAAATCACCATGATTTTGAAATACCGCAACAAAATCGATTTCAAAACACAAACACATTGCAAACGCTTGGCCGTGTCTCTCAGCCTAAACTACTATGGTACATTACACTGAGGATGCAGTTGCTATGGCAACATAGAAAAGCCTCAGTGGCCTCCCTGGTGGTAAGGCCGACCTGAGCTCGGGCTGGGAGAGATGAGCTGCGAGCGGTAAGCCCGAGCTCAGGTCGGGCTAGGGAATTCTCTGCCATTTAGGAGTCTGCGCAAAAAAAATTCCCGCACTCTAAACATAAAAAAAAATTGGGAAAATGGGAAAAAATGCCAAGGATCTTCATACAGCCATATTGCGGCTGTATAGCGATCCCTGGCCAAAGCGCTGCGGCTGCGTATGGACCCCTGGAAACCCCGTCAGGAAATGTATTGCTCTTTCTTTTGATGCATGTAAAATTACACTACTGTTAAGTTTGCTACTAAAAGTGACATTTACCGCATTTAAAAGTATACTTTTTTTCTTCGAAACTTTAAAAACGATTTTCTCAAAAACTATAAGGTCTTTTTGAAAAATTGTTTTTTTCCTCTTATTCCCAATGATCTCTTCAACATATCCTGCAAATTTAGGGTTTCTAGCATTTAAGGTGGATTTGCTATTAACCATTAAAGTCGGCAGGTTTTTAAATGTGTATTTTTTTTCCTTTGAAACTTTAAAATCGATTTTCTCAAAAACTATAAGGTCGATTTGAAATTTTTTTCCTCTTGTAGCCACTGGGGCCCCCTACAAGCTCTGGGGCCCTGGGGGCAATTGCCCCTTTTGCCTCTATGGTAGCGCCGGCCCTGAGTGGCCCTGAAGAGTCGCACAGGGCAGAAGAAGAAAAAACAGATCTGCATGTGTTTTTACATATATACTGTGTAAATATGTATATACTGTGTGTGTATATATATATATATATATATATATATATATATATATATATATATTATATACAGCGGCTTGCAAAAGTATCCGGCCCCCTTGAAGTTTTCCACATTTTGTCCCATTACTGCCACAAACATGAATACATTTTATTGGAATTCCACGTGAAAGACCAATACAAAGTGGTGTACCCATAATAAAGTGATCAGTAAATATATTGTAATATATTTTTTACAGTCACTATTTGTAAAACATTATTATCCACACAATAAAGTGATCACTAGGGGGGTTTTAGGGTTAGGCACCACCAGGGGGGTTTTAGGGTTAGGCACCACCAGGGGGAATTAGGGTTAGGCACCACCAGGCAGGTCTTAGGGTTAGGCACCACCAGGGGGCTCTTAGGGTTAGGCACCACCAGGGGGGGATTTAGGGTTAGGCACCACCAGGGCGGGATTTAGGGCTAGGCACCACCTGGGGAGTCTTAGGGTTAGGCACCACCAGGGGGGGATTTAGGGTTAGGCACCACCAGGGGGTCTTAGGGTTAGGCACCACCAGGGGGGCACCACCAGGGGGGGTCTAAGGGTTAGGGATAGGTAGAGGGAGGGCTATAAACAATATTTTCCGATTTTATTGCATGAAGAAACGATAAATGAAGATTACACACAATATTATACAATTATAATGATTATACATATATTATCGTTTTTTAACAAACGTAATTATAAGTTTCACTTTTAAAACAGGGAAAATTATCATTTTCACAATTTGCGATTTCATACACATTCTTAAATGTTTTATTAATTTGTAAAACATTATTGTAAACGAAATACAACACAATATTTTTTATATGTTACCGCTTATCGTTTGCACCCCCCCCCCCCCCCTCTTTTTCCCCGATGCCCTTTTTGCATGTATGCCTCAGTATCTATTACTTGACATAAGGGTGCAGTTGCCACAGTAATGGTAAAGTCCCTTGTACACACATTTTACATCAGCAGGAGGATGTTGCTGTGGCAACATGGAAAGGCAGTGGCGTAGCTAAGGAGTTGTGGGCCCCAGTGCAAGTTTTCCATTGCCCCCAGCACTCTATACGTAACAATTGATACGGCACACCTAAACCTGCCAAGAACAAGCACAGTGTCAGAGGTGCAAGAAGGGGATGGGGAACAGTTTGATTACTGATGATGATTACTACTATTCAGAGCATCTATAGAAGTGATTATTACCGTCACAGGACCAATAAAGAGCTAATACTGTGGCTGAAAGTGGATCCCCTGGGAACCCTCTGGCCCAAGGGCCCTGGTGCGGTCGCTACCTCTGCATCTCCTATTGCTACGCCCCTGTGGAAAGGCCTAGATTTAAAAAACAAATGGACCCTTGATAGATAGGGGTAGCCATTTATTATACAAATGCTAAATACTACTAATAAATCTCCTCCCTTGGAACCCCCCTATGGCTGATAATGTGAACATCTAGTGGAGATATGTGGAAACATAGTGTCATATTGTGTGTACTGCTGATACTTACAGTGTCCAGCCAGAGTCCAGATTCTGCCACAAATGATGAAAAACTGCCAGGCAAGGACTGGTGGCACTAGGCAGAGCCAAACGTAGCAGAGCAGTTGGAAAAACATGTTGTAGAAGTAAGATATAGCCAAATTCAGGGATCAGTTCAGGGAGAACACCAGGTATGCTGCTGCATCAAATGCTGCTAAGCCTGGAGTGACAGTTGAGGTGGCTCATGCAGCAGCTTGAGACTGTAACTGCCACTGCTGGAGGCTGCCTCATGCAGCAGTGTGAGACCATAACTGCACATGCAGCATCATGTGACCATAGCTAATGACAACAGATAGCACAGCAGTGATAATGATTAGAATGGTGCTTTTTATCTACTATAATGTGCAGAAAATAGAAGCAGTGAGTACAGTGCTCCTCAGAAGCGCCTCTTTCAGGCTTTATATACAAGTCTGTGTAAATAAATGTATTATTTAAAGCCCAGTTTCAGGATTTTTAAATAATAATATTTTTTTGTATATTCACAGTGTATATTTTCCTGTATGTGAAAACACATTAGCTCTGACAGCACATGTTAATCAATAGGCTGGTTCACATCAAATGTTTTTTTGTATGCATGTCAAAAAAAGCCTTAGGGCCCTTTTCCACTAGCAATCACTAGCGTTCGCGCTGAACGCTAGTGATTGCGATTCAGCAAAAGCACAAAATTTCGCGACGATTTTCCCATGTTTGCGATCGCGATTTTGCTATGCTATGCAGTGCATAGCAAAATCGCGGCAATAATCGTTCCGCCGCGCGATCGCGATCAGGTAAAAAACGAATCGCGGTAGTGGAAATAACCTACCGCGATTCCTATGTTAAAAGCAAACTGTAGCGATTTGAAAAATCACTAGCGGTTTGCGGTTTTGCGATTCAGCCATCGCAAACGCCCTAGTGGAAAAGAGCCCTTAGTAACTATTACTTTCCATGAGGATGCAGTTACTACAGCAATAGTAAAGGCCCTGGTACCACTACATCAGCAGGGTGTTGCTATAGCTTCTAGCTCAGGGTGCAGAGGCCTAACAATGGCGGGTAACACATTCCCTGGAGAATACAAGCCTGCATGGGGCACAAGTGGTTAGCAGTGGGAGGGGGACTGTAGGCTGTCCATTTTCTTATTTATTGATGTTGACATGTTGAAATCTGGCATTTAAGGGGTTTATACATCACTTTTTCATGCCAAACTTTAAAATCTGTTTTCTCAAAAACTACAAAGGGCCTTTTTCCACTACAAAGCTGAATCGCAAAATCGCAAATCGCTAGTGATTTTTAAATCGCTAGGGTTGCTACTTTATCATAGAAATCATGAGAAGTATTTTCCACTATAGTGATTCGATTTGTAAATCGCAAATCGCGATCACTTTCTGGACCGATTTTCAGAGGGATAGTGCAATGCAAATGAAAATCGCAAATCGCAATCGCATAACAAAATTAATGAAAAATTGCAATCGCTGGCGTTTGTGATTTGTGATTGCGATTGCTAGTGGAAAAGGGCCCAAAGTGTTTTTTTCTTTGCCATAAATAGTGAATTTGTGTCGGGGGCTACGCAATTAACGTGGACAGTCAGCACCACAGACTTCAATGCAAAATTCATGGAACTCTAAATGTAACTCTTGAAGGATACCAGAGCAGAATGAAAAAGTAAAAAATTCCTCCGCTCCCCTCCATTATTGCGCAACCACCCCTCCCCCCGCAGCCAGGTCAAGCATTAGTGCGCAGGCGCTGACCCAGCTACGTTCTGGGCATGCGCAGAGCCGGCTGCGGGTGCATGATTAATGATGCGTGCTTTCTGATTCCTACTCTATTCTCCCCCCACCCTAACAACTAAAACTTACCTCCCCCTACACTTCTCACTAAGCCTATAGCTCTTTGTTGCCCCTCCATGGGTCTGATTCGAATATAAGGTATTTCCTATACCTCTATACTGTGAGTCAGACACACTTGTCTATTTTTGTGCACATTTTTTCTGCATAGAAAAACTGATTTAAACTGAACACTCATGCTAATCAATGGCCTAGCTCACAAATCTATCAAATAAAGGCACCTGGAAATTTGGGCGCGTAGTAAGGCTGATGGTAAAATATTGGTATTAAATACCAACATTTTACTATGACTATGTCTAACCCCGATGCCTATCCTTTAAGAGTAACTGCCGGGCATAAAATAAAAAATCAGTTCTTTATTTTTATCTGGTAAACAAGTAATAAGGATGCTAATCAGGCAATCCAAAAGTTAGAATCACTATTACTTTTCTTGTTGATAAATTGTCATTCCCCAGTTTACATGACTTCTATTTGGTACACAGAAAATATGGTACACAAAAGAAAAGTTGCAGGGCATGCTGGGTTGTCTTTATTTTGCTACTCTACTTCCCCACAGACTTAACTAATGCAGCCTGATTGGCTGAAGCCTCTTTCCCTCCAGTTTTCCCCTCCCACACCTCTGTTCCTCTCTGATTGGCCAAAATTTCTCAGGCTGAAAACAATGCACTTTCTATAGTGAAGGGCGGGCAAATCAGGCAGAGGAGACTAAGGGCGAGGAGACATCATGACTGGCTTCAAAATAGCCACAGTAAATATGGAAACTATCTAGAATAGGATTCTCTACTTTTCCTTTATAAAAATCACAGGAATCATAAAGGGGACAGTGCAATCAGGCTCGTACTGAGCCACCGAACTACCGAGGATCTGCTCGGTGGGCCCCACGTCCACATCTCCAGTGGGCCCTGCCTCCAGCTTGGGGTGAACAAATCCCTGCCTGCAGCAGAAAGATTCTCCTCTCAGCGTTTGGATAAGTCACGCTGAGTGGCTGCTGCAGGCTCAGGCTGGGCAGTGTGTTTCTGTTGCTCCGCCCCCCCGTGATGCTGGGCTGGGGTGGCAAGGTTCAATGGCTCCAGCCCAGCGTGCGATTTACATTTTAGTGGAGCTGCTCAGCAGAGGCCAGGGAGGGAAGCAGCTATCCTCCAGTCTTTGCTGCATACACAGAGGCGAGCCCCCCTCCTCTTCTCTCCTCCGTGACACTGAGGGGCGGGGCTGAGCAGTGAGCACTGGAGAGAGGACCCGGGAAAGTCAAGCATGAGGCTGTCTGATCGGCAAGCAGCAGGTAGCTAGCTATGCGGGGGAAGGGGAGATGTGTGTGCCTAGCAGACCATGCAGAGATTCTGTCCAATTCCTGCACACGCTGCCTGTTGCTACTGCTTGTTGTATCAGCAGTGGCGTACCTAGGGCATTTGGCACCCGGTGCTGGGTATTAAAAGACACCCCCCCTCCTAAAAAATGGGCGTGGCCACAACCTGCGGCGTGCTTCGCAGCAAAAAATGGGCGTGGTCATGACCAGATGAGGGCGGAGCTAACTGTATTTTAAAGTATTAGCTAGTATAGTTGCCCCCAGTATAGCTAGTACAGTTTCCCCCAGTATAGCTGCCCCCAGTGGAGCTAGTATAGTTGCCCCCAGTATAGCTAGCAGGGCCGGGCCGAGGCATAGGCTGAAGAGGCTCCAGCCTCAGGGCGCAGTGTAGGAGGGGGCGCACAATTCATTCAGCTGTCATTCCTAATTGTGTTTGAAGCAGAAAGAAATAAGAAAAGGGGATACATAGCAGTGACTGCAGGCCAGATAACTAGATATTAAGGTGTTGGGAAAGTTGTGGGCCCTGTGGCACTCTTAGTCTAATAGCAATCAGTGTTTGATGGCTCGGGAGGCAGGGATGGAGGGGCGCACTTTGGTGTCTCAGCCTTGGGTGCTGGAGGACCTTGTCCCGGCTCTGATAGCTAGTATATTTGCCCCCAGTGTAGCTAGTATATTTGCCCCCAGTATAGCTGCCCCCAGTATAGCTAGTATAGCTGCCCCCAGTATAGCTAGTTTAGTTGCCCCCAGTATAGCTAGTTTAGTTGCCCCCAGTATAGCTAGTTTAGTTGCCCCCAGTATAGCTAGTATAGCTGCCCCCAGTATCGCTAGTATAGCTGCCCCAGTATCGCTAGTATAGCTGCCCCCAGTATCGCTAGTATAGCTGCCCCCAGTATAGCTGGCCCCAGTATAGCTGCCCCCAGTATAGCTAGTATAGCTGCCCCCAGTGTAGCTAGTATAGCTGCCCCCAGTATAGCTAGTATAGCTGCCCCCAGTATAGCTAGTATAGTTGCCCCCAGTATAGCTGCCCCCAGTATAGCTAGTATAGCTGCCCCCCAGTATAGCTGCCCCCAGTATAGCTAGTATAGCTGCCCCCAGTATAGATAGTTTAGTTGCCCCCAGTATAGCTAGTTTAGTTGCCCCCAGTATAGCTGCCCCCAGTGTAGCTGCCCCCAGTGTAGCTAGTATAGCTGCCCCCCAGTATAGCTGCCCCCAGTATAGCTAGTATAGTTGCCCCCAGTACAGCTGCCCCCAGTATAGCTAGTATAGCTGCCCCCAGTGTAGCTGCCCCCAGTATAGCTAGTATAGCTGCCCCTCAGTATAGCTAGTATAGCTGCCCCCAGGTATAGCTAGTATAGCTGCCCCCAGGTATAGCTAGTTTAGTTGCCCCCAGTATAGCTGCCCCCAGTATAGCTGCCCCCCAGTATAGCTAGTATAGCTGCCCCCCAGTATAGCTAGTATAGCTGCCCCCCACCCAGTATAGCTAGTATAGCTGCCCCCCAGTATAGCTAGTATAGCTGCCCCCAGTGTAGCTAGTATAGCTGCCCCCAGTGTAGCTAGTATAGCTGCCCCCAGTGTAGCTAGTTTAGTTGCCCCCAGTATAGCTGCCCCCAGTATAGCTGCCCCCAGTATAGCTAGTATAGCTGCCCCCCAGTATAGCTGCCCCCAGTATAGCTAGTTTAGGTGCCCCCAGTATAGCTAGTTTAGTTGCCCCCAGTATAGCTGCCCCCAGTACAGCTGCCCCCAGTATAGCTAGTATAGCTGCCCCCCAGTATAGCTGCCCCCAGTATAGCTAGTATAGTTGCCCCCAGTATAGCTAGTTTAGTTGCCCCCAGTACAGCTGCCCCCAGTATAGCTAGTATAGCTGCCCCCAGTGTAGCTGCCCCCAGTATAGCTAGTATAGCTGCCCCCCAGTATAGCTGCCCCCAGTATAGCTAGTTTAGGTGCCCCCAGTATAGCTAATTTAGTTGCCCCCAGAATAGCTAGTACAATTGCCCCCAGTGTGAGGAAAGCCTGGAAGGAGGGGTGGCGGGGAGGGGGGACGGACCCCCCACCTCCCTCACCTGGGTCCCCTCCTTCTGGCGCTTCCCGCTCCTAATTAACAGCAGCGGGCAGGAGCGGCGAAGAAGACTCACTCACCTGCTCCTGGCGATGGCGGCGGCGCATAGCGTCATCCTCACGCGACGCTGGTCTCCGACCTCTCTGTCGCTCACTGTGCTTCCGCCAATCAGGAAGCACAGTGAGCGGTGGAGAAGGCGGAGACCAGCGTCACGTGACGATGACGCTATTTGCCATCGCCTGGAATGCAGGAAGGTGAGTCTCTTGCCCGCTGCTGCCCGCTGCGACTAATTAGGAGGGGGAAGCGCCAGAAGGAGGGGACCCAGGTGAGGGAGGTGGGGGGTCCGGCCCCCCTCCCCGCCGCTTTCCCCGCCACCCCTCCTTTCCGTGCTGCTTCCCCTCCTGTCTTGCACAGGCCTCTGTGGGAGGCCTTGATGACACCCCCTGGGGCGCCCGACACCCAGTGCGGGGCGCCCCCTGCCGCCCTATGGTAGGGACGCTACTGTGTATCAGTTTCTCTAATGCTGCTGCTTCCTGTGTATGTATATCAGAATCAGAATCATTTTATTTCGCCAAGTACAACGGGGGTGGTACCCGGAATTATTTTTGGCTCATACAGGGTCGGAGATGGTACAAACACATGCATGCAATCCAACACATACAATCAGGTACAGTATGGAACAAAGTAAGCATATACCTATATATACATACAGCACATAACTGTAGTGAGGAACGCGTGGGGGAGTCTGGAGTGCTGTGTGAGGGGAGCAGCCTGCCAACTATCGACGGCGCTCGCTCAGCTCCGTAGCAGTACCAGCTGCCCCGCAGTGTGTCCTGGAAAAGAGTGGATAGAGAAAGAAAGAGAGATAGAGAGAAGGGATAGCTAAAGAGAGACTGAGGAAGAAAGCGAAAGAACCAAGGCAAGAGGAGAGATACAAAGGCAGAGTCCTAGGGCTGCAGATTTAATAACATTACTGGGTCCGACAATCAGTCCGAGAAGTGTCCATGGCTGTGATCTGGTACCCCGATATCGGCAGATGGGCAGCTGGACGGCGAGCTCAGGGTCGGCAGCTCGCCCGTGAGCCTGCCCAGGTGTGGGGTCTCTGAGACCCCCTGTTGTGTTGGTGGCCGGAGGGGCTGGCTCAGTGGCCCACTGTGTCTGCGTGAAAGGCAGACTCGGATCCAGGACCCGGCAGCAGTGGTGGAGAAACTGCCAGTGTGGTCCTGCTCACACACAACATGAGGCTCCAGCAGCGACAGGCTCCACAGTAGCTAAGAGCAGTCCGGGCAGCGGTGGTGGAGTACCGATCAGGGCACGTGGGCCCCAAACAGCTGTCCGCTCGATCAGCTGGCATGCCGCCGATCGGGCATGTGAGGAGTGAGGAGCAGTGAGGAGAGTGGATCAGCGCCGGTGGGACCGAGCGGCGGCCCTGCAGCAGGCAGCGAGGTGGACTTGGAGGAGGCCCTAGCAGAGATGGTGGTCTGGCGTGGGGGAGCAGCAACGCCATCAGGCTCACCTGAGCGAGGCAGCCCGACAGGGGATTGCAGCAATCCGCCCTGCAGAATGGTGGGGGCGTCCCTTCTCTCGGCTCTCCTTCCGGCCTGGTCAGATGAGGGCGAAGCATCACACGTGTGCCCGAGGTGGCTCCCCGGCAGCAGCGGCTGATCACGATGCCGAGTTCCCTGCCTGAGGCAGGATGAAGCAGCGCAGTGCCTGGGCCTGCGTGGGTGGCGGCGGATGCCGCTCAGCTGGTCCGTCTCGGATGTTCCGACGCTCTGGCAGACCCGCGCTGCGGCGTGTGCATGCAGAGAGCGGAGTCCCGGCTGAGATGCGGCTCTGCAGGGATCGGGGAGGAAAGGTCCACAGCTGGTGAGCACATGCTGCTCCGGACTTCGGGCTTCCCCAAGGTACTTGTCCTGGTTTCTCCTCGTGGCAGAGCAGACCGAGTAGCCTGCAGTGCATGCCCGTGGCCCCCCGCATCTCACCCAGGAGAATGGAGGATGTGGGTGAGAGCAACTCGGGGAAATTAGAGAGAAAAAAAGAAAAAAGGCCGGAGACCTGTGGCCATGGCGTCCGCATCCGGCGCCATCTTAGTTGTATTGGATATGATACACTCACCCCCTCCGGAGTGAGTGTCCAGGAGCTCTCTCCCTCCCTCCCCAAAGCCTGAGACTGCAGAGGATGAAGCTGCTGCATGCTTGTGTGTGGGGACTGGGACATAACAGCTTTAATATCAGTAGGCAAGAGCTGGGCTTCCTGAAAGGTGACAGGAGAGCAGACAGGGGGACGTTACTATGCACTGTGTCAGGGCTGTGATGATGCTGTCTCCTATGCCACTAACATCCATTCCCTCCTTCTTTTCTCTCCCATCTCTCATTCCCCCTGTTACTCTACATTCCTCCCTTCTCTTGCAAGATCTCTCCTTTACCTCCTCTTTCCCACCCTCCACTTCCAGTCTCTAATCTTTCTACTTTCTGCCTCTCTCTATCTTTCCTTCCCTCAAATATCTTCCTCTCCAAAAGCATCCTATGATTGTGTCACTCGCAAAGGTGGTCATACATCAGGCAACTTGGTGGCCGATTGACAATCCGATTTGATTATTATCAGAATTGGTTGAAAATCGGTGCCGCAAAGTGCATGCCCGAAAGACAATGCGACCAACTTCGGCTGCAGTTGGTCATATTAGTTGATTGGACACGCTGCAAGATGTAGGGCTGACTTGCTAGATCGGGTGCACAGCGGTAATGGCGTGCAATATCAGGATAAGCGTCAAAACGCAACGAAACCCCCGACGCTGTTCCCACAATGCGTTTGTGTATGTAATGTATAAACATACTGTAATGTGCATTTAAGCATTAGCTGTCCTGTGTCGCGGTGGCTGTCCATCTTTCACCTCTCTACAATTATCTGCATACACGCTGCTGGCACACAGCACACTGGCATGTGACGTCACACACGCTATGCCAGCAGCGTTTATACCGATAATTAAAGAGAGGCGGAAGGTGGACAGCCACCGCGACACAGGACAGCTAATGCATAAATGCACATTACAGCACATTTATACATTACACACAAACGCATTCATACACACAGCGACAGGTGGAGGATGCAGCTGGCTTGGCCGATTTTCCAAGAGATTTCATGCTGAAGTTGATCGGGAATTGGCCTGCAGTGTATGGGCAGCTGACAGATCTCTCTCTAATCAGATTAGATCAGAGAGTGATTTGTCTTTTGGTCGAATCTGCCCATCATCACTAGATGTATGGCTACCATAAAATGGCTATTAATACAATTCTCTGGATGACTGATTGTCCTGGTCCACTTATGGAAGGAAAGCCTACATCCAATTTGGTCAGAATGATGGAATTGATCCAAAGAATGGATCAATTTCATTGATCTGAACAAATTGTATAGCAGCTTTCCTTCCACTGGTGGGCCTGAATGATCATTTCTGATCGCTGTTATGATTAAATCATCCAGAAAATTGTGTCATTAATGGCCACTTTAAGTATTATAAGTAGTGGTGCTGATGTCCTCCAAAACCCGTTACAGAGTACATAATGTCGCTGATTATCCTAAAAGATTAAAATCTAATCCTACCAAAGTCATAGTTTATTATGTGTTTATATTGCACATCTTCTGTAGCACTTTACAGAGTACATAGTCATGTCACTGACTGTCCTCAGAGGAGCTCACACTCTAATCCTACCATAGTCATAGTCTAATGTCCTACCATATTATTATTATGTATTTGTATATCACTGACATCCTCTGCGGCACATTACAGAGTACATAGTCATGTCACTGTCTGTCCTCAGAGGAGCTCACAATCTAATCCTACCATAGTCATAGTGTAATGCCCTACCATATTATTATTATGTATTTAGACAAGACAAGACAAGACAAATAACATTTATATTGCGCTTTTCTCCTTGCGGACTCAAAGCGCCAGAGCAGAGCAGCAGCCACTAGGGCGCGCTCTATTGGCAGTAGCAGTGTAAGGGAGACTTGCCAAAGGTCTCCTACTGAATTAGTGCTGGCTTACTGAACAGGCAGAGCCGAGATTCGAACCCTGGTCTCCTGTGTCAGAGGCAGAGCCCTTAACCATTACACCATCAGCCAACCATATAGCACTGACATCCTCTGCAGCACATTACAGAGTACATAGTCATGTCACTGTCTGTCCTCAGAGGAGCTCACACTCTAATCCTACCATAGTCATAGTCTAATGTCCTACCATATTATTATTATGTATTTATATAGCACTGACATCCTCTGCAGCACATTACAGAGTACGTAGTCATGTCACTGTCTGTCCTCAGAGGAGCTCACAATCTAATCCTACCATAGTCATAGTGTAATGTCCTACCATATTATTATTATGTATTTATATAGCACTGACATCTCCTGCAGCACATTACAGAGTACATAGTCATGTCACTGACTGTCCTCAGAAGACCTCACACTCTAATCCTACCATAGTCATGGTCTAATGTCCTACCATATTATTAGTATGTATTTATATAGCACTGACATCTCCTGCAGCACATTACAGAGTACGTAGTCATGTCACTGACTGTCCTCAGATGAGCTCACACTCTAATCCTACCATAGTCATAGTCTAATATCCTACCATATTATTATTATGTATTTATATTGCACTGACATCTTCTGCAGCACTGTACAGTGTACATAGTCATGTCACTGACTGTCCTCAGAGGAGCTCACACTATAGTCCTACCATAGTCATAGTCTAATGTCCTACCATATTATTATTATGTATTTATATAGCACTGACATCTCCTTCAGCACATTACAGAGTACATAGTCATGTCACTGTCTGTCCTCAGAGGAGCTCACACTCTAATCCTACCATAGTCATAGTCTAATGTCCTACCATATTATTAGTATGTATTTATATAGCACTGACATCTCCTGCAGCACATTACAGAGTACGTAGTCATGTCACTGACTGTCCTCAGATGAGCTCACAATCTATTCCTACCATAGTCATATTCTAATGTCCTACCATATTATTTTTATGTATTTATATAGCACTGACATCTTCTGCAGCATTGTACAGAGTACATAGTCATGTCACTGACTGTCCTCAGAGGAGCTCACAATTTAAGACATTACTTTATATTAAAGGAGGGGACTCTATGCAAAGTTTTGCTGGGCAGCAATGTCTCTGAATTATAATGCTGCTAAGTTCATGTACATTTGGCACTGTCCATGATACATCATGACCACGCCCATCTTCCGGTGCATAGTCACGCTCTTTTTTTTCACCACAATTGTGGGATGTGTGGGCCCCAGCTTGAAATTTCTCTGGTGGGCCCCAAGGGTCCCAGTCCAACCCTAAATGCAATACATATGTTATGTAAGTAGAGCAAGTATTTATCTACTTATATCTTTAGTTTTTTTTCCCCTGAGATAGTATAGCTGACAGCTCCTCTTTAACCCGCCAACACACCCCTCACACATATTACGTGCCTAATGCCTAAACCTTAATCCCCCCCACACACACTACCTATGTAATGCCTAACCCTTAACCCCCCGGCACAAACTGCGTACCTAATGAGCCCCCCAGCACACACTTAACCCCCTTGGCATACACTACCTGCCTAATGCCTAAACTTAAATTCCCCCCCCCCCCCCCCACCACACACACTATCTACCTAATGCCTAACCCCTAACCCACCCACCTGTACAAACTACCTACCAAATGCCTAAACCTAAACTCTTCCCCCGCGCACACTAACTGCCTAACCCTTACAACCACTCAAACTACCTCTACATAGCTAATGCCTAAAACACACACACGCACGCACGCGCACGCGCACACACACACACACACACACACACACACACACACACACACACACACACACACACCGTTTGCGGCAAAGAAAAAAAAAAAAACTAATCAGGCGCCACCATAGGGGCCTAAAAATATCAGCATTTGGGAGCCTGCAGTGCCAGATATATAGCGGGTGCTGTACCATCACCTGCTATTTACCTGGGGGCCATATTTCCTCTCCGGTTCGCAAATACTGATATGTTTCACATTGGCGCCAATTGCGACACCCAATTAGTCCATTTGCCGCATGCACCCTTTTTTTCCTTTTTTACTCATGCGCAGGGAATAAACTGACGTCCTGCTGCATAATTCTGCACATTCTGTGCATCTTTTTTATTACATTAGCTGCTGTGAAATAACGTGTGGTTTTTTTGCATATAAACACACATGGGTCTTGATTCACAAAAGTGTGATAACTGATATCACAGTCATGCTATGCAGTTATCCCGCGATCTGCCGCGTGTGAAGGTTTGCACGCGTAAAGGATTACGTTCACATGTAAACATGTTTGCGCGTGAAAGCGCGCGTCAGCGCATGCAAACCTTTGTTTAACACGCACACGTAATCCTTTAGGCTAGTGCGCGGCAGGTTGTGTGATAACTGCATAGCACGGCCGTGATATTAGTTATTACGCTTTTGTGAATCAAGCCCCTGGTGTGAAGAAAACACACACAGAAAACTGAAAGACAAGTGTCCCGTGCATTATAGTGGATGATGTACCGCAGGGGTCCCAGCCTTTTTCGGCCCGGGGACCGCTATCTAGACCAAACCTTTTTTTGGGGGGGTGGGGGGGAGGGTTATAGGTAGCCAGGTAAAGTATGGGTAGCCAGTAGAGTTGCCCCAGTATAGGGAGTTTAGTTGCCCCAGTATAGGGAGTATAGCTGCCCCAGTATAGGGAGTATAGCTGCCCCAGTATAGGCAGTATAGCTGCCCCAGTATAGGGATTATAGCTGCCCCAGTATAGGGAGTTTAGTTGCCCCAGTATAGGGGGTTTAGTTGCCCCACTATAGGGAGTTTAATTGCCCCAGTACAGGGAGTTTAGTAGCCCCAGTACAGGGAGTTTAGTTGCCTCAGTACAGGGAGTTTAGTTGCCCCAGTAGAGGGAGTTTAGTTGCCCCAGTATAAGGAGTATAGTTGCTTCAGTATACCTAGTATAGTTACCCCAGTATAGGTAGTATAGTCGCCCTTAGTGCCCTCCCCCTGCAGCACTCGTGCTATCTTAGCACAAATTTTGGGAATGTTTTTAAGGCTGCCCTCTTACTGCGAATCTCCCGTGTAGAGCTAAGTCTCCCCAGCAGGCACTAGCCAGGAGTTTTCATTCTTTTTTTTCTATAAAATAATCGCATAAAGTTAGCAGAGGAACTCATCTCCAGGAAAATGCTGAGAGATGCCACGGCGGAATCGAGATCAGAATATCTGGCAGTCTGTATTTGGATTCTTGGAAGTCCTTCAGCGTGGACCTTTATTTTGCAGCCTCAGCAGGTGAATAGTTATTATCAGACTCCCAAGGTTAGGCACAGTCCTTTTCAGAGTCTTAAAGTGGACCTGAACAGGACAGAAAGAAATGTTTAGTCTGTCTAATTCCCCCTCATCTGTGACTAATCACAAGTTGCAATTCGATCTCTCAGTTGTGTCAGCTGTCTGCCTCAGCAGAGCAGCTAATTTGTAAACACAGGATGTTAACCCTATGTCTGCTTCCATGAAAGCAGGAAGTAGACAGACTGCTGATTTATTGCACGATTTGTATCCGCTGTAACAAATTAAGTTAAAATAAATGTCATTTTTATTTTTTACAAAAATATTTAAATGAACAAAAAGAAATAAGTCACAGCAGCAATCAGATGCCACCAACAGAAAGCTCTGTTGGTGGCAAGAAAAGAAGGGCAGACTCATTTGTGTGCTTAGTTGTACAGCCCTGCATCAATCGGTTAAAGCTGCAGTGGCCTGAATTGTAAAAAATGGCCTGGTCACTAGGGGGGTGTAAGCCTGTGGTCTTCAAGTGGTTAAGTTATTTACTGTTTGTGAGGATTAATAACAGGTGCGCTTCAGCTGTAATGTAAATCCAGGCTGGCAGTCTGCACTACAACACCAATGAAACTCATCCAGATTCTGGACGCAAGAGCATCATTCAGTAAACAACAAAAATGTTTTGTTTCTTAAAGAGGAACTGTAGGGAAATTAACAAAACAAATAACATTTCTTATTTTTTTTTTACAAAATTCACTTATAAATGATTTAGTTGGTGTTTGCCCATTATAAAATCTTTCCTATCCCTGATTTATGGTACATTCTGAAATGTATCACTTGTGGTGACGTATTTAGTTCTGCCAGGTGATCTGTACGGAATGAGTCTACTGAGAGTTCTATGCACAGAAGGAGAGTGCTTGCTTGGCAGTTGGAAACAGATGTTATTTCCCACAATGCAACAAGTTCCACAGGCAGGAAACTGTCAGGACCATGGTCATGACATCACACTGTGGGAGGGGTTTTACCACAATATCAGCCACACAGACCCCTCTGATGATCTATCCGAGAAAAGGTAAAGATTTCTTGTGGGAAGGGGGGTATTGGCTACTGATTGGAATGAAGTTCATACCTTGGTTAAAGTTCCTCTTCAACTCCTAGCACTAGTTGCTTTATAAACCAAAGCAAAATGAAGACATACATGTAGACAGATGTGCAAACAGGGTCTCATTACTACCAGCCAAATATGTTCTTCATTGCGCCTGTTCTATTTGGTACAGTGCGCAGTCTCCCAATTACAGGGACTCTCTATCCAGATAGGCTTTAATGAACCCTGACCTTCCAAACTCCCAGTACTAGTGATATTTGTAAACCTTGCCTTTCTAAACTCACACAGGCATACCACATAATGTTAGTCTATGGAGCCCAGAAGCAAGGGAAATAGTAGTACTGCAAAAGTGGCTTGCAAAAGTATTCGGCCCCCTTGAAGTTTTCCACATTTTGTCACATTACTACCACAAACATGAATCAATTTTATTGGAATTTCACGTCAAAGACCAATACAAAGTGGTGTTCATGTGAGAAGGGGAACGAAAATCATACAGGATTCCAAATTGTTGTTTACAAATCAATAACTGCAAAGTGGGGTGTGTGCGTAATTATTCAGCCCCCTTTGGTCTGAGTGCAGTCAGTTGCCCATAGACATTGCCTGATGAGTGCTAATGACTAAATAGAGTGCACCTGTGTGTAATCTAATGTCAGTACAAATACAGCTGCTCTGTGACGGCCTCAGAGGTTGTCTAAGAGAATCTTGGGAGCAACAACACCATGAAGTCCAAAGAACACCCCAGACAGGTCAGGGATCAAGTTATTGAGAAATTGTTCAAGCGATCATTCAGAAATGGAAGGAGTATGGCACAACTGTAAACCTACCAAGACAAGGCTGTCCACCTAAACTCACAGGCCAAACAAGGAGAGCGCTAATCAGAAATGCAGTCAAGAGGCCCATGGTGACTCTGGATGAGCTGCAGGTTGGCTGAATTTTGCTACTATTCTGAATACACTACCCTTATGTTGTAAGTACTTTATTATCTTGCACCCATTTATGGAACTCTGGTTTCCTCTTCAGGGGGTCTATTTGGAACCTCTGTGGTCTATTATTATTGTAACAAGGTACAAATCATTGTATCAGCTTATTTGAAATATAATCCAAATACCAGACGAGCTGCGAACTACAAGACACATTTCAACTAACAGTACTTACTTAGAGTAGGTCCATTCCAGATCGAATCCGTTTCAAACGGAACCGTTTTTGTAAAGAATTTATTTTTCCTTCTCATTTTCTTCAAAAATACCTTTTTTTGCAGCCTACGTTTCCAGTCCGTGGAAACGTATCCCCAGCCCTGGCCATGGGTGGGTGGGGGGCGCCATGCTGGAAGGGGTAGCAGCCAGGATGGGGGGGTTTGCAGCAGGGAAGGGGGTTGTCCGCCCCCCCTCACCTGAGTCCCCCATCCCTCTCCCTCTCCAGCTAGTTTCTGATTAAAATATGATATGAATTGGTACCCTTTTAAAAATAAAAAGTCAGATACTCACCTAAAGTAGCAGTACTCAACCAGTTCGGTCAAATACTGCCACTTCGGCCGCTGAAGGGAGGTTTCGGAAATCTTCGGGAGCACTCGGGCTCCATAGTGCGCATGCGCGAGCGCCCTCTATGACGCACTCGCGCGGGTCTATGACGCACTCGTGCGTGCGTGGTATGGAGCGGCCCGTCTTCGAGAGCCTGAGTGCTCCCGAAGACTTCCGAAGTCCCCCGCGGCAGGGGATTTGAACTGAGGATCCACCGGGCATGGTAGAGGAGAGGGAAGGCTCATTAGGACCGAGCCTTCCCTCTCCTTAGGTGAGTATCTGACTTTTTTTTTTTAAATCAGTACCCATTGGCTTTAAAAATAAATGTAATAAAGCAAGTGGCGAGTGGAGAATTTACTTCCATGCACTCCACCACTCGCCGCATCACTTCCTGTAATGCCGCCCTCTGTACTTAATTGGGCACATACAGGAAGTGACGCTGTGAGCAGTGGAATGCAAGCAAGTGAGAAAGTTCCCCGCTCGCCGCTTGCTTTAATATATTGATTTTTAAAGTATTTGGAACAGATACTAGCTGGAGGGGGAGCGGGGAAGGGGGGACCCACCTCCCTACCATCCGCTGCAAACTCCCGTCCTGACTACTACTCTCTCCAGCATGGCAGCCCCCTCCCCACCACAGGCAGGGCTGGGACACAGAAAACTGATCCGTTTCTGTGTCCAAAAATGCCTGTGTAGAGGGGGATCCATTTTACCATTAATTTTTACTACTCCTGCATGTATCAGGATCCATATGCGGTCCGTGAAAATGCAGCAAATCCGGACCTTCCATTTAGGTTTTGAAAATGGGTCCCCGCAAACGCAGACGGATCTGTTTTTGTTTGGGTAAAGACGGCTGTTATTTTTAACATTGCTATCCGTGGCTCCGGTTTTCATCAGGTTTTAAAAATGGAGCCACGGATATGTTCCCGGACCTAGTGTGGACCTACTCTTATAGGACAATCAGCATCAAAACCAGGAAACCCCTTAAAGAGAACCTGGACTGAAAATAAAAAGTAAAAATAACCATACACAGGTCATACTTACCTCCTGTGTAGTCTACTTCTCAATCTCTTTCTCCTCTCCTGCTTCCCATTTTTCCACTGTGATCAATGGATTTCTCCATGCTCCATTTTAAAAATGGCCATTACCCTCTAACAGCTTCCTGGTCAGCACACTGTTAAACTGTAATATCACCCACTTGAGCCATAGGAAAGCATGGACATTACCTTGCACATCCAATTGTAACTGACAGCTTCTGATGTATAACCGACAGCAACTGGTATGTTTCAGTTCTGACAAAATATTGTCAGAACTGGAAGGGATCACTGCAAGAAGAAAACGGTGAGCTTCTGAGAGGCACTGACGGTGAGGTTAGTGTGTAATATTAATTTGCAGCTACAGCATATGTTTATTTTAAATAATTCTCCTTGCTTCAGGTTCCCTTTAAAGGAAGACTCGATCAATCTATTTTGGTACCATTGGAGCTTGCATGCTGCATAATGAAACCATCTAGTAAGTAGAGTTGGGCCGAACCTCCGATTTTAGGTTCGCGAACCGGGTTCGCGAACTTCCGCGGAAGGTTCGGTTCGTGTTAAAGTTCGCAAACCGCAATAGACTTCAATGGGGATGCGAACTTTGAAAAAAAAAAAAATTATGCTTGCCACAAAAGTGATGGAAAAGATGTTTCAAGGGGTCTAACACCTGGAGGGGGGCATGGCGGAGTGGGATACACGCCAAAAGTCCCCGGGAAAAATCTGGATTTGACGCAAAGCAGCGTTTTAAGGGCAGAAATCATATTGAATGCTAAATGACAGGCCTAAAGTGCTTTAAAACATCTTGCATGTGTATACATCAATCAGGTAGTGTAATTAAGGTACTGCTTCACACTGACACACCAAACTGTTCACTGAACAGAACAGGAATGCAGTGGCGGGTTCACTGAACAGAACAGGTATGCAGTGGCAGGTTCACTGAACAGGTATGCAGTGGTGGGTTCCCACTACAGGTATGCAGTGGTGGGTTCACAGAACAGGTATGCAGTGGTGGGTTCACAGAACAGGTATGCAGTGGTGGATTCACAGAACAGGTATGCAGTGGTGGGTTCACAGTACAGGTATGCAGTGGTGGGTTCACAGAACAGGTATGCAGTGGTGGGTTCACAGTACAGGTATGCAGTGGTGGGTTCACAGAACAGGTATGCAGTGGTGGGTTCACAGAACAGGTATGCAGTGGTGGGTTCACAGAACAGGTATGCAGCCAGGGACAAGCTAAGCCTAACTAATCTTTCCCTATGAGAGAGAGTGTGCAGCAGCTCGCCCTACTCTCACTAATGCAGGCACACGAGTGACCGTAATGGTCGCCGCTGCCTGCCTTTTAGTAGGGGGGAGTGGCTCCAGGGGCTAGTGTAGCCTAATTGGCTACACTGTGCCTGCTGACTGTGATGTAGAGGGTCAAAGTTGACCCTCCATGGTGCATTATGGGGCGAACCGAACTTCCGCAAAGGTTCGCCAGCGGGACGCGAACGCGAACCACGGAAGTTCGCATGGAACCGTTCGCAGGCGAACCGTTCGGCCCAACTCTAATCACCAACAGCCAAAGTCTCTCATAAGTCTGAAGATTGTAGTCTGGCCATAGTTGTTTGTGGACCTGCTATCTAAAGATGTACATTTGGAAGCCTGTGGCTGGCCTTACTGTAATATGTGTCTGGATTTTTAATCAAGCTGTATAATAATAAAACCTCAAAGATAACTATTAAGTCATATTTGAAGGTGTCAGTACTTGTGGTCACTGGGTGAATGCACCGCATGATCAGGACCACCATAAAGGATCACTGCAAAGTACACCTATAGGGAAACAAACAGACTACTTACATTAACTCATTAGGCTAGATTCTTTACTATAATGCTTTACTCTAGATTGTAAGCCTTTGGGCAGGGTCCTCCTCCTTTTGTGTCCTACCTGATCTTGCACCTCCATTACTGTGAACCCATGTTATGCATCTGAGTGAACCTAACTTGCCTAATCTCCATGCTCCCCTCCAGTGACTGACTAAGCATTACCTGGTACTCACACTATGGTGTGTGATCTGGTTTTCTTGTATTCCTGTATTGTCATCAGTGGCATAGCTAAGGAGCTGTGGGCCCCGATGCAAGTTTTACATCGGGCCCCCAAAGCACTCTATACATAACAAGTGATCGTCGGCGCACCATAACCCGCCAATGAAAACTACAGTGTCAGAGGTGCAAGAAGAGGATGGGGAACAGTTTGTTAATGATTACCACTATTCAAAGTACCTATAGAAGTGATTATTATGAGCACAGGACCAATAGAGAGCCAATACTGTAGTTGTGGGAGAGCCCTATGAGGCCCCTCTGGCCCAAGGGCCCCGATGCGGTCGCTACCTCTGCACCCCCTATTGCTACACCCCTGATTGTCATATTGCTGTATATCACCCCTAAATATTGTCTGTAACCTAAATTAATGTTCAGCGCTGCGTAATATGTTGGCGCTTTATAAATACAATAAATAAATAAATAATAAATAAATAATGCTGACCCTCCAGACATAATACCTTCAGCCACCTGGTAAAAGTATGGATGATGTATATATTTTTCAACTGTGTTATGTATCTAGAAAGGCTAAATCTTGTTACTGCTCGGCACAGACAGTGGGGAGGCAGCCAAGGTACCTGAGTGCAGCTGGTGCCATGCTCACACTTGACATAGTTACATAGTTATTTTGGTTGAAAAAAGACATACTGTACGTCAGGGGTGCAGCTAAGGTTTTTGTGGCCCCAAGCAAAAAATGGGTATAAGTGGGTGTGACCATGACATGTGGGTGAAGCGGGAGGGCAGATTGGGGCGGAGCTATTTGCGGGGAAAAATGGATGTGGCGCCGAGAGATGGGCGTGGCCATGACATTGTATGGGCGGAGCTTAACCATAGCACAGCAAATATAGCCAACTATGACCATTAAATAATAAATGCAGCAACAGTTACCCCAGGCACCAGAAAATAAAAACGCAGTTTGTGCAACATTTCAGCAGAAAACAAATGCAATTTGTGCAACATTTTAACAGAAATCAAACGCAATTTGTGCCACATTTCAGCAGAAAACAAACGCAATTTGGGCCACATTTCAGCAGAAATCAAATGCAATTTGGCCCACATTTCAGCAGAAAACAAACGCAATTTGGGCCACATTTCAGCAGAAATCAAACGCAATTTGGCCCACATTTCAGCAGAAATCAAACGCAATTTGGGTCACATTTCAGCAGAAATCAAATGCAATTTGGGCCACATTTCAGCAGAAATCAAACGCAATTAGGGCACATTTTCAGCAGAAATCAAAAGCAATTAGGGCACATTTTCAGCAGAAATCAAACGCAATTAGGGCACATTTTCAGCAGAAATCAAACGCAATTAGGGCACATTTTCAGCAGAAATCACACGCAATTAGGGCACATTTTCAGCAGATATCAAACGCAATAAGGGCACATTTTCAGCAGATATCAAACGCAATTAGGGCTGCAAAAAGAAAATAATTTATTCACCTGACACTGGCAGAAGTCTTCTCTCCCCGTCTCCCGGCCGGCTCCTCAGGCGCGCAGTTCCCACGGAGCTCCCTCCCTCCTCCAATCTCCTGCGCTGATTGATTGCAGGGCTACTGGAAGATGGCCACCCGAAGCCCTGTACTGGAGACATAAATAGTCTCCAGAGCAGGGCTTAGGCGGCGGCCATCTTCCTGTAGCCCTGCTCTGCTCTGCCAGCCCTGCGGGCCTGCGGGAAAACAGTAACCGACGTCATGGAGCCGCCGAGGCCCCTAAGACCTTGAGGCCCCAAGCGGCCACTTGGTCTGCTTGGTGCCTCGCGGCGCCCCTGCTGTACGTCCATCGAGTTCAACCAGAGAACAAAGTACAATACCAGCCTGCTCCCTGAAATATCCCTGTTGATCCAGAGGAAGGCAAAAAAACCCTTACAAGGCATGGTCCAATTAGCCCCAAAAGGGAAAAAAATTCCTTCCCGACTCCAGATATGTAACGATTGTGGAACTTTCCCCGTGATCAGCGCACAACGCGTGCGCTGACACGGCGGAAATCCTCCACAAGCGTATAATTTGCAGGAACCCAGCAAAAGGTGCTACGCACCCGTAGAGGGAAAATTCCTGTCGGCAGATGGCGCTGGGGAGTGCAGAGGAACCAATCCTCTGTACCTCCACAAATGCCAGACAGGAATTGTACAAAACGCAGAACGCAATCGCAAGAGAGGCGATTGCGAATGAGAATGAGCAAAGGGACAGGTTGTATGTGTGTGTGCCAATCCAGTCGCCACCCCGCAACCGCACACACACAACAGCAGATATGAAATAGGAACGCGATCGCGAGAGGTGCGATCGCCAGACAAGACACAAGGCAGATCAGAACAGAATACGAGGTTAGCAAAGGCACAGCGATTAATACAATGAGGAGATACGGAAAATAACAAATGCTAGCTAACCGCGAACACCGCACTCATTCGCAACAGTGCACGCGGTTATGCGCGGTCTCCACGTGATAAGCACAATAGAGACAAGCACGCCTAACTAACCATTAACAGACAAACATGAAACAGAGGACGCGAGCGCTTGCTTAACGGTTACCTCACCGAGCCTCCAGCAAGCATAGCAGACAGACACACGAAAACAGGGACAAGCGAGAGATAGGATCCACAGCACTAGCGAAAAGTGGCTAGCGCGATCCAAGTACAGAGTAGCAGAACAGAAGGATCCCCAGCGCCAGCGAAAAGTGGCCAGCGCGATCCCAGAAGACAGAACAGAAGGATCCCCAGCGCTAGCGAAAAGTAGCTAGTGCGATCCCAGGAGACAGAACTGAAGGATCCCCAGCGCTAGCAAAAAGTAGCTAGTGCGATCCCAGGAGACAGAACAGAAGAGATAGCTGGTAGCAACCGCTGCACCAGCTATACTCCAAGAACAGAGATCAGAACCATTTCCTGTCAACCACCATAGGGACAGGACAATGGCAAACAGGCAAGACAAGACAGAACAGGCAATACAGATAATACAATCCTAACAGCACTAGGGAAATCTGCCTAGCGCAGACTTAGGAATTACTCTAAGCTGATGTTCAAACAGAGAGCAAGGCTGACACCCCACCAGGAGTGTTACATAGGACGAAATCCTTATGAACAGCGAAGCATTGTGGGAAAGACATAGTACTTATAGTACACGCCTCCAATGAATGTGGCCAGGCAATTTGCATGCCAACATATGCAAATTCCTCTGCAAGCACAAGCTGCAAAACTGACAGAAGCTCTTCATTCCAGAGTCCTGCAGCATGCAAACCTACACAATGGTCAAAAGGCTGGCTGCCTGCACAGGCAGCTGAGCAAATCATCACAGTACCCCCCCCCCCCCCCTCCAGGGTCGAATTCCAGACGACCCTCAAAACTGCTATTAGCAACAGACTCAAACTGAAGACTCATGAAGGTCGGGGCAGCCCGACAAGGTCCAATTCCAGAGTCAGTCCACCCGAAACCGACCTCATCGGAAACAGAAGCCACCGAAACATGCCCATCAGTACTACCAGTCTCAGTATAACACCCATCAGGACTGTGACCGCCAGAGAAGAAGCCATCGACACCCTCCAGACAATACCCACCACCTTCCAAGTAGTGTTGGGCGAACATCTAGATGTTCGGGTTCGGGCCAAACAGGCCGAACATGGCCACGATGTTCGGGTGTTCGACCCGAACTCCGAACATAATGGAAGTCAATGGGGACCCGAACTTTTGTGCTTTGTAAAGCCTCCTTACATGCTACATACCCTAAATTTACAGGGTATGTGCACCTTGGGAGTGGGTACAAGAGGAAAAAAAAATTAGCAAAAAGAGCTTATAGTTTTTGAGAAAATCGATTTTAAAGTTTCAAAGGGAAAACTGTCTTTTAAATGCGGGAAATGTCTGTTTTCTTTGCACAGGTAACATGCTTTTTGTCGGCATGCAGTCATAAATGTAATACATATAAGAGGTTCCAGGAAAAGGGACCGGTAACGCTAACCCAGCAGCAGCACACGTGATGGAACAGGAGGAGGGTGGCGCAGGAGGAGAAGGCCACGCTTTGAGACACAACAACCCAGGCCTTGCATGAGAACAAGAAGCGTGCGGATAGCAATTTGCATTTTGTCGCCATGCAGTCATAAATGTAATACAGATGAGAGGTTCAATAAACAGGGACCGGAAACACTAACCCATCACAGATGTTCATTGTTCATGTTACTTGGTTGGGGTCCGGGAGTGTTGCGTAGTCATTTCCAATCCAGGATTGATTCATTTTAATTTGAGTCAGACGGTCTGCATTTTCTGTGGAGAGGCGGATACGCCGCCGATCTGTGACGATGCCTCCGGCAGCACTGAAACAGCGTTCCGACATAACGCTGGCTGCCGGGCAAGCCAGCACCTCTATTGCGTACATTGCCAGTTTGTGCCAGGTGTCTAGCTTCGATACCCAATAGTTGAAGGGTGCAGATGGATTGTTCAACACAGCTACGCCATCTGACATGTAGTCCTTGACCATCTTCTCCAGGCGATCGGTGTTGGAGGTGGATCTGCACGCTTGCTGTTCTGTGTGCTGCTGCATGGGTGTCAGAAAATGTTCCCACTCCAAGGACACTGCCGATACCATTCCCTTTTGGGCACTAGCTGCGGCTTGTGTTGTTTGCTGCCCTCCTGGTCGTCCTGGGTTTGCGGAAGTCAGTCTGTCGGCGTACAACTGGCTAGAGGAGGGGGAGGATGTCAATCTCCTCTCTAAAGTCTCCACAAGGGCCTGCTGGTATTCTTCCATTTTGACCTGTCTGGCTCTTTCTTCAAGCAGTTTTGGAACATTGTGTTTGTACCGTGGATCCAGAAGGGTATAAACCCAGTAATTGGTGTTGTCCAGAATGCGCACAATGCGTGGGTCGCGTTCAATGCAGTCCTAGGCCGAAGAGGTCATAGCCTAGGGTCACAAAACCTGTTTATTGGGCAATTTCAATGGTGGCGAGTCTGACGTACATAAATCGCAGCAATGGCCGTTAGCAACGTCTGAATCTCACGAAATGTCTCATGCAGGTAGAAGACATATTGTTAGACTTGGGCTCCAAAGATGGGTTCCCTACATCTCTGCAAACCAGAGTTACAGGGCTCCAAATTTGGTAAAATCCCCCATAGGCTTTCATTGGGCCTCCTATTTACAGTTCCAAAATCTCACATCTTTTCAAAGGGCAATTACTCAGCAGTGGCAAATTTTCTAGCATTGTAGGGACCCTTAGGGGGAACATGACTGGTGAGTTTCGGGCCCCTAGGCCAAAGAGGTCATAGCCTAGGGTCACAAAAACCTGTTTATTTGGGCTATTTCAATGGTAGTGATGGTGGCGTACATAAATCTCAGCCATGGCCGTTAGCAACGTCTGAATCTCACGAAATGTCTCATGCAGGTAGAAGACATATTGTTAGACTTGGATTCCAAAGATGGGGTCCCTACATCTCTGCAAACCAGAGTTACAGGGGTCCAAAATTGGTAAAATCCCCTATAGGATTTCATTGCCTCCCTATTTCACTTTCCAAAATCTCACATCTTTTCAAAGGGCAATGGCTCAGCAGTACCAAATTTTCTAGCATTGTAGGGACCCTTAGGGGGAACATGACTGGTGAGTTTCGGGCCCCTAGGCCGAAGAGGTCATAGCCTAGGGTCACAAAAACCTGTTTATTTGGGCAATTTCAATGGTAGTGATGGTGGCGTACATAAATCGCAGCAATGGCCGTTAGCAAAGTCTGAATCTCACGAAATGTCTCATGCAGGTAGAAAACATATTGTTAGACTTGGATTCCAAAGATGGGGTCCCTACATCTCTGCAAACCAGAGTTACAGGGGTCCAAAATTGGTAAAATCCCCCATAGGATTTCATTGCCTCCCTATTTCACTTTCCAAAATCTCACATCTTTTCAAAGGGCAATGGCTCAGCAGTACCAAATTTTCTAGCATTGTAGGGACCCTTAGGGGGAACATGACTGGTGAGTTTCGGGCCCCTAGGCCGAAGAGGTCATAGCCTAGGGTCACAAAAACCTGTTTATTTGGGCTATTTCAATGGTAGTGATGGTGACGTACATAAATCGCAGCAATGGCCGTTAGCAAAGTCTGAATCTCACGAAATGTCTCTTGCAGGTAGAAGACATATTGTTAGACTTGGATTCCAAAGATGGGGTCCCTACATCTCTGCAAACCAGAGTTACAGGGGTCCAAAATTGGTAAAATCCCCCATAGGATTTCATTGCCTCCCTATTTCACTTTCCAAAATCTCACATCTTTTCAAAGGGCAATGGCTCAGCAGTACCAAATTTTCTAGCATTGTAGGGACCCTTAGGGGGAACATGACTGGTGAGTTTCGGGCCCCTAGGCCGAAGAGGTCATAGCCTAGGGTCACAAAAACCTGTTTATTTGGGCTATTTCAATGGTAGTGATGGTGGCGTACATAAATCGCAGCAATGGCCGTTAGCAAAGTCTGAATCTCACGAAATGTCTCATGCAGGTAGAAGACATATTGTTAGACTTGGATTCCAAAGATGGGGTCCCTACATCTCTGCAAACCAGAGTTACAGGGGTCCAAAATTGGTAAAATCCCCCATAGGATTTCATTGCCTCCCTATTTCACTTTCCAAAATCTCACATCTTTTCAAAGGGCAATGGCTCAGCAGTACCAAATTTTCTAGCATTGTAGGGACCCTTAGGGGGAACATGACTGGTGAGTTTCGGGCCCCTAGGCCAAAGAGGTCATAGCCTAGGGTCACAAAAACCTGTTTATTTGGGCAATTTCAATGGTAGTGATGCTGACGTACATAAATCGCAGCCATGGCCGTTAGCAACGTCTGAATTTCACGAAATGTCTCATGCAGGTAGAAGACATATTGTTAGACTTGGATTCCAAAGATGGGGTCCCTACATCTCTGCAAACCAGAGTTACAGGGGTCCAAAATTGGTAAAATCCCCCATAGGCTTTCATTGCCTCCCTATTTCACTTTCCAAAATCTCACATCTTTTCAAAGGGGAATTGCTCAGCAGTGGCAAATTTTCTAGCATTGTAGGGACCCTTAGGGGGAACATGACTGGTGAGTTTCGGGCCCCTAGGCCGAAGAGGTCATAGCCTAGGGTCACAAAAACCTGTTTATTTGGGCAATTTCATTGGTAGTGATGCTGACATACATAAATCTCGCCATGGCCGTTAGCAACGTCTGAATTTCACGAAATGTCTCATGCAGGTAGAAGACATATTGTTAGACTTGGATTCCAAAGATGGGGTCCCTACATCTTTGCAAACCAGAGTTACAGGGGTCCAAAATTGGTAAAATCCCCCATAGGCTTTCATTGCCTCCCTATTTCACTTTCCAAAATCTCACATCTTTTCAAAGGGCAATGGCTCAGCAGTGGCTAATTTTCTAGCATTGTAGGGACCCTTAGGGAAAACATGACTGGTGAGTTTCGGGCCCCTAGGCCGAAGAGGTCATAGCCTAGGGTCACAAAAACCTGTTTATTTGGGCTATTTCAATGGTAGTGATGCTAACGTACATAAATCTCAGCCATGGCCTTTAGCAACGTCTGAATTTCACGAAATGTCTCATGCAGGTAGAAGACATATTGTTAGACTTGGATTCCAAAGATGGGGTCCCTACATCTCTGCAAACCAGAGTTACAGGGGTCCAAAATTGGTAAAATCCCCAATAGGCTTTCATTGCCTCCCTATTTCACTTTCCAAAATCTCACATCTTTTCAAAGGGCAATTGCTCAGCAGTGGCAAATTTTCTAGCATTGTAGGGACCCTTAGGGGGAACGTGACTGGTGAGTTTCGGGCCCCTAGGCCAAAGAGGTCATAGCCTAGGGTCACAAAAACCTGTTTATTTGGGCTATTTCAATGGTAGTGATGCTGACGTACATAAATCTCAGCCATGGCCGTTAGCAACGTCTGAATTTCACGAAATGTCTCATGCAGGTAGAAGACATATTGTTAGACTTGGATTCCAAAGATGGGGTCCCTACATCTCTGCAAACCAGAGTTACAGGGGTGCAAAATTGGTAAAATCCCCCATAGGCTTTCATTGCCTCCCTATTTCACTTTCCAAAATCTCACATCTTTTCAAAGGGCAATTGCTCAGCAGTGGCAAATTTTCTAGCATTGTAGGGACCCTTAGGGAAAACATGACTGGTGAGTTTCGGGCCCCTAGGCCGAAGAGGTCATAGCCTAGGGTCACAAAAACCTGTTTATTTGGGCTATTTCAATGGTAGTGATGCTAACGTACATAAATCTCAGCCATGGCCGTTAGCAACGTCTGAATTTCACGAAATGTCTCATGCAGGTAGAAGACATATTGTTAGACTTGGATTCCAAAGATGGGGTCCCTACATCTCTGCAAACCAGAGTTACAGGGTTCCAAAATTGGTAAAATCTCCCATAGGCTTTCATTGCCTCCCTATTTCACTTTCCAAAATCTCACATCTTTTCAAAGGGCAATTGCTCAGCAGTGGCAAATTTTCTAGCATTGTAGGGACCCTTAGGGGGAACGTGACTGGTGAGTTTCGGGCCCCTAGGCCAAAGAGGTCATAGCCTAGGGTCACAAAAACCTGTTTATTTGGGCAATTTCAATGGTAGTGATGCTGACGTACATAAATCTCAGCCATGGCCGTTAGCAACGTCTGAATTTCACGAAATGTCTCATGCAGGTAGAAGACATATTGTTAGACTTGGATTCCAAAGATGGGGTCCCTACATCTCTGCAAACCAGAGTTACAGGGGTGCAAAATTGGTAAAATCCCCCATAGGCTTTCATTGCCTCCCTATTTCACTTTCCAAAATCTCACATCTTTTCAAAGGGCAATGGCTCAGCAGTACCAAATTTTCTAGCATTGTAGGGACTCTTAGGGGGATCATGACTGGTGAGTTTTGCCACTGCTGAGCCATTGCCCTTTGAAATGGTGTGAAATTTTGGAACGGTAAATAGTAGGCCCAATGAAAGCCTATGGGGGATTTTACCAATTTTGGAGCCCTGTAACTCTGGTTTGCAGAGATATAGAGACCCCATCTTTGGAATCCAAGTCTAACAATATGTCTTCTACCTGCATGAGACATTTCGTGAGATTCAGACGTTGCTAACGGCCATTGCAGCGATTTATGTACGTCAGACTCGCCACCATTGAAATTGCCCAAATAAACAGGTTTTTGTGACCCTAGACTATGACCTCTTCGGCCTAGGGGCCCAAAACTCACCAGTCATGTTCCCCCTAAGGGTCCCTACAATGCTAGAAAACTTGCCACTGCTGAGCAATTGCCCTTTGAAAAGATGTGAGATTTTGGAAAGTGAAATAGGGAGGCAATGAAAGCCTATGGGGGATTTTACCAATTTTGGACCCCTGTATCTCTGGTTTGCAGAGATGTAGGGACCCCATCTTTGGAATCCAAATCTAACAATATGTCTTCTACCTGCATGAGACATTTCGTGAAATTCAGACGTTGCTAACGGCCATGGCTGAGATTTATGTACGTCAGCATCACTACCATTGAAATTGCCCAAATAAACAGGTTTTTGTGACCCTAGGCTATGACCTCTTCGGCCTAGGGGCCCGAAACTCACCAGTCATGTTCCCCCTGAGGGTCCCTACAATGCTAGAAAATTTGCCACTGCTGAGCAATTGCCCTTTGAAAAGATGTGAGATTTTGGAAAGTGAAATAGGGAGGCAATGAAAGCCTATGGGGGATTTTACCAATTTTGGACCCCTGTAACTCTGGTTTGCAGAGATGTAGGGACCCCATCTTTGGAATCCAAGTCTAACAATATGTCTTCTACCTGCATGAGACATTTCGTGAAATTCAGACGTTGCTAACGGCCATGGCTGAGATTTATGTACGTCAGCATCACTACCATTGAAATTGCCCAAATAAACAGGTTTTTGTGACCCTAGGCTATGACCTCTTCGGCCTAGGGGCCCGAAACTCACCAGTTATGATCCCCCTAACAGTTCCTACAATGCTAGAAAATTTGCCACTGCTGAGCAATTGCCCTTTGAAAAGATGTGAGATTTTGGAACTGTAAATAGGAGGCCCAATGAAAGCCTATGGGGGATTTTTCCAAATTTGGAGCCCTGTAACTCTGGTTTGCAGAGATGTAGGGAACCCATCTTTGGAGCCCAAGTCTAACAATATGTCTTCTACCTGCATGAGACATTTCGTGAGATTCAGACGTTGCTAACGGCCATTGCTGCGATTTATGTACGTCAGACTCGTCACCATTGAAATTGCCCAAATAAACAGTTTTTTGTGACCCTAGGCTATGACCTCTTCGGCCTAGGGGCCCGAAACTCACCAGTCATGTTCCCCCTAAGGGTCCCTACAATGCTAGAAAATTTGCCACTGCTGAGCAATTGCCCTTTGAAAAGATGTGAGATTTTGGAAAGTGAAATAGGGAGGCAATGAAAGCCTATGGGGGATTTTACCAATTTTGGACCCCTGTAACTCTGGTTTGCAGAGATGTAGGGACCCCATCTTGGAATCCAAGTCTAACAATATGTCTTCTACCTGCATGAGACATTTCGTGAAATTCAGACGTTGCTAACGGCCATGGCTGAGATTTATGTACGTCAGCATCACTACCATTGAAATTGCCCAAATAAACAGGTTTTTGTGACCCTAGGCTATGACCTCTTCGGCCTAGGACTGCATTGAACGCGACCCACGCATTGTGCGCATTCTGGACAACACCAATTACTGGGTTTATACCCTTCTGGATCCACGGTACAAACACAATGTTCCAAAACTGCTTGAAGAAAGAGTCAGACAGGTCAAAATGGAAGAATACCAGCAGGCCCTTGTGGAGACTTTAGAGAGGAGATTGACATCCTCCCTCTCCTCTAGCCAGTTGTACGCCGACAGACTGACTTCCGCAAACCCAGGACGACCAGGAGGGCAGCAAACAATACAAGCCGCAGCTAGTGCCCAAAAGGGAATGGTATCGGCAGTGTCCTTGGAGTGGGAACATTTTCTGACACCCATGCAGCAGCACACAGAACAGCAAGCGTGCAGATCCACCTCCAACACCGATCGCCTGGAGAAGATGGTCAAGGACTACATGTCAGATGGCATAGCTGTGTTGAACAATCCATCTGCACCCTTCAACTATTGGGTATCGAAGCTAGACACCTGGCATGAACTGGCAATGTACGCAATAGAGGTGCTGGCTTGCCCGGCAGCCAGCGTTATGTCGGAACGCTGTTTCAGTGCTGCCAGAGGCATCGTCACAGATCGGCGTATCCGCCTCTCCACAGAAAATGCAGACCGTCTGACTCAAATTAAAATGAATCAATCCTGGATTGGAAACGACTACGCAACACTCCCGGACCCCAACCAAGTAACATGAACAATGAACATCTGTGATGGGTTAGCGTTTCCGGTCCCTGTTTATTGAACCTCTCATCTGTATTACATTTATGACTGCATGGCGACAAAATGCAAATTGCTATCCGCACGCTTCTTGTCCTCATGCAAGGCCTGGGTTGTTGTGTCTCAAAGCGTGGCCTTCTCCTCCTGCGCCGCCCTCCTCCTGTTCCATCACGTGTCCTGCTGCTGGGTTAGCGTTACCGGTCCCTTTTCCTGGAACCTCTCATCTGTATTACATTTATGACTGCATGGCGACAAAATGCAAACTGCTATCCGCACGCTTCTTGTCCTCATGCAAGGCCTGGGTTGTTGTGTCTCAAAGCGTGGCCTTCTCCTCCTGCGCCGCCCTCCTCCTGTTCCATCACGTGTGCTGCTGCTGGGTTAGCGTTACCGGTCCCTTTTCCTGGAACCTCTCATCTGTATTACATTTATGACTGCATGCCGACAAAATGCAAATTGCTATCCGCACTCTTCTTGTCCTCATGCAAGGCCTGGGTTGTTGTGTCTCAAAGTGTGGCCTTCTCCTCCTGCGCCGCCCTCCTCCTGTTCCATCACGTGTGCTGCTGCTGGGTTAGCGTTACCGGTCCCTTTTCCTGGAACCTCTTATCTGTATTACATTTATGACTGCATGCCGACAAAAGCATGTTACCTGTGCAAAGAAAACAGACATTTCCCGCATTTAAAAGACAGTTTTCCCTTTGAAACTTTAAAATCGATTTTCTCAAAAACTATAAGCTCTTTTTGCTAATTTTTTTTTCCTCTTGTACCCACTCCCAAGGTGCACATACCCTGTAAATGTGGGGTATGTAGCATGTAAGGAGGCTTTACAAAGCACGAAAGTTCGGGTCCCCATTGACTTCCATTATGTTCGGAGTTCGGCTCGAACACCCGAACATCGCGGCCATGTTCGGCCCTAACCCGAACATCTAGATGTTCGCCCAACACTACACGTGACCCGTTCGGCCAATCACAGCGCTAGCCGAACGGTCGGGTAACGTTCGGCCATGCGCTCTTAGTTCGGCCATATGGCCGAACGCCATCAGGTGTTCGGCCGAACTCGAACATCACCCGAACAGGGTGATGTTCTGCAGAACCCGAACAGTGCGAACACTGTTCGCCCAACACTACTGATGACCTTTGCGCGGTGCGGCAAAAATGGGTGTGGCTACAACCTGCGGCGTGTGAAAACATGGGCGTGGTCATGACCAGATGAGGGCGGGGCTAACTGTGATTTAAAGTGAACCCAGGGTGAGAGTGATATGGTGGCTGCCATATTTATTTCCTTTTAAACAATACTATTTGCCTGGTAGCCCTGCTGATCTATTTGGCTGTAGTAGTGAACTGAATTACACCAGAAACAAGCATGCAGCTAATCTTGTCAGTTCTGAATTTTCAGAAACCCCTGACCTGCTGCATGCTTGTTCAGGGTCTATGGTTGAAAGAATTAGAGGCAGAGGACCAACACGGCAGCCAGGCAGCTGGTATTGCTGAAAAGTAGATAAATATGGCAGCCTCATTATTATTCTCACCTGCACAATCGTTATCAGATATGACCCCAATACGCACAATCGTTATCAGATATGACCCCAATATGCACAATCGTTATCAGATGTGACCCCAATATGCACAATCGTTATCAGATATGACCCCAATATGCACAATCCTTATCAGATATGACCCCAATATGCACAATCCTTATCAGATATGATCCCAATATGCACAATGCTCAGCAGTTCTGACCCCAATATGCACAATGCTCAGCAGTTCTGACCCCAATATGCACAATGCTCAGCAGTTCTGACCCCAATATGCACAATGCTCAGCAGTTCTGACCCCAGTATGCACAATGCTCAGCTGATCTGACCCCAATATGCACAATGCTCAGCAGATCTGACCACAATCAGCAGCACCACCTGAAAAAGAATAGAAAAACCCATTTACTCACCTAGTCAGAAGACCTCCTGGCCTGACCTCCTCCTCTTCCGACCTCCTTGTGGCGCGCAGCTCCCACGATCCTCTTCCTTCAGTGACTTCCTGCCTGCAGCTTGCATTACCCGGCGTGCAGGGCTACGGGAAAATGGCTGCCCGAAGCCCTGCACTGCAGACTCCAAGGGCCTGATTCACAAAGCGGTGCTAACAGTTAGCACCCTGGTGAAAAGCCCTTTATCACGCCTAAACTCTGTTTAGGCATGATAAGTTAAGGTGTGATAAGTTTAGGTGTGATAAGTTTTTAGGTGTGATAAGTTTAAGCACCAACTGGGTTAGCACCGCAGTGCACAGCTGATCAAAAGTTTTGCGCTAGCAAAGTCTGGTGCACTTTGCATAGAGTTTAATGGTGCTGCTTTGCGTGCAGGACTTTGCATGCAATCTAAACTTATCTAAACTTAGCATGCCTAAACTTATCATGCCTAAACTTAGCATGCCTAAACTGAGTTTAGGCATGATAAAAATGGTTATCACGCCTAAAGTCTCTAACTGGGTTAGCACCGCTTTGTGAATCGAGCCCCAAGTCTGCAGAGCAGGGCTTCAGGCGGCCATCTTACTGTAGCCCTGCTCTGCTGCTTCGCTGTGAACTGACTCGGCGTCTCTTAGATGCCTGAAGTCAGTTCAGGCCAGGGGGTGCTTTGGGGGTGCTTGGACAATTCTAGGGGATGCTTGAGCACCCCCAAACACCCCCCTGGCGCCGCCACTGTTTTTCAGTAAATTGTATAATGAAAATACAGTACAGGCATCTCACAATAAATAAAAGAAAAGTTTGGTGTGCAACACCAGATTGTATTATTACACTTATTTGCACAGTATGAGCATTAAAGGAAACCTGTAATGACTTAAAACAATGTGTTTCACTTACCTGGGGTTTCTGCCTGCCCCCTGCAGCCGCCCTGTGTCTGCACCGTACTGGAACTATCATCCAGTACCATGCCGTGGCTCAGTTTCGTTATCGCAAGTCGATGGCCACTGCGCCTGTTTGGCCCTGGCCATGCACATCCATGTTCCCCTCGCTGGAAGCGTCCTGCGCAGGCGCAGTAAGAGGTTTTCCCGTACTGTGCAGGACTCTCCCGGCGACGGTAGCATGAACAAGGAGGGCATGGCCAAGGTCGAACAGGAGCAGTGGCTGACTTGCAAAAACGAAAGTTAACTGTGGCGGGGGACTGGAGGCTCATTCAGAGACGGGGACAGGGTGGCTGCAGGGAGGCTGGCAGAAGCCCCAGGTAAGTGAAACACATTTTTTTTAAACATTACAGGTTTCTTTTCATTTTGGTTTGATTTCCATATAATTAGCAGCCAGCAGTTTGTGTGTGACGTGCAGCCCTGCCTGTCAGGGCTCTGCAATATGTCACATACACAGCACCGTAAGAAATTCTGTGTCATCTGCTCCTGGCTGCAGAGGTCGTATAGCCCTGGAGCACATGACACCTCTCTCCCTGAAACACAATGATTTTATACCTGGCTGGGGGAGAAGACGCTGTCCTGAGCAGAGTATGCAGCTCTCTCTCTCCCATAGCTGCTTCTTCTTGTTCTGGTTGTCTGCACGGAGTTAGTGGGGGCAGGCTCCGTCAGCTGGCTGCCTCTCTCTCATTGGCTGGAGGGAGGTACCGGCAGAAAAAAGAATGCCGCTGATTGGAGGGCGGGGGAAAGAAGGCTTTGATCCTTCTCACTGTGTGCCCGCTCTGCCTGTGTAGCTGCGGTGCACATAAGATAGAATAATAATCACGGGAAGTGATTTATTCTGAGGGACATCTGTCAAAGGACTTAAGACAGGGTAAACTTTTGGCGGAGCAGTGCGGGGCCGCTAGTATGGCTACGGGCCAACTTTCAAAGCACTGCAGGCCACTTGTAATGTTAATTTTAAAAAAACAACCGCGGGCCAAGTTTTCTGGTGCTGCGGGCAGTGGCGGCGCCAGGGGGGTGCTTGGGGGTGCTCAGGCACCCCCTAAATTTGTCCAAGCATCCCCAAAGAACCCCCTGGCGTGAACTGACTTCAGGCGTCTAAGAGACACCGAGTCAGTTCACAGCGGCAGCCCGAAGCAGCAGGTCTACGGTAAGATGGCCGCCCGAAGCACTGCTCTGCAAACTTGGAGTCTGCAGTGCAGGGCTTCGGGCGGCCATTTTCTCGAAGCCCTGTGAGCGCGGGAGGAGGAGGAAGGCAGCCCGCAGCATGATGGCCAGTGACAAGCCGCTGGCGGACGCCCCCGGGCTTCGGGCTCCTCCATGGTGCTGCCCGGAGGGGTCATCAACCCGTCTGTCCCCATCCGCAACATGAGGATGAAATTCGCCATCCTCGTCGGCCTCATCCAGGTCGGGGAAGTCAGCAACAGGGACATTGTGGAGAATGTGCTCAACCTGGTAAGAAGATGTCTGTGCAGAGCTGCTGCCTGGCACCAGCAGATCCAGGGAAAGCTGGCTGCCTGTGTTGCACACACCATAGTGATTGGGGCTGCCTGCCTGGCACCAGCAGATCCAGCGAGGGCTGCCTGCCTGTGTTACCCACACTATAGAGATATGGGGGCTGCCTGTCTGTCACCAACAGCAGGGCCGGTTCAAGTAACAATGGGACCCTAGGGCAAAATTAGCCTGGGGGCCCCCCAACAGACACCCCCCGACCAAAAAGCGTCATTAGAAGCCCTTTGTTGCAGCCAAACTTCCCCCCTGGGCCCCTGAGCTGGCTGCTGACCCTCCCCCAATCACCTCCCAACTTAACAGCCCTTTCCAGAGTCCCTGGGGAGAAACAGTTAAGATGGGGAGGGACATCTTGGGGGCCCCTACAGGCTCTGGGGCCCTGGGGCAGCTGCCTATTTTTTCCTATGGTAGCTCCGGCCCTGACCAGCAGAACCAGGGAGGGCTGCCTGCCTGCCTGCCCGTGTTATCCACACCATAGTGATAGGGGCTGCCTCTGTTACCAGCAGATTAAGTGAGGGCTGCCTGTGCTACCCACACCATACTGATAGAGGCTGCCTGCCTGTGTTACCCACACCATAGAGATATGAGGGCTGCCAGCCTGTGCTGAGCATTGTGCATATTGGGGTCAGATCTGCTGAGCATTGTGCATATTGGGGTCAGATCTGCTGAGCATTGTGCATATTGGGGTCAGATCTGCTGAGCATTGTGCATATTGGGGTCAGATCTGCTGAGCATTGTGCATATTGGGGTCAGAACTGCTGAGCATTGTGCATATTGGGGTCAGATCTGCTGAGCACTGTGCATATTGGGGTCAGAACTGCTGAGCATTGTGCATATTGGGGTCAGATCTGCTGAGCATTGTGCATATTGGGGTCAGAACTGCAGAGCATTGTGCATATTGGGGTCAGATCTGCTGAGCATTGTGCATATTGGGGTCAGAACTGCTGAGCATTGTGCATATTGGGGTCAGAAGAACTGCTGAGCATTGTGCATATTGGGGTCAGATCTGCTGAGCACTGTGCATATTGGGGTCAGATCTGCTGTGCATTGTGCATATTGGAGTCAGAACGGCTGAGCATTGTGCATATTGGGGTCAGAACTGCTGAGCATTGTGCATATTGGGGTCAGATCTGCTGAGCACTGTGCATATTGGGGTCAGAACTGCTGAGCATTGTGCATATCGGGGTCAGAACTGCTGAGCATTGTGCATATTGGGGTCAGATCTGCTGAGCACTGTGCATATTGGGGTCAGAACTGCTGAGCATTGTGCATATTGGGGTCAGATCTGCTGAGCACTGTGCATATTGGGGTCAGAACTGCAGAGCATTGTGCATATTGGGGTCAGATCTGCTGAGCATTGTGCATATTGGGGTCAGAACTGCTGAGCATTGTGCATATTGGGGTCAGAACTGCTGAGCATTGTGCATATTGGGGTCAGATCTGCTGAGCACTGTGCATATTGGGGTCAGAACTGCTGAGCATTGTGCATATTGGGGTCAGATCTGCTGAGCATTGTGCATATTGGGGTCAGAACTGCTGAGCATTGTGCATATTGGGGTCAGAACTGCTGAGCATTGTGCATATTGGGGTCAGAACTGCTGAGCATTGTGCATATTGTGGTCAGATCTGCTGAGGATTGTACATATTGGGGTCATATCTGATAACGATTGTGCATATTGGGGTCATATCTGATAACAATTGTGCATATTGGGGTCATAACTGATAACGATTGTGCATATTGGAGTCATATCTGATAACGATTGTGCATATGTCATATCTGATAACGATTATGCATATGTCATATCTGATAACGATTGTGCATATTGGAGTCATATCTGATAATGATTGTGCATATTGGGGTCATATCTGATAACAATTGTGCATATTGGGGTCATATCTGATAACGGTTGTGCATATTGGGGTTATTGAACGTGTTTTTTGTTCAAATCTGCTCACATTACGTGTATTTTCTTGACACAATTATGTGAATTTTCTGGGGAAAGGGTCACCAAAACTTGGGCCCTCTGTCTTTGCGTTGCACTTTTAAAGGGAACCCGAGGTGAGAATAATATTGAGGCTGCCATATTTATCTCCTTTTCAGCAATACCAGCTGCCTGGCTGCCGTGTTGGTCCTCTGCCTCTAATTCTTTCAACCATAGACCCTGAACAAGCATGCAGCAGGTCGGGGGTTTCTGACAATATTGTCAGAACTGACAAGATTAGCTGCATGCTTGTTTCTGGTGTAATTCAGTTCACTACTGCAGCCAAATAGATCAGCAGGGCTGCCAGGCAACTAGTATTGGTTAAAAGGAAATAAATATGGCAGCCACCATATCACTCTCACCCTGGGTTCATTTTAAATTACAGTTAGCCCCGCCATCATCCGGTCATGACCACGCCCATTTTTTCACGCGCCGCAGGTTGTAGCCACACCCATTTTTTGCCGCGGCGCGCGAAGGTCGTCAGCTCCCCCGGAAATTGGTCCAGCACCTGCATAGCACCCCCTAAAAAAAATTCCTGGAGCCACCACTGCTGAAAAAAAAATATGACTGATTTCATTGTACACTAATGAGTTTCACAAATTTTTACACTTCACTCCCACAAAGACCTGTAATTTTGGACTGATTTGAGTAATTGATCCCCACCAATAGACTGATGTGGTGTGTTAGCTCAGTGCTGCTGATGGAGGGATAATTATTTGCTTTTAGTAAAGGAATTTGTAATCTTTGTATGTGGGACAGTGTTTAGCCTCTCAGGTTGCTTGCCATAGCTTTTTTATTTAAAGAGAACCCAATCAGCGAGGAAGGAAGGGATGCGGGCAGGGACCGTAGCTATTGATGGAGGAGGGGAAGCAGCAGAGACTGACAGATGCAGAGGTAAACAGCTGGCTGCAACACGCTGTGTGTCGACAGCTCGGCGACTTATGGGGGGCAAGCAGAGCGTGGGGGGGGGGGGGTGTTTAGAGAGGAGCAGTATAGCAACAGAGGCTGGGCAGTATATGCAGACCCAGCATCTGTGTGCTGATAGCATTCTTAGAACCCTCCTCGGGTTCTCTTTAAAAGTGTAAGACAAGCCATAATGTCTAAAGTATCCCTGAACTGGAGGCAACCATAATTACTTCCCTTTTAATAATACCAGTTTCCTGGCAGTCCAGCTGATCTCTTTGGCTGCAGCAGTGTCTTTCTTTTTTTCTTTCTTTTTTTTTCTTTTTTTTTTTTGTATAGCGCCTTTCTCCTGTCGGACTCAAAGCGCTTGTGAGGCAGCCACTAGAGCGCACTCAGTAGGCTGTAGCAGTGTTAGGGAGTCTTGCCCAATGAACTCCTTACTGAATAGGTGCTGGCTTACTGAGTAGGAAGAGCCAGGATTTGAACCCAGGACTCCTACATCAGAGGCAGAGCCCTTAACCATTACACTATCCAGCCGCCACACCTTAATCACACACCTGAAATAAGCATGTCAGCACGGCTGCCAGGCAATGGGTATTGCTTCAAAGAAAATAAATATGGCAGCCTCCATATCCCTCTATGTTCAGATGTGTGTTAGTTTAAGTTGTGGATATAATTTGTAAGGCCGGATCCACACTATAAGCGCTTTTGTGAGTGCTTGCGTTTGATTAGCGCTTGCTAATGAAAAAAAAATCATGTTAAAAATCGCATACAAATCGACACGATGACTTGCGTATTTTAAATATATGTGATTGCGGCAATTGCGTCGATTTTTTTTTTACCGTGATTTTAATGAAAGTGAATGAGCGATTTTTTAAAAAGCGCTCTGCAAGTGCTAATCAAACGCAAGCGCTCACAAAAGCGCTTACAGTGTGAATCCGGCCTCAGGGCTAGACCTGCAGTCAGGATTTTCTTAAAATGGTTTTACTTTCCCCCACGCTGGTATTTTATTGTATCTGTGTCACGACTGGTAAAGAGTTCTTTTCACTTCCCTTTCTTGATGGCTGTTACTGGGGAAACTGAACCAAGGTGGCAACAATAGTCTGACACCAGCAGGGGCGTATCTGGGTAATGTAGCACCTATGGCAAACACTGAAATTGCGCCCCCTCCCCCACCCAGGTCAGAGCCCCCTTCCCCTCTTAAAACAGCATACTTTCTTGTGTACATGAGATATGGTTGCCCGTGTTGTTTGCCTCAGGATATTGTTGAAGTTGCTTTTTTTTGTGCAAATATCTCTTCTTATTACCTCTCTGTCCTCTTTCCTAACACTAAGCCAAGTGTGCACAATATACATAAATTAAGTAGCCATGTTTCCCAGATAAAAAAAATAATCTGATGTGAGGTCTGAGTGATGGGGAGGTACGGGGGCAGGCATGGTGGCGCAGCACAGAAACAGGCATGGCGCCCATGGTGCTGTGGCACCCATGGCACAAGCCATGTCTGTACCCCTCTAGATACGCCTCTGGACACCAGGTCTAAACTACACCTATGACTCTGAATCTAAAATGAAAAAAATTGGCTTGTGTTTCACTTTTGCAGTGACTACCAGACCCACAGTACCTGTAAATCCCCCAAGGAAGGCTCTCTGCTGGGTTTTCCCAACAATCTACTCTATACAAACAGTACATCAATACCCACCATCCAGTGCAGTCATGGGGAGCTTCTCTACTGGGGGTTTGATGAGAGGTCCACAAAGTGCAGACACAGTGTGTGGTGACCAAAATCATTATTAGTGATAAGTCTCAGATAAAAGTTTGATGTACACCTGTACACACTTGGAATAGGCATCCACAATGATTTTTGATGATCATTTCTGGTTACCTAAGTTGCAAATGTGTTGAGACTTTTAACACACTCTAACCACACAGGCAGGTATCCCCAGAGGAGACACACACGGAACACAATTTATCCCTAGACGCACCACAAGAGGAGGATTTACACATAGTTGACTTCAATGAAGACACAAACATTTAGGCCAATTCCTTCTAATTTTATTTTATACTGCCTGAATACAGGTAAAATTGTATTTACAATTGTCATGGGGTCATCTCACCCCGGGATCCAGAAGAAGGCGAAAAACCCCCCAGAGGCAAGTTAGGTCTGATTTGTGCCTCGGAGGGGAAAAAATTCCTTCTTGACTCCTATGTGGCAGTCGGCTTTTACCCTGGATCCCAGGTATATCCCCAGATCATGCTGCCTCGCTGTCTCTGCTGGGCATCTTCTGTCTTCTCTTCTTATGTGGTTGGGAATCTTCTGTCACCTCTTCTGATGGTGGGGGGATTCTGGCTACATATACAAGGAGGGGGGAAGGATCAGCCTACCTATACAAGGGGGGAATTTGGCTACCTTTGCTGTGGGGGATTTGGTTACCTAGGGGGGACTCTGAGGAAACATAAGTGGCAGAATGCTACACTTATTGGTGGGAATTTGGCTACTTATACTGAGGGTAGGAGGCACATAATGTTACTTTTACTGGGGGGGGGGGGGGATACAGCTACCTATACTTAGGGGGGACTCTGGCTAACTATACAGGGAAAGGGAGGGGATCTGACTACCTGTACAAGGGAGACTATGGCTGCCTGTACATACCTCTCGCTATTTTTAATGGAGTCTCTTGTTACTTATACATAGGAGCGGACTCCTACATATCGGAGGAGACTCAGACCTACCTACGCTAGGCTTGTTTTTGCCCAACTATACTGGGGGGGGGGTATAAGGCTCCTTAACTGGTGGAATATAAGGCTACCTGTACTGGTAGGAGTCTGGCTACACATATGTGTATGATCAGAGCGTCTTGGTCTGATCTAGACAAGAGGGGTCTGAGCCCCATAAAGTGTCTGCCACGGGGCTAAAAAGCCTCCGGTGGCCATGCGGTAAAAGAATGTCAAATCCAGTAATATGGAAATCCATGGAGGGAGACCCAGGTGCACTCGATATGAGCGGATGTTCCGCCATCTGCCCTAATCCAGGAAGCGCCCCTACGTCTTCATGCACCGGTTACATCACCTCAACTAGGAGATCCACTATGTGTCTGACCAGAGAGTCTAGGTCTGATCTATACAAGAGGGGTCTGAGCCCCACAATGTGTCTGACCAGAGCGTATAGCTCTGATCTATACAAGAGGGGTCTGAGCCCCACAATACGTCTGCCACGGGGCTAAAAGCCTCCCATGACCATGCGGTGAAAGAAAGTCAAATCCGGTAATATGGAAATCCATGGAGGGAGACCCAGGTGCACTCGATATGAGCGGATGTTCTGCCATCTGCCAGGAAGCGCCCCTATGTCTTCATGCACCGGTTACATCACCTCAACAAGGAGATCCACTATGTGTCATGTCCGATAATAAAGTGAATATTCAGGGTTTGAAGTGGCCTTGATGGAAATAAAGTTGCGAGAGCTCTCAGGATGTTTCTGGCCCTCCCACTAGCCACATAGCATTCTGATGGTTACCAAGGACTCGCCATGCTGCTGCTGCTGCAACCCCATTGGTGGAATAGGCTCCTCACCCAGAGAGTCCTGCACATCCCCCCACTGACCACCTGGGAAAGAGCTGTAACCCCCTGCTGGCCACTACACTCTACCTATCACTACCTACTGGCCATTATAATCCACCCATCATTACCTGCTGGCCACTACAAACCAACTATTACTACCTTCTGGTCAGTACAATTTACCTGTAACCCCCTACAGGCCACTACAATCCACCTATTACTTCCTGCTGGCCACTATAATCCACCTAATACTACATGCTGGCCACTACAATCTAACTACCATTACCTGCTGGCCACTACAGTCCACCTATTACTACCTGCTGGTCAGTACAATCTACCTGTCACTATCTGCTGGTCAGTGCCATCTGCCTGCCACTACAATCTACCTATCACTATCTGCTGGCCACTACAATCTACCTAATACTACCTGCTGACCACCACTACAATCTACCTATCAGTACCTGCTGTTCAGTACAATCTACCTGTCACTACCTGCTGGCCACTACAATATACCTGTCACTACCTGCTGGCCACTGTAGTTTACCTATCAGTACCTGCTGTCCACTGTACCTGTCACTACCTGCTGGTCAGTACAATCTACCTGTCACTACCTGCTGGTCAGTGCCATCTGCCTGCCACTACAATCTACCTATCACTATCTGCTGGCCACTACAATCTACCTAATACTACCTGCTGACCACCACTACAATCTACCTATCAGTACCTGCTGTTCAGTACAATCTACCTGTCACTACCTGCTGGCCACTACAATCTACCTGTCACTACCTGCTGGCCACTACAATCTACCTGTCACTACCACCTGGCCACTACAATCTACCTGTCACTACCTGCTGGCCACTGTAGTTTACCTATTACTACCTGCTGGTCAGTACAATCTACCTGTCACTACCTGCTTGCCACTATAATCCACTTATTACTACCTGCTGGCCACTACAATTTACCTATGACTACTTGCTGGCCACTATAATCCCCCTTTGACTGCTTGCTGGCTACTACAATCTACCTGTCAATATCTGCTGCCCACCACAATCTACCTGTCATTATCTGCTGGTCACTAAAATGTATCCATCACTACCTGCTGGCCACTGCAATCTACCAAGGTATAGATAAAACCTTGATGCTGCAACCACAATTTTTGTTTAGCACCAGGGAGTCAACCAGTCCACACCCGTATTCACCAAGGGTATAACAACAGTCCAGAATAGAAAAAGACTGGGTCTCGACCTGGATTTTAGGCCGATTGGCCAATTTTATTATGTAGAAACCACAGTGCAAAAGCACAACGTTTCGATCTAGTGGTCTTTATCAAGTGCTTGATAAGTAAACACTTGATAAAGACCACTAAGTCGAAACGTTGTGCTTTTGCACTGTGGTTTCTGCATAATAAAATTGGCCAATCGGCCTAAAATCCAGGTTGAGACCCAGTCTTTTTCTATTCTGCACTGCAATCTACCAGTCACTACCTGCTGCCCATTACAATCTACCTATCACTATCTGCTGCCCACTACAATCTACCTATCACTATCTGTTGATCACTATATTTTACCTATCACTACTTGCCAGCCACTAGAATCTAACATTTGCCCCTTACTAGAATTTAATGATCAATACCTGACTGTCACTACAATCTGCCCATAACTACCTGCCAACATACCTATCTGCCCATACCTACCTGCCAGTAGAATCAGTTTTTGACTTTGTATATGTGTGGGGTGGACACAGGTTGCCTCTCCTAGGGAGCCAAATGGGTCACACATGGTCTTGCAAGCTGGCAAGCCGCAATCACTGAAAGAGATCAGAAAGACAACGTGTTAGTTTAGTCCAACAACGAGATAAAATAAATATTTCAACATCCACTTGCATATTATGCATACTATTATGCATGGTCAAACTGACCATCCCTACTGCTGATCTTAGTGAAGGTGGGGGGAATCAGACTCCAGGGAGGTCTTTCCTGGTTAGTGTAGTTAGGATCCCATTGAGCAATATGTACAGTGTGCTGTACTCATCCGCTGGATGTATATCTACAACCTTATATGGAGATCATATATTATTTATGTTGTGGATACTGTGCTGGAGTGGCAGAACTGTGAATTATGGGACAAAATGAAGACTTACCACCTCCATGTCACCAGTCCTCCAGGAACAGGCCCGCCCGGGAGAAGGGGCCGCCAAACGGTCGCGGAGTCTCTGTCAGGGGGGGAGAAAACATGGTGATTAGTCATACTGTTCACACAAAATAATGATCTAAAGATCAATTGAGATTACAATGAAATAGTTCTAGTTTTGTAAAGGAAAGTGTCTTTCCCCCCCCCTAGTTATTACAGTTCATATTTTGCATACAAAAGATGCTCAACTTTGCTCAAAGCTGCTTTAAAAGTCTGACTAAATGTTGCAGCTGCATGGTATAGTGCAGTCAGCATGAAATCTAAATCTATTGATATGCAGCTTTGACTGATTGATGCAGTGCAATGCTATGTGCCACTGATCTACCGCCACGCCTCCCCCACCTCTATTTGTTCAAGTAAAAATCCATAAAAATGATGATTGATGTGTCACATTGTGCTATAGATTCCCATGACAGGGAAATTTGATGTGTGTATGGCTCACTTTAGTATTGGTCTGTCAGAGGCAAAATACTAGACAATGTGACAGAAATCCCTATTTATCACTTTAGGGTAGGTATGATCCTAGCACCAATTAGATTCAGCTGTGGGGATAAAAATGTATGTTGCAGTTACCAATACTCCACTATATAAGCTTTGTAAAACATGATAATGGTAGAGCCTACTTCCCCTTACCCCCCAGAGACCCCACATTCCCCCTTGACTTAAAACTCCAAAAATAATAGACATGGACTACCTGGCATTGGATTAATTTAAGGCCATAGCAGCCCCTTCTTTATTCAGCCAATTAACAATGTTCCAAACCAAATAGAAACCACAACATAACTAAAACGATCTCCATCAAGAACTGGGGTAAAAGGGTCCGGAGGCACCGAAACTCGTACTCCAAAAACACCCGTGTGACATGCAGCCTTGTACCGGCCCCCAGCCGCGTAGCTCGGCTCGGGGACAGCTGCATGCCCCAAAGTCGTCTCTCTCTTGCTTTCCTTCTTCAAAACCAGCGGATTCGTCCCATGACAAATCTCCTTCCCAAGGCACTAACCTCCGGAGCCCCTTTTTACCCCTCCGGCTGCAATGACAAACAAGAGCAAAACACACACAACAAAAAACATAAAGGGAGGGAGGGAGGGAGCTTCTTCCATTGCTGCTCAAACCGGAAGTGCCCGCCCCGCTACTTCCGCCGCCTTGCCCGGGAAAGACTGACACTCCCCTCACCACCAACACCCGCCCCCTCCTTCTCTCTGTGCTGCCTCCTAGCCTGCACCGCCCCCAACCCACGCTAACCCCTACACTGCCGGGGAGACGGCTACCCCATCATGCCCGGGCCCTCCGCATTCCGCTGCGCTACAGCTACGGACCCTCTCTTGATAATGGTAGAGCCTACTTCCCCTTACCCCCCAGAGACCCCACATTCCCCCTTGACTTAAAACTCCAAAAATAATAGACATGGACTACCTGGCATTGGATTAATTTAAGGCCATAGCAGCCCCTTCTTTATTCAGCCAATTAACAATGTTCCAAACCAAATAGAAACCACAACATAACTAAAACGATCTCCATCAAGAACTGGGGTAAAAGGGTCCGGAGGCACCGAAACTCGTACTCCAAAAACACCCGTGTGACATGCAGCCTTGTACCGGCCCCCAGCCGCGTAGCTCGGCTCGGGGACAGCTGCATGCCCCAAAGTCGTCTCTCTCTTGCTTTCCTTCTTCAAAACCAGCGGATTCGTCCCATGACAAATCTCCTTCCCAAGGCACTAACCTCCGGAGCCCCTTTTTACCCCTCCACCACGACAAGGGCGTGACCCCTTATGCCCTTGAGGCCCCCAACCTCAGAGCTCGCTGAATCCCATCCTCGATGCCCAGGGCCCATAAGTCCATCCCAATGTCATTAAGATGCACCCCGTCTCTCTTTAGGAACAGTTCAATCTCCTCCTCCAACTCGAAATGCCGTATGGCCAACCCTCCATTCCTTATGAAGAACCTCGCAACCTCTTTGTTTAGCTTAATTCTAGCTTTGTTAATTTTCAGGACAGAATTGGCCAACCTCCAGTAACCCCGGGCCACAATGTCTGACCACACCACAATGGTCTCTGGGAACAGGGACCGGATCCTCAAGAAGTCAAACTTGACCTCCTTGATGACCACCCTGGTGGACCTAGCGGCCAGATCGTTCCCCGATGAGCCAAGCATTTTCTAAATACCGTGACAAACTGAAAACGGGACAAAGCTGTGCCATCCGAATGGACCAGAAACACTAGCGATTGAGCAGGGCGAACTGTCATCAAGCTCTGTACGTTTAAAAGAGGGCATAACGGTCCACCGATCTGGAAAAGTGTGATGGACCGGCCCTTTCCCCGTTGGTCGGTCTTTGAGCGCGGTAAATAAATGACCACCGAATCCGCGAGGACGGTAACATGTTCCGCGAGGATGCCTCCCACTCCTGACTTATTCCTACTCACTAATTCCCCGATTCTAAATGCCCCCAAAAAAAAAAGGCTAGCACAAATGTGGTCTGAAAAAGTCCGCACTCATAGCTTGAAGAACACAAGCCTGGCAGCGCCTCCGCCAGCCTACCCAACAATTCAAACGTCACCGGGCGTCTTGCTTCCCTGCGAATGGCTCCCACCCGGTACCCCTTTACCGCCTGTCTTACCCGAAAATCTTTAGTCACGTCCGAGAACCCCCTAACTTTAAACCAAAAAGCCAGAGCTGCTAACTTTTTGAGCACTGCCGACACCGAAATGCCTTCCACGAAATTAGTACCCAGGAAATATAGTAGCAAACACAGCCGCTGCTCGTCTGAAGCACAACCGCCCACTTGTATCAGCAAAGCATCCCACGCGTTCCATACCAACGTGTACGCTGCTGCCGACGACTCGGACAAGGATCTCCCAATCATGAAGGATACCGCTCGAAAGGAATCCTCCACGCCGTGGACGGGCAAGGAACCCCACGTTCTTCCGCCGTGGGAACCGCCGCCCGGAATCTGTCCCACTGAAATCGAGAAAGTGCATCAGCGACCACGTTATCAACCCCTGGCAGATGTACCGCAAACAAATAAATATTAAAACGTAAACAGTCCAAGACCAATTGCCGCATCAGACTTATCACCGGGGGAGAGGATGCCGAACACCTGTTGATCGCCAATACCACTCCCATGTTGTCGCAATTGATCTTGACTTGCCTATTGGCCAGCTGCTGTCCCCAAATCCGAACCGCCACCACTATGGGAAAAAGCTCCAATAACACCAGATTGGAAGTATAACCCGCCTCCACCCAGGACCTGTCCCAAGGAACCGCACACCATCGACCCGCGAAAAAAGCACCAAAACCATGGGCGCCCGACGCATCCGTGAAAAGCTCTAAGTCCTAGTTACTCACCGTTTCCTGCATCCACAGGGACTTACAATTGAAGTCTGACAAGAAAATCAACCACACCTGCAGGTCCGACTTGAGATCTGCCGTTAACCGAATCCGGTGGTGTGGCGCCGCTATCCCAGCAGTAGCCATAGCCAGGCGCCTGCAGAAAATCCGCCCCATGGGCATTATTCTGCAGGCGAAATTCAACTTACCTAGCATAGACTGCATCTCCCGCAAAGTTATTTTCTTGCTATGAATCGCGGCCAAAATGGTCTCCCTTAGGTTCTCCACCTTGTCGGTCGGCAAACTACATTCCATAGCCACGGTGTCTATGGTAATGCCTAAGAATTTTAGCGACGTGACCGGGCCCTCCGTCTTATCCTCCGCAAGTGGGACCCCGAAGCGTTCGCAGACGTGCCGCATGTTAGCCAATGCATAGGCACAATCAGGGGAACCCGCTGCTCCCATAAACAAAAAATCGTCGAGATAATGTATAATTGATGGTACGCTCGACATGTCCTTTACGACCCACTCCAAAAACGTGCTAAACCGCTCAAAATACGCGCAGGAAATTGAGCACCCCATGGGTAGGCACCGGTCCACGAAATACTCACCTTTCCAAAAACAACCCAACAAACGAAAACTGGAAGGATGAACGGGCAGCAGCCGAAAAGCCGATTCAATATCGGTTTTTGCCAACCACGACCCTTGACCCAAGCGCCTGACCCAGCATAGAGCCGCGTCGAATGAAGTGTACACCACTGACGTATCATCGCCTAGCAAACCATCGTTAACCGACGAACCACGAGGAAACGACAAATGATGTATTAACCGAAAAGACCCCGGTTCTTTTTTGGGAACCACACCCAACGGGGACACAATTAAATCAGCTAAGGGCCGAGAAGTGAACGGACCAGCCAAACGACCCGCCGCCACTTCCTTCGCAATCTTCGTATCCACGACCTCTGGGAACTCATAGGCAGACTTCAAGTTCCGAAAGGGGGGCTCCGACCGCAACAAACAACTACTTTTGATCCGGAAACCCTCCTCAAAGCCCGCCCTCAAGAATTCGCCACCTCCCGCTCAGGATACCTGTTTAGAAAGCGCGCCATCTCTACCCCCTTCACCGGTGTCGTCCCTCTTACGTGCAGAATCCCCAGACCTTGCCCTTCGCTGCTTGTAGCACCTGGCAGCCGCATGTGAGCCTCCGCAATTGGAGCACTCGTGCTTAAAGCGGCAGGACTGACCGAAACGACAGGATCCGTCGTTGTACTGCCAGCAGATGCCCTTTCCTCGGTTAGCCGGCTGGCCAGTAGTGGCCGACCCGCCGGCAACCGCGGGAAAGGACTGAGTGGTTCTGGCCGGGATCATCAGCCGCATCCACAAGGTAATATCCTTGTGATCCCAGCGGATCACAGGCCTTACCGCCTTCTCCTGCCTGAACTGCTCGTCGTACCGTAGCCAAGCGTTCCCGCCGTACGACCGATGAGCCTCCCCGATCGAGTCCATATAACCAAACAACGCCGAGCAATGCTCGGGCTGTTTTTCCCCAATCACGCTAGCCATGATTGAAAAGGCCTGAAACCAGTTCTGGAATGTGCGGGGAATCAGTCTATAACGCCGCTCCTCCTCCCTCTTCTTCTCATCCGGCTTACCCTTATCTAAATTGAACTTTTCCAGCTGAAGGAGCGAAAATATCTCGATATATTCGCCCTTCCAGATGCGTTCCTTCACTTCTTGCTTCAGATGGGAACCAAGAAGGCCATTAAAACAAATGTAAAGCTCCGCGTGCGATGCATCTGCTAAAGGCACCTGGCCCCCCCCACTAGACAAAGTAGAATCACACCCCGTCCCCTCCGTCTGCACCGCCACCTCCGACTGCACACTATACAATCCCGGCATAACAGGCTGCGCCACCTGAACCACCCCTTGTGTGCCTGCACCTGCTGCCAGGGGTAAGGGGGCCCCCAAGGGTACTAACCCCGCATGTGACGCCACTACTGGGGGTGCGGGCGCCCAAGCTCCCACCGGTGACAAAGGTGACCCGATTGGCGGCACTACTAGTGCCGTGGAAGGTGGAGGCTGCGTCTGCCCTGGCTGCGACCCTGGCGCTACTGACACGCCCCCAGCCCCCCCCTGATGACCCCCACAAATCCCCAACAATAACGTGGCTAAGGCATTTACTGCGGCTAAATTGGTCTCACCTGGCTGCCCCGGACGCAAGTCCCTGCCAGCCGTCATGCCGGATCCACCCGCTGTGCCGTCATCGTCCTCTGCTACGGAATCGACCTCGGAAGCAGAGCCGTCCCCATGTGCAAGGCTCCTGCTGTGCTGCTCTTGCCGCGTCTGCTGCTGCTGCAAACCGCTGTCTTGCCTGCGTTTCTTCTTGGCGGACCCCTTCGACTTGCCCTTGGCTGCGGAGCTCCTATTCCCGCCCTGAGTATGGTGGGCTGCCGCCGCGGAAGGAGGGGCGGCACCCGTGTGGTGGCCATCCTTGTGCTGGGCCCGCTTAGTCTGCCGCGCCGCGCGGGGACTAATGGCCGCATCCCCTCTTGCTGCCTGCTGGTGGGAGGAACTGGCCGCGCTGGATGGCCCTGCTCCGGACGAATCCCGGTGTTGGCTGGGATTCCTCCCGCCGGACCCCCGGGTTTTCTGAGTGCGCTTTGCTGGGGGGGGCGGAGGGTCCCTGATGGGGCTCCCTGAGCGACGCCGCGCTCCTGCATGGGGGTCTGGGCTTAGCCTCTCCGGAGGCCTGGACTGTCTCCTCACCTCTCCTCTCTGCTCACCTGCTTCTGCTGGGGGAGCGCTGGGCTCTGCCGCCGCCACCGGCGCGCTGTCTGCCGCAGCCTCCGCTGAGGTGCCTGCTCCCATGGCCGCCAGTTGGACCGTGACCCATGAGGGGCCCCTCGTTCCTGCCTCTGCCCGGATCCGGGCAACCAGTAGCTCCAGTCCCTCCATGTCTGCGGGAGCAGCGGGCGTCCGGCAAGCAGCTTCTTCCATTGCTGCTCAAACCGGAAGTGCCCGCCCCGCTACTTCCGCCGCCTTGCCCGGGAAAGACTGACACTCCCCTCACCACCAACACCCGCCCCCTCCTTCTCTCTGTGCTGCCTCCTAGCCTGCACCGCCCCCAACCCACGCTAACCCCTACACTGCCGGGGAGACGGCTACCCCATCATGCCCGGGCCCTCCGCATTCCGCTGCGCTACAGCTACGGACCCTCTCTTTTTTCATGTGCAGTTTTGGCTCTCCTTCCCCATTGCTCAACTCAATCTGCTTAATCCTCTTACAGAGAGACCTAATTTCTCACACCTGACCCTAAACTCCCATCATAAGGGGTAACCTGTTTCCTGACAGCTAGGACTGACCTCTTTCCAACATTAACCCCTTCCTTATGGCTAATCCTAAGCTGCCCCCCTAATATTAACGTCTTTCTGATGCCTAACCAACCTAGCGTCTAAAACTTACTAGACCTAAATCCCCCCCAGCACACACTACCTACCTAATGCCTAGACCCCCCCCCCCCACACACACACATACACACATACACTACCTGCCTAAAGTCTAAACCTAAACTCCCCCCCCCCCCGCACACACTATCTACTACACGTCTAACCCTTCACCCGTCTGCACAAACAACCTACCTAATGCCTAAACCTAAACTCTTCCCCTGCGCACACTGCCTACCGAATGCCTAATCCTTATTAACCCCTCCACACACTCAATCTACCTACCTAATGCCTAACCCTTAACCCCCCAAGCACACACACACTACCTGCCTAAACCCCCACACATTAACTACCAAAGTGCCCACTTCCACTAGCCGAGATACGATGCATTTGTGGCAAAAAAAGTTCTCGGGCGCCACCATAGACACCTAAAAATATCAGCATTTGGGAGCCTGCGGTGCCCGATATATAGCGGGTGCTGTAGCATCACCTGCTATTTACCGGGTGTCGATATTTCTGCTCCGCCACGCAAATACTGATATATTTCACATTGCGCCTATTGCGGCACCCAATTAGTCCACTTGCCGCATGCGCCCTTTTTTATCTTTTACTTATGCGCAGGAAAGAAACTGACATCCTGCTGCATAATTCTGCACATTCTGTGCATCTTTTTTATTACATTAGCGGCTGTGGAAAAAATGTGTGCGTTTTTCTGCATACAAACACACATGGTGTGAAGAAAACACACACACACAAAACTGAAAGCCAAGTGTCCCGTGCATTATAGTGGATGAAATACGGTATTCCCTTTACAAGTCTCTTACGTGTAGGAGCAGGTTCACTCAACCGGAAGAGTGGGTGCACTCGCCTGCCTGTCTTCTGATCCCAGGACTTCTGAATAGCCAGGGCAGTCGGCATGGCCTTCCTGGTTCTTTCACGGTGCTGGAAAGAGAAATATATATTACATTTTGAATGAACACAGAGAACAATAAATATTTTACCTGATTAGCACTAATTAAGGTTAATTAGCTGCAATAGGGAGGAATAATAATACTCACCAGAGATCTCTGCACTTCAATGAGCTGTGAGTACAGCAGGATGGCGTCAGGGCTGGGTGTGATGATGAGAGGTGGTTTGGAGAAGAGACGCCGCACTGCAAAAAAAAAAAAAAACATCACATTAAGCACAAGAAAATGTAAATTCCTTATGGACTTTTGATGAGAGATATAATAAAGGCATGTTTCTCGCTAGTTTTGCCCTAAAAGGCATCCCTCCCTCTTATTTGACAAAGTTGGGAGGTTTGCTACAGACACACTGCCAAGTGTTTTGCAAGTGTTTTTGATGCATTTGCATTTTGAAAAACGCATTCCAATTGACTTGAATGATACTTGCCGCAAAATCACCATGATTTTGAAATACCGCAGCAAAATCGATTTCAAAACACAAACACATTGCAAACGCTTGGCCGTGTCTCTCAGCCTAAACTACTATGGTACATTACCCTGAGGATGCAGTTGCTATGGCAACATAGAAAAGCCTCAGTGGCCTACCTGGTGGTAAGGCCGACCTGAGCTCGGGCTGGGAGAGATGAGCTGCGAGCGGTAAGCCCGAGCTCAGGTCGGGCTAGGGAATTCTCTGCCATTTAGGAGTCTGCGCAAAAAAAATTCCCGCACTCTAAACATTAAAAAAAATTGGGAAAATGGGAAAAAATGCCAAGGATCTTCATACAGCCATATTGCGGCTGTATAGCGATCCCTGGCCAAAGCGCTGCGGCTGCGTATGGACCCCTGGAAACCCCGTCAGGAAATGTATTGCTCTTTCTTTTGATGCATGTAAAATTACACTACTGTTAAGTTTGCTACTAAGAGTGACATTTACCGCATTTAAAAGTATACTTTTTTTCTTCGAAACTTTAAAAACGATTTTCTCAAAAACTATAAGGTCTTTTTGAAAAATTGTTTTTTTCCTCTTATTCCCAATGATCTCTTCAACATATCCTGCAAATTTAGGGTTTCTAGCATTTAAGGTGGATTTGCTATTAACCATTAAAGTCGGCAGGTTTTTAAATGTGTATTTTTTTTCCTTTGAAACTTTAAAATCGATTTTCTCAAAAACTATAAGGTCGATTTGAAATTTTTTTCCTCTTGTAGCCACTGGGGCCCCCTACAAGCTCTGGGGCCCTGGGGGCAATTGCCCCTTTTGCCTCTATGGTAGCGCCGGCCCTGAGTGGCCCTGAAGAGTCGCACAGGGCAGAAGAAGAAAAAACAGATCTGCATGTGTTTTTACATATATACTGTGTAAATATGTATATACTGTGTGTGTATATATATATATATATATATATATATATATATATTATATACAGCGGCTTGCAAAAGTATCCGGCCCCCTTGAAGTTTTCCACATTTTGTCCCATTACTGCCACAAACATGAATACATTTTATTGGAATTCCACGTGAAAGACCAATACAAAGTGGTGTACCCATAATAAAGTGATCAGTAAATATATTGTAATATATTTTTTACAGTCACTATTTGTAAAACATTATTATCCACACAATAAAGTGATCACTAGGGGGGTTTTAGGGTTAGGCACCACCAGGGGGGTTTTAGGGTTAGGCACCACCAGGGGGAATTAGGGTTAGGCACCACCAGGCAGGTCTTAGGGTTAGGCACCACCAGGGGGCTCTTAGGGTTAGGCACCACCAGGGGGGGATTTAGGGTTAGGCACCACCAGGGCGGGATTTAGGGCTAGGCACCACCTGGGGAGTCTTAGGGTTAGGCACCACCAGGGGGGGATTTAGGGTTAGGCACCACCAGGGGGTCTTAGGGTTAGGCACCACCAGGGGGGCACCACCAGGGGGGGTCTAAGGGTTAGGGATAGGTAGAGGGAGGGCTATAAACAATATTTTCCGATTTTATTGCATGAAGAAACGATAAATGAAGATTACACACAATATTATACAATTATAATGATTATACATATATTATCGTTTTTTAACAAACGTAATTATAAGTTTCACTTTTAAAACAGGGAAAATTATCATTTTCACAATTTGCGATTTCATACACATTCTTAAATGTTTTATTAATTTGTAAAACATTATTGTAAACGAAATACAACACAATATTTTTTATATGTTACCGCTTATCGTTTGCACCCCCCCCCCCCCCCTCTTTTTCCCCGATGCCCTTTTTGCATGTATGCCTCAGTATCTATTACTTGACATAAGGGTGCAGTTGCCACAGTAATGGTAAAGTCCCTTGTACACACATTTTACATCAGCAGGAGGATGTTGCTGTGGCAACATGGAAAGGCAGTGGCGTAGCTAAGGAGTTGTGGGCCCCAGTGCAAGTTTTCCATTGCCCCCAGCACTCTATACGTAACAATTGATACGGCACACCTAAACCTGCCAAGAACAAGCACAGTGTCAGAGGTGCAAGAAGGGGATGGGGAACAGTTTGATTACTGATGATGATTACTACTATTCAGAGCATCTATAGAAGTGATTATTACCGTCACAGGACCAATAAAGAGCTAATACTGTGGCTGAAAGTGGATCCCCTGGGAACCCTCTGGCCCAAGGGCCCTGGTGCGGTCGCTACCTCTGCATCTCCTATTGCTACGCCCCTGTGGAAAGGCCTAGATTTAAAAAACAAATGGACCCTTGATAGATAGGGGTAGCCATTTATTATACAAATGCTAAATACTACTAATAAATCTCCTCCCTTGGAACCCCCCTATGGCTGATAATGTGAACATCTAGTGGAGATATGTGGAAACATAGTGTCATATTGTGTGTACTGCTGATACTTACAGTGTCCAGCCAGAGTCCAGATTCTGCCACAAATGATGAAAAACTGCCAGGCAAGGACTGGTGGCACTAGGCAGAGCCAAACGTAGCAGAGCAGTTGGAAAAACATGTTGTAGAAGTAAGATATAGCCAAATTCAGGGATCAGTTCAGGGAGAACACCAGGTATGCTGCTGCATCAAATGCTGCTAAGCCTGGAGTGACAGTTGAGGTGGCTCATGCAGCAGCTTGAGACTGTAACTGCCACTGCTGGAGGCTGCCTCATGCAGCAGTGTGAGACCATAACTGCACATGCAGCATCATGTGACCATAGCTAATGACAACAGATAGCACAGCAGTGATAATGATTAGAATGGTGCTTTTTATCTACTATAATGTGCAGAAAATAGAAGCAGTGAGTACAGTGCTCCTCAGAAGCGCCTCTTTCAGGCTTTATATACAAGTCTGTGTAAATAAATGTATTATTTAAAGCCCAGTTTCAGGATTTTTAAATAATAATATTTTTTTGTATATTCACAGTGTATATTTTCCTGTATGTGAAAACACATTAGCTCTGACAGCACATGTTAATCAATAGGCTGGTTCACATCAAATGTTTTTTTGTATGCATGTCAAAAAAAGCCTTAGGGCCCTTTTCCACTAGCAATCACTAGCGTTCGCGCTGAACGCTAGTGATTGCGATTCAGCAAAAGCACAAAATTTCGCGACGATTTTCCCATGTTTGCGATCGCGATTTTGCTATGCTATGCAGTGCATAGCAAAATCGCGGCAATAATCGTTCCGCCGCGCGATCGCGATCAGGTAAAAAACGAATCGCGGTAGTGGAAATAACCTACCGCGATTCCTATGTTAAAAGCAAACTGTAGCGATTTGAAAAATCACTAGCGGTTTGCGGTTTTGCGATTCAGCCATCGCAAACGCCCTAGTGGAAAAGAGCCCTTAGTAACTATTACTTTCCATGAGGATGCAGTTACTACAGCAATAGTAAAGGCCCTGGTACCACTACATCAGCAGGGTGTTGCTATAGCTTCTAGCTCAGGGTGCAGAGGCCTAACAATGGCGGGTAACACATTCCCTGGAGAATACAAGCCTGCATGGGGCACAAGTGGTTAGCAGTGGGAGGGGGACTGTAGGCTGTCCATTTTCTTATTTATTGATGTTGACATGTTGAAATCTGGCATTTAAGGGGTTTATACATCACTTTTTCATGCCAAAGTTTAAAATCTGTTTTCTCAAAAACTACAAAGGGCCTTTTTCCACTACAAAGCTGAATCGCAAAATCGCAAATCGCTAGTGATTTTTAAATCGCTAGGGTTGCTACTTTATCATAGAAATCATGAGAAGTATTTTCCACTATAGTGATTCGATTTGTAAATCGCAAATCGCGATCACTTTCTGGACCGATTTTCAGAGGGATAGTGCAATGCAAATGAAAATCGCAAATCGCAATCGCATAACAAAATTAATGAAAAATTGCAATCGCTGGCGTTTGTGATTTGTGATTGCGATTGCTAGTGGAAAAGGGCCCAAAGTGTTTTTTTCTTTGCCATAAATAGTGAATTTGTGTCGGGGGCTACGCAATTAACGTGGACAGTCAGCACCACAGACTTCAATGCAAAATTCATGGAACTCTAAATGTAACTCTTGAAGGATACCAGAGCAGAATGAAAAAGTAAAAAATTCCTCCGCTCCCCTCCATTATTGCGCAACCACCCCTCCCCCCACAGCCAGGTCAAGCATTAGTGCGCAGGCGCTGACCCAGCTACGTTCTGGGCATGCGCAGAGCCGGCTGCGGGTGCATGATTAATGATGCGTGCTTTCTGATTCCTACTCTATTCTCCCCCCACCCTAACAACTAAAACTTACCTCCCCCTACACTTCTCACTAAGCCTATAGCTCTTTGTTGCCCCTCCATGGGTCTGATTCGAATATAAGGTATTTCCTATACCTCTATACTGTGAGTCAGACACACTTGTCTATTTTTGTGCACATTTTTTCTGCATAGAAAAACTGATTTAAACTGAACACTCATGCTAATCAATGGCCTAGCTCACAAATCTATCAAATAAAGGCACCTGGAAATTTGGGCGCGTAGTAAGGCTGATGGAAAAATATTGGCATTAAATACCAACATTTTACTATGACTATGTCTAACCCCGTTGCCTATCCTTAAAGAGACTCTGTAACAATTTTTTCAGCCTTAGTTCTTCTATCCTATAAGTTCCTATGCCTGTTCTAATGTGCTGGGGCTTACTGCAGCCTTTCCTAATTACACTGTCTCTGTAATAAATCAATGTATCTTTCCCCTGTCGTGTCTGTCGGGCTAAGGCTTTGAATGTGTGGAATGTGCAGGGCTGCTTGTCATTGGATAGAAGCGATACACACCCTCTGCAGGCCCCCTGCACACTCTGAATGACTCACACACTCTGTATATGTGAGCCTATTAGGAGCTGGTTAGTTTGTTTGTAAACACTGCCTAAAACTGTTAATTACAAGCCAGGATTGCAGCAGAGAGTGGCAGAAACAGCACAGAGGGGCACAGGAGAAAATAAGGAATAGAATGGTATGCTTTTTAGTGTAAGAATATTAGAGTACAGATTCTCTTTAAAGAGTAACTGCCGGGCATAAAATAAAAAATCAGTTCTTTATTTTTATCTGGTAAACAAGTAATAAGGATGCTAATCAGGCAATCCAAAAGTTAGAATCACTATTACTTTTCTTGTTGATAAATTGTCATTCCCCAGTTTACATGACTTTTATTTGGTACACAGAAAATATGGTACACAAAAGAAAAGTTGCAGGGCATGCTGGGTTGTCTTTATTTTGCTACTCTACTTCCCCACAGACTTAACTAATGCAGCCTGATTGGCTGAAGCCTCTTTCCCTCCAGTTTTCCCCTCCCACACCTCTGTTCCTCTCTGATTGGCCAAAATTTCTCAGGCTGAAACAATGCACTTTCTATAGTGAAGGGCGGGCAAATCAGGCAGAGGAGACTAAGGGCGGATATTACATCATGACTGGCTTCAAAATAGCCACAGTAAATATGGAAACTATCTAGAATAGGATTCTCTACTTTTCCTTTATAAAAATCACAGGAATCATAAAGGGGACAGTGCAATCAGGCTCGTACTGAGCCACCGAACTACCGAGGATCTGCTCGGTGGGCCCCGCGTCCACATCTCCAGTGGGCCCTGCCTCCAGCTTGGGGTGAACAAATCCCTGCCTGCAGCAGAAAGATTCTCCTCTCAGCGTTTGGATAAGTCACGCTGAGAGGCTGCTGCAGGCTCAGGCTGGGCTGTGTGTTTCTGTTGCTCCACCCCCCCGTGATGCTGGGCTGGGGCGGCAAGGTTCAATGGCTCCAGCCCAGCGTGCGATTTACATTTTAGACTAGTAGAGCTGCTCAGCAGAGGCCAGGGAGGGAAGCAGCTATCCTCCAGTCTTTGCTGCATACACAGAGGAGAGCCCCCCTCCTCTTCTCTCCTCCGTGACACTGAGGGGCGGGGCTGAGCAGTGAGCACTGGAGAGAGGACCCGGGAAAGTCAAGCATGAGGCTGTCTGATCGGCAAGCAGCAGGTAGCTAGCTATGCGGGGGAAGGGGAGATGTGTGTGCCTAGCAGACCATGCAGAGATTCTGTCCAATTCCTGCACACGCTGCCTGTTGCTGCTGCTTGTTGTTGCTGCTTGTTGTATCAGTTTCTCTAATGCTGCTGCTTCCTGTGTATGTATATCAGAATCAGAATCATTTTATTTCGCCAAGTACAACGGGGGTTGTACCCGGAATTATTTTTGGCTCAAACAGGGTCGGAGATGGTACAAACACATGCATGCAATCCAACACATACAATCAAGTACAGTATGGAACAAAGTAAGCATATACCTATATATACATACAGCACATAACTGTAGTGAGGGACGCGTGGGGGAGTCTGGAGTGCTGTGTGAGGGGAGCAGCCTGCCAACTATCGACGGCGCTCGCTCAGCTCCGTAGCAGTACCAGCTGCCCTGCAGTGTGTCCTGGAAAAGAGTGGATAGAGAAAGAAAGAGAGATAGAGAGAAGGGATAGCTAAAGAGAGACTGAGGAAGAAAGAGAAAGAACCAAGGCAAGAGGAGAGATACAAAGGCAGAGTCCTAGGGCTGCAGATTTAATAACATTACTGGGTCCGACAATCAGTCCGAGAAGTGTTCATGGCTGTGATCTGGTACCCCGATATCGGCAGATGGGCAGCTGATCTTCAGGGCTTGGTGGTGGTGCAGGCTAGCACGGTCCTCAGCAGTGGCAGAGTTAGAGCAGGTTGGAGGCTGCGGATGGTGGAGACCCTCTCTCTGGAGCGTAGCTAAGGATCTCCTCCACGTGGGAGGTCCCGCAGGAAGCGGCGACTATGCGACCCGCACCACGTGGACGCCGAGCTCAGGGTCGGCAGCTCGCCCGTGAGCCTGCCCAGGTGTGGGGTCTCTGAGACCCCCTGTTGTGTCGGTGGCCGGAGGGGCTGGCTCAGTGGCCCACTGTGTCTGCGTGAAAGGCAGACTCGGATCCAGGACCCGGCAGCAGTGGTGGAGAAACTGCCAGTGTGGTCCTGCTCACACACAACATGAGGCTCCAGCAGCGACAGGCTCCACAGTAGCTAAGAGCAGTCCCTCCTTCTTTTCTCTCCCATCTCTCATTCCCCCTGTTACTCTACATTCCTCCCTTCTCTTGCAAGATCTCTCCTTTACCTCCTCTTCCCCACCCTCCACTTCCAGTCTCTAATCTTTCTACTTTCTGCCTCTCTCTATCTTTCCTTCCCTCAAATATCTTCCTCTCCAAAAGCATCCTATGATTGTGTCACTCGTAAAGGTGGTCATACATCAGGCAACTTGGTGGCCGATTGACAATCCGATTTGATTATTATCAGAATTGGTTGAAAATCGGTGCCGCAAAGTGCATGCCCGAAAGACAATGCGACCAACTTCGGCTGCAGTTGGTCATATTAGTTGATTGGACACGCTGCAAGATGTAGGGCTGACTTGCTAGATCGGGTGCACAGCGGTAATGGCGTGCAATATCGGGATAAGCGTCAAAACGCAACGAAACCCCCGACGCTGTTCCCACAATGCGTTTGTGTATGTAATGTATAAACATACTGTAATGTGCATTTAAGCATTAGCTGTCCTGTGTCGCGGTGGCTGTCCATCTTTCACCTCTCTACAATTATCTGCATACACGCTGCTGGCACACAGCACACTGGCATGTGACGTCACACACGCTATGCCAGCAGCGTTTATACCGATAATTAAAGAGAGGCGGAAGGTGGACAGCCACCGCGACACAGGACAGCTAATGCATAAATGCACATTACAGCACGTTTATACATTACACACAAACGCATTCATACACACAGCGACAGGTGGAGGATGCAGCTGGCTTGGCCGATTTTCCAAGAGATTTCATGCTGAAGTTGATCGGGAATTGGCCTGCAGTGTATGGGCAGCTGACAGATCTCTCTCTAATCAGATTAGATCAGAGAGCGATTTGTCTTTTGGTCGAATCTGCCCATCATCACTAGATGTATGGCTACCATAAAATGGCTATTAATACAATTCTCTGGATGACTGATTGTCCTGGTCCACTTATGGAAGGAAAGCCTACATCCAATTTGGTCAGAATGATGGAATTGATCCAAAGAATGGATCAATTTCATTGATCTGAACAAATTGTATAGCAGCTTTCCTTCCACTGGTGGGCCTGAATGATCATTTCTGATCGCTGTTATGATTAAATCATCCAGAAAATTGTGTCATTAATGGCCACTTTAAGTATTATAAGTAGTGGTGCTGATGTCCTCCAAAACCCGTTACAGAGTACATAATGTCGCTGATTATCCTAAAAGATTAAAATCTAATCCTACCAAAGTCATAGTTTATTATGTGTTTATATAGCACATCTTCTGTAGCACTTTACAGAGTACATAGTCATGTCACTGACTGTCCTCAGAGGAGCTCACACTCTAATCCTACCATAGTCATAGTGTAATGTCCTACCATATTATTATTATTATGTATTTATATAGCACTGACATCCTCTGCAGCACATTACAGAGTACATAGTCATGTCACTGTCTGTCCTCAGAGGAGCTCACACTCTAATCCTACCATAGTCATAGTCTAATGTCCTACCATATTATTATTATGTATTTATATAGCACTGACATCCTCTGCAGCACATTACAGAGTACATAGTCATGTCACTGTCTGTCCTCAGAGGAGCTCACAATCTAATCCTACCATAGTCATAGTGTAATGTCCTACCATATTATTATTATGTATTTATATAGCACTGACATCCTCTGCAGCACATTACAGAGTACATAGTCATGTCACTGACTGTCCTCAGAGGAGCTCACACTCTAATCCTACCATAGTCATAGTGTAATGTCCTACCATATTATTATTACGTATTTATATAGCACTGACATCTTCTGCAGCACATTACAGAGTACGTAGTCATGTCACTGTCTGTCCTCAGAGGAGCTCACAATCTAATCCTACCATAGTCATAGTGTAATGCCCTACCATATTATTATTATGTATTTATATAGCACTGACATCCTCTGCAGCACATTACAGAGTACGTAGTCATGTCACTGTCTGTCCTCAGAGGAGCTCACAATCTAATCCTACCATAGTCATAGTGTAATGTCCTACCATATTATTATTATGTATTTATATAGCACTGACATCTCCTGCAGCACATTACAGAGTACGTAGTCATGTCACTGACTGTCCTCAGAGGAGCTCACAATCTAATCCTACCATAGTCATAGTGTAATGTCCTACCATATTATTATTACGTATTTATATAGCACTGACATCTCCTGCAGCACATTACAGAGTACGTAGTCATGTCACTGACTGTCCTCAGATGAGCTCACAATCTATTCCTACCATAGTCATATTCTAATGTCCTACCATATTATTTTTATGTATTTATATAGCACTGACATCTTCTGCAGCATTGTACAGAGTACATAGTCATGTCACTGACTGTCCTCAGAGGAGCTCACAATTTAAGACATTACTTTATATTAAAGGAGGGGACTCTATGCAAAGTTTTGCTGGGCAGCAATGTCTCTGAATTATAATGCTGCTAAGTTCATGTACATTTGGCACTGTCCATGATACATCATGACCACGCCCATCTTCCGGTGCATAGTCACGCTCTTTTTTTTCACCACAATTGTGGGATGTGTGGGCCCCAGCTTGAAATTTCTCTGGTGGGCCCCAAGGGTCCCAGTCCGACCCTGAGTGCAATACATATGTTATGTAAGTAGAGCAAGTATTTATCTACTTATATCTTTAGTTTTTTTTCCCCTGAGATAGTATAGCTGACAGCTCCTCTTTAACCCGCCAACACACCCCTCACACATATTACGTGCCTAATGCCTAAACCTTAATCCCCCCCACACACACTACCTATGTAATGCCTAACCCTTAACCCCCCGCCACAAACTGCGTACCTAATGAGCCCCCCCAGCACACACTTAACCCCCTTGGCATACACTACCTGCCTAATGCCTAAACTTAAATTCCCCCCCCCCCCCACCACACACACTATCTACCTAATGCCTAACCCCTAACCCACCCACCTGTACAAACTACCTACCAAATGCCTAAACCTAAACTCTTCCCCCGCGCACACTAACTGCCTAACCCTTACAACCACTCAAACTACCTCTACATAGCTAATGCCTAAAACACACACACGCACGCACGCGCACGCGCACACACACACACACACACACACACACACACACACACACACACCGTTTGCGGCAAAGAAAAAAAAAAAACTAATCAGGCGCCACCATAGGGGCCTAAAAATATCAGCATTTGGGAGCCTGCAGTGCCAGATATATAGCGGGTGCTGTACCATCACCTGCTATTTACCTGGGGGCCATATTTCCTCTCCGGTGCGCAAATACTGATATGTTTCACATTGGCGCCAATTGCGACACCCAATTAGTCCATTTGCCGCATGCACCCTTTTTTTCCTTTTTTACTCATGCGCAGGGAATAAACTGACGTCCTGCTGCATAATTCTGCACATTCTGTGCATCTTTTTTATTACATTAGCTGCTGTGAAATAACGTGTGGTTTTTTTGCATATAAACACACATGGGTCTTGATTCACAAAAGTGTGATAACTGATATCACAGTCATGCTATGCAGTTATCCCGCGATCTGCCGCGTGTGAAGGTTTGCACGCGTAAAGGATTACGTTCACATGTAAACATGTTTGCGCGTGAAAGCGCGCGTCAGCGCATGCAAACCTTTGTTTAACACGCACACGTAATCCTTTAGGCTAGTGCGCGGCAGGTTGTGTGATAACTGCATAGCACGGCCGTGATATTAGTTATTACGCTTTTGTGAATCAAGCCCCTGGTGTGAAGAAAACACACACAGAAAACTGAAAGACAAGTGTCCCGTGCATTATAGTGGATGATGTACCGCAGGGGTCCCAGCCTTTTTCGGCCCGGGGACCGCTATCTAGACCAAACCTTTTTTTGGGGGGGTGGGGGGGAGGGTTATAGGTAGCCAGGTAAAGTATGGGTAGCCAGTAGAGTTGCCCCAGTATAGGGAGTTTAGTTGCCCCAGTATAGGGAGTATAGCTGCCCCAGTATAGGGAGTATAGCTGCCCCAGTATAGGCAGTATAGCTGCCCCAGTATAGGGATTATAGCTGCCCCAGTATAGGGAGTTTAGTTGCCCCAGTATAGGGGGTTTAGTTGCCCCAGTATAGGGAGTTTAGTTGCCCCAGTACAGGGAGTTTAGTAGCCCCAGTACAGGGAGTTTAGTTGCCTCAGTACAGGGAGTTTAGTTGCCCCAGTAGAGGGAGTTTAGTTGCCCCAGTATAAGGAGTATAGTTGCCTCAGTATACCTAGTATCGTTACCCCAGTATAGGTAGTATAGTCGCCCTTAGTGCCCTCCCCCTGCAGCACTCGTGCTATCTTAGCACAAATTTTGGGAATGTTTTTAAGGCTGCCCTCTTACTGCGAATCTCCCGTGTAGAGCTAAGTCTCCCCAGCAGGCACTAGCCAGGAGTTTTCATTCTTTTTTTTCTATAAAATAATCGCATAAAGTTAGCAGAGGAACTCATCTCCAGGAAAATGCTGAGAGATGCCACGGCGGAATCGAGATCAGAATATCTGGCAGTCTGTATTTGGATTCTTGGAAGTCCTTCAGCGTGGACCTTTATTTTGCAGCCTCAGCAGGTGAATAGTTATTATCAGACTCCCAAGGTTAGGCACAGTCCTTTTCAGAGTCTTAAAGTGGACCTGAACAGGACAGAAAGAAATGTTTAGTCTGTCTAATTCCCCCTCATCTGTGACTAATCACAAGTTGTAATTCGATCTCTCAGTTGTGTCAGCTGTCTGCCTCAGCAGAGCAGCTAATTTGTAAACACAGGATGTTAACCCTATGTCTGCTTCCATGAAAGCAGGAAGTAGACAGACTGCTGATTTATTGCACGATTTGTATCCGCTGTAACAAATTAAATTAAAATAAATGTAATTTTTATTTTTTACAAAAATATTTAAATGAACAAAAAGAAAAAAGTCACAGCAGCAATCAGATGCCACCAACAGAAAGCTCTGTTGGTGGCAAGAAAAGAAGGGCAGACTCATTTGTGTGCTTAGTTGTACAGCCCTGCATCAATCGGTTAAAGCTGCAGTGGCCTGAATTGTAAAAAATGGCCTGGTCACTAGGGGGGTGTAAGCCTGTGGTCTTCAAGTGGTTAAGTTATTTACTGTTTGTGAGGATTAATAACAGGTGCGCTTCAGCTGTAATGTAAATCCAGGCTGGCAGTCTGCACTACAACACCAATGAAACTCATCCAGATTCTGGACGCAAGAGCATCATTCAGTAAACAACAAAAATGTTTTGTTTCTTAAAGAGGAACTGTAGGGAAATTAACAAAACAAATAACATTTCTTATTTTTTTTTTTTTACAAAATTCACTTATAAATGATTTAGTTGGTGTTTGCCCATTATAAAATCTTTCCTATCCCTGATTTATGGTACATTCTGAAATGTATCACTTGTGGTGACGTATTTAGTTCTGCCAGGTGATCTGTACGGAATGAGTCTACTGAGAGTTCTATGCACAGAAGGAGAGTGCTTGCTTGGCAGTTGGAAACAGATGTTATTTCCCACAATGCAACAAGTTCCACAGGCAGGAAACTGTCAGGACCATGGTCATGAAATCACACTGTGGGAGGGGTTTTACCACAATATCAGCCACACAGACCCCTCTGATGATCTATCCGAGAAAAGGTAAAGATTTCCTGTGGGAAGGGGGGTATTGGCTACTGATTGGAATGAAGTTCATACCTTGGCTAAAGTTCCTCTTCAACTCCTAGCACTAGTTGCTTTATAAACCAAAGCAAAATGAAGACATACATGTAGACAGATGTGCAAACAGGGTCTCATTACTACCAGCCAAATATGTTCTTCATTGCGCCTGTTCTATTTGGTACAGTGCGCAGTCTCCCAATTACAGGGACTCTCTATCCAGATAGGCTTTAATGAACCCTGACCTTCCAAACTCCCAGTACTAGTGATATTTGTAAACCTTGCCTTTCTAAACTCACACAGGCATACCACATAATGTTAGTCTATGGAGCCCAGAAGCAAGGGAAATAGTAGTACTGCAAAAGTGGCTTGCAAAAGTATTCGGCCCCCTTGAAGTTTTCCACATTTTGTCACATTACTACCACAAACATGAATCAATTTTATTGGAATTTCACGTCAAAGACCAATACAAAGTGGTGTTCATGTGAGAAGGGGAACGAAAATCATACAGGATTCCAAATTGTTGTTTACAAATCAATAACTGCAAAGTGGGGTGTGCGTAATTATTCAGTCCCCTTTGGTCTGAGTGCAGTCAGTTGCCCATAGACATTGCCTGATGAGTGCTAATGACTAAATAGAGTGCACCTGTGTGTAATCTACTGTCAGTACAAATACAGCTGCTCTGTGACGGCCTCAGAGGTTGTCTAAGAGAATCTTGGGAGCAACAACACCATGAAGTCCAAAGAACACCCCAGACAGGTCAGGGATCAAGTTATTGAGAAATTGTTCAAGCGATCATTCAGAAATGGAAGGAGTATGGCACAACTGTTAACCTACCAAGACAAGGCTGTCCACCTAAACTCACAGGCCAAACAAAGAGAGCGCTAATCAGAAATGCAGTCAAGAGGCCCATGGTGACTCTGGATGAGCTGCAGGTTGGCTGAATTTTGCTACTATTCTGAATACACTACCCTTATGTTGTAAGTACTTTATTATCTTGCACCCATTTATGGAACTCTGGTTTCCTCTTCAGGGGGTCTATTTGGAACCTCTGTGGTCTATTATTTTTGTAACAAGGTACAAATCATTGTATCAGCTTATTTGAAATATAATCCAAATACCAGACGAGCTGCGAACTACAAGACACATTTCAACTAACAGTACTTACTTAGAGTAGGTCCATTCCAGATCGAACCCGTTTCAAACGGAACCGTTTTTGTAAAGAATTTATTTTTCCTTCTCATTTTCTTCAAAAATACCTTTTTGCAGCCTACGTTTCCAGTCCGTGGAAACGTATCCCCATCCCTGGCCATGGGTGGGTGGGGGGCGCCATGCTGGAAGGGGTAGCAGCCAGGATGGGGGGTTTGCAGCAGGGAAGGGGGTTGTCCGCCCCCCCTCACCTGAGTCCCCCATCCCACTCCCCCTCCAGCTAGTTTCTGATTAAAATATGATATGAATTGGTACCCTTTTAAAAATAAAAAGTCAGGGGGGCGTGGCTGTGGCGCGCTTGAGGACGGATGCCTTGTGCGTGAGCTCCACTCCCTGAGCCGGTATATCGGGCTAAAATTAAGCTAAAATAAGCATCTTTGACCTACCATCATTACTGACTAGATGTCCAGCAAGTCCAGGAGGCGAAAGAGAAGATCAGCTTCCAAGTCACGCGCTCGTAAGACACTGCTTAGCGTTGCACTTGGGAAGCCACGTGGTAAACAGGCATCCATGGCGGACAAGGCCCAACACCACTCTGACGGAGACGCTGACTCCGATCACTCTGAACAAGCGGACCAGGATACAGCACCGCAATCCTCTACTAAAAGACCGGCGGAAGATACCGAGCTATTCCGCACCATCAAGAAGCTCTTCAAAGCGGAACTGGCCGCGGCGGTCAAGGACCTATCAGCCCAAATACAAGACATCGGCAAGCGGGTGTCCGACCTGGAGCATAAATGCGATAGTATAACCGATGCCCTGGCTGATGACAAACGCCATATAGAAGCGCACACCGACAGGATTGACGCTGTCGAGCTACGAATGGAAGACTTCGAAAATAGAGCCCGCCGCTCCAACCTCCGCATCAGAGGCCTTCCGGAATCGGTAACTGATCTAAAGCCTGCGGCCCAAAATCTATTCGCTGCTTTACTGCCACAAGTAGATGTCTCCCAGTTTAGAATGGATCGCATCCACCGTGCACTAGCAAAACCACGCAATCCAGAGCTTCCGCGCGATGTGGTCCTCAAAATGCATTATGCGGACGTTAAAGACCAGCTGCTTGTGGCCGCCCGGAACCTGGACACCCTACCCGGAGTTCCGCAATCGGTACACTTGTATTCGGACTTATCCCCGCTTACACTTCAAAGGAGAAAGACTCTCCGGCCTATTACTCTCACGTTGATCAGAGAAAAAATCAGGTACCGTTGGGGGTTCCCTTTCTACCTATCATTTACTCTCAATGGACGAACCTACACCATTAAGACCCTGGAGGAAGGCAAAGAACTATTCCATAACGAAAACATCCGAATGGAGGCCTCTCCTGACCCATTCCCTCAACAGTCATCACGACCGCAGCGCGAATGGCAATCTAATGCGAGGAGCACCCCCTCACGCTCATCTACATCAACGGCCGACTGGTCTGCAAGCTGAGTATCTGATAAATTATATCGAATAATCTGCTTTTTCTTTTTTTTTTTCTTTTTTTTCTTTTTGCTACAAGCTTCAGTTATCTAGTTCCTTGTCCTATACGGAAAATGTTTGAAACCTCTATTGACAATCCTCTTTCACTTTTTACTTTTTACCTGTTTGCGTTCTCAGCAACCTGGGATAATAAGCACCCCTTAGAGGCGTATATGATATGTGACTCTATGTTGATGTTGGGAGCCTTACAACTTTATTCCCACATTTGCCGGCTCTGCAAAACAAACCAAACTATTTTTCCTTAGACCGTTTAGATCGGGAGATGAACTGTTTGGCCCCCAATGCTGACGCTTCTGAATGCTACCTAAATGACCTGAACTTACGCCACAAGAAGCAGCTATGATGCCTCAGTCTAAACACCAAGTTTCGAGTGCCATTAGCACATAGAATGTCACAAATGCGATTAGGCTTGTGTGGTATACGACGCATTATCAGATATCTTTTGTATGATGGGGGGGGCTGGGCTCCCCCGCCCTGGGTCCGTGCTGTTAACGCGTTTGGATGCAGGGCCCCATTTTCCCGTATTTGGTTCTTAAGCTGCTCCCTTACCACTAAAGCCAAACGCAGCATTGTGGATGTCTGCAGAACTTATTTTACCTTTTGCATGTGGCTGGGTGCCCCCGGCCTCCATCTGTGCCCGATGTGGCGTTCGGATGGAGGGTGGGGGCCCTCACCTTTACTCCTCTTTTAGCTTTCTCAGGCTTACCCACGGCGGTTATACAAACACAGTGGGATTAACATCATATGTGACACCATTTTTACTATATTGGACTATATACTGTTATTGAGATCCTTACAACTCTATTTCCACATTAGGTGGCTCTGCAATACAATACAATACAATAACATTTCTATAGCGCTTTTCTCCCATAGGACTCAAAGCGCTTAGGCTCTCTCAGATTCAGTAGTTAGTAGGATGAAGTATTCACACAACAAAAGTTATATTTCTGCAAATGCCAGACTGAACAGGTGGGTTTTCAGTCTGGATTTAAACACATCCAGGGATGGGGCTGTCCTGATCTGTTGAGGTAAGGAGTTCCAAAACATAGGGGCAGCATGACAGAAGGCTCTGGGACCAAAAGTTTCCAAGTGGACTCTGGGTATGACTAGATTATTAGAACCTGTGGATCTGAGAATGCGGGGATTGCTACGCAGCTGTAACATATCTTTCAAGTATCCAGGGCCTAGATTATTCAGGGATTTAAATGTCAGTAGGCCGATCTTGAATAGGACCCTCCCTTCTATAGGTAGCCAGTGAAGGGAATGCAGGACTGGCATTATGTGGCAGTGACGGGGTTGGTTGGTTAGCAGTCTGGCAGCAGTATTCTGTATCAGCTGTAGGCGGTACAAGACCTTTTTTGGAAGGCCAGTGTAGAGAGCATTGCAGTAGTCCAGTCGGGATGTGATGAAGGCGTGGACTAAGGTTGGCAGATCTTCTGGGGGTATGAGGTGCTTGATTTTTGCAATGTTCTTCAGGTGAAAATAGGATGATTTCACCACCGCAGAGATTTGAGTTCTGAAATTTAAATCCCCATCAATTAGAACTCCCAGGCTACGCACATGATCAGAGCTGCGTAGATCCGTGCCTCCTATTCCCAGTGGTGAAGACTGCAAGTTAAGTTGTTTTGTTATCATGCTCTGCCCTCCAATCAGAAGGACTTCAGTTTTGTCTGCATTTAGTTTCAGCCAGTTGTCATTCATCCATTGCTGTAGTTCACGTAAGCAGGCGTTTATAGTTAGAGTTGGGTCTGTCACACCAGGCTTGAAGGAAAGATATAGTTGGGTGTCGTCTGCATAGCAGTGGTATGTCAGGCCATGTTTTTGGATTAGTTTTCCCAATGGTAGCATGTAAATCGTGAAAAGCAAGGGAGAGAGGATTGAGCCCTGGGGCACCCCATACTTAAGTGTTACAGGGGTGGACAGGAAGGGCCCCATAGACACTTTGTGGGTTCTGCCACTCAAGAAGGATTGGAACCACTGAAGTACTATGCCATCAATGCTGCAGTATTCCTGTAGCCTGTTTATCAAGATGTCATGGTCAACTGTGTCAAAGGCTGCAGAAAGGTCTAGCAGTATGAGGATCGAGCACTCTCCTCTGTCTCTTGCCATGAGCAGGTGGTTGCATATTTGGATGAGGGCAGTTTCAGTGCTGTGGTGTTTCCTGAAGCCAGACTGGAATGGGTCATAACTGTTATTTTGTAGGATTCTGGCTTCTAGCTGGAGGTATACAGCTTTTTCAATTAGCTTGCCCAGAAAGGGGAGGTTAGAGACAGGTCTGTAGCTGGTCATTGCATCTGGGTCCAGGGAGGGTTTTTTGAGGAGAGGCCTGATGATTGCTTCCTTCAGTAAAGCAGGAAATATCCCTGATTGTAAGGAACAGTTAACAATTTTGAGGAATACCGGTATGAACAGGTCGGGGCAGTTCAACATGAACTGTGTTGGGCCAGGATCCAGGTCACAGGTAGTTAGGCGGACGTGAAGGAGGATGCTTGATGTGACTTCTTCATCAATTTCTTTGAAGTTTGACCAAGGTGTTACGTTGTCTCTGCTAATGGTCTTCGGCGCTATATTAGGCTCAGATGCTGTAAGTTGGATGGCGGACCTTATAGCGGAGACTTTGTCTGTGAAGAAATGGGCAAATTGGTCACAGAGGTCCTTTGAAGACTCGATATTAAGTTTTTGACATGCTGGGTTGCAGAGTTTTTCCACTGTGCGGAACAGTTGGGCTGGTTTGTTAACTGCATTTGCAATCTCTTGTGATGGAAAGGATGATTTTTTTCCCGTGATTACCTTTTGGTAGCTCTTCAAGTGGAAGATTAAGGCATGTTTGTCTTCTGGGGACTGAGATTTGCGCCACAGCCTCTCAAGTTTTCGGCCTTGTCTTTTCAGCTCTTTTATAGCGTTATCAAACCACTGTGCATGATGGTGTGGAGTAAGATATTTGGTGCGCAGAGGAGCAATGGTCTCAAAGGTGGAGGACACACATTTGTTGTATTTAAACATCAGAGTATCAGGGTCCAAGCTGGAGTCAGTCAATTCATCAAAGCTAAGGTTATCTCGGATATGTTGAGGTGTTAGCCCTTTTAAGCGGCGATATTTTATTTGATTCTTGACCTGGTGTTTGACGGCTGGTATTGAGAGGGAGAAGTGGATAGTGTGATGGTCTGACCAGGCAACAGGATTAATTTCCACATTGGCTATTGACAGCCCAGTATGGAATATAAGGTCCAGAGTGTGACCTTTCCTGTGAGTAGCAGAGCTGATTGATTGGAGGAAGCCCAGTTCATGTAAGGCACGAGGTAGCTCTTTTCCAAATTGTGAAGAGGAGTCGTCCACCCATGTATTGAAATCTCCAAGAACAATCCATCTGGGGTGTTCCAGTGTTAGGTTGCACAGGAGGTCTACAAGTTCCTCAAGGAAGTCTGAGTATTTTTCTGGTGGGCGGTAGATCAGCAATATGTTAATGTTTTCCTCAGCTGAAAGTTGCACCCCCAAGCATTCAAACATGAGACAGTTATTTTTGCAATTGACTACCTATATCACTCTATAGGCTCCTCCATGTTTTGGAGTAGATACACATCTTGTATATATTGGTGAGCGCTGGATACTGTTAAAATTGCTGACCAAGCATTCAAACGAGTTGGTAGGACCTACAGTAAGTGGTCTGATTTTCAAAGCTGATCTAAAGCAAAGTGCAACCCCTCCTCCCCTGCGTTCTTTCCTGTTGCAGTATATCACAGAATAGTTTGTTGGCACAGCTGCCTCCAGGGTGGGGCCAACAGGTTCAGAAAGCCAGGTTTCAGTCAGGCAGGCCAGATCAGAAGACTCTATTAGATCATGTATGATTGCTGTTTTGTTGTTTATTGATCTGACGTTGCAGAGGACAGCCTTGATGGGGCTACCCTGGGAGCTGAGGTCTGAGTTTGAGGACTCCAGGAGGGAACAGTCTCCAGATGTGTGGCTGTCATCTCTGCTGGATTGTGCTGGAGCTATTAGGGTTGTTGGCTGAGTCTGGGTGTACTCTGTAGGTTTTGTCACAGAGTTATTTTGGTTCTGCAGTGAATAACGTCTTTTCCCACGTCCCCTGGATCCTCTCTTTGTCTTTCTGTAGATTCCAACAGACTTAAGTAGAATTATTGTTGATTTGTCAATTGGATATATATTTCTTGGTTGGTATACAGCTAGAAGTGTCTGTGCTGAATATTGATGTTTACACATTAGGATGGACAAGAGACAGCTCAGGGCTCCTGCTAAGAAAGGCCCTATTTAAAGTCAAGGTGTGAACTTTCACAGCTGTGGCTGGTATCCTGCAGAGATCAAAGGGCCTGTATAGACTGAATTGTCCTTACACAGAGATGTATGGATGGACAGCATGGATTTGGAAACACAGTCCTTTGTTTAGGAGTTTGAAGATATAATATATAATATATGTAGAAAAATATAGTCTATTGAGCATAGATGCTGTAGATAATCGATGAAAGTTACTCACAGGATGGGAGACGGCGGGCACAAAGAGGCAGAAAGTCTTTAAGGTCTCAGGTCAATTCCAAGGAAGGTGTGCAGTGTCCAGCAGTGTGTGATACCAAGGAAGATCCAATCCAGTTTAAATCTTTGCCATCCCAAGTAATCCAGGTGTTCTGAAAGGTTATAGGTGTTGCTGGAGAAGTGATACATTAGAATCCACTGAAATTTCGGTCCAGTCTTTCCATTAAGAGGTTTAAAGTAGCAGAAATGAGATGTAATGTCTGGAGAAGCCTTAGAGAGCAGCAGCACCAGTCTGGGCGCGCTCAGTATTTCCTCTGCAGCCACATACCCCTTATTTGAGTCTAGCTTAACTACCCCCAAATAATGTATATACCAATCTTCTGAATGTGGCCTTTGGGCCTAATGATATCCGGATGTTTGGGGGTCCTGGGGGGTGGGCTCCCCCGCGCTGGGTCTGTGCCCGCTACTGGGCTGGGACGCAGCGTGGGGGCCCCCTCGGCCACCCGGCCTTCGGGCTGTCATTATACTTACTCTCTGTCCTCTTCGCCTCTAGGGGTTTATCCCACATAGCTGATGGTTACAGTTCTTCTTAGTTTATTTAGTGTTATAGTAGGCTACTTAAGCCATGCCCTACCGGCTCAGGGTTATTCCACTGCCCTACGTACGCACTGATGCCAGTCAAAGATTTGGCTGGTTCTACTGTGCATGTTATTTGCACTACTGTGCGTCACTATTCAGTGACCCAACTAGAAAAAACATACTATCAACCTAGCAGCACACCTTACCTCAATATAATACAGGTCTCCCAAACTACGACTTCTAAGATAATTCCGGCATTCACCCAAGTGTCACCTCTACATTGCTCAAAATTTCCCCCTGTGGATTATGGTTAAAATAATCTCTTGTAATACTAGGGGTTTAAATTCCCCAGCCAAACGCAATAAAGCCTTCCTTGATATATCCAGACACAGCCCAGATATTATATGCCTCCAGGAAACCCATTTCTCCCTTTCTTCCACGCCCAGGTACTTTCATAAAAACTATTCAATTTACTTTCACTCCAGGATGACGGTTAAACGCAGAGGAGTTACAACTTTCATCAAAAATAATCTACCGTTCCGAATAAATACAACTATCTCCGACCCCTTAGGAAGATTCCACATCATACAAGGGAACCTTCACACTAAAGAAGTAATCCTAATCAATGGCTACGCACCTCCAGACCAGGCACTCAAAACAATTCAGGATATTCATGCTAAAATTCTCTCATTGCCTAACTTACCTATCATATGGGCGGGTGATTTTAATTTAACTATTAACGATACCCTGGATAAATCTTTACCATCTCCAGACAGGCTCTCTAAGCGCAATCGTCAGACCTTCAACCAAATCTTACGAGATCTAGCTATCTCAGATACATGGAGAGAGCTCTATAGACCAAAAAGAGGATACACATTCTACTCGACTCCTCATAACACATACACTAAAATTGACCACATTCTGCTCTCTACTAGTCTGATCCCTTCTCTTTATTACACAAGACACATCCCCATAAGCTGGTCCGACCACGATATGATCTTAACCTCATTTGACTGGACCAACTGCTTACCTGTCCCTCCGCAATGGCGTTTAAACGACTCAGTATTAATAAACCCAACCTCTAAACTTCAAATTTTCGATGAAATGACTCATTATTTTGAGACTAACAATACAGATAACATCTCCCCGATAACCCTATGGTTAGCGCATAAGGCCGTACTTAGAGGTAAAATTATACAACTCACTGGGAAACAAAGAAAGGATAAATCTAAAAAATATAACGACCTCACTTATAGACTTCATAGGCTTACTATTCTTAATCAGCAAAACCCCTCAAGATACATCTCTAGACAAATCTATGATATCAAAATCCAACTTGACCTCATCCTAGCTCATCAGGTGGAAAAAGCAATAATATGGACAGGTGCGAAATATTACAAAAAGGCAAATAAACCTGACACCTGGCTAGCCAGACGGCTAAGAGCAAAGGAAAAATCCAACGCCTCATTCCACATCCGGGTGAGTCCAAATGAACTTACAAGCCACCCAGAAAAGGTCCACCGCGCCTTCCTCCAATACTACACTAGCCTCTATAAGTCCAATGGCCCTGTTAACAATACTTCCCTCCAACAATTTCTACAACCTTTAAAACTCCCCAAACTTAATACAGACTCTATAAAAGTCCTCAATAACCCTATTACTGAAGATGAAGTAACGGACAGTATCAAAAAACTGAAAATCGGTAAGGCCCCGGGCCCCGACAGCTTTTCAGCAATCTATTATAAAAAATTTACCCACACACTGACACCCTACTTAACTAAATGTTTTAACTTCATTAGAGCCAATCATCAACCTCCCCCCGAATTTATGGAATCAAAAATAACACTTATCCCTAAACCAGCTAGAGACCATACTAATGTTAAAAACTTTCGCCCAATCTCTCTATTAAACTTTGACTACAAAATTCTTACTGCTATTCTAGTGGCTCGTCTTAACAAATTTCTACCAGCCTTGATCAATAAGGATCAAGTCGGGTTTATCCTCTACCGTCAAGCCTCAGACAACATCAGACGAAACGCCCTCCTCATACAACACGCTAATTTAACTAAAGCACCTCTTACACTGCTTACAGTTGATATTGAAAAAGCTTTTGACACACTAGAATGGTCTTATATGTTTAAAATTATAGAGAATGCTGGGATTACAGGCCCCTATCTTAACATTATCAAATCACTGTACTCTCACCCGCTCGCTTCCATCAAAATAGCTGGCTCTACCCCGTCACAATTCCCCATACTCAGGGGAACTAGACAGGGCTGCCCCCTTTCCCCGGCCCTGTTCGCTCTCTCTATCGAACCACTAGCAGAAAGTATCAGGAAACATCCCCAGATCCATGGATACACACTAGGTAACTCTGAGCCCAAACTTACACTATTTGCGGACGATGTCCTTCTTACTCTCACCAACCCGATGACTTCAATTCCTCACCTCCTTACCTTACTCTCGCAATTCGGTGGCCATTCTGGACTTCAAGTCAATATAACTAAAACTGAAATCATGTTCTGTAATATACCCACTTCCCAAGGCACCCCTATAGCACACAAATTTAATTTCCAATTCCGCGATCAATATATCCAATACTTAGGTATTAAGCTCACTAACAACTATCATACCTTATATAAATGGAACTACATGCCTCAAATTACCAAACTCAAACAGGACCTGATAGACTGGGATGTTCCGACTATATCGTGGTCGGGCAGAATAAACGCTGTCAAAATGACCCTCCTACCTCGGATCACATACTTCTTTAGAGTTCTCCCTATTGCGATTAAAACAGCAGACATCCTCTCCCTTCAAAAAGCAATCTTCCACTTTATCTGGCAGAACAAGAAACCGAGAATTAATAGATCCACAATGATGTGGCATAAAACCAATGGCGGACTATCAGTTCCCAACCTACTCAAATATTACAAAGCCTCTCAGATGGCACAGATACCCTTAATTTATGCTGGCTTTCACGCCCCCACCTGGGTTCAGGTAGAAAACAATATCTTACACCCCTACACTTTTGGGGCCCTGGTCTGGACGCGTAGGCTGTTACCCCCTAAAATTATTAAAGACTCGCCTATTACTACCCACACCCTCCAAGTTTGGAGAAAATCTCGCTTCAAATTTAAATTACAATCCTCTCCTTCGGTCCTTACCGAATTCTTGGGAAACCCAGAATTCACAGCAGGCCTAGAGTCAAGAGCCTTCCACTGGTGGCAAACAAAGAATATCACCAACTTGAATTCGGTCCTAGAACACAGGAAACTTCCCACCCTTCAGCACTTGATCACTAAATTTCAACCCCCTCGTACAGAGTCTCTGAGATGCAACCAATTATACCACTACCTCACTACACTTGCTACTCCCAATACAGAAACGTCTATCTCCTCATTTGAACGCTTTTGCCAATCCGATCCACTAGCTAAGGGAATGGTTTCTTTCCTATACACCATAATGAATACACCCCCAGAAGACACCCAGCTTCCATTTCGTATGGACTGGGAATCAGATATAGGCAGTCCTTTCAACAATGAAGATTGGCGTTCCTCTTTAGAAACTCTATCAAAAGGTAGCCTACAATACTCAAACATGGAAGTATCTCTTCGACTCCTACATAGAACATATTTGGTTCCCCAGAGACTATCCAAAATATATCCAACATACCCTGACGTTTGTTTTAGAGGCTGTTCCCTCCCTGGGTCAATGTTTCATATATGGTGGGAATGCCCAAAAGTGCACGCGATCTGGACCAAAATAACCACTACTATCTCCAGAATCACCCAATACATACTCACACCAGATCCAAAAATTTTATTATTAGGCCTTAGGCCTGACAAAATGAAGTACTCTATTCACAAACTGGTCCAGCATATAGCTGCCTCGGCAAAACTTTATATTGCCACTCAGTGGAAGCAGATGGACCTCCACTATCCCACTCTATTGACTAAAATAGATCAAAAAATGATATTTGAGCGCATTAATGCACGAGTCCTAGATAACATGGAACAATTCGAGAAAGTATGGAAACCATGGGTTGACTACAGAGGGAACACAACTATGTCTGAACTCACGAATGTATGAACATATGCTGATTATTTAACACTTTGTAATTTTTATATTATATATTATGTCATCATCTTTTAGTTTCATATCAAGGTATCCTCTTGAACCAAATCCCAGTTTACTTCTAATATGCCATATAGTGTGACACTTATCTTTACCAACCTAAGCTATTGCAGAGGTCCTGTTACTGAGACCTGATCCGATATTACTATCATTGCCACTAGCGTGGCGTTCAAAACCTTGTTATGTTTCATGCTGCGCTACCATTGCTTATATATGTAGATATGCCTCGTTGGAGGCCGATGTTTGTTATAATGATGCTTTGTATTTTTACGTATGTACTTTTCTACAATAAAGCACCTTTTGAACACTAAAAATAAAAAGTCAGATACTCACCTAAAGTAGCAGTATTCAACCAGTTCGGTCAAATACTGCCACTTCGGCCGCTGAAGGGAGGTTTCGGAAATCTTCGGGAGCACTCGGGCTCCATAGTGCGCATGCGCGAGCGCCCTCTATGACGCACTCGCGCGGGTCTATGACGCACTCGTGCGTGCGTGGTATGGAGCGGCCCGTCTTCGAGAGCCTGAGTGCTCCCGAAGACTTCCGAAGTCCCCCGCGGCAGGGGATTTGAACTGAGGATCCACCGGGCATGGTAGAGGAGAGGGAAGGCTCATTAGGACCGAGCCTTCCCTCTCCTTAGGTGAGTATCTGACTTTTTTTTTTTAAATCAGTACCCATTGGCTTTAAAAATAAATGTAATAAAGCAAGTGGCGAGTGGAGAATTTACTTCCATGCACTCCACCACTCGCCGCATCACTTCCTGTAATGCCGCCCTCTGTACTTAATTGGGCACATACAGGAAGTGACGCTGTGAGCAGTGGAATGCAAGCAAGTGAGAAAGTTCCCCGCTCGCCGCTTGCTTTAATATATTGATTTTTAAAGTATTTGGAACAGATACTAGCTGGAGGGGGAGCGGGGAAGGGGGGACCCACCTCCCTACCATCCGCTGCAAACTCCCGTCCTGACTACTACTCTCTCCAGCATGGCAGCCCCCTCCCCACCACAGGCAGGGCTGGGACACAGAAAACTGATCCGTTTCTGTGTCCAAAAATGCCTGTGTAGAGGGGGATCCATTTTACCATTAATTTTTACTACTCCTGCATGTATCAGGATCCATATGCGGTCCGTGAAAATGCAGCAAATCCGGACCTTCCATTTAGGTTTTGAAAATGGGTCCCCGCAAACGCAGACGGATCTGTTTTTGTTTGGGTAAAGAAGGCTGTTATTTTTAACATTGCTATCCGTGGCTCCGGTTTTCATCAGGTTTTAAAAATGGAGCCACGGATATGTTCCCGGACCTAGTGTGGACCTACTATTATAGGGCAATCAGCATCAAAACCAGGAAACCCCTTAAAGAGAACCTGGACTGAAAATAAAAAGTAAAAATAACCATACACAGGTCATACTTACCTCCTGTGTAGTCTACTTCTCAATCTCTTTCTCCTCTCCTGCTTCCCATTTTTCCACTGTAATCAATGGATTTCTCCATGCTCCATTTTAAAAATGGCCATTACCCTCTAACAGCTTCCTGGTCAGCACACTGTTAAACTGTAATATCACTCACTTGAGCCATAGGAAAGCATGGACATTACCTTGCACATCCAATTGTAACTGACAGCTTCTGATGTATAACCGACAGCAACTGGTATATTTCAGTTCTGACAAAATATTGTCAGAACTGGAAGGGATCACTGCAAGAAGAAAACGGTGAGCTTCTGAGAGGCACTGACGGTGAGGTTAGTGTGTAATATTAATTTGCAGCTACAGCATATGTTTATTTTAAATAATTCTCCTTGCTTCAGGTTCCCTTTAAAGGAAGACTCGATCAATCTATTTTGATACCATTGGAGCTTGCATGCTGCATAATGAAACCATGTAGTAAGTAGAGTTGGGCCGAACCTCCGATTTTAGGTTCGCGAACCGGGTTCGCGAACTTCCGCGGAAGGTTCGGTTCGCGTTAAAGTTCACGAACCGCAATAGACTTCAATGGGGATGCGAAGTTTGAAAAAAAAAAATTATGCTGGCCACAAAAGTGATGGAAAAGATGTTTCAAGGGGTCTAACACCTGGAGGAGGGCATGGCGGAGTGGGATACACGCCAAAAGTCCCCGGGAAAAATCTGGATTTGACGCAAAGCAGCGTTTTAAGGGCAGAAATCATATTGAATGCTAAATGACAGGCCTAAAGTGCTTTAAAACATCTTGCATGTGTATACATCAATCAGGTAGTGTAATTAAGGTACTGCTTCACACTGACACACCAAACTGTTCACTGAACAGAACAGGTATGCAGTGGCGGGTTCACTGAACAGGTATGCAGTGGCGGGTTCACTGAACAGAACAGGTATACAGTGGCGGGTTCACTGAACAGAACAGGTATGCAGTGGTGGGTTCACTGAACAGAACAGGTATACAGTGGCGGGTTCACTGAACAGAACAGGTATGCAGTGGTGGGTTCACTGAACAGAACAGGTATGCAGTGGCGGGTTCACTGAACAGAACAGGTATGCAGTGGCGGGTTCACTGAACAGAACAGGTATGCAGTGGCGGGTTCACTGAACAGAACAGGTATACAGTGGCGGGTTCACTGAACAGTACAGGTATGCAGTGGCAGGTTCACTGAACAGGTATGCAGTGGTGGGTTCCCAGTACAGGTATGCAGTGGTGGGTTCACAGAACAGGTATGCAGTGGTGGGTTCACAGAACAGGTATGCGGTGGTGGGTTCACAGAACAGGTATGCGGTGGTGGGTTCACAGAACTGGTATGCAGTGGTGGGTTCACAGTACAGGTATGCAGTGGTGGGTTCACAGAACAGGTATGCAGTGGTGGGTTCACAGAACAGGTATGCAGTGGTGGGTTCACAGAACAGGTATGCGGTGGTGGGTTCACAGAACAGGTATGCGGTGGTGGATTCACAGAACAGGTATGCAGTGGTGAGTTCACAGTACAGGTATGCAGTGGTGGGTTCACAGAACAGGTATGCAGTGGTGGGTTCACAGTGCAGGTATGCAGTGGTGGGTTCACAGAACAGGTATGCAGTGGTGGGTTCACAGAACAGGTATGCAGTGGTGGGTTCACAGAACAGGTATGCAGTGGTGGGTTCACAGAACAGGTATGCAGCCAGGGACAAGCTAAGCCTAACTAATCTTTCCCTATGAGAGAGAGTGTGCAGCAGCTCGCCCTACTCTCACTAATGCAGGCACACGAGTGACCGTAATGGTCGCCGCTGCCTGCCTTTTAGTAGGGGGGAGTGGCTCCAGGGGCTAGTGTAGCCTAATTGGCTACACTGTGCCTGCTGACTGTGATGTAGAGGGTCAAAGTTGACCCTCCATGGTGCATTATGGGGCGAACCGAACTTCCGCAATGGTTCGCCTGCGGGACGCGAACGCGAACCACGGAAGTTCGCATGGAACCGTTCGCAGGCGAACCGTTCGGCCCAACTCTAATCACCAACAGCCAAAGTCTCTCATAAGTCTGAAGATAGTAGTCTGGCCATAGTTGTTTGTGGACCTGCTATCCAAAGATGTACATTTGGAAGCCTGTGGCTGGCCTTACTGTAATATGTGTCTGGATTTTTAATCAAGCTGTATAATAATAAAACCACAAAGATAACTATTAAGTCATATTTGAAGGTGTCAGTACTTGTGGTCACTGGGTGAATGCACCGCATGATCAGGACCACCATAAAGGATCACTGCAAAGTACACCTATAGGGAAACAAACAGACTACTTACATTAACTCATTAGGCTAGATTCTTTACTATAATGCTTTACTCTAGATTGTAAGCCTTTGGGCAGGGTCCTCCTCCTTTTGTGTCCTACCTGATCTTGCACCTCCATTACTGTGAACCCATGCTATGCATCTGAGTGAACCTAACTTGCCTAATCTCCATGCTCCCCTACAGTGACTGACTAAGCATTACCTGGTACTCACACTATGGTGTGTGATCTGGTTTTCTTGTATTCCTGTATTGTCATCAGTGGCATAGCTAAGGAGCTGTGGGCCCCGATGCAAGTTTTACATCGGGCCCCCAAAGCACTCTATACATAACAAGTGATCGTCGGCGCACCATAACCCGCCAATGAAAACTACAGTGTCAGAGGTGCAAGAAGGGGATGGGGAACAGTTTGTTAATGATTACCACTATTCAAAGTATCTATAGAAGTGATTATTATGAGCACAGGGCCAATAGAGAGCCAATACTGTAGTTGTGGGAGAGCCCTATGAGGCCCCTCTGGCCCAAGGGCCCCGATGCGGTCGCTACCTCTGCACCCCCTATTGCTACGCCCCTGATTGTCATATTGCTGTATGTCACCCCTAAATATTGTCTGTAACCTAAATTAATGTTCAGCGCTGCGTAATATGTTGGCGCTTTATAAATACAATAAATAAATAAATAATAAATAATGCTGACCCTCCAGACATAATACCTTCAGCCACCTGGTGAAAGTATGGCTGATGTATATATTTTTCAACTGTGTTATGTATCTAGAAAGGCTAAATCTTGTTACTGCTCGGCACAGACAGTGGGGAGGCAGCCAAGGTACCTGAGTGCAGCTGGTGCCATGCTCACACTTGACATAGTTACATAGTTATTTTGGTTGAAAAAAGACATACTGTACGTCAGGGGTGCAGCTAAGGTTTTTGTGGCCCCAAGCAAAAAATGGGTATAAGTGGGTGTGACCATGACATGTGGGTGAAGCGGGAGGGCAGATTGGGGCGGAGCTATTTGCGGGGAAAAATGGATGTGGCGCCGAGAGATGGGCGTGGCCATGACATTGTATGGGCGGAGCTTAACCATAGCACAGCAAATATAGCCAACTATGACCATTAAATAATAAATGCAGCAACAGTTACCCCAGACACCAGAAAATAAAAACGCAGTTTGTGCAACATTTCAGCAGAAAACAAATGCAATTTGTGCAACATTTTAACAGAAATCAAACGCAATTTGTGCCACATTTCAGCAGAAAACAAACGCAATTTGGGCCACATTTCAGCAGAAATCAAATGCAATTTGGCCCACATTTCAGCAGAAAACAAACGCAATTTGGGCCACATTTCAGCAGAAATCAAACGCAATTTGGCCCACATTTCAGCAGAAATCAAACGCAATTTGGGTCACATTTCAGCAGAAATCAAATGCAATTTGGGCCACATTTCAGCAGAAATCAAACGCAATTAGGGCACATTTTCAGCAGAAATCAAAAGCAATTAGGGCACATTTTCAGCAGAAATCAAACGCAATTAGGGCACATTTTCAGCAGAAATCAAACGCAATTAGGGCACATTTTCAGCAGAAATCACACGCAATTAGGGCACATTTTCAGCAGATATCAAACGCAATAAGGGCACATTTTCAGCAGATATCAAACGCAATTAGGGCTGCAAAAAGAAAATAATTTATTCACCTGACACTGGCAGAAGTCTTCTCTCCCCGTCTCCCGGCCGGCTCCTCAGGCGCGCAGTTCCCACGGAGCTCCCTCCCTCCTCCAATCTCCTGCGCTGATTGATTGCAGGGCTACTGGAAGATGGCCACCCGAAGCCCTGTACTGGAGACATAAATAGTCTCCAGAGCAGGGCTTAGGCGGCGGCCATCTTCCTGTAGCCCTGCTCTGCTCTGCCAGCCCTGCGGGCCTGCGGGAAAACAGTAACCGACGTCATGGAGCCGCCGAGGCCCCTAAGACCTTGAGGCCCCAAGCGGCCACTTGGTCTGCTTGGTGCCTCGCGGCGCCCCTGCTGTACGTCCATCGAGTTCAACCAGAGAACAAAGTACAACACCAGCCTGCTCCCTGAAATATCTCTGTTGATCCAGAGGAAGGCAAAAAAACCCTTACAAGGCATGGTCCAATTAGCCCCAAAAGGGAAAAAAATTCCTTCCCGACTCCAGATAGCAATCAGATAAAATCCCTAGATCAACATCATTAGGCATAACCTAGTAATTGTAGCCATGGATGTCTTTCAACGCAAGGAAAGCATCTAAGCCCCCTTTAAATACAGGTATAGAGTTTGCCATAATGACTTCCTGTGGCAATGCATTCCACATCTTAATTACTCTTACTGTAAAGAACCCTTTCCTAAATAAATGGCTAAAATGTTTTTCCTCCATGCACAGATCGTGTCCTCTAGTCCTTTGAGAAGGCCTAGGGACAAAAAGCTCATCCGCCAAGCTATTATATTGCCCTCTGATGTATTTATACATGTTAATTAGATCCCCTCTAAGGTGTCTTTTCTCTAGACTAAGTAAACCCAGTTTATCTAACCTTTCTTGGTAAGTGAGACCTTCCATCCCACGTATCAATTTTGTTGCTCGTCTCTGCACCTGCTCTAAAACTGCAATATCTTTTTTGTAATGTGGTGCCCAGAACGGAATTCCATCGACATGATGCTTTTTTTGCCACCATCTAAAACAGGGGTGTCAAACTCAAATAGACGGAGGGCCGAAACGTAAAATGTAGACCAGGCCGGGGGCCGGCAAGTATATTTATCCCCCCTCCCCAAATTTGGAATGATCGCACAAAACCCCACAATGTGCACTGCACGTTATAGACATGGAGCAAAAAAAAAAAAAGCCTCAGTATAGGGAGGTAGCCAAGTATAGGTAACCCCTGTATAGGAAGCCAGATATAGTTGCTCCCAGTATAGGAAGCCAAGAATAGGTGCCTCCAGTTTAGATAGCTAGGCATAGGTGCCCCCAGTACAGGTAGCCAGGCATAGGAGCCCCAGAATAGGTAGCCAGGCATAGCAGGTGCCCCAGCTTAGATAGCTAGGCATAGCAGGTGCCCCAGTTTAGGTAGCCAGGCATAGCAGGTGCCCCAGTTTAGGTAGCCAGGCATAGCAGGTGCCCCAGCTTAGATAGCCAGGCATAGCAAGTGCCCCAGTTTAGGTAGCCAGGCATAGCAGGTTCCCTAGTTTAGGTAGCCAGGCATAGCAGGGGCCCCAGTTTAGGTAGCCAGGCATAGCAGGTGCCCCAGTTTAGGTAGCCAGGCATAGCAGGGGCCCCAGTTTAGGTAGCCAGGCATAGCAGGTGCCCCAGTTTAGGTAGCCAGGCATAGCAGGTGCCCCAGTTTAGGTAGCCAGGCATAGCAGGGGCCCCAGTTTAGGTAGCCAGGCATAGCAGGTGCCCCAGTTTAGGTAGCCAGGCATAGCAGGGGCCCCAGTTTAGGTAGCCAGGCATAGCAGGTGCCCCAGTTTAGATGGCCAGGCGTAGCAGTTGCCCCAGTTTAGGTATCTAGGTATAGCAGGTGGAAACAGGAAAAGAGGGCGCAGGCAGCTAGTGGACAAAATGGGCGCCGCCATTACTCCCATTATAAATATCGTTTAATGGGCGCCGAACAGGAAAAAAAGGCGGCAGAGAATAATAACGTTTTACAAGCGGCGCCCAGAGATCTTTAATGTTTTATAACTGTTGTGGTAATTTACGTTTAGAAAATGTACCTGTGACGAATAATGTTTATAAAAATACTAAACATATTTATCTTATTTAACTAAAACGTTATTTAAAAATGTTATCCCTTACTGTTTGTAAAACATTATTATTCACAAAATAAAGCGATCAGTACGTAACGTAAATTGTAATATATTTTATCCTTTACTGTTTGTAAAACATTATTCTCCACACAATAAAGCGATTACTAAGGGGGGTCTTAGGGTTAGGCACCACCAGGGGAGTTTTAGGGTTAGGCACCACCAGGGGAGTTTTAGGGTTAGGCACCACCAGGCAAAGGTGTATCTAGAGGGGTGCAGGCATGGCTTCTGTCATGGGTGCCACAGCACAGTGGGCGCCATTCCTGCCCCTGTGACTCAGATTTCAGATCAGATTAATTCTGTTATCTGGGGAATATGGCTACTTAATTTATATATGTAGGGTGCACTTGGCTTAGTGTTAGAAAAGAGGACAGAGATGGAATAAGAAGAGATATTTCCCAAAAAGTAACTTCAGCAATATCCCGAGCCTAAAAACAGGCAACCATAACACATGTATGCTAGAAAGGATGCTGTTTTCAGATGGGAGGGGGGCTCTGATGGAGGGGGAGGGGGGCGCAATTTGAGTGTTTGCTATAGGCTCTATATTACCCAGATACGCCCCTGCCACCAGGGGGGTCTTAGGTTTAGGCACCACCAGGGGGGTCTTAGGTTTAGGCACCACCAGGGTGGTCTTAGGTTTAGGCACCACCAGGGGGGTCTTAGGTTTAGGCACCACCAGGGGGTCTTGGGTTTAGGCACCACCAGGGGGGTCTAGGGGTTAGGGGTAGGTACTTGGAGGGTTCTGTGTGAGAGTAGGGTTAGGTATAGTTTTAGTAAAATTTTAGTAAAATTTTAGTAATACTTACTAATGTTTTACAACACTTATTACGAACGTAGTTATATTTATATCATCGTTATAAACAATATTTTCAGATTTTATTATAGGAAGAAACAACAAATGAAGGTTATTCACAATAATATATAATTACAATGATTAAACATATATATAATTGTTTTTTTTAAGAAACGTAATTATAAGTTTCACTTTTGAAACAGGGAAGATTAACGTTTTCACAATTGCCGATTTCATACACATTATTTAATGATTTATAAATTTGTAAAACATTATTTTTAAAGGAAATACAGCACAATATTTTTATAAACGCTATTAGTGCTTATCGTTTAGACCCTGCGCCCTTTTTACCCGACGCCCTTTTTTGACGTACCCATAGCAGGTGCCCCAGTTTAGGTATCTAGGCATAGCAGGTGCCCAGATTAGGCAGCCAGGCATAGCAGGTTCCCCAGTTTAGGTAGCTAGGCATAGCACGTGCTCCAGTTTAGGTAGCCAGGTATAGCAGGTGCCCCAGTTTAGGTAGCCAGGCATAGCAGGTGCCCCAGTTTAGGTAGCCAAGCATAGCAGGTGCCCCAGTTTAGGTAACCAGGCATAGCAGGTGCCCCAGTTTAGGTAACCAGGCATAGCAAGTGCCCCAGTTTAGGTAACCAGGCATAGCAGGTGCCCCAGTTTAGGTAACCAGGCATAGCAAGTGCCCCAGTTTAGGTAGCCAGGCATAGCAGGTGCCCCAGTTTAGGTAACCAGGCATAGCAGGAGGTGCTCCATTTTAGGTAGCCAGGCATAACAGGTGCCCCAGCTTAGATAGCCAGGCATAGCAGGTGCTCCAGTTTAGGGTAACCAGGCATAGCAGGTGCCCCAGTTTAGGTAGCCAGGCATAGCAGGTGCCCCAGTTTAGGTAGCCAGGCATAGCAAGTGCCCCAATTTAGGCAACCAGGCACAGCAGGGGCCCCAGTTTAGGTAGCCAGGCATAGCAGGGGCCCCAGTATAGGTAATAGCAGGCATAGGTGTCCACTATAGAGAGCCAGCCAGCCTACGCCCCCCTTTCGCTTCCTCACCTCCTCCTGGTTACAGAGATCGCACCCTCAATCTCCAGCGTGGCGGCGGTTCTTCAGTCTGCACTAGCGTTGCAACAGTATGAATATTCACACTATGATAACCGTCTCCAAAAATACCACAGTGTGAGGGTATCACGGTATTACACAATTATGTGGACCCAGCCCCCCCCCCCCACACACACACACACACAATTAAATGCTGCAGAAGATGTCAGTGCTATATAAATACATAATAATAATATGGTAGGACATTAGACTAGGACTATGGTAGGATTATTAGATTGTGAGCTCCTCTGAGGACAGTCAGTGACATGGGTATGTACGCACTAAAGTACTGCAGAAGATGCCCAACACTTGCCTTGGTGGTGGTGTAGTCTGATGTTGTATGCAAAACGTATGTTTTATTGCGAGGTGTCTTTATATTATTTACTGAGAAACAATTATAATTTGTGAGGAAAAGCGGAAAAGCCGCCGCGTGTGCCAAGAGCTAGGCGGCTGACTCCGCGTCCTACGCAGCGGTTTGCACGCGTCTGGCGGTGTGGTGGAACACGGAAAAGCCACCGCATGTCCTGACAGCAAAGCGGCTGTTTGCATGCAGCAGCATGTGCTTGGTGTGGCTGGGTCTAGACAGATGGAGAGCTATGCACGCGCGAGCCTGAATGCAGGACCTTTATACCAGCAGGGGAAGTGTCAGCTGATCAGGAAGGTCAGCTGACTCCTGTAGGACTCATGATTGGCTGAATGGTTCGGGCGGGGCAGCAGAGTCCAGCAACTATATATTCTGCTGCTTGTCAGTTGCTGGTTGTCTGCCATTGCTAACCACAACAAGCAAACCGCAGCGAGTCCCTGTGGAATAGGCCTAGTCAGGTCTATGTTGCCGGTGCACAATCCCTCTGTGGGTCACCACTCCACACACGGTTCAATGTAGTAAATACGAAGGAGGCACTCAATTGGCTTCAAACTTGCGTTTTATCAAATCCCAGTAATACACGACATGTTTTGGGGCATATCCCCTTCATCAGGTGTACATACATTGAATGGCACACAGTGAATAAATACATACTTCTAACCACCACACCCTAAATTGGACCACCTCCATCTTGTCAGCTGACAAGTCAGCTGATCACTGACATCACACAGTCCAAATAAAGAGAAAAAGAGAGGCACCCCCTATGGATGTGAAAGTGTTGGCAAATAAACAAATCACTGGTACAAACTAAGAGTAAGTACAAATTCTGTCTTTATTTGGCCAATTAACAAATGTTAAAAACAATTAAAACCAAGGCAACACCATGCCCAGCCCAAACAAGCCCCTTGAATAATCAAATATTGGCAATAAGCCCTAAACACAGTCTTGATAACTGCAAAAGGGTTCAGAATGGTATGCAAATGTATTGTGTACAATTCCTGAAGCGCAGTGGTAATAGTATTGCTGTGTCACAAAAGAGTCAATAAATAACAGAAATTGATAATGAGTGACACTGCACCACTGCAAAAACAACAGGAATGGGACACACATGAATCACTTTGCAGAAAAATATATATAGAGTGATTAACTCCTGCGCCAGACATCCAGATAAGGTGCGACACAATATGTGAAATAATATGACCTCATAGAGGAAGTTTTGTGCAAGTTTGATACAAACAATCACGTGAAAATGTATATATGGTTATATACATACAAACAAAATATATAACAATGCAAGTGAATGATGTGAGACCTGTACGTGAGAAAAAGAGAAAAAGCCAGGAGGATGAACAAGGAGCAGGAGATGTCGGGAGGGCTTACCTAAATGAAATGGTGACGTGGGCTGGGGACGGCTGCGTGGGCGCTCCTGCACCCGTCCGACTAGTTCCGCCGAAGCTGCTGAGGGACAGCGATCTATGTAAATTGGCGCATTATATGGTGTCCGGAGACGCGGCCGCGTCATAGGCGTGACCCCGCGTGCCGTCTGATGTCGGCACGTCGAGGTCAGCCATGCGTATGCCATATTATCATACGTGTGTAATGTAAAGTTTGTATGATTGCCATCTTGTGGCCAAAATAAGATATAGCAATGCATGAAGAAATAAAGAGATGAATATACCGCCATCTAATGGACAAAGATATGATTACAGGTAGAAAGTTTACAAGAGAAGAATCAGTAATTACAAAAAAGGAATCTAGGAGGAACAACACTTATTTTACAAATACAACATGTACAGGATATACATTGTTGATAATACTATCCAAAATATTAAAAACCACCAAGGATACACATCAACAAAGGACAAGGCATTTGTTATGGAAAATCAAATATCACTACATTATCAAATCTTTTTATAATGATGTTCTGTAGATGGTTTGCTGAGATGAGTCACTCGTAAACACCCAAATCCTCCACTAAGCAGATCACCTAATGCAGTCCTAATCAGGAGTCAAAAAAAGGGAGAAAGAGAGAAAGAAAGAAAACTTGTAAGTATTTATGAACATACAAAGATCAAGGGGTATAAAACCACCTACATGGGGATCATGAATGACCCGAAGAGATACCGGCAACATTGAATATTATAAATGATAAGCTGAAAAAAGTCCAGCCTCCCTACCTTGAGGCTGTAGAAACGATGGAATAAGGTAGTCTTAGTTAGCAGCCCCGATGGAGGAGAATAAAGGTATGATACCAAAAGTGGGTACAGACCACTATGACATTCAATTGATCATTACTGCAAAGTTGGTGACACCAACATAAGGTGAACAGATCCCATGACCACATGCCAGCACCACAATAACACCAATTACGGAAAGTGTCATATGAAAGGTGATGATGATTAAAGTCCAGCTTTCATACCTTAAAGCTGTAGAAAGTCAGAAAGAATAGAGTAGGAATATTGAGGAGCAGTAAACAACATCCATAAAATAATTATTGTGGTAAATAGCAACCCATGTTATAATCCTCATTGAGTCCAAAAGGGACTCTAGTCCCCAGTCTATATATCCAACGCAGTTCCCACTGCAATAATTTAATAGTATTGTTGCCTCCCCTATTATTGGGGTGCAATCTTTGTAGCCCATAAACCTTCCAGTTCTCTATTTTCCCTAGTGGGCATGTCAACGAATGAGCTGCCACAGTTGTTAAAGTTTTTCCTTCATAATGATCTCTCTGTGCCAGCTTAATGGTGGAACGATGTTTTTGGATCCTTTGTTTAAGGGGATTCTTGGTCTGTCCCACATATCTCTTGGTGCATCCACATTCCAGGAGATAAATTACCCAGGATGTTTGACAGTTAATGAAATCATGTAGGGTAATATTAGAATTATCCCTATAATTCTGAATATTTTTCGTGGGTGGCATTAGTGGGCAGATAGAACAGCCACCACAGGGAAAGCTGCCTTTAACACTCAGAGGTCTCGAGGGGCATTCATAATGGCTGTGGCAAAGCTTATCCCTCAAAGTTGGTGCTCGTTTTGCAGTTAGTGATGCTCTGGTGGTAATATAGTTTTTTATAATAGGATCACTTTGTAAAATTCTCCAGTGTGTGTTGAGAATATTGTAAATATCGTTCCAACCCTCGTTGAAGGTAGTAATCAATCTAACTAAATTGTCACCTTTTGAGTTCCTCTTTTTGGGTCGTAATAGCTGTTCTCGGGAGGTAAACCTAGCTCTCCTCCAAGCCTTTCTGATGTACTTATTGGGATACCCCCGATCTCTGAATCTGTCTGCCAGCTTACTTGCCTCTTTCTCAAATTCATGGATGTCAGTACAGTTGCGTCTGATTCTCAAGAATTGCCCAATCGGGACGCTACGTCTTGTAGCTGCAGTATGATACGAAGAATAATGTAGAAGGCTGTTGACAGCTGTTGCTTTACGGTGTAAGGTTGTATTTAATTGTCCATCAGTGCCTTTGTTGATCTTAATGTCCAGAAAGCAAACTTCATTCTGGGAAATATCGAAAGTGAGGAATATATTAAGGACATTATTATTCAGGATCCCAATGAATTCCACAAGTGAATCATGACTCCCCTGCCACAAGATGAGTACGTCGTCAATGAAACGATGCCACCCCGCAATCGCGGGGTGGAATCGTTCCAGCGGCGACGCCCACACAAACTCTCTTTCCCACCACCCCAGAAAGAGGCCGGCCACTGAGAGCGCACATTTGGCCCCCATGGCCACACCCCTTATCTGCAGGTAGTGTGTGTTATTAAACAGGAAGTAGTTGTGTGTTAACACAAATTCCAGTAGATCCAACAACCATAAATTCCTACTCCGATTTTCTGTTTCAATATATATTTTATTGACTTATAATCAGGGTAATTACAACAAGGTATAACATTGCATTCAATTCAGAACAGTAGCTGGAACATGGCTCTTTCAGAACTTAAGCCGCTTACAAATTCAAATTTTTTAACAATTGGTATAACTATAACCAGGGGACCACCTGGGTTAGGATCATCTATTGTGATATTTCTGAGGAAGAGGCTACTTCTGGATTAGGTAGGCAGGTGGGTACCTGGATAGTGTATCGGGCAGTTCTGGGATGCTTATGTCAGAGAGAGTTCTGTGTGACGGTTGTTTGTGCTTGGCTTTATATTCAGCTTGTCTGGTGCTGCACCCATGTTACTGGGTACAGCCTTATTCATAGTTATCAATGTGATTGAGGTTGTAGTTGTTGGGTTCACAGATTAGGTCTTAAAGTTAGATTGGGTGTTTACTGGAGGGTTTACATCTGGGCTTAGGGCGACCTAGGTTGGGTGTTTGGCTGTTTAGGTTGGGGTCCCCTAGTGGGTTCCACAGGGTTATTGGTGGACGGAGAGTGGTAGTGTTATTTTGTGTTGTGACGTCATACGGAGGAGAGCATGGCTTGCTTATAGGTACTAGAGTCTTGGAATTCATACCATGTGGCCCATATGAGTGATATTTTGTCGGCTTTGTCTTGGGCTAGTAAGATGTTTTCTTCTATTTCTTTAGTTTTTTCCACTCTCTGTATCCATTGTTTAAAGGTTGGGGGAGTTGCGGATTTCCAGAGAGTTGGAATGAGCGCCCTGGCTGCGTTAATTAGGATTGGGATTGAGGTCGTTTTATCGGTTTTTAGTGAGTCGTGGGTTCCATGTAGTAAGAATGGTTCTGGATTGAAGTAGAGATTAGCACCGGTGATCTGGTTGATCGTGTGGTGGATTTTAGTCCAGTAGGAGTGTAGCATGGGGCAATCCCAAGCTATATGTTTGAGGTCGGCTTTATTGGTTTGACATCTCCAGCAAGTGTGTTGGGCATTGGGAAAGATTTTTTGAAGCTTTGCTGGGGTGCGGTACCAGGATGTGAGGAATTTGTAGTTTTGTTCCTGGGCTAGGACATTAAGGGAGGACTTATGGGCCTTAATGTAGAGTTGTTCCCATTGGGTGTCTAATAACTGTTTGCCTAGAGCTTGGTGCCATTCCTTTTGAAAAGGAAGAAGGATTTGGGTGTCTACTGGACTGAGTAAATTATATAGCCAGGAAATAGTGTGTCTCTGGTGCTCTTGTGATCTACATTTTAGATCAAAAGCAGTGTAGTTAAGCCTTAAGTTGGTTGTTGGCCTTATTGATAAAATGTAGTGTTTTATTTGCTGATATGACCACTCAGAAATCTGATTTGGCGCCGTTAAGTTTTTGCATTGTTGGTAGGGGGTTACTTTAGTATTAGTTAAAAAATCTCCTATTGTGGGTGGATTTGAGGTGGTCCATCCTTTCAGGTAATTTTTACCCAGTCCAGGTATGAAATCTGGGTTGTGGCGTAGGGGGGTCATAGGTCCCTTTGGATGGGATAAAGAGTATTGCTTAGAGGCTTTTCGAAAGGTTTTTAGAGAGGCAGTTATAAGGGGGTGGGAGGTGGGCATTTTGGCTTTTGGGTTAGGCGGGCACCAGGGTAAACTAGCTATTTGGGGTTCCACAAAGGCTTGTTCAAGACTCACCCAGTCCTTGGTGTCTGTGTGTACAGACCAGTCAATGATTCTGGTAAGTTGTGAGGCCATATGGTATGTTTTAAAGTTTGGGAGGGCTATTCCTCCGTCCAGTTTTGTTCTCCTCAGTGTAGAAACTGCAATGCGTGGTCGTGTTTTGGCCCATATGAATTGGTGCAGTTGCTTGTGTAGATTTTTAAAAAAGGCGGGTGGGAGGTGTATAGGGAGGGCCTGACTGATATATAAGAACTTAGGTAGAATCGACATTTTTGCAGCCGCCACTCTGCCAAACCAGGATAGAGAGGTGATCGGGTTCCATTCCTCTAGGAGTGTCCCTAGGTTTTGTCCCAGGGGTGCATAGTTTAGTTTATACAAGTCCTCTAGTCTGGAAGGGAGTTTAATCCCCAAATATGCTATTGACTCTGGGTCCCATTGGAAGGGGAAGAAATTTTGGCATGTTTCAAGAGTTTGGGGCGATAGCGACACGTTGAGGGCAAAAGACTTAGAGTAATTTATTTTCAGATTTGATATATTACCAAAGTAGGTGAAGGCTGATATTAAATTTCTGAGGGAGTTCACTGGATCAGTTAAGAAGAACAGCAAGTCATCAGCAAAAGCTGCGATTTTATATTCTGATTTGCCCACTGTGACTCCTTTCACTTCTGGGTTGTCTCTTATCATGTTTAAGAAGGGTTCCAGAGTCAAGACATAGATGAGGGGTGACAGGGGGCATCCCTGTCGGGTCCCGTTTTTCAGGGTAAATGATTCTGATAGTGTCCCATTTACAAGGACTCTGGCGGATGGATTAGAGTATAAGAGTGTCATCCAGGATTGTATTGTCGGGCCCAGCCCCAGGTTGGACAGGACTGCAAACATATAGTCCCATGCGACCCTGTCAAATGCTTTCTCGGCATCCGTGGAGAGAAACATTCCCTCCACTGGATGCCGAGAGAGCCAAGAGTTAATCCCAATCGCTTTAATGGTGTTGTCCCGTGCTTCTCTTCCCATTACAAATCCCACCTGATCATTGTTGATCTTTTCTGCAATTATTTCTTGAAGCCTTACGGCCAATATTCTTGCTAATATTTTGGCGTCCAAATTCAGCAGGGATATTGGCCGGTAGCTTTGGCAGAGGCTGGGGTCTTTCCCTGGTTTGGGGATGACCGTGATGTGGGCTTCAAGCAGCTGTTTGGATGGGGATGTCCCAGGAGGGAGGCCATTGAATGCTCGTAAAAATGGGGTTGCAAGAGCGGCAGCATAAGATTTATAATATTGTGAGGTTAAGCCATCTGGGCCGGGACTTTTCCCTGGTTTTTGTGCTTTGATTGCTGCTAGAAATTCCAGCTCTGAGATGTTGTTGTCTAGCTCTTTCTGTTGGTCTAGAGTGATGGGTGTAAAGCCGTGTTTTGATAGAAAAGTGTTGATGGCTTCCTCCCGTGATGTCTGACTGGAGAGAGAGCTAGAGTTGTCGTTTAGATTGTATAGTTGGGAATAGTACGTACTGAAAGTGTTGGAGATTTCAGGCAGAATATGGCACATTTTCCCATAAGGGTCTTTAATTTGGTGTACTGCTCGGTTTGCTTGCCGCTTCCTAAGTAGTCTGGCAAGTAGAGGGCCTGCTTTATTGCTATACTCGTAGAATAGCTTAGTCTGGAGCATAAATTTGCGTTTGTGTTCCCTGTTTAGATAGGTTGATAGCTCTTCCCTTAAGAGGGTGAGTTCCTTTAGGGTTGTTTGGAGGAGTGATTTCTTATGCTGCTGCTCAAGGTTGTGGATCTTGGAGATGAGAGAGTTGTATCTCTCTAAGTTCTCTCTTTTTTTCCGGGCCCCCTGTCTGAGAAGTTCTCCCCGAACAACCACTTTATGGGTTTCCCAAACTGTTAATGGGGATATATCATCAGTGTTGTTGTCTCTAAAGAAGTGAGTCAGAGTTCTGTCTATTTTTTTATGTATTTCAGGGTCAGCTAGGAGTAGAGGATTCAATCTCCAATTAAATTGTTTGTTTCTATACATTGGGAACGAAATAGTCATGTATACAGGAGCATGGTCGGAGATGTCAATAGTACCAATCGAGGCATCCCTAACCAAGTCCAGGTCTGGTTGTGTTATGAACAGGTAGTCTATTCTGGAGTAGCGTCTGGCTGGGTCAGAGTAATATGTGTAGTCCCTTCCCTGTGGATGGAAGATCCGCCATGTATCCAAAAGGGATAGCTCTTTTAGCCTTGATTTGATTGTTTTTAATGCTTTGTAGGGGAGGGTCGAGTGTCCTGTAGAGGTATCAATAATGGGGAGTAGCGGTATGTTGAGGTCCCCTCCCAGGAGTATCATCCCCTTTGCAAACGTGTGCAGTGTGTTTAATGTTTTTAGGATAAAGCTGAGCTGGCCAATGTTTGGGGCATAAATGTTGGCAATCGTGACATCTCTCGTGCCAATAGTTCCTTTAAGGAATATATAACGGCCTTCTGGATCTGTCAAAATCTCTTGTTTCTGAAGTAGGCACGTGGAACTAAGGAGTATGGAGACTCCTTTGGTTTTAGATTGCGGGTTAGTAGCATAGTAGTGAGTCTTATAGTGTTTGTCTGTCAGTCTAGGGACTGAGTGTGTCTTAAAGTGAGTCTCCTGCAACAACGCAATGGAGACTTTCTCTCTGTGTAGTTTGTACAGGAGCTGGGAACGTTTCTGGGGAGTGTTAAGCCCATGTACGTTGTGTGAGCTAATTTTCCAGTTGGTTTTTGCATCTAGGTTCTGTGTTTGTGTCGCCATTATGTTAGTGGAGAAGTATTGGTGCACCCCGAAAAGGATAAGCCCCAGAATCAGGGCAGCGGGTCTGTGAACCCAAGGGTGCATTCGGATCAGTCAGGGTAGGTATAGTACTGACTGAGTAGGGAGTCCGATTAGAGTCAGTTACGCAGCCTATCAAGGGTGCGCACTGGGTGGGGAGTGTGTAACCGGTCTAGGGATGGAGTGAGTGGCGTACCCTTTCTCACCCAGTCCCCTCGGCCTGAAAAGTGGAGGTACTAGAAGCCTTGTTCTAGGTGGGGTACTTTATGTCCTAGGCAGTAACTTGTCTAGTAGCTAGTCTATGTGGAACCAAAATATATATTAAACCTTATGTCAACTTAATATGACGTATACATTCAAGCAATAAATTTCAAAACAAACTTATGTTTTCCTTCTAATTTTAAGCTAATTTTCGCTGTGGGATACCTGGAGCAGTGTATTAGGTTATTATCAGCAGGATGGGGCATAAACAGTGGGGTTAGTACATTTCACTTTTAGGCAGAGTGAGTCAAAACCTGTATGGAAGTAAGATGTTAGATTATGAACAGTCATATATATTACACTTATTGGTTTGAACCCTAGATATATCTAGTATGTATGCATATTCCGCTAAGTAAGTGATGTAGTTCTAGGTTTTTCCAGGTATGGTACTTTGAAATAGTGGGCTTAAGTTAGGTACAAGTGGGGGATGTTTATGCCTTTTGAGTCCAAGAGATAGGCCTTTGCCTGCTCCGGGTATGGCTGATGGGGAGTTGATTCTGTGGACTGTTCGGGGGTGCATGGGTGGTAAACCGGATCAGCAGGTTACGACTTTATAGGTTGGGTAAAGAAGGCAGGTTGAAAGTGGAATTACAGTTCCCGTCACCTAAGGAAGGAAAACATGTTAGCAGTACGTCTTATGGGGACAGGCGATCAAGGGGGGAAAATAAAGTTACCCGGGTGTTCAAGGAAGTTCGTCTTCTTGATTTTGGGATGGAGATGGTGGTTTGGGGTGTCTTGAGGATGAACGTAGGTTCCTCCGTTCAAATTCTTTCAGGCGTTGGAGTTTAGGGGCCTTGTCGCGTGCTCGGCCGGAGGTGGATTTGATGGAGCCTTCATCTGAGTCTGAAGTGGACGGGCGCCGCTGCTTGCGTCTGTCAGGGGGCTGTGGAGGTTCAATCTCCGTGTACCAATCCGGAATTTTAGGTTTTGGGATCTTGAAGGTTAGGCAAAAGTCTGGTAAGTCGGAGGGGACCCTCAGGTTTGCTTTTTCCCCATTCTTTGTGGCGGAAAGGCAGAAAGGAAATCGCCATCTGTAGATTATATTCCGTTGACGCAGTTCTTCTATCAGCGGCTTTAATATGCGCCTGTTCTGTAGGGTTATTGGCGAGAGGTCCTGAAAGAGTTTTATCTCAGTTTCATTAAAGTATATTGCATCTTGTGTTCTTGCTTTTTGCATAATCTCCTCTTTTAGGCCAAAGCTCTGCAGGCAACAGATTATGTCTCTGGGTGGATCATCGTCTGACTTGCGGGGCCTGAGGGCTCTGTGGGCTCGATCCATTAGGATTGGAGAGTCTGCATCTTTATCAAGAAGGTTATTAAAAATAGAAAGCAGTGCTGACCTGATTTGTTCCGTGGGGACCGATTCCGGAACGCCTCTTACTCGGATGTTATGTCTCTGACCTCTATTATCCAGGTCCTCAAGCTTGCGGTTGAAGGAAATCATTTTCGTGTCCTGGGCTGCGGAGTTTTTCTGCAGGGTGTCAACTTTCTGCAGGAGGTCTCCGTCTTGTCTCTCAAGGGAAGTCACTCTTGTGGCTAGACTGGTAACCTCTTCTTTCAGGTCGGAGATAGCGGCTGTAAAAGTACGTTTGATGTCTGCCGCGATAGCTTGCATGATGGTTGTGGTGGGCATATCGCGGAGCATGTCTACTACTATTCCGCCTTCGGGTAATTCTTCCAAGTGGTGAGTTTCTGTTGCATCTTTGTCTGAGGACGGAGCGGGCGCCATGTTGGATGCGGTGTGCGTGGTAGGCCCAGTCTTCCGTGGACGAAATATCTCCGGGATTTGGAGATTTGGCTGTGTCCCTTGATCGCCGGGGGGTTTAGGATGAGACATATGGTCGCGTGGTTCCTGGGTTCTGCGCTAGGTGTGAGTTTAGGGCCGATTGCGGGGAACTGGTGAGGGAGCTCGTCTCTCAAGCGGCCATCTTGCTCCGGCGTTAAACCACGCCCCCCCCTACTCCGATTTTCAATCGTTTCTGTGTCCAAAAAATATTTAATGGCGCTGAGCCCTTGTTGGTGAGATATGTTAGTATATAGACTTTCTACGTCACAAGTGACCAGTAAGTCTTGTGTTTCAAGCTGAACATCCATCAGTTTAGCTATTATATCAGTGGAGTCTCGAATATAAGACTCCAGGGAAACCACATGAGGCTGCAAGAAAAAGTCGATAAAAGCACAGCATTTTTCATTTAAACTGCCCATCCCAGATATAATGGGTCTCCCTGGTGGGCACTGTTGGTTTTTATGAACTTTAGGGAGGATATAAAAGGTTGGTATGACCGGTTTTTCAACCCAAAGATATTTATATTTATATTTTTTTTTCTCTTTAATTATATAGTCTTGCAGCTAGGTCGGTGACCTTGCCCCTCCTTATTTTTGACACACTTGTGTTTTTACATTGCTAATATCTATGGCATGAATATGCATGCTCATCTCCTTTGTCTAAATGATCACACAGTCCAAAGTCTTGTTAACCCCTTAGGGCACTGATCAGAGGCATTACTATATCCGTCTACCTCGGTAAACCTGATTAACAAATCAAATTACTGCATCTTAGGTAAACCTAATACAGACAATACTGCGAAAAACTTCTGTTGCAAATATTTGGACCACAGATCCATCTTACCACCCTCCAACCGACACCCCCAACCAATCACGATGGTGTGTGTCCCATTACTGTCTGCCATTGCTAACACTTGCGTGAAGGCACTCAGACCTTAGTTAGACCCGACAGTGTGCCAGAACCGGCTGGAGCTGGGAATCCACACTGAGTCAGATTCTTGATAGCTTTATGTACTAATTGTATGGTATTATTTGCTAGACCAGTTCCAGGGTGCTGAGATCAAGGCCCTCACACCCCAGACTAGGAATACTGTGTATCTTCTGTGTATTCTCTAGACCAGTTCCAGGGTGTTGTGAATACGGACCTCACACCCAAGACTAGGGAACTGTATTACCATTTATGTTATGCTCCAGACTAGTTCAAGGGTGTTGTGAATACGGACCTCACACCCAAGACTAGGGAACTGTATTACCATTTATGTTATGCTCCAGACTAGTTCCAGGGTGTTGTGAATACGGACCTCACACCCGAGACTGGGGAACTGTATTACCATTTGTGTTATGCTCCAGACTAGTTCCAGGGTGTTGTGAATACGGACCTCACACCCAAGACTAGGGAACTGTATTACCATTTATGTTATGCTCCAGACTAGTTCCAGGGTGTTGTGAATACGGACCTCACACCCAGACTAGGTTGTGTATTACGGTGTTACGTTAGCCCAGTTCAGGGCAAAGCCTTACATATTAGCAGCAGGGCTTCCTGCATCCCAGCCTTGGTCCCTCGCTCAGGGGTCCACAGGCTACAGGAATATCACCCACCGCTCAGGGGTGAATTCCTCGGGAGTATAGGCCGGCAGCTCCGCTGGTGGTCTTTACCCAGAGTTGTTACTGTTGCACCAAACACTTACACTCTCCCTGGTGGCTAGAGGTTAGACATATCTGATTGTTGACGATTCCGCAGATCCTCAATAATCGGGTATATCTGTATTCTTGGGGATACTGCAGATCGCCAAGGATCAGATTCTCTCTCTGGCTGCTGACACCGATCGTTACAGAATGGCAGACCCAAAAAACATGGTGACACTTGATGAACGGATCGATGTGTTAACCGCTACTCTTAAGGAGGTTAAGAAAACGGTTGATACATTACAGACTCAGGTTAACCAACTGACTGAGTCAATTAAGTGTATTTTAAACTCTGTTGCATCAGTGTCACCCTACTCTGTAATTCAATCTAGAGTACCCTCACCAGGGAAATTCGTAGGGCACCACTCTAGGTTATCTGAATCAGAGAGGACGCGAAGACGCCTAGAGGGTCTTTGCTTCTATTGCGGACAACATGACCATTGGGTACGAAATTGCAGGAAAAAGTCAAGAAAAAATTTTTGGGGGATGGTGAGAGGCCCGAGTTCTAAGGAGTCTGCTGCGCCATCCCCGGGAAATATGGGTTCTGGTGCTAGTTCAGATCCCGGCCTCCAGAAACCATGTGTTGGTGTAACTAAACTTATGGTGGGAAATCTGTCGCTTAAATATCACCCCGATTTAGATATCTCCCGTCCGTCTGATAAATCTTTTCCATGTTCACAGTGTAAACAGGATTTTGTATATTATGCAGATCTCCTCAATCATAGAAAGTCCCACGTACATCCTGCACCCCCTATTATTCCTGAGGAATTGCATTCTGGTGAGAACTCGTATAGGGGAAGTGCGACCTCACTGGGATCATAGATTAGTTTTGAGGAACAACAGATAGAGAGCTACTATGCGGATAACATTTCCGAACTTTATGAGAGTGATGGCTCTATCTATAGTCATGAATCTGCTGTGCAAGGGTCAAGCTTGCTTATTGCAGCAAATCGGGTTCAGGAGTCTGAAACCGTACAGTCTTCAGCTCCATCATCTGACCAGATTCTAAGTAACAAGAAACCACATTCATGTTCTGAGCATACTTTAGATCTTGTCAACCATAGTAGGCCCCACTTTAAGGGATACATATATTCGTGTTCTGAGTGTGGGGACTCTTTTGTACCTGAGGGACAACCTGTGACTAATGGGAAATCTCACACAGGTGAGAAATTATACGTGTGTCCTGTATGTGAGGAGAAACTTCTCAGTCATGGGAAGTCTCACACCAATGAGAAAACGTATTCATGTTTTGAGTGTGGGGTCCCTTTTGTACCCGAACTACCGCCTGTAGCCCATGGGAGATCTCACACCGGTGAGAAGCAGTACTGGTGTTCTGTATGTGAGGAAGAACTTCTCAGTCATGGGAAGTCTCACATTGATGAGAAATCATATTCATGTTCTGAGTGTGGGGACTCTTTCGTACCTGAACTGCGACCTGTTGCTCTTGGGAAATCTCACACTGGTGAGAAGTTGTACTGGTGTTCTGTATGTGAGGAAGAACTTCTCAGTCATGGGAAGTCTCACACTGATGGGAAATTACATTAATGTTCTGAGTGTGGGAAATGTTTTAAACATAACATAAATCTTGTCAATCGTAGAAACTCACACTGCGGGGGATAGCTTTATTCATCTCCTGAGTGTGTAAGATGTTTTGTAAATAACACTGAACTTCTCAGTCATTGGAAGTCTCACACTGATGAGAAAACTTATTCATGTTCTGAGTGTGGGAAATGTTTTTCGCCTGATGTACCGGTTTTCACGCATGAGAAATCTCGCACCTGTGAGAGCTTGTATTTATGTTCGGAATGCGAGAAATTTAGTGACTGTTACATTTATACCTTGTTCCAAAATTCTGAATCTGACACAGGACGGTCCTCGACTTTGGTATCTGATCAGGTGAAGAGTGTGGGTATGAGATGAGGACGTCGCTATCATTGTCTCCTGGGGCGTGTCCGGAGTCCACGCCTCAGGGGGGGGGGTACTGTGAGGAAACGCGGAAAAGCCGCCGCGTGTGCCAAGAGCTAGGCGGCTGACTCCGCGTCCTACGCAGCGGTTTGCACGCGTCTGGCGGTGTGGTGGAACACGGAAAAGCCACCGCATGTCCTGACAGCAAAGCGGCTGTTTGCATGCAGCAGCATGTGCTTGGTGTGGCTGGGTCTGTTAGTGCACCTAGACAGATGGAGAGCTATGCACGCGCGAGCCTGAATGCAGGACCTTTATACCAGCAGGGGAAGTGTCAGCTGATCAGGAAGGTCAGCTGACTCCTGTAGGACTCATGATTGGCTGAATGGTTCGGGCGGGGCAGCAGAGTCCAGCAACTATATATTCTGCTGCTTGTCAGTTGCTGGTTGTCTGCCATTGCTAACACTTGCGTGAAGGCACTCAGACCTTAGTTAGACCCGACAGTGTGCCAGAACCGGCTGGAGCTGGGAATCCACACTGAGCCAGATTCTTGATAGCTTTATGTACTAATTGTATGGTATTATTTGCTAGACCAGTTCCAGGGTGCTGAGATCAAGGCCTTCACACCCCAGACTAGGAATACTGTGTATCTTCTGTGTATTCTCTAGACCAGTTCCAGGGTGTTGTGAATACGGACCTCACACCCAAGACTAGGGAACTGTATTACCATTTATGTTATGCTCCAGACTAGTTCAAGGGTGTTGTGAATACGGACCTCACACCCAAGACTAGGGAACTGTATTACCATTTATGTTATGCTCCAGACTAGTTCCAGGGTGTTGTGAATACGGACCTCACACCCGAGACTGGGGAACTGTATTACCATTTGTGTTATGCTCCAGACTAGTTCCAGGGTGTTGTGAATACGGACCTCACACCCAAGACTAGGGAACTGTATTACCATTTATGTTATGCTCCAGACTAGTTCCAGGGTGTTGTGAATACGGACCTCACACCCAGACTAGGTTGTGTATTACGGTGTTACGTTAGCCCAGTTCAGGGCAAAGCCTTACATATTAGCAGCAGGGCTTCCTGCATCCCAGCCTTGGTCCCTCGCTCAGGGGTCCACAGGCTACAGGAATATCACCCACCGCTCAGGGGTGAATTCCTCGGGAGTATAGGCCGGCAGCTCCGCTGGTGGTCTTTACCCAGAGTTGTTACTGTTGCACCAAACACTTACACTCTCCCTGGTGGCTAGAGGTTAGACATATCTGATTGTTGACGATTCCGCAGATCCTCAATAATCGGGTATATCTGTATTCTTGGGGATACTGCAGATCGCCAAGGATCAGATTCTCTCTCTGGCTGCTGACACCGATCGTTACAGAATGGCAGACCCAAAAAACATGGTGACACTTGATGAACGGATCGATGTGTTAACCACTACTCTTAAGGAGGTTAAGAAAACGGTTGATACATTCCAGACTCAGGTTAACCAACTGACTGAGTCAATTAAGTGTATTTTAAACTCTGTTGCATCAGTGTCACCCCCCTCTGTAATTCAATCTAGAGTACCCTCACCAGGGAAATTCGTAGGGCACCACTCTAGGTTATCTGAATCAGAGAGGACGCGAAGACGCCTAGAGGGTCTTTGCTTCTATTGCGGACAACATGACCATTGGGTACGAAATTGAAGGAAAAAGTCAAGAAAATTTTTTTTGGGGATGGTGAGAGGCCCGAGTTCTAAGGAGTCTGCTGCGCCATCCCCGGGAAATATGGGTTCTGGTGCTAGTTCAGATCCCGGCCTCCAGAAACCATGTGTTGGTGTAACTAAACTTATGGTGGGAAATCTGTCGCTTAAATATCACCCCGATTTAGATATCTCCCGTCCGTCTGATAAATCTTTTCCATGTTCACAGTGTAAACAGGATTTTGTATATTATGCAGATCTCCTCAATCATAGAAAGTCCCACGTACATCCTGCACCCCCTATTATTCCTGAGGAATTGCATTCTGGTGAGAACTCGTATAGGGGAAGTGCGACCTCACTGGGATCAGAGATTAGTTTTGAGGAACAACAGATAGAGAGCTACTATGCGGATAACATTTCCGAACTTTATGAGAGTGATGGCTCCATCTATAGTCATGAATCTGCTGTGCAAGGGTCAAGCTTGCTTATTGCAGCAAATCGGGTTCAGGAGTCTGAAACCGTACAGTCTTCAGCTCCATCATCTGACCAGATTCTAAGTAACAAGAAACCACATTCATGTTCTGAGCATACTTTAGATCTTGTCAACCATAGTAGGCCCCACTTTAAGGGATACATATATTCGTGTTCTGAGTGTGGGGACTCTTTTGTACCTGAGGGACAACCTGTGACTAATGGGAAATCTCACACAGGTGAGAAATTATACGTGTGTCCTGTATGTGAGGAGAAACTTCTCAGTCATGGGAAGTCTCACACCAATGAGAAAACGTATTCATGTTTTGAGTGTGGGGTCCCTTTTGTACCCGAACTACCGCCTGTAGCCCATGGGAGATCTCACACCGGTGAGAAGCAGTACTGGTGTTCTGTATGTGAGGAAGAACTTCTCAGTCATGGGAAGTCTCACATTGATGAGAAATCATATTCATGTTCTGAGTGTGGGGACTCTTTCGTACCTGAACTGCGACCTGTTGCTCTTGGGAAATCTCACACTGGTGAGAAGTTGTACTGGTGTTCTGTATGTGAGGAAGAACTTCTCAGTCATGGGAAGTCTCACACTGATGGGAAATTACATTAATGTTCTGAGTGTGGGAAATGTTTTAAACATAACATAAATCTTGTCAATCGTAGAAACTCACACTGCGGGGGATAGCTTTATTCATCTCCTGAGTGTGTAAGATGTTTTGTAAATAACACTGAACTTCTCAGTCATTGGAAGTCTCACACTGATGAGAAAACTTATTCATGTTCTGAGTGTGGGAAATGTTTTTCGCCTGATGTACCGGTTGTCACGCATGAGAAATCTCGCACCTGTGAGAGCTTGTATTTATGTTCGGAATGCGAGAAATTTAGTGACTGTTACATTTATACCTTGTTCCAAAATTCTGAATCTGACACAGGATGGTCCTCGACTTTGGTATCTGATCAGGTGAGGAGTGTGGGTATGAGATGAGGACGTCGCTATCATTGTCTCCTGGGGCGTGTCCGGAGTCCACGCCTCAGGGGGGGGGTACTGTGAGGAAACGCGGAAAAGCCGCCGCGTGTGCCAAGAGCTAGGCGGCTGACTCCGCGTCCTACGCAGCGGTTTGCACGCGTCTGGCGGTGTGGTGGAACACGGAAAAGCCACCGCATGTCCTGACAGCAAAGCGGCTGTTTGCATGCAGCAGCATGTGCTTGGTGTGGCTGGGTCTGTTAGTGCACCTAGACAGATGGAGAGCTATGCACGCGCGAGCCTGAATGCAGGACCTTTATACCAGCAGGGGAAGTGTCAGCTGATCAGGAAGGTCAGCTGACTCCTGTAGGACTCATGATTGGCTGAATGGTTCGGGCGGGGCAGCAGAGTCCAGCAACTATATATTCTGCTGCTTGTCAGTTGCTGGTTGTCTGCCATTGCTAACACTTGCGTGAAGGCACTCAGACCTTAGTTAGACCCGACAGTGTGCCAGAACCGGCTGGAGCTGGGAATCCACACTGAGTCAGATTCTTGATAGCTTTATGTACTAATTGTATGGTATTATTTGCTAGACCAGTTCCAGGGTGCTGAGATCAAGGCCCTCACACCCCAGACTAGGAATACTGTGTATCTTCTGTGTATTCTCTAGACCAGTTCCAGGGTGTTGTGAATACGGACCTCACACCCAAGACTAGGGAACTGTATTACCATTTATGTTATGCTCCAGACTAGTTCAAGGGTGTTGTGAATACGGACCTCACACCCAAGACTAGGGAACTGTATTACCATTTATGTTATGCTCCAGACTAGTTCCAGGGTGTTGTGAATACGGACCTCACACCCGAGACTGGGGAACTGTATTACCATTTGTGTTATGCTCCAGACTAGTTCCAGGGTGTTGTGAATACGGACCTCACACCCAAGACTAGGGAACTGTATTACCATTTATGTTATGCTCCAGACTAGTTCCAGGGTGTTGTGAATACGGACCTCACACCCAGACTAGGTTGTGTATTACGGTGTTACGTTAGCCCAGTTCAGGGCAAAGCCTTACATATTAGCAGCAGGGCTTCCTGCATCCCAGCCTTGGTCCCTCGCTCAGGGGTCCACAGGCTACAGGAATATCACCCACCGCTCAGGGGTGAATTCCTCGGGAGTATAGGCCGGCAGCTCCGCTGGTGGTCTTTACCCAGAGTTGTTACTGTTGCACCAAACCCTTACACTCTCCCTGGTGGCTAGAGGTTAGACATATCTGATTGTTGACGATTCCGCAGATCCTCAATAATCGGGTATATCTGTATTCTTGGGGATACTGCAGATCGCCAAGGATCAGATTCTCTCTCTGGCTGCTGACACCGATCATTACAGAATGGCAGACCCAAAAAACATGGTGACACTTGATGAACGGATCGATGTGTTAACCGCTACTCTTAAGGAGGTTAAGAAAACGGTTGATACATTACAGACTCAGGTTAACCAACTGACTGAGTCAATTAAGTGTATTTTAAACTCTGTTGCATCAGTGTCACCCCCCTCTGTAATTCAATCTAGAGTACCCTCACCAGGGAAATTCGTAGGGCACCACTCTAGGTTATCTGAATCAGAGAGGACGCGAAGACGCCTAGAGGGTCTTTGCTTCTATTGCGGACAACATGACCATTGGGTACGAAATTGCAGGAAAAAGTCAAGAAAAAATTTTTTGGGGATGGTGAGAGGCCCGAGTTCTAAGGAGTCTGCTGCGCCATCCCCGGGAAATATGGGTTCTGGTGCTAGTTCAGATCCCGGCCTCCAGAAACCATGTGTTGGTGTAACTAAACTTATGGTGGGAAATCTGTCGCTTAAATATCACCCCGATTTAGATATCTCCCGTCCGTCTGATAAATCTTTTCCATGTTCACAGTGTAAACAGGATTTTGTATATTATGCAGATCTCCTCAATCATAGAAAGTCCCACGTACATCCTGCACCCCCTATTATTCCTGAGGAATTGCATTCTGGTGAGAACTCGTATAGGGGAAGTGCGACCTCACTGGGATCAGAGATTAGTTTTGAGGAACAACAGATAGAGAGTTACTATGCGGATAACATTTCCGAACTTTATGAGAGTGATGGCTCCATCTATAGTCATGAATCTGCTGTGCAAGGGTCAAGCTTGCTTATTGCAGCAAATCGGGTTCAGGAGTCTGAAACCGTACAGTCTTCAGCTCCATCATCTGACCAGATTCTAAGTAACAAGAAACCACATTCATGTTCTGAGCATACTTTAGATCTTGTCAACCATAGTAGGCCCCACTTTAAGGGATACATATATTCGTGTTCTGAGTGTGGGGACTCTTTTGTACCTGAGGGACAACCTGTGACTAATGGGAAATCTCACACAGGTGAGAAATTATACGTGTGTCCTGTATGTGAGGAGAAACTTCTCAGTCATGGGAAGTCTCACACCAATGAGAAAACGTATTCATGTTTTGAGTGTGGGGTCCCTTTTGTACCCGAACTACCGCCTGTAGCCCATGGGAGATCTCACACCGGTGAGAAGCAGTACTGGTGTTCTGTATGTGAGGAAGAACTTCTCAGTCATGGGTAGTCTCACATTGATGAGAAATCATATTCATGTTCTGAGTGTGGGGACTCTTTCGTACCTGAACTGCGACCTGTTGCTCTTGGGAAATCTCACACTGGTGAGAAGTTGTACTGGTGTTCTGTATGTGAGGAAGAACTTCTCAGTCATGGGAAGTCTCACACTGATGGGAAATTACATTAATGTTCTGAGTGTGGGAAATGTTTTAAACATAACATAAATCTTGTCAATCGTAGAAACTCACACTGCGGGGGATAGCTTTATTCATCTCCTGAGTGTGTAAGATGTTTTGTAAATAACAGTGAACTTCTCAGTCATTGGAAGTCTCACACTGATGAGAAAACTTATTCATGTTCTGAGTGTGGGAAATGTTTTTCGCCTGATGTACCGGTTGTCACGCATGAGAAATCTTGCACCTGTGAGAGCTTGTATTTATGTTCGGAATGCGAGAAATTTAGTGACTGTTACATTTATACCTTGTTCCAAAATTCTGAATCTGACACAGGATGGTCCTCGACTTTGGTATCTGATCAGGTGAAGAGTGTGGGTATGAGATGAGGACGTCGCTATCATTGTCTCCTGGGGCGTGTCTGGAGTCCACGCCTCAGGGGGGGGGTACTGTGAGGAAACGCGGAAAAGCCGCCGCGTGTGCCAAGAGCTAGGCGGCTGACTCCGCGTCCTACGCAGCGGTTTGCACGCGTCTGGCGGTGTGGTGGAACACGGAAAAGCCACCGCATGTCCTGACAGCAAAGCGGCTGTTTGCATGCAGCAGCATGTGCTTGGTGTGGCTGGGTCTGTTAGTGCACCTAGACAGATGGAGAGCTATGCACGCGCGAGCCTGAATGCAGGACCTTTATACCAGCAGGGGAAGTGTCAGCTGATCAGGAAGGTCAGCTGACTCCTGTAGGACTCATGATTGGCTGAATGGTTCGGGCGGGGCAGCAGAGTCCAGCAACTATATATTCTGCTGCTTGTCAGTTGCTGGTTGTCTGCCATTGCTAACACTTGCGTGAAGGCACTCAGACCTTAGTTAGACCCGACAGTGTGCCAGAACCGGCTGGAGCTGGGAATCCACACTGAGTCAGATTCTTGATAGCTTTATGTACTAATTGTATGGTATTATTTGCTAGACCAGTTCCAGGGTGCTGAGATCAAGGCCCTCACACCCCAGACTAGGAATACTGTGTATCTTCTGTGTATTCTCTAGACCAGTTCCAGGGTGTTGTGAATACGGACCTCACACCCAAGACTAGGGAACTGTATTACCATTTATGTTATGCTCCAGACTAGTTCAAGGGTGTTGTGAATACGGACCTCACAACCAAGACTAGGGAACTGTATTACCATTTATGTTATGCTCCAGACTAGTTCCAGGGTGTTGTGAATACGGACCTCACACCCGAGACTGGGGAACTGTATTACCATTTGTGTTATGCTCCAGACTAGTTCCAGGGTGTTGTGAATACGGACCTCACACCCAAGACTAGGGAACTGTATTACCATTTATGTTATGCTCCAGACTAGTTCCAGGGTGTTGTGAATACGGACCTCACACCCAGACTAGGTTGTGTATTACGGTGTTACGTTAGCCCAGTTCAGGGCAAAGCCTTACATATTAGCAGCAGGGCTTCCTGCATCCCAGCCTTGGTCCCTCGCTCAGGGGTCCACAGGCTACAGGAATATCACCCACCGCTCAGGGGTGAATTCCTCGGGAGTATAGGCCGGCAGCTCCGCTGGTGGTCTTTACCCAGAGTTGTTACTGTTGCACCAAACACTTACACTCTCCCTGGTGGCTAGAGGTTAGACATATCTGATTGTTGACGATTCCGCAGATCCTCAATAATCGGGTATATCTGTATTCTTGGGGATACTGCAGATCGCCAAGGATCAGATTCTCTCTCTGGCTGCTGACACCGATCGTTACAGAATGGCAGACCCAAAAAACATGGTGACACTTGATGAACGGATCGATGTGTTAACCGCTACTCTTAAGGAGGTTAAGAAAACGGTTGATACATTACAGACTCAGGTTAACCAACTGACTGAGTCAATTAAGTGTATTTTAAACTCTGTTGCATCAGTGTCACCCCCCTCTGTAATTCAATCTAGAGTACCCTCACCAGGGAAATTCGTAGGGCACCACTCTAGGTTATCTGAATCAGAGAGGACGCAAAGACGCCTAGAGGGTCTTTGCTTCTATTGCGGACAACATGACCATTGGGTACGAAATTGCAGGAAAAAGTCAAGAAAAAAAATTTTGGGGATGGTGAGAGGCCCGAGTTCTAAGGAGTCTGCTGCGCCATCCCCGGGAAATATGGGTTCTGGTGCTAGTTCAGATCCCGGCCTCCAGAAACCATGTGTTGGTGTAACTAAACTTATGGTGGGAAACCTGTCGCTTAAATATCACCCCGATTTAGATATCTCCCGTCCGTCTGATAAATCTTTTCCATGTTCACAGTGTAAACAGGATTTTGTATATTATGCAGATCTCCTCAATCATAGAAAGTCCCACGTACATCCTGCACCCCCTATTATTCCTGAGGAATTGCATTCTGGTGAGAACTCGTATAGGGGAAGTGCGACCTCACTGGGATCAGAGATTAGTTTTGAGGAACAACAGACAGAGAGCTACTATGCGGATAACATTTCCGAACTTTATGAGAGTGATGGCTCTATCTATAGTCATGAATCTGCTGTGCAAGGGTCAAGCTTGCTTATTGCAGCAAATCGGGTTCAGGAGTCTGAAACCGTACAGTCTTCAGCTCCATCATCTGACCAGATTCTAAGTAACAAGAAACCACATTCATGTTCTGAGCATACTTTAGATCTTGTCAACCATAGTAGGCCCCACTTTAAGGGATACATATATTCGTGTTCTGAGTGTGGGGACTCTTTTGTACCTGAGGGACAACCTGTGACTAATGGGAAATCTCACACAGGTGAGAAATTATACGTGTGTCCTGTATGTAAGGAGAAACTTCTCAGTCATGGGAAGTCTCACACCAATGAGAAAACGTATTCATGTTTTGAGTGTGGGGTCCCTTTTGTACCCGAACTACCGCCTGTAGCCCATGGGAGATCTCACACCGGTGAGAAGCAGTACTGGTGTTCTGTATGTGAGGAAGAACTTCTCAGTCATGGGAAGTCTCACATTGATGAGAAATCATATTCATGTTCTGAGTGTGGGGACTCTTTCGTACCTGAACTGCGACCTGTTGCTCTTGGGAAATCTCACACTGGTGAGAAGTTGTACTGGTGTTCTGTATGTGAGGAAGAACTTCTCAGTCATGGGAAGTCTCACACTGATGGGAAATTACATTAATGTTCTGAGTGTGGGAAATGTTTTAAACATAACATAAATCTTGTCAATCGTAGAAACTCACACTGCGGGGGATAGCTTTATTCATCTCCTGAGTGTGTAAGATGTTTTGTAAATAACAGTGAACTTCTCAGTCATTGGAAGTCTCACACTGATGAGAAAACTTATTCATGTTCTGAGTGTGGGAAATGTTTTTCGCCTGATGTACCGGTTGTCACGCATGAGAAATCTCGCACCTGTGAGAGCTTGTATTTATGTTCGGAATGCGAGAAATTTAGTGACTGTTACATTTATACCTTGTTCCAAAATTCTGAATCTGACACAGGACGGTCCTCGACTTTGGTATCTGATCAGGTGAAGAGTGTGGGTATGAGATGAGGACGTCGCTATCATTGTCTCCTGGGGCGTGTCCGGAGTCCACGCCTCAGGGGGGGGGGGGGGTACTGTGAGGAAACGCGGAAAAGCCGCCGCGTGTGCCAAGAGCTAGGCGGCTGACTCCGCGTCCCACGCAGCGGTTTGCACGCGTCTGGCGGTGTGGTGGAACACGGAAAAGCCACCGCATGTCCTGACAGCAAAGCGGCTGTTTGCATGCAGCAGCATGTGCTTGGTGTCGCTGGGTCTGTTAGTGCACCTAGACAGATGGAGAGCTATGCACGCGCGAGCCTGAATGCAGGACCTTTATACCAGCAGGGGAAGTGTCAGCTGATCAGGAAGGTCAGCTGACTCCTGTAGGACTCATGATTGGCTGAATGGTTCGGGCGGGGCAGCAAAGTCCAGCAACTATATATTCTGCTGCTTGTCAGTTGCTGGTTGTCTGCCATTGCTAACACTTGCGTGAAGGCACTCAGACCTTAGTTAGACCCGACAGTGTGCCAGAACCGGCTGGAGCTGGGAATCCACACTGAGTCAGATTCTTGATAGCTTTATGTACTAATTGTATGGTATTATTTGCTAGACCAGTTCCAGGGTGCTGAGATCAAGGCCCTCACACCCCAGACTAGGAATACTGTGTATCTTCTGTGTATTCTCTAGACCAGTTCCAGGGTGTTGTGAATACGGACCTCACACCCAAGACTAGGGAACTGTATTACCATTTATGTTATGCTCCAGACTAGTTCCAGGGTGTTGTGAATACGGACCTCACACCCGAGACTGGGGAACTGTATTACCATTTGTGTTATGCTCCAGACTAGTTCCAGGGTGTTGTGAATACGGACCTCACACCCAAGACTAGGGAACTGTATTACCATTTATGTTATGCTCCAGACTAGTTCCAGGGTGTTGTGAATACGGACCTCACACCCAGACTAGGTTGTGTATTACGGTGTTACGTTAGCCCAGTTCAGGGCAAAGCCTTACATATTAGCAGCAGGGCTTCCTGCATCCCAGCCTTGGTCCCTCGCTCAGGGGTCCACAGGCTACAGGAATATCACCCACCGCTCAGGGGTGAATTCCTCGGGAGTATAGGCCGGCAGCTCCGCTGGTGGTCTTTACCCAGAGTTGTTACTGTTGCACCAAACACTTACACTCTCCCTGGTGGCTAGAGGTTAGACATATCTGATTGTTGACGATTCCGCAGATCCTCAATAATCGGGTATATCTGTATTCTTGGGGATAGTGCGGATCGCCAAGGATCAGATTCTCTCTCTGGTTGCTGACACCGATCGTTACATAATTGTTCTAATGTATGAATCGCCTTTATAGAACTCATAATTTGTGGAACTCATTAGTGTACAATGAAATCAGTCATATTGTCATGATCGCTGCTGCAGCAGGTATTGCTGGAAGTAGTAGTGCTGCAGCTCAGGCAGTTCTGATCTCTTTCCATGCAAGCTGCATAGCTTTGTCTGCCTTTCCCTGCTGTCAGCTTGTGACTGATTATCATTCACCTGTGTGGGAATCTGCATGTCTGCTGCCATTGGATGACCTCAGTATAAAGATCTGCTTCCTGCAGGACTCCTCGGGTTTTCATAGCTTCAGTTTAAGCCTGTCTTGCTGTTGCTTCAGCCCCCGATCGTGTTTCTTGTTCTAAAGATACTTTGCTGGTCTTTGCATCATATATTGGTTCATTGCCAATATATATGCATACCAGCACGTTTATTATTTTCCTTGTATTCGTGTTACGTTGATACATCAGTGTCGCTGATGTATACGTACACGAACTGTTTATATCCTGTGTGCAGTTAGTCAGCTTTCCAGCACGTTTTGGTAGGTTGCGCGTATCGTGATCACCCGTGCTGAGTTAGTTACCCTGCTCCTGGTTCTGTTTGTGGATTGCGTTCATCTCTGCGAAGAGATAACGAATCCTTCTGAATCCTGTTCGGTTACCGTTTGTGGATTGCGTTCATCTCTGCGAAGAGATAGCAAATCCTTCTGAGTCCTGTTCCCTGTGTTACTCCAGTCCTAGTCCGTGTTCCTGCTTATGTCATATATCGGTTCATTGCCGATATATACATATGTTAGTCAGACGTTACAAATAGTTTCATTGATAGCTGTAATTGTAATACGCCAGGAAAACATACTTATTGTATATTTGTCTGTGTTACGTTCATCTATCTTGATCCTGCTATTTCCTGACTATCCTGTCCTGTCTTTGTGAGGCACGCCATCGCTGCAAACGCATTGGCTGCCTCATTCCAGTCTGTCTTGTTTTGGACGCTTGCTGTCACTAAGTAGCGGCTAGCTAGCAAGCGTTCATTCTGTCTACCTGTCCTGATCTCCTCAGTTCTGGTTTATGCGCTCAGCGCTACTTTGCGCTGAGACGTTATAGCGAAAGTATTGTTTGTGGCTGTCGGATCTGCACCGGCTCTGTGCGCCACAATCTCCTATTGGAGTCAGTCCTCCCCTCCACTATACTAGGGATAGCCTGTTTCCTTGTGCTAGTGTGTGTACCTCCTTCACGTCAGCTCATGCGTTGCATGCTGACTGTGGAGAACACACCACCAAGCCTTACATTATGAAAACCCCATTACCAATCCCCATTGTGGGGGGGATTCCCAGAAAGTATGACACTGTTAATTATGGTTCCTGTTCCTTTAAGAAATTTGAAGAACTTAGCTCTGAAACAGAAAATGAGTTTTTTTCTGAATGTGCCAGGTTCCTGGCCAATCCTGATCTCCAAGCGACTCCTGTTTCAACCTGGGCACTCCAGCTAGTTTATATTTTGTTTAAAGGGCAATTGTTTCAGTGGGCATTTGATGTTCTCAATCATTCCGATTTGAAAGAGAGACCGCTGGAATTTCTAGCGTTTGTGATCCATAACTGGTTGCGCATAGATCCATTGCCTTTTCCTCTAAATGAACTCCTGGCAGCAGGCCAATCAGCTGCTCCTTCAATAGTTTGCAAAAATGATCAGCAAGCAGAGAGTGATCCTGATAATTTTCCTGCAGCTTTGAATAAATCACCAAAGGCAGCAGGGTCTAAGGCAAAACGCAAACGTTCTAAGAAACGTGTCCGATCTGCAGAGTCGTTATCCTTAGCGACTGAGACCTATAATGAGATTTTGCCATTAACAGATAATGAAATGCAATTGTCTTTCAGGGGAGTTAAATGGACTTATGAAACTACTAATGAACTTTCATCACTGGCTAGGGAAAATAAAGATTTTTGTTTAAAAGAATTATCTGAGTATGATTATGAGGAGATATTACAGAGTATTGAACATATCAACGTATTTGTGAAGCAAGGAAAGTTTGCATACACTACAGTTCAACACTTGCTACAGGTATTGGAGATTCTTAAGAATAAGGAATCTGCCAATCACCTGCTAATTAACCCAATATATGTCCCTGCCACAATTATATCTGCAAACTGTGATCAGCCTGAATGTTTAGCTAAGTATGCATGGGATCCCCCATTCGAGAAGGGAGAGATGGAAGCCCTGGTCTGTGAAAGGAAGAATGATTCAAGTTCATTTTGTCAATTTTACAGTGCAAAAAGTGAATTCGTATTGAATGCATGCATTAAGTCGGCCTATAACCTAATAGAGATTGGTGTGTGTAGGTATGACTTTGTGGCTCCATTGATTGATGTGTGGGAACTGATTTTGGATGATTTTTATGTGACTCCGAATTCGCAAATTTGGCGTTCTGACCCGCCTGCTTCAGCACCTTTGGCTGATTTAGCAGGTGATTCTGAGCTCTTTTTGTGTGAAATTGAAGTTCCTGCAATTCCACTCTGTACCATGTATAACTCAGTGTTACTTCCCAGTAAAACAGAAGCCACTGATACTTTCTTAACCTTGCCCTGCACAAATTTCTCAGCAGAGAATCCAGAGGTCCTGCTGACTTCTGAGTCCAGCCTAGCCAGTACTCATGACTCTTTGTTCAGTGAAACAGACATTAGAAAAATCTTGCCTGCCTCTGCAAACACTTCTGCAGAAATTACCTGTGTTAATAAAGTTCAACTCCTGTCTGATCCAGCAGATGCCAATAGATGCATTACATTATCTTCTGAGTCCCAGCAATCCTGCCTAGAAACCTCAGAACCCCAGCATCTGAATTTCCCAATTTTACAAATGAATGGTGATTCAGATGCGCAAACATTGTGTCTTGATCTTCCTGTTTCTACACCTCGCTCTAGTTTCGTGAATAGCTCAGAGCATCTGCTATGTGAACCTGAAATCGCAGAATTATTACCTTGTTCAGAAAATGTTCCAGTAAATTTGCCCTGTATCGTGAATAGCTCAGAGCATCTGCTATGTGAACCTGAAATCGCAGAATTATTACCTTGTTCAGAAAATGTTCCAGTAAATTTGCCCTGTATCGTGAATAGCTCAGAGCATCTGCTATGTGAACCTGAAATCGCAGAATTATTACCTTGTTCAAAAAATGTTCCAGTAAATTTGCCCTATATCGTGAATAGCTCAGAGCATCTGCTATGTGAACCTGAAATCGCAGAATTAGTACCTTGTTCAGAAAATGTTCCAGTAAATTTGCCCTGTACCATGAATTGTGCAGTAGATCTCTCCTATGAAGCTCAGGTCACAGAATCCTTATGCTGTCCAGCAGGTGCTTCCATGGTTTTGCCCTGCAATATGGACTGTTCAGTGATCCTGTCCAGTGAAGCTGGGGTCGCAGAGTCCTATGCTTCACCCAGTACTTTGGATACTTCAAACCCTCTAGCAGAAGACTCTGAGGCACTGCTTACCTCAGTGGGTGTTGCAGCAATATTCACTTGTTTAGCAGCTGTCTTAGAATTAAAGTCCACTCTAAATAAACTTGATGAATCTTTGTCTAAGGAAGCAGAAGTCATTGAAATATTGTCCTTGTCAGCAAGTGTCTTAGATACCTTGCCCTGTACACAGTCTGATTTAACCAATATTGTGGAGTCCCTCTCCAGTGTTGTAACAGCCGAGGAACTCCAGCCCTGTCCTCTGAATGTTTCAGAAGTCTTGCCCTGTAACATGAATAATTCTGATTCTCTGGTCAAAATAACAGAAGTCTCAGAATTTCAGTCTGATTTAGTAAGCGTTCCTGAAACCCTGCCTTGTATTTTGGAAAATTCTGATTCTCTGGCCGGTGTGGCAGAGATTCCGGAGTTCCCTTCCTGTCCAGGGAATTCCTCAGATTTGCCCAGTTCAGTGGGGGATGCTGTAATATTGACTTGTTTTGCAGCTACTTTGGAGCCCCAATCCCAGGTACTAGATGAGTCTCTGTCCAGTCCAGAGGAAGTTGTGGAATTCCTATCTAGCTCAGGTCATACATCAGAAGACTTGTCCTGTCTTGTTTATGCCCCTGAACCTGATTTGTTAACAACCTTGCTAGAATCAGCGACATCCAAGTCTGTTCCTGCATTCTTTAGTGAGAGTCCAGTGCTTGTGAAGTCTAGTCATGATGAATTTTTGTCCAGTCCTGGTTTCGGTCCTATCTTGGCTGACCCTGAGGTTCACAGTTCCTTGACATGCCCAGAAGTTTCTCTTGTACCAGTGTGCCCAGATGTGCTTTGTGTGCCAGAATGCCCAAGTGTGTCTAAGGTGTTAGCGTACTCAGATGCTTCCTTAGGGGAGACATGTTCTGATGTTGCCAGTCTGCCTGCATGCCCAGAGATGGTTCTGGTCTCTGAAAGCCCTGATCTTGATGTTTGTCCTTGTAACCCTGACTCGGGAATTGCCATAGGTTCCATGGGGATTCTTGATAGTTCTCCATGTGAGCCTAAAGGGCGTTCTGACCTTTTGGGATCTCTTTGGAGCTTTAAAGTGTTCTGGGAGATCTCTGAGGAAGCTTGTCCTGGTACCTTGGACTGGTTCAACAGTGGGTTTTGTGTTGGTAAAGACAGTTCCGGTGGGCATTGCAAAGGCTTTGGCATTTTTGGACGGTCCCTGGAAGGCAGTGGGTATCGCTCAGAGAGCTTCGGGGGGCTTTCTTCTGGAAATCATGGTTCTGATGGGTGTCACACTGAGACTTGTAGTACTGATGGGCATGGTTCTGTAGGTTCTGGTTCTGATGGGTCCAGTCTTGTGATGACTGATTCTGGAATTTGGTTTTGCCGGGCTGTCCCGGTCATCATGAATTATCAGTTAGGTTGTCTCCTTGGGAAGGTCAGTTTTGAGAGGCGTCTGGTATCCGCCTTTAAGGGCGGGGGTACTGTCATGATCGCTGCTGCAGCAGGTATTGCTGGAAGTAGTAGTGCTGCAGCTCAGGCAGTTCTGATCTCTTTCCATGCAAGCTGCATAGCTTTGTCTGCCTTTCCCTGCTGTCAGCTTGTGACTGATTATCATTCACCTGTGTGGGAATCTGCATGTCTGCTCCCATTGGATGACCTCAGTATAAAGATCTGCTTCCTGCAGGACTCCTCGGGTTTTCATAGCTTCATTTTAAGCCTGTCTTGCTGTTGCTTCAGCCCCCGATCGTGTTTCTTGTTCTAAAGATACTTTGCTGGTCTTTGCATCATATATTGGTTCATTGCCAATATATATGCATACCAGCACGTTTATTATTTTCCTTGTATTCGTGTTACGTTGATACATCAGTGTCGCTGATGTATACGTACACGAACTGTTCATATCCTGTGTGCAGTTAGTCAGCTTTCCAGCACGTTTTGGTAGGTTGCGCGTATCGTGATCACCCGTGCTGAGTTAGTTACCCTGCTCCTGGTTCTGTTTGTGGATTGCGTTCATCTCTGCGAAGAGATAACGAATCCTTCTGAATCCTGTTCTGTTACCGTTTGTGGATTGCGTTCATCTCTGCGAAGAGATAGCAAATCCTTCTGAGTCCTGTTCCCTGTATTACTCCAGTCCTAGACAGTGTTCCTGCTTATGTCATATATCGGTTCATTGCCGATATATACATATGTTAGTCAGACGTTACAAATAGTTTCATTGATAGCTGTAATTGTAATACGCTAGGAAAACATACTTATTGTATATTTGTCTGTGTTACGTTCATCTATCTTGATCCTGCTATTTCCTGACTATCCTGTCCTGTCTTTGTGAGGCACGCCATCGCTGCAAACGCATTGGCTGCCTCATTCCAGTCTGTCTTGTTTTGGACGCTTGCTGTCACTAAGTAGCGGCTAGCTAGCAAGCGTTCATTCTGTCTACCTGTCCTGATCTCCTCAGTTCTGGTTTATGCGCTCAGCGCTACTTTGCGCTGAGACGTTATAGCGAAAGTATTGTTTGTGGCTGTCGGATCTGCACCGGCTCTGTGCGCCACAATCTCCTATTGGAGTCAGTCCTCCCCTCCACTATACTAGGGATAGCCTGTTTCCTTGTGCTAGTGTGTGTACCTCCTTCACGTCAGCTCATGCGTTGCATGCTGACTGTGGAGAATACACCACCAAGCCTTACACATATTTTTTTTTCAGCAGTGGTGGCTCCAGGAATTTTTTTTAGGGGGTGCTATGCAGGTGCTGGACCAATTTCCGGGGGAGCTGACGACTAGTGTTGGGCGAACATCTAGATGTTCGGGTTCGGGCCGAACAGGCCGAACATGGCCGCGATGTTCGGGTGTTCGAGCCGAACTCCGAACATAATGGAAGTCAATGGGGACCCGAACTTTTGTGCTTTGTAAAGCCTCCTTACATGCTACATACCCCAAATTTACAGGGTATGTGCACATTGGGAGTGGGTACAAGAGGAAAATTTTTTTTAGCAAAAAGAGCTTATAGTTTTTGAGAAAATCGATTTTAAACTTTCAAAGGGAAAACTGTCTTTTAAATGCGGGAAACGTCTGTTTTCTTTGCACAGGTAACATGATTTTTGTCGGCATGCAGTCATAAATGTAATACATATAAGAGGTTCCAGGAAAAGGGACCGGTAACGCTAACCCAGCAGCAGCACACGTGATGGAACAGGAGGAGGGTGGCGCAGGAGGAGAAGGCCACGCTTTGAGACACAACAACCCAGGCCTTGCATGAGGACAAGAAGCGTGCGGATAGCAATTTGCATTTTGTCACCATGCAGTCATAAATGTAATACAGATGAGAGGTTCCAGGAAAAGGGACCGGTAACGCTAACCCAGCAGCAGCACACGTGATGGAACAGGAGGAGGGCGACGCAGGAGGAGAAGGCCACGCTTTGAGACACAACAACCCAGGCCTTGCATGAGGACAAGAAGCGTGCGGATAGCAATTTGCATTTTGTCGCCATGCAGTCATAAATGTAATACAGATGAGAGGTTCCAGGAAAAGGGACCGGTAACGCTAACCCAGCAGCAGCACACGTGATGGAACAGGAGGAGGGCGACGCAGGAGGAGAAGGCCACGCTTTGAGACACAACAACCCAGGCCTTGCATGAGGACAAGAAGCGTGCGGATAGCAATTTGCATTTTGTCGCCATGCAGTCATAAATGTAATACAGATGAGAGGTTCAATAAACAGGGACCGGAAACGCTAACCCATCACAGATGTTCATTGTTCATGTTACTTGGTTGGGGTCCGGGAGTGTTGCGTAGTCGTTTCCAATCCAGGATTGATTCATTTTAATTTGAGTCAGACGGTCTGCATTTTCTGTGGAGAGGCGGATACGCCGATCTGTGACGATGCCTCTGGCAGCACTGAAACAGCGTTCCGACATAACGCTGGCTGCCGGGCAAGCCAGCACCTCTATTGCGTACATTGCCAGTTTGTGCCAGGTGTCTGTCTTCGATACCCAATAGTTGAAGGGTGCAGATGGATTGTTCAACACAGCTATGCCATCTGACATGTAGTCCTTGACCATCTTCTCCGGGCGATCGGTGTTGGAGGTGGATCTGGTGGATCACGGCAGCCAGGCAGCTGGTATTGCTGAAAAGTAGATAAATATGGCAGCCTCATTATTATTCTGCACAATCGTTATCAGATATGACCCCAATATGCACAATCGTTATCAGATATGACCCCAATATGCACAATCGTTATCAGATGTGACCCCAATATGCACAATCGTTATCAGATATGACTCCAATATGCACAATCCTTATCAGATATGACCACAATATGCACAATCCTTATCAGATATGACCCCAATATGCACAATGCTCAGCAGTTCTGACCCCAATATGCACAATGCTCAACAGTCCTGACCCCCATATGCACAATGCTCAGCAGTTCTGACCCCAATATGCACAATGCTCAGCAGTTCTGACCCCAATATGCACAATGCTCAGCTGATCTAACCCCAATATGCACAATGCTCAGCAGATCTGACCACAATCAGCAGCACCACCTGAAAAAGAAAAGAAAAACCCGTTTACTCACCTAGTCAGAAGACCTCCTGGCCCGACCTCCTCCTCTCCCGACCTCCTTGTGGCGCGCAGCTCCCACGATCCTCTTCCTTCAGTGACTTCCTGCCTGCAGCTTGCATTACCCGGCGTGCAGGGCTACGGGAAAATGGCCGCCCGAAGCCCTGCACTGCAGACTCCAAGTCTGCAGAGCAGGGGTTCGGGCGGCCATCTTACCGTAGCCCTGCTCTGCTGCTTCGCTGTGAACTGACTCGGCGTCTCTTAGATGCCTGAAGTCAGTTCAGGCCAGGGGGTGCTTTGGGGGTGCTTGGACAATTCTAGGGGATGCTTGAGCACCCCCAAACACCCCCCTGGCGCCGCCACTGTTTTTCAGTAAATTGTATAATGAAAATACAGTACAGGCATCTCACAATAAATAAAAGAAAAGTTTGGTGTGCAACTCCAGATTGTATTATTACACTTATTTGCACAGTATGAGCATTAAAGGAAACCTGTAATGACCTAAAACAATGTGTTTCACTTACCTGGGGTTTCTGCCTGCCCCCTGCAGCCGCCCTGTGTCTGCACCGTACTGGAACTATCATTCAGTACCATGCCGTGGCTCAGTTTCGTTATCGCAAGTCGATGGCCACTGCGCCTGTTTGGCCCTGGCCATGCACATCCATGTTCCCCTCGCTGGAAGCGTCCTGCGCAGGCGCAGTAAGAGGTTTTCCCGTACTGTGCAGGACTCTCCCGGCGACGATAGCATGAACAAGGAGGGCATGGCCAAGGTCGAACAGGAGCAGTGGCTGACTTGCAAAAACGAAAGTTAACTGTGGCGGGGGACTGGAGGCTCATTCAGAGACGGGGACAGGGCGGCTGCAGGGAGGCTGGCAGAAGCCCCAGGTAAGTGAAACACATTTTTTTTAAACATTACAGGTTTCTTTTCATTTTGGTTTGATTTCCATATAATTAGCAGCCAGCAGTTTGTGTGTGACGTGCAGCCCTGCCTGTCAGGGCTCTGCAATATGTCACATACACAGCACCGTAAGAAATTCTGTGTCATCTGCTCCTGGCTGCAGAGGTCGTATAGCCCTGGAGCACATGACACCTCTCTCCCTGAAACACAATGATTTTATACCTGGCTGGGGGAGAAGACGCTGTCCTGAGCAGAGTATGCAGCTCTCTCTCTCCCATAGCTGCTTCTTCTTGTTCTGGTTGTCTGCACGGAGTTAGTGGGGGCAGGCTCCGTCAGCTGGCTGCCTCTCTCTCATTGGCTGGAGGGAGGTACCGGCAGAAAAAAGAATGCCTCTGATTGGAGGGCGGGGGAAAGAAGGCTTTGATCCTTCTCACTGTGTGCCCGCTCTGCCTGTGTAGCTGCGGTGCACATAAGATAGAATAATAATCACGGGAAGTGATTTATTCTGAGGGACATCTGTCAAAGGACTTAAGACAGGGTAAACTTTTGGCGGAGCAGTGCGGGGCCGCTAGTATGGCTACGGGCCAACTTTCAAAGCACTGCAGGCCACTTGTAATGTTAATTTAAAAAAAACAACCGCGGGCCAAGTTTTCTGGTGCTGCGGGCAGTGGCGGCGCCAGGGGGGTGCTTGGGGGTGCTCAAGCACCCCCTGAATTTGTCCAAGCATCCCCAAAGCACCCCCTGGCGTGAACTGACTTCAGGCGTCTAAGAGACACCGAGTCAGTTCACAGCGGCAGCCCGAAGCAGCAGGGCTACGGTAAGATGGCCGCCCGAAGCACTGTTCTGCAAACTTGGAGTCTGCAGTGCAGGGCTTCGGGGCGCCCATTTTCCCGAAGCCCTGTGAGCGCGGGAGGAGGAGGAGGGCAGCCCGCAGCATGATGGCCAGTGACAAGAGACATCAACCCGTCTGTCCCCATGCGCAACATGAGGATGAAATTCGCCGTCCTCATCGGCCTCATCCAGGTCGGGGAAGTCAGCAACAGGGACATTGTGGAGACTGTGCTCAACCTGGTAAGAAGATGTCTGTGCAGAGCTGCTGCCTGGCACCAGCAGATCCAGGGAAAGCTGGCTGCCTGTGTTGCACACACCATAGTGATTGGGGCTGCCTGCCTGGCACCAGCAGATCCAGGGAAAGCTGGCTGCCTGTGTTGCACACACCATAGTGATTGGGGCTGCCTGCCTGGCACCAGCAGATCCAGGGAAAGCTGGCTGCCTGTGTTGCACACACCATAGTGATTGGGGCTGCCTGCATGTCATCAGCAGATCCAGCGAGGGCTGCCTGCCTGTGTTACCCACACTATAGAGATATGGGGGCTGCCTGTCTGTCACCAGCAGCAGGGCCGGTTCAAGTAACAATGGGACCCTAGGGCAAAATTAGCCTGGGGGCCCCCCGACCAAAAAGCGTCATTAGAAGCCCTTTGTTGCAGCCAAACTTCCCCCCTGGGCCCCTGAGCTGGCTGCTGACCCTCCCCCAATCACCTCCCAACTTAACAGCCCTTTCCAGAGTCCCTGGGGAGAAACAGTTAAGATGGGGAGGGACATCTTGGGGGCCCCTACAGGCTCTGGGGCCCTGGGGCAGCTGCCTATTTTTTCCTATGGTAGCTCCGGCCCTGACCAGCAGAACCAGGGAGGGCTGCCTGCCTGCCTGCCCGTGTTATCCACACCATAGTGATAGGGGCTGCCTCTGTTACCAGCAGATCCAGTGAGGGCTGCCTGTGTTACCCACACCATACTGATAGAGGCTGCCTGCCTGTGTTACCCACACCATAGAGATATGAGGGCTGCCAGCCTGTGCTGAGCATTGTGCATATTGGGGTCAGATCTGCTGAGCATTGTGCATATTGGGGTCAGATCTGCTGAGCATTGTGCATATTGGGGTCAGAACTGCTGAGCATTGTGCACATTGGGGTCAGATCTGCTGAGCACTGTGCATATTGGGGTCAGAACTGCTGAGCATTGTGCATATTGGGGTCAGATCTGCTGAGCATTGTGCATATTGGGGTCAGAATTGCAGAGCATTGTGCATATTGGGGTCAGATCTGCTGAGCATTGTGCATATTGGGGTCAGAACTGCTGAGCATTGTGCATATTGGGGTCAGAAGAACTGCTGAGCATTGTGCATATTGGGGTCAGATATGCTGAGCACTGTGCATATTGGGGTCAGATCTGCTGTGCATTGTGCATATTGGGGTCAGAACGGCTGAGCATTGTGCATATTGGGGTCAGAACTGCTGAGCATTGTGCATATTGGGGTAAGATCTGCTGAGCACTGTGCATATTGGGGTCAGAACTGTTGAGCATTGTGCATATTGGGGTCAGATCTGCTGAGCATTGTGCATATTGGGGTCAGAACTGCTGAGCATTGTGCATATTGGGGTCAGATCTGCTGAGCACTGTGCATATTGGGGTCAGAACTGCAGAGCATTGTGCATATTGGGGTCAGATCTGCTGAGCATTGTGCATATTGGGGTCAGAACTGCTGAGCATTGTGCATATTGGGGTCAGAACTGCTGAGCATTGTGCATATTGGGGTCAGATCTGCTGAGCACTGTGCATATTGGGGTCAGAACTGCTGAGCATTGTGCATATTGGGGTCAGATCTGCTGAGCATTGTGCATATTGGGGTCAGAACTGCTGAGCATTGTGCATATTGGGGTCAGATCTGCTGAGCACTGTGCATATTGGGGTCAGAACTGCAGAGCATTGTGCATATTGGGGTCAGATCTGCTGAGCATTGTGCATATTGGGGTCAGAACTGCTGAGCATTGTGCATATTGGGGTCAGAACTGCTGAGCACTGTGCATATTGGGGTCAGAACTGCTGAGCATTGTGCATATTGGGGTCAGATCTGCTGAGCATTGTGCATATTGGGGTCAGAACTGCTGAGCATTGTGCATATTGGGGTCAGATCTGCTGAGCACTGTGCATATTGGGGTCAGAACTGCAGAGCATTGTGCATATTGGGGTCAGATCTGCTGAGCACTGTGCATATTGGGGTCAGAACTGCAGAGCATTGTGCATATTGGGGTCAGATCTGCTGAGCATTGTGCATATTGGGGTCAGAACTGCTGAGCATTGTGCATATTGGGGTCAGAACTGCTGAGCATTGTGCATATTGGGGTCAGAACTGCTGAGCATTGTGCATATTGGGGTCAGATCTGCTGTGCATTGGGCATATTGTGGTCAGATCTGCTGAGGATTGTACCTATTGGGGTCATATCTGATAACGATTGTGCATATTGGGGTCATATCTGATAACAATTGTGCATATTGGGGTCATATCTGATGACGATTGTGCATATTGGAGTCATATCTTAAACGATTGTGCGTATTGGAGTCATATCTGATAACGATTGTGCATATGTCATATCTGATAACGATTATGCATATGTCATATCTGATAACGATTGTGCATATTGGAGTCATATCTGATAACGATTGTGCATATTGGGGTCATATCTGATAACGGTTGTGCATATTGGGGTTATTGAACGTGTTTTTTGTTCAAATCTGCTCACATTACGTGTATTTTCTTGACACAATTATGTGAATTTTCTGGGGAAAGGGTCACCAAAACTTGGGCGCTCTGTCTTTGCGTTGCACTTTTAAAGGGAACCCGAGGTGAGAATAATATTGAGGCTGCCATATTTATCTCCTTTTCAGCAATACCAGCTGCCTGGCTGCCGTGTTGGTCCTCTGCCTCTAATTCTTTCAACCATAGACCCTGAACAAGCATGCAGCAGGTCGGGGGTTTCTGACAATATTGTCAGAACTGACAAGATTAGCTGCATGCTTGTTTCTGGTGTAATTCAGTTCACTACTGCAGCCAAATAGATCAGCAGGGCTGCCAGGCAACTAGTATTGTTTAAAAGGAAATAAATATGGCAGCCACCATATCACTCTCACCCTGGGTTCATTTTAAATTACAGTTAGCCCCGCCATCATCCGGTCATGATCACGCCCATTTTTTCACGCGCCGCAGGTTGTAGCCACACCCATTTTTTGCCGCGGCGCGCGAAGGTCGTCAGCTCCCCCGGAAATTGGTCCAGCACCTGCATAGCACCCCCTAAAAAAAATTCCTGGAGCCACCACTGCTGAAAAAAAAATATGACTGATTTCATTGTACACTAATGAGTTTCACAAATTTTTACACTTCACTCCCACAAAGACCTGTAATTTTGGACTGATTTGAGTAATTGATCCCCACCAATAGACTGATGTGGTGTGTTAGCTCAGTGCTGCTGATGGAGGGATAATTATTTGCTTTTAGTAAAGGAATTTGTAATCTTTGTATGTGGGACAGTGTTTAGCCTCTCAGGTTGCTTGCCATAGCTTTTTTATTTAAAGAGAACCCAATCAGCGAGGAGGAAAGGGATGCGGGCAGGGACCGTAGCTATTGATGGAGGAGGGGAAGCAGCAGAGACTGACAGATGCAGAGGTAAACAGCTAGCTGCAACACGCTGTGTGTCGACAGCTCGGCGACTTATGGGGGGCAAGCAGAGCGTCGGGGGGGGGGGGGGGGGGTGTTTAGAGAGGAGCAGTATAGCAACAGAGGCTGGGCAGTATATGCAGACCCAGCATCTGTGTGCTGATAGCATTCTTAGAACCCACCTCGGGTTCTCTTTAAAAGTGTAAGACAAGCCATAATGTCTAAAGTATCCCTGAACTGGAGGCAACCATAATTACTTCCCTTTTAATAATACCAGTTTCCTGGCAGTCCAGCTGATCTCTTTGGCTGCAGCAGTGTCTTAATCACACACCTGAAATAAGCATGTCAGCACGGCTGCCAGGTAATGGGTATTGCTTCAAAGAAAATAAATATGGCAGCCTCCATATCCCTCTATGTTCAGATGTGTGTTAATTGAAGTTGTGGATATAATTTGTAAGGCCGGATCCACACTATAAGCGCTTTTGTGAGTGCTTGCGTTTGATTAGCGCTTGCTAATGAAAAAAAATCACTCACATTCACTTTCAGTAAAATCGTGTTAAAAAACGCGTACAAATCGACACGATGACTTGCGTATTGCGTCGATTTTTTTGACAGTGATTTTAATGAAAGTGAATGTGTGATTTTTTAAAAAAGCGCTCTGCAAGTGCTAATCAAACGCAAGCGCTCACAAAAGCGCTTACAGTGTGAATCCGGCCTCAGGGCTAGACCTGCAGTCAGGATTTTCTTAAAATGGTTTTACTTTCCCCCACGCTGGTATTTTATTGTATCTGTGTCACGACTGGTAAAGAGTTCTTTTCACTTCCCTTTCTTGATGGCTGTTACTGGGGAAACTGAACCAAGGTGGCAACAATAGTCTGACACCAGCAGGGGCGTATCTGGGTAATGTAGCACCTATGGCAAACACTGAAATTGCGCCCCCTCCCCCACCCAGGTCAGAGCCCCCTTCCCCTCTTAAAACAGCATACTTTCTTGTGTACATGAGATATGGTTGCCCGTGTTGTTTGCCTCAGGATATTGTTGAAGTTGCTTTTTTTTTTTGTGCAAATATCTCTTCTTATTACCTCTCTGTCCTCTTTCCTAACACTAAGCCAAGTGTGCACAATATACATAAATTAAGTAGCCATGTTTCCCAGATAAAAAAATTAATCTGATGTGAGGTCTGAGTGATGGGGAGGTACGGGGGCAGGCATGGTGGCGCAGCACAGAAACAGGCATGGCGCCCATGGTGCTGTGGCACCCATGGCACAAGCCATGTCTGCACCCCTCTAGATACGCCTCTGGACACCAGGTCTAAACTACACCTATGACTCTGAATCTAAAATGAAAAAAAATGGCTTGTGTTTCACTTTTGCAGTGACTACCAGACCCACAGTACCTGTAAATCCCCCAAGGAAGGCTCTCTGCTGGGTTTTCCCAACAATCTACTCTATACAAACAGTACATCAATACCCACCATCCAGTGCAGTCATGGGGAGCTTCTCTACTGGGGGTTTGATGAGAGGTCCACAAAGTGCAGACACAGTGTGTGGTGACCAAAATCATTATTAGTGATAAGTCTCAGATAAAAGTTTGATGTACACCTGTACACACTTGGAATAGGCATCCACAATGATTTTTGATGATCATTTCTGGTTACCTAAGTTGCAAATGTGTTGAGACTTTTAACACACTCTAACCACACAGGCAGGTATCCCCAGAGGAGACACACACGGAACACAATTTATCCCTAGACGCACCACAAGAGGAGGATTTACACATAGTTGACTTCAATGAAGACACAAACATTTAGGCCAATTCGTTCTAATTTTATTTTATACTGCCTGAATACAGGTAAAATTGTATTTACAATTGTCATGGGGTCATCTCACCCCGGGATCCAGAAGAAGGCGAAAAAACCCCCAGAGGCAAGTTAGGTCTGATTTGTGCCTCGGAGGGGAAAAAATTCCTTCTTGACTCCTATGTGGCAGTCGGCTTTTACCCTGGATCCCAGGTATATCCCCAAATCATGCTGCCTCGCTGTCTCTGCTGGGCATCTTCTGTCTTCTCTTCTTATGTGGTTGGGAATCTTCTGTCACCTCTTCTGATGGTGGGGGGATTCTGGCTACATATACAAGGAGGGGGGAAGGATCAGCCTACCTATACAAGGGGGGAATTTGGCTACCTTTGCTGTGGGGGATTTGGTTACCTAGGGGGGACTCTGGGGAAACATAAGTGGCAGAATGCTGCACTTATTGGTGGGAATTTGGCTACTTATACTGAGGATAGGAGGCACATAATGTTACGTTTACTGGGGGAGGGATACAGCTACCTATACTTAGGGGGGACTCTGGCTAACTATACAGGGAAAGGGAGGGGATCTGACTACCTGTACAAGGGAGACTATGGCTGCCTGTACATACCTCTCGCTATTTTTAATGGAGTCTCTTGTTACTTATACATAGGAGCGGACTCCTACATATCGGAGGAGACTCAGACCTACCTACGCTAGGGTTGTTTTTGCCCAACTATACTGGGGGGGGGGGGGTATAAGGCTCCTTAACTGGTGGAATATAAGGCTACCTGTACTGGTAGGAGTCTGGCTACACATATGTGTATGATCAGAGCGTCTTGGTCTGATCTAGACAAGAGGGGTCTGAGCCCCACAATGTGTCTGACCAGAGCGTATAGCTCTGATCTATACAAGAGGGGTCTGAGCCCCACAATACGTCTGCCACGGGGCTAAAAGCCTCCCATGACCATGCGGTGAAAGAAAGTCAAATCCGGTAATATGGAAATCCATGGAGGGAGACCCAGGTGCACTCGATATGAGCGGATGTTCCGCCATCTGCCCTAATCCAGGAAGCGCCCCTACGTCTTCATGCACCGGTTACATCACCTCAACTAGGAGATCCACTATGTGTCTGACCAGAGAGTCTAGGTCTGATCTATACAAGAGGGGTCTGAGCCCCACAATGTGTCTGACCAGAGCGTATAGCTCTGATCTATACAAGAGGGGTCTGAGCCCCACAATACGTCTGCCACGGGGCTAAAAGCCTCCCATGACCATGCGGTGAAAGAAAGTCAAATCCGGTAATATGGAAATCCATGGAGGGAGACCCAGGTGCACTCGATATGAGCGGATGTTCTGCCATCTGCCAGGAAGCGCCCCTATGTCTTCATGCACCGGTTACATCACCTCAACAAGGAGATCCACTATGTGTCATGTCCGATAATAAAGTGAATATTCAGGGTTTGAAGTGGCCTTGATGGAAATAAAGTTGCGAGAGCTCTCAGGATGTTTCTGGCCCTCCCACTAGCCACATAGCATTCTGATGGTTACCAAGGACTCGCCATGCTGCTGCTGCTGCAACCCCATTGGTGGAATAGGCTCCTCACCCAGAGAGTCCTGCACATCCCCCCACTGACCACCTGGGAAAGAGCTGTAACCCCCTGCTGGCCACTACACTCTACCTATCACTACCTACTGGCCATTATAATCCACCCATCATTACCTGCTGGCCACTACAAACCAACTATTACTACCTTCTGGTCAGTACAATTTACCTGTAACCCCCTACAGGCCACTACAATCCACCTAGTACTTCCTGCTGGCCACTATAATCCACCTAATACTACATGCTGGCCACTACAATCTACCTACCATTACCTGCTGGCCACTACAGTCCGCCTATTACTACCTGCTGGTCAGTACAATCTACCTGTCACTATCTGCTGGTCAGTGCCATCTGCCTGCCACTACAATCTACCTATCACTATCTGCTGGCCACTACAATCTACCTAATACTACCTGCTGACCACCACTACAATCTACCTATCAGTACCTGCTGTTCAGTACAATCTACCTGTCACTACCTGCTGGCCACTACAATCTACCTGTCACTACCTGCTGGCCACTACAATCTACCTGTCACTACCACCTGGCCACTACAATCTACCTGTCACTACCTGCTGGCCACTGTAGTTTACCTATTACTACCTGCTGGTCAGTACAATCTACCTGTCACTACCTGCTGGCCACTACAATATACCTGTCACTACCTGCTGGCCACTGTAGTTTACCTATCAGTACCTGCTGTCCACTACAATCTACCTGTCACTACCTGCTGGCCACTACAATCTACCTGTCACTACCTTCTGGCCACTACAATCTACCTGTCACTACCTGCTGGCCACTATAATCCACTTATTACTACCTGCTGGCCACTACAATTTACCTATGACTACTTGCTGGCCACTATAATCCCCCTTTGACTGCTTGCTGGCTACTACAATCTACCTGTCAATATCTGCTGCCCACCACAATCTACCTGTCATTATCTGCTGGTCACTAAAATGTATCCATCACTACCTGCTGGCCACTGCAATCTACCAAGGTATAGATAAAACCTTGATGCTGCAACCACAATTTTTGTTTAGCACCAGGGAGTCAACCAGTCCACACCCGTATTCACCAAGGGTATAACAACAGTCCAGAATAGAAAAAGACTGGGTCTCGACCTGGATTTTAGGCCGATTGGCCAATTTTATTATGTAGAAACCACAGTGCAAAAGCACAACGTTTCGATCTAGTGGTCTTTATCAAGTGCTTGATAAGTAAACACTTGATAAAGACCACTAAGTCGAAACGTTGTGCTTTTGCACTGTGGTTTCTGCATAATAAAATTGGCCAATCGGCCTAAAATCCAGGTCGAGACCCAGTCTTTTTCTATTCTGCACTGCAATCTACCAGTCACTACCTGCTGCCCATTACAATCTACCTATCACTATCTGCTGCCCACTACAATCTACCTATCACTATCTGTTGATCACTATATTTTACCTATCACTACTTGCCAGCCACTAGAATCTAACATTTGCCCCTTACTAGAATTTAATGATCAATACCTGACTGTCACTACAATCTGCCCATAACTACCTGCCAACATACCTATCTGCCCATACCTACCTGCCAGTAGAATCAGTTTTTGACTTTGTATATGTGTGGGGTGGACACAGGTTGCCTCTCCTAGGGAGCCAAATGGGTCACACATGGTCTTGCAAGCTGGCAAGCCGCAATCACTGAAAGAGATCAGAAAGACAACGTGTTAGTTTAGTCCAACAACGAGATAAAATAAATATTTCAACATCCACTTGCATATTATGCATACTATTATGCATGGTCAAACTGACCATCCCTACTGCTGATCTTAGTGAAGGTGGGGGGAATCAGACTCCAGGGAGGTCTTTCCTGGTTAGTGTAGTTAGGATCCCATTGAGCAATATGTACAGTGTGCTGTACTCATCCGCTGGATGTGTATCTACAACCTTATATGGAGATCATATATTATTTATGTTGTGGATACTGTGCTGGAGTGGCAGAACTGTGAATTATGGGACAAACTGAAGACTTACCACCTCCATGTCACCAGTCCTCCAGGAACAGGCCCGCCCGGGAGAAGGGGCCGCCAAACGGTCGCGGAGTCTCTGTCAGGGGGGGGAGAAAACATGTTGATTAGTCATACTGTTCACACAAAATAATGATCTAAAGATCAATTGAGATTACAATGAAATAGTCCTAGTTTTGTAAAGGAAAGTGTCTTTTCCCCCCCTAGTTATTACAGTTCATATTTTGCATACAAAAGATGCTCAACTTTGCTCAAAGCTGCTTTTTAAAGTCTGACTAAATGTTGCAGCTGCATGGTATAGTGCAGTCAGCATGAAATCTAAATCTATTGATATGCAGCTTTGACTGATTGATGCAGTGCAATGCTATGTGCCACTGATCTACCGCCACGCCTCCCCCACCTCTATTTGTTCAAGTAAAAATCCATAAAAATGATGATTGATGTGTCACATTGTGCTATAGATTCCCATGACAGGGAAATTTGATGTGTGTATGGCTCACTTTAGTATTGGTCTGTCAGAGGCAAAATACTAGACAATGTGACAGACAGGGGCGTAGGAATAGACCCTGCAGCCCCTGCAGTTGCAGGGGGGCCCCTAGCAAGTCAGGGGCCCGGAGGAGGAAAGGCTGTCACCACCGGCGTACCTACCGGGGATGCGACTCTCTCAGCCGCAGGGGGGCCCTGCCACCCGGGGCTGCTCTGGGGCCCGCTCACTGTCCGTGGGGGGAGCGCTGCTCTGGACCCCCCAGCAAGGTGCTCAACTGGCCGCAGCGTCTAATAGACGCTGCGCCAGTTCATTCCCCGCAGCCCCGCTTCAGCAGCCTGCATAGTCTCCGGCAGGCAGAGCAGGGCTACGGCAAGATGGCCGCCGAAGAAGCCCTACACTGGAGACTTTGTGTCTCTAGTACAGGGCTTCGGCAGCCATCTTGCCGTAGCCCTGCACTCTGCCTGTCAGCGCGGGAGATGTGCTGCAGGAGGACTCGGGGAGCTGCGAGCCAGAGATGCCGGGAGAGGAAAAGACTTCTGTCAGGTAAGTGAATTGTTTTTTTTTTCACAGGTGCATTTTTTTTTCTAGTGTCTGCTGCCTACATTGTGATTTTCAGGTGTCTGCTGCCTACATTGTGATTTTCAGGTGCCTGCTGCCCACATTATGATTTTCAGGTGTCTGCTGCCCACATTATGATTTTCAGGTGTCTGCTGCCCACATTACGATTTTCTGGTCACTGCTGCCCACATTGCGATTTTCTGGTCACTGCTGCCCACATTGCGATTTTCTGGTGTCTGCTGCCCACATTACGATTTTCAGGTGTCTGCTGCCCACATTGCGATTTTCAGGTGTCTGCTGCCCACATTGCGATTTTCAGGTGTCTGCTGCCCACATTGTGATTTTCAGGTGTCTGCTGCCTACATTGTGATTTTCAGGTGTCTGCTGCCCACATTGTGATTTTCAGGTGCCTGCTGCCCACATTATGATTTTCTGGTGTCTGCTGCCCACATTACGATTTTCTGGTCACTGCTGCCCACATTGCGATTTTCTGGTCACTGCTGCCCACATTGCGATTTTCTGGTGTCTGCTGCCCACATTACGATTTTCTGGTGTCTGCTGCCCACATTACGATTTTCAGATGTCTGCTTGCCCACATTACGATTTTCAGGTGTCTGCTGCCCACATTATGATTTTCTGGTGTCTGCTGCCCACATAGCGATTTTCTGGTGTCTGCTGCCCACATTACGATTTTCAGGTGTCTGCTGCCCACATTGCGATTTTCAGGTGTCTGCTGCCCACATTGCGATTTTCAGGTGTCTGCTGCCCACATTGCGATTTTCAGGTGTCTGCTGCCCACATTACGATTTTCTGGTCACTGCTGCCCACATTGCGATTTTCTGGTCACTGCTGCCCACATTGCGATTTTCAGGTGTCTGCTGCCCTCATTACGATTTTCAGGTGTCTGCTGCCCACATTACGATTTTCAGGTGTCTGCTGCCCACATTACGATTTTCTGGTGTCTGCTGCCCACATTACGATTTTCTGGTGTATGCTGCCCACATTAGGATTTTCTGGTGACTGCTGCCCACATTGCGATTTTCTGGTGACTGCTGCCCACATTGCGATTTTCTGGTGACTGCTGCCCACATTGCGATTTTCTGGTGACTGCTGCCCACATTAGGATTTTCTGGTGTCTGCTGCCCACATTACGACTTTCTGGTGTCTGCTGCCCACATTACGACATTCTGGTGACTGACTGCTGCCCACATTAGGATTTTCTGGTGACTGCTGCCCACATTAGGATTTTCTGGTGACTGCTGCCCACATTACGATATTCTGGTGACTGCTGCCCACATTAGGATTTTCTGGTGACTGATGCCCACATTGCAATTTTCTGGTGACTGCTGCCCACATGGCGATTTTCTGGTGACTGCTGCCCACATTGCGATTTTCTGGCCCACATTACGATTTTCTGGTGAACACTGCCCACGTTACGATTGTCTGGTGAATGCTGTCCACGTTACGATTTTCTGGTGAACGCTGCCCACATTACGATTTTCTGGCCCACATTACGATTTTCTGGTGAACACTGCCCAAGTTACGATTGTCTGGTGAATGCTGTCCATGTTACAATTTTCTGGTGAACTCTGCCCACATTACGATTTTCTGTCCCACATTACGATATTCTGGTGAACGCTGCCCACATTACGATTGTCTGGTGAATGCTGCCCATGTTACAATTTTCTGGTGACTGCTGCTCACGTTACTATTTTCTGGTGACTGGTGCCCACATTACGATTTTCTGGTGAACTCTGCCCACATTACGATTTTCTGGCCCACATTACGATTGTCTGGTAAAATGCTGCCCACTTTACAATTAATTTACAGTGAAACGCTGCCCCATTACGATTATTTGGCACCTATGGGGGGGCCCCATCCAAATATTCGCAGGGGGGCCCAGTGATTTCTAGTTACGCCCCTGGTGACAGAAATCCCTATTTATCACTTTAGGGTAGGTATGATCCTAGCACCAATTAGATTCAGCTGTGGGGATAAAAATGTATGTTGCAGTTACCAATACTCCACTATATAAGCTTTGTAAAACATTTTTCATGTGCAGTTTTGGCTCTCCTTCCCCATTGCTCAACTCAATCTGCTTAATCCTCTTACAGAGAGACCTAATTTCTCACACCTGACCCTAAACTCCCATCATAAGGGGTAACCTGTTTCCTGACAGCTAGGACTGACCTCTTTCCAACATTAACCCCTTCCTTATGGCTAATCCTAAGCTGCCCCCCTAATATTAACGTCTTTCTGATGCCTAACCAACCTAGCGTCTAAAACTTACTAGACCTAAATCCCCCCCAGCACACACTACCTACCTAATGCCTAGACCCCCCCCCCCACACACACACATACACACATACACTACCTGCCTAAAGTCTAAACCTAAACTCCCCCCCCCCCCCCCCGCACACACTATCTACTACACGTCTAACCCTTCACCCGTCTGCACAAACAACCTACCTAATGCCTAAACCTAAACTCTTCCCCTGCGCACACTGCCTACCGAATGCCTAATCCTTATTAACCCCTCCACACACTCAATCTACCTACCTAATGCCTAACCCTTAACCCCCCAAGCACACACACACTACCTGCCTAAACCCCCACACATTAACTACCAAAGTGCCCACTTCCACTAGCCGAGATACGATGCATTTGTGGCAAAAAAAAAGCCAAAAAATGCTAGTTCTCGGGCGCCACCATAGACACCTAAAAATATCAGCATTTGGGAGCCTGCGGTGCCCGATATATAGCGGGTGCTGTAGCATCACCTGCTATTTACCGGGTGTCGATATTTCTGCTCCGCCACGCAAATACTGATATATTTCACATTGCGCCTATTGCGGCACCCAATTAGTCCACTTGCCGCATGCGCCCTTTTTATCTTTTACTTATGCGCAGGAAAGAAACTGACATCCTGCTGCATAATTCTGCACATTCTGTGCATCTTTTTTATTACATTAGCGGCTGTGGAAAAAATGTGTGCGTTTTTCTGCATACAAACACACATGGTGTGAAGAAAACACACACACACAAAACTGAAAGCCAAGTGTCCCATGCATTATAGTGGATGAAATACGGTATTCCCTTTACAAGTCTCTTACGTGTAGGAGCAGGTTCACTCAACCGGAAGAGTGGGTGCACTCGCCTGCCTGTCTTCTGATCCCAGGACTTCTGAATAGCCAGGGCAGTCGGCATGGCCTTCCTGGTTCTTTCACGGTGCTGGAAAGAGAAATATATATTACATTTTGAATGAACACAGAGAACAATAAATATTCTACCTGATTAGCACTAATTAAGGTTAATTAGCTGCAATAGGGAGGAATAATAATACTCACCAGAGATCTCTGCACTTCAATGAGCTGTGAGTACAGCAGGATGGCGTCAGGGCTGGGTGTGATGATGAGAGGTGGTTTGGAGAAGAGACGCCGCACTGCAAAAAAAAAAAAACCATCACATTAAGCACAAGAAAATGTAAATTCCTTATGGACTTTTGATGAGAGATATAATAAAGGCATGTTTCTCGCTAGTTTTGCCCTAAAAGGCATCCCTCCCTCTTATTTGACAAAGTTGGGAGGTTTGCTACAGACACACTGCCAAGTGTTTTGCAAGTGTTTTTGATGCATTTGCATTTTGAAAAACGCATTCCAATTGACTTGAATGATACTTGCCGCAAAATCACCATGATTTTGAAATACCGCAACAAAATCGATTTCAAAACACAAACACATTGCAAACGCTTGGCCGTGTCTCTCAGCCTAAACTACTATGGTACATTACCCTGAGGATGCAGTTGCTATGGCAACATAGAAAAGCTTCAGTGGCCTCCCTGGTGGTAAGGCCGACCTGAGCTCGGGCTGGGAGAGATGAGCTGCGAGCGGTAAGCCCGAGCTCAGGTCGGGCTAGGGAATTCTCTGCCATTTAGGAGTCCCGCGCACGATCGCTGCTGCGCAAAAAAAATTCCTGCACTCTAAACATAAAAAAAAAATTGGGAAAATGGGAAAAAATGCCAGGGATCTTCATACAGCCATATTGCAGCTGTATAGCGATCCCTGGCCAAAGCGCTGCGGCTGCGTATGGACCCCTGGAAACCCCGTCAGGAAATGTATTGCTCTTTCTTTTGATGCATGTAAAATTACACTACTGTTAGGTTTGCTACTAAAAGTGACATTTACCGCATTTAAAAGTATACTTTTTTCCTTCGAAACTTTAAAATCGATTTTCTCAAAAACTATAAGGTCTTTTTGAAAAATAGTTTTTTTCCTCCTATTCCCAATGATCTCCTTAACATATCCTGCAAATTTAAGGTTTCTAGCATTTAAGGTGGATTTGCTATTAACCATTAAAGTCGGCAGGTTTTTAAATGTGTATCTTTTTTCCTTTGAAACTTTAAAATCGATTTTTTTATTTCCTCTTGTAGCCACTGGGGGCCCCTACAAGCTCTGGGGCCCTGGGGGCAATTGCCCCTTTTGCCTCTATGGTAGCGCCGGCCCTGAGTGGCCCTGAAGAGTCGCAGAAGAAGAAAAAACAGATCTGCATGTGTTTTTACATATATACTGTGTAAATATGTATATACTGTGTGTATATATATATATATATATATATATATATATATATATATATATATATATATAATATATACAGCGGCTTGCAAAAGTATCCGGCCCCCTTGAAGTTTTCCACATTTTGTCCCATTACTGCCACAAACATGAATACATTTTATTGGAATTCCACGTGAAAGACCAATACAAAGTGGTGTACCCATAATAAAGTGATCAGTAAATATATTGTAATATATTTTTTACAGTCACTATTTGTAAAACATTATTATCCACACAATAAAGTGATCACTAGGGGGGTTTTAGGGTTAGGCACCACCAGGGGGGTTTTAGGGTTAGGCACCACCAGGGGGAATTAGGGTTAGGCACCACCAGGCAGGTCTTAGGGTTAGGCACCACCAGGGGGCTCTTAGGGTTAGGCACCACCAGGGGGCTCTTGGGGTTAGGCACCACCAGGGGGTCTTATGGTTAGGCAACACCAGGGGAGATTTAGGGTTAGGCACTACCTGGGGGGTCTTAGGGTTAGGCACCACCAGGGCGGGATTTAGGTCTAGGCACCACCTGGGGAGTCTTAGGGTTAGGCACCACCAGGGGGGGATTTAGGGTTAGGCACCACCAGGGGGGTCTTAGGGTTAGGCACTACCAGGGGGGATCTTAAAGTGAGGCACCACCAGGGGGATTTAGGGTTAGGCACCACCAGGGGGTCTTAGGGTTAGGCACCACCAGGGGGGCACCACCAGGGGGGGTCTAAGGGTTAGGGATAGGTAGAGGGAGGGCTATAAACAATATTTTCCGATTTTATTGCATGAAGAAACGATAAATGAAGATTACACACAATATTATACAATTATAATGATTATACATATATTATCGTTTTTTAACAAACGTAATTATAAGTTTCACTTTTAAAACAGGGAAAATTATCATTTTCACAATTTGCGATTTCATACACATTCTTAAATGTTTTATTAATTTGTAAAACATTATTGTAAACGAAATACAACACAATATTTTTTATATGTTACCGCTTATCGTTTGCACCCCCCCCCCCCCCCTCTTTTTCCCCGATGCCCTTTTTGCATGTATGCCTCAGTATCTATTACTTGACATAAGGGTGCAGTTGCCACAGTAATGGTAAAGTCCCTTGTACACACATTTTACATCAGCAGGAGGATGTTGCTGTGGCAACATGGAAAGGCAGTGGCGTAGCTAAGGAGTTGTGGGCCCCAGTGCAAGTTTTCCATTGCCCCCAGCACTCTATACGTAACAATTGATACGGCACACCTAAACCTGCCAAGAACAAGCACAGTGTCAGAGGTGCAAGAAGGGGATGGGGAACAGTTTGATTACTGATGATGATTACTACTATTCAGAGCATCTATAGAAGTGATTATTACCGTCACAGGACCAATAAAGAGCTAATACTGTGGCTGAAAGTGGATCCCCTGGGAACCCTCTGGCCCAAGGGCCCTGGTGCGGTCGCTACCTCTGCATCTCCTATTGCTACGCCCCTGTGGAAAGGCCTAGATTTAAAAAACAAATGGACCCTTGATAGATAGGGGTAGCCATTTATTATACAAATGCTAAATACTACTAATAAATCTCCTCCCTTGGAACCCCCCTATGGCTGATAATGTGAACATCTAGTGGAGATATGTGGAAACATAGTGTCATATTGTGTGTACTGCTGATACTTACAGTGTCCAGCCAGAGTCCAGATTCTGCCACAAATGATGAAAAACTGCCAGGCAAGGACTGGTGGCACTAGGCAGAGCCAAACGTAGCAGAGCAGTTGGAAAAACATGTTGTAGAAGTAAGATATAGCCAAATTCAGGGATCAGTTCAGGGAGAACACCAGGTATGCTGCTGCATCAAATGCTGCTAAGCCTGGAGTGACAGTTGAGGTGGCTCATGCAGCAGCTTGAGACTGTAACTGCCACTGCTGGAGGCTGCCTCATGCAGCAGTGTGAGACCATAACTGCACATGCAGCATCATGTGACCATAGCTAATGACAACAGATAGCACAGCAGTGATAATGATTAGAATGGTGCTTTTTATCTACTATAATGTGCAGAAAATAGAAGCAGTGAGTACAGTGCTCCTCAGAAGCGCCTCTTTCAGGCTTTATATACAAGTCTGTGTAAATAAATGTATTATTTAAAGCCCAGTTTCAGGATTTTTAAATAATAATATTTTTTTGTATATTCACAGTGTATATTTTCCTGTATGTGAAAACACATTAGCTCTGACAGCACATGTTAATCAATAGGCTGGTTCACATCAAATGTTTTTTTGTATGCATGTCAAAAAAAGCCTTAGGGCCCTTTTCCACTAGCAATCACTAGCGTTCGCGCTGAACGCTAGTGATTGCGATTCAGCAAAAGCACAAAATTTCGCGACGATTTTCCCATGTTTGCGATCGCGATTTTGCTATGCTATGCAGTGCATAGCAAAATCGCGGCAATAATCGTTCCGCCGCGCGATCGCGATCAGGTAAAAAACGAATCGCGGTAGTGGAAATAACCTACCGCGATTCCTATGTTAAAAGCAAACTGTAGCGATTTGAAAAATCACTAGCGGTTTGCGGTTTTGCGATTCAGCCATCGCAAACGCCCTAGTGGAAAAGAGCCCTTAGTAACTATTACTTTCCATGAGGATGCAGTTACTACAGCAATAGTAAAGGCCCTGGTACCACTACATCAGCAGGGTGTTGCTATAGCTTCTAGCTCAGGGTGCAGAGGCCTAACAATGGCGGGTAACACATTCCCTGGAGAATACAAGCCTGCATGGGGCACAAGTGGTTAGCAGTGGGAGGGGGACTGTAGGCTGTCCATTTTCTTATTTATTGATGTTGACATGTTGAAATCTGGCATTTAAGGGGTTTATACATCACTTTTTCATGCCAAAGTTTAAAATCTGTTTTCTCAAAAACTACAAAGGGCCTTTTTCCACTACAAAGCTGAATCGCAAAATCGCAAATCGCTAGTGATTTTTAAATCGCTAGGGTTGCTACTTTATCATAGAAATCATGAGAAGTATTTTCCACTATAGTGATTCGATTTGTAAATCGCAAATCGCGATCACTTTCTGGACCGATTTTCAGAGGGATAGTGCAATGCAAATGAAAATCGCAAATCGCAATCGCATAACAAAATTAATGAAAAATTGCAATCGCTGGCGTTTGTGATTTGTGATTGCGATTGCTAGTGGAAAAGGGCCCAAAGTGTTTTTTTCTTTGCCATAAATAGTGAATTTGTGTCGGGGGCTACGCAATTAACGTGGACAGTCAGCACCACAGACTTCAATGCAAAATTCATGGAACTCTAAATGTAACTCTTGAAGGATACCAGAGCAGAATGAAAAAGTAAAAAATTCCTCCGCTCCCCTCCATTATTGCGCAACCACCCCTCCCCCCGCAGCCAGGTCAAGCATTAGTGCGCAGGCGCTGACCCAGCTACGTTCTGGGCATGCGCAGAGCCGGCTGCGGGTGCATGATTAATGATGCGTGCTTTCTGATTCCTACTCTATTCTCCCCCCACCCTAACAACTAAAACTTACCTCCCCCTACACTTCTCACTAAGCCTATAGCTCTTTGTTGCCCCTCCATGGGTCTGATTCGAATATAAGGTATTTCCTATACCTCTATACTGTGAGTCAGACACACTTGTCTATTTTTGTGCACATTTTTTCTGCATAGAAAAACTGATTTAAACTGAACACTCATGCTAATCAATGGCCTAGCTCACAAATCTATCAAATAAAGGCACCTGGAAATTTGGGCGCGTAGTAAGGCTGATGGTAAAATATTGGTATTAAATACCAACATTTTACTATGACTATGTCTAACCCCGATGCCTATCCTTAAAGAGTAACTGCCGGGCATAAAATCAAAAATCAGTTCTTTATTTTTATCTGGTAAACAAGTAATAAGGATGCTAATCAGGCAATCCAAAAGTTAGAATCACTATTACTTTTCTTGTTGATAAATTGTCATTCCCCAGTTTACATGACTTTTATTTGGTACACAGAAAATATGGTACACAAAAGAAAAGTTGCAGGGCATGCTGGGTTGTCTTTATTTTGCTACTCTACTTCCCCACAGACTTAACTAATGCAGCCTGATTGGCTGAAGCCTCTTTCCCTCCAGTTTTCCCCTCCCACACCTCTGTTCCTCTCTGATTGGTCAAAATTTCTCAGGCTGAAAACAATGCACTTTCTATAGTGAAGGGCGGGCAAATCAGGCAGAGGAGACTAAGGGCGGATATTACATCATGACTGGCTTCAAAATAGCCACAGTAAATATGGAAACTATCTAGAATAGGATTCTCTACTTTTCCTTTATAAAAATCACAGGAATCATAAAGGGGACAGTGCAATCAGGCTCGTACTGAGCCACCGAACTACCGAGGATCTGCTCGGTGGGCCCCGCGTCCACATCTCCAGTGGGCCCTGCCTCCAGCTTGGGGTGAACAAATCCCTGCCTGCAGCAGAAAGATTCTCCTCTCAGCGTTTGGATAAGTCACGCTGAGAGGCTGCTGCAGGCTCAGGCTGGGCTGTGTGTTTTTAGTAGAGCTGCTCAGCAGAGGCCAGGGAGGGAAGCGGCTATCCTCCAGTCTTTGCTGCATACACAGAGGAGAGCCCCCCTCCTCTTCTCTCCTCCGTGACACTGAGGGGCGGGGCGGGGCTGAGCAGTGAGCACTGGAGAGAGGACCCGGGAAAGTCAAGCATGAGGCTGTCTGATCGGCAAGCAGCAGGTAGCTAGCTATGCGGGGGAAGGGGAGATGTGTGTGCCTAGCAGACCATGCAGAGATTCTGTCCAATTCCTGCACACGCTGCCTGTTGCTGCTGCTTGTTGTATCAGTTTCTCTAATGCTGCTGCTTCCTGTGTATGTATATCAGAATCAGAATCATTTTATTTCGCCAAGTACAACGGGGGTTGTACCCGGAATTATTTTTGGCTCAAACAGGGTCGGAGATGGTACAAACACATGCATGCAATCCAACACATACAATCAAGTACAGTATGGAACAAAGTAAGCATATACCTATATATACATACAGCACATAACTGTAGTGAGGGACGCGTGGGGGAGTCTGGAGTGCTGTGTGAGGGGAGCAGCCTGCCAACTATCGACGGCGCTCGCTCAGCTCCGTAGCAGTACCAGCTGCCCCGCAGTGTGTCCTGGAAAAGAGTGGATAGAGAAAGAAAGAGAGATAGAGAGAAGGGATAGCTAAAGAGAGACTGAGGAAGAAAGAGAAAGAACCAAGGCAAGAGGAGAGATACAAAGGCAGAGTCCTAGGGCTGCAGATTTAATAACATTACTGGGTCCGACAATCAGTCCGAGAAGTGTCCATGGCTGTGATCTGGTACCCCGATATCGGCAGATGGGCAGCTGATCTTCAGGGCTTGGTGGTGGTGCAGGCTAGCACGGTCCTCAGCAGTGGCAGAGTTAGAGCAGGTTGGAGGCTGCGGATGGTGGAGACCCTCTCTCTGGAGCGTAGCTGAGGATCTCCTCCACGTGGGAGGTCCCGCAGGAAGCGGCGACTATGCGACCCGCACCACGTGGACGCCGAGCTCAGGGTCGGCAGCTCGCCCGTGAGCCTGCCCAGGTGTGGGGTCTCTGAGACCCCCTGTTGTGTCGGTGGCCGGAGGGGCTGGCTCAGTGGCCCACTGTGTCTGCGTGAAAGGCAGACTCGGATCCAGGACCCGGCAGCAGTGGTGGAGAAACTGCCAGTGTGGTCCTGCTCGCACACAACATGAGGCTCCAGCAGCGACAGGCTCCACAGTAGCTAAGAGCAGTCCGGGCAGCGGTGGTGGAGTACCGATCAGGGCACGTGGGCCCCAAACAGCTGTCCGCTCGATCAGCTGGCATGCCGCCGATCGGGCATGTGAGGAGTGAGGAGCAGTGAGAAGAGTGGATCAGCGCCGGTGGGACCGAGCGGCGGCCCTGCAGCAGGCAGCGAGGTGGACTTGGAGGAGGCCCTAGCAGAGATGGTGGTCTGGCGTGGGGGAGCAGCAACGCCATCAGGCTCACCTGAGCGAGGCAGCCCGACAGGGGATTGCAGCAATCCGCCCTGCAGAATGGTGGGGGCGTCCCTTCTCTCGGCTCTCCTTCCGGCCTGGTCAGATGAGGGCGAAGCATCACACGTGTGCCCGAGGTGGCTCCCCGGCAGCAGCGGCTGATCACGATGCCGAGTTCCCTGCCTGAGGCAGGATGAAGCAGCGCAGTGCCTGGGCCCGCGGCCGCACCACGTGGGTGGCGGCGGATGCCGCTCAGCTGGTCCGTCTCGGATGTTCCGACGCTCTGGCAGACCCGCGCTGCGGCGTGTGCATGCAGAGAGCGGAGTCCCGGCTGAGATGCGGCTCTGCAGGGATCGGGGAGGAAAGGTCCACAGCTGGTGAGCACATGCTGCTCCGGACTTCGGGCTTCCCCAAGGTACTTGTCCTGGTTTCTCCTCGTGGTAGAGCAGACCGAGTAGCCTGCAGTGCATGCCCGTGGCACCCCGCATCTCACCCAGGAGGATGGAGGATGTGGGTGAGAGCAACTCGGGGAAATTAGAGAGAAAAAAAGAAAAAAGGCCGGAGACCTGTGGCCATGGCGTCCGCATCCGGCGCCATCTTAGTTGTATTGGATATGATACACTCACCCCCTCCGGAGTGAGTGTCCAGGAGCTCTCTCCCTCCCTCCCCAAAGCCTGAGACTGCAGAGGATGAAGCTGCTGCATGCTTGTGTGTGGGGACTGGGACATAACAGCTTTAATATCAGTAGGCAAGAGCTGGGCTTCCTGAAAGGTGACAGGAGAGCAGACAGGGGGACGTTACTATGCACTGTGTCAGGGCTGTGTGATGATGCTGTCTCCTATGCCACTAACATCCATTCCCTCCTTCTTTTCTCTCCCATCTCTCATTCCCCGTTACTCTACATTCCTCCCTTCTCTTGCAAGATCTCTCCTTTACCTCCTCTTCCCCACCCTCCACTTCCAGTCTCTAATCTTTCTACTTTCTGCCTCTCTCTATCTTTCCTTCCCTCAAATATCTTCCTCTCCAAAAGCATCCTATGATTGTGTCACTCGTAAAGGTGGTCATACATCAGGCAACTTGGTGGCCGATTGACAATCCGATTTGATTATTATCAGAATTGGTTGAAAATCGGTGCCGCAAAGTGCATGCCCGAAAGACAATGCGACCAACTTCGGCTGCAGTTGGTCATATTAGTTGATTGGACACGCTGCAAGATGTAGGGCTGACTTGCTAGATCGGGTGCACAGCGGTAATGGCGTGCAATATCGGGATAAGCGTCAAAACGCAACGAAACCCCCGACGCTGTTCCCACAATGCGTTTGTGTATGTAATGTATAAACATACTGTAATGTGCATTTAAGCATTAGCTGTCCTGTGTCGCGGTGGCTGTCCATCTTTCACCTCTCTACAATTATCTGCATACACGCTGCTGGCACACAGCACACTGGCATGTGACGTCACACACGCTATGCCAGCAGCGTTTATACCGATAATTAAAGAGAGGCGGAAGGTGGACAGCCACCGCGACACAGGACAGCTAATGCATAAATGCACATTACAGCACATTTATACATTACATACAAACGCATTCATACACACAGCGACAGGTGGAGGATGCAGCTGGCTTGGCCGATTTTCCAAGAGATTTCATGCTGAAGTTGATCGGGAATTGGCCTGCAGTGTATGGGCAGCTGACAGATCTCTCTCTAATCAGATTAGATCAGAGAGCGATTTGTCTTTTGGTCGATTCTGCCCATCATCACTAGATGTATGGCTACCATAAAATGGCTATTAATACAATTCTCTGGATGACTGATTGTCCTGGTCCACTTATGGAAGGAAAGCCTACATCCAATTTGGTCAGAATGATGGAATTGATCCAAAGAATGGATCAATTTCATTGATCTGAACAAATTGTATAGCAGCTTTCCTTCCACTGGTGGGCCTGAATGATCATTTCTGATCGCTGTTATGATTAAATCATCCAGAAAATTGTGTCATTAATGGCCACTTTAAGTATTATAAGTATTGGTGCTGATGTCCTCCAAAACCCGTTACAGAGTACATAATGTCGCTGATTATCCTAAAAGATTAAAATCTAATCCTACCAAAGTCATAGTTTATTATGTGTTTATATTGCACATCTTCTGTAGCACTTTACAGAGTACATAGTCATGTCACTGACTGTCCTCAGAGGAGCTCACACTCTAATCCTACCATAGTCATAGTCTAATGTCCTACCATATTATTATTATGTATTTATATAGCAGTGACATCCTCTGCAGCACATTACAGAGTACATAGTCATGTCACTGTCTGTCCTCAGAGGAGCTCACAATCTAATCCTACCATAGTCATAGTGTAATGCCCTACCATATTATTATTATGTATTTATATAGCACTGACATCCTCTGCAGCACATTACAGAGTACATAGTCATGTCACTGTCTGTCCTCAGAGGAGCTCACAATCTAATCCTACCATAGTCATAGTGTAATGTCCTACCATATTATTATTATGTATTTATATAGCACTGACATCTCCTGCAGCACATTACAGAGTACATAGTCATGTCACTGACTGTCCTCAGAAGAGCTCACACTCTAATCCTACCATAGTCATAGTCTAATGTCCTACCATATTATTAGTATGTATTTATATAGCACTGACATCTCCTGCAGCACATTACAGAGTACGTAGTCATGTCACTGACTGTCCTCAGATGAGCTCACACTCTAATCCTACCATAGTCATAGTCTAATATCCTACCATATTATTATTATGTATTTATATTGCACTGACATATTCTGCAGCACTGTACAGCGTACATAGTCATGTCACTGACTGTCCTCAGAGGAGCTCACACTATAGTCCTACCATAGTCATAGTCTAATGTCCTACCATATTATTATTATGTATTTATATAGCACTGACATCTCCTTCAGCACATTACAGAGTACATAGTCATGTCACTGTCTGTCCTCAGAGGAGCTCACACTCTAATCCTACCATAGTCATAGTCTAATGTCCTACCATATTATTAGTATGTATTTATATAGCACTGACATCTCCTGCAGCACTTTACAGAGTACATAGTCATGTCACTGACTGTCCTCAGAGGAGCTCACACTCTAATCCTACCATAGTCATAGTCTAATGTCCTACCATATTATTATTATGTATTTATATAGCACTGACATCCTCTGCAGCACATTACAGAGTACATAGTCATGTCACTGTCTGTCCTCAGAGGAGCTCACAATCTAATCCTACCATAGTCATAGTGTAATGCCCTACCATATTATTATTATGTATTTATATAGCACTGACATCCTCTGCAGCACATTACAGAGTACATAGTCATGTCACTGTCTGTCCTCAGAGAAGCTCACAATCTAATCCTACCATAGTCATAGTGTAATGTCCTACCATATTATTATTATGTATTTATATAGCACTGACATCCTCTGCAGCACATTACAGAGTACATAGTCATGTCACTGTCTGTCCTCAGAGGAGCTCACACTCTAATCCTACCATAGTCATAGTCTAATGTCCTACCATATTATTATTATGTATTTATATAGCACTGACATCCTCTGCAGCACATTACAGAGTACATAGTCATGTCACTGTCTGTCCTCAGAGGAGCTCACAATCTAATCCTACCATAGTCATAGTGTAATGTCCTACCATATTATTATTATGTATTTATATAGCACTGACATCTCCTGCAGCACATTACAGAGTACATAGTCATGTCACTGTCTGTCCTCAGAGGAGCTCACAATCTAATCCTACCATAGTCATAGTGTAATGCCCTACCATATTATTATTATGTATTTATATAGCACTGACATCCTCTGCAGCACATTACAGAGTACGTAGTCATGTCACTGTCTGTCCTCAGAGGAGCTCACAATCTAATCCTACCATAGTCATAGTGTAATGTCCTACCATATTATTATTATGTATTTATATAGCACTGACATCTCCTGCAGCACATTACAGAGTACGTAGTCATGTCACTGACTGTCCTCAGAGGAGCTCACAATCTAATCCTACCATAGTCATAGTGTAATGTCCTACCATATTATTATTATGTATTTATATAGCACTGACATCTCCTGCAGCACATTACAGAGTACATAGTCATGTCACTGACTGTCCTCAGAAGAGCTCACACTCTAATCCTACCATAGTCATAGTCTAATGTCCTACCATATTATTAGTATGTATTTATATAGCAATGACATCTCCTGCAGCACATTACAGAGTACGTAGTCATGTCACTGACTGTCCTCAGATGAGCTCACACTCTAAACCTACCATAGTCATAGTCTAATATCCTACCATATTATTATTATGTATTTATATTGCACTGACATCTTCTGCAGCACTGTACAGCGTACATAGTCATGTCACTGACTGTCCTCAGAGGAGCTCACACTATAGTCCTACCATAGTCATAGTCTAATGTCCTACCATATTATTATTATTATGTATTTATATAGCACTGACATCTCCTGCAGCACTTTACAGAGTACATAGTCATGTCACTGACTGTCCTCAGAGGAGCTCACACTTTAATCCTACCATAGTCATAGTCTAATGTCCTACCATATTATTATTATGTATTTATATAGCACTGACATCCTCTGCAGCACATTACAGAGTACATAGTCATGTCACTGTCTGTCCTCAGAGGAGCTCACAATCTAATCCTACCATAGTCATAGTGTAATGCCCTACCATATTATTATTATGTATTTATATAGCACTGACATCCTCTGCAGCACATTACAGAGTACATAGTCATGTCACTGTCTGTCCTCAGAGGAGCTCACAATCTAATCCTACCATAGTCATAGTGTAATGTCCTACCATATTATTATTATGTATTTATATAGCACTGACATCTCCTGCAGCACATTACAGAGTACATAGTCATGTCACTGACTGTCCTCAGAAGAGCTCACACTCTAATCCTACCATAGTCATAGTCTAATGTCCTACCATATTATTAGTATGTATTTATATAGCACTGACATCTCCTGCAGCACATTACAGAGTACGTAGTCATGTCACTGACTGTCCTCAGATGAGCTCACACTCTAATCCTACCATAGTCATAGTCTAATATCCTACCATATTATTATTATGTATTTATATTGCACTGACATCTTCTGCAGCACTGTACAGCGTACATAGTCATGTCACTGACTGTCCTCAGAGGAGCTCACACTATAGTCCTACCATAGTCATAGTCTAATGTCCTACCATATTATTATTATGTATTTATATAGCACTGACATCTCCTTCAGCACATTACAGAGTACATAGTCATGTCACTGTCTGTCCTCAGAGGAGCTCACACTCTAATCCTACCATAGTCATAGTCTAATGTCCTACCATATTATTAGTATGTATTTATATAGCACTGACATCTCCTGCAGCACTTTACAGAGTACATAGTCATGTCACTGACTGTCCTCAGAGGAGCTCACACTCTAATCCTACCATAGTCATAGTCTAATGTCCTACCATATTATTATTATGTATTTATATAGCACTGACATCCTCTGCAGCACATTACAGAGTACATAGTCATGTCACTGTCTGTCCTCAGAGGAGCTCACAATCTAATCCTACCATAGTCATAGTGTAATGCCCTACCATATTATTATTATGTATTTATATAGCACTGACATCCTCTGCAGCACATTACAGAGTACATAGTCATGTCACTGTCTGTCCTCAGAGGAGCTCACAATCTAATCCTACCATAGTCATAGTGTAATGTCCTACCATATTATTATTATGTATTTATATAGCACTGACATCCTCTGCAGCACATTACAGAGTACATAGTCATGTCACTGTCTGTCCTCAGAGGAGCTCACACTCTAATCCTACCATAGTCATAGTCTAATGTCCTACCATATTATTATTATGTATTTATATAGCACTGACATCTCCTGCATCACATTACAGAGTACATAGTCATGTCACTGTCTGTCCTCAGAGGAGCTCACAATCTAATCCTACCATAGTCATAGTGTAATGCCCTACCATATTATTATTATGTATTTATATAGCACTGACATCCTCTGCAGCACATTACAGAGTACGTAGTCATGTCACTGTCTGTCCTCAGAGGAGCTCACAATCTAATCCTTCCATAGTCATAGTGTAATGTCCTACCATATTATTATTATGTATTTATATAGCACTGACATCTCCTGCAGCACATTACAGAGTACGTAGTCATGTCACTGACTGTCCTCAGAAGAGCTCACACTCTAATCCTACCATAGTCATAGTCTAATGTCCTACCATATTATTAGTATGTATTTATATAGCACTGACATCTCCTGCAGCACATTACAGAGTACGTAGTCATGTCACTGACTGTCCTCAGATGAGCTCACACTCTAAACCTACCATAGTCATAGTCTAATATCCTACCATATTATTATTATGTATTTATATTGCACTGACATCTTCTGCAGCACTGTACAGCGTACATAGTCATGTCACTGACTGTCCTCAGAGGAGCTCACACTATAGTCCTACCATAGTCATAGTCTAATGTCCTACCATATTATTATTATGTATTTATATAGCACTGACATCTCCTGCAGCACTTTACAGAGTACATAGTCATGTCACTGACTGTCCTCAGAGGAGCTCACACTCTAATCCTACCATAGTCATAGTCTAATGTCCTACCATATTATTATTATGTATTTATATAGCACTGACATCCTCTGCAGCACATTACAGAGTACATAGTCATGTCACTGTCTGTCCTCAGAGGAGCTCACAATCTAATCCTACCATAGTCATAGTGTAATGCCCTACCATATTATTATTATGTATTTATATAGCACTGACATCCTCTGCAGCACATTACAGAGTACATAGTCATGTCACTGTCTGTCCTCAGAGGAGCTCACAATCTAATCCTACCATAGTCATAGTGTAATGTCCTACCATATTATTATTATGTATTTATATAGCACTGACATCCTCTGCAGCACATTACAGAGTACATAGTCATGTCACTGACTGTCCTCAGAGGAGCTCACACTCTAATCCTACCATAGTCATAGTGTAATGTCCTACCATATTATTATTATGTATTTATATAGCACTGACATCCTCTGCAGCACATTACAGAGTACATAGTCATGTCACTGTCTGTCCTCAGAGGAGCTCACAATCTAATCCTACCATAGTCATGGTAACAGTAAAAAAGGGCGCAGGAGGCTAGTGGACAAATCGGGCGCCGCCATTCACTCCTATAATAAATATCGTTTAATGGGCGCCCGATAGGAAAAAAGGGCGCCGGAGAAAAATAACGTTTTAAAAGCGGCGCCCGGAGACTTAATGTTTTATTACTGCTTCTCATGATTACACATTATTTAATGATTTATACATTTTTAAATATTATTTTTAAACGAAAAACAGTACAATATTTTTTTCAAACATTATTTTTAAACGAAAAACAGTACAATTTTTTTAACATTATTTTTAAACGAAAAAAACAACAGGGGGGTCTTAGGTTTAGGCACCAACAGGGGGGTCTTAGGTTTAGGCACCAACAGGGGGGTCTTAGGTTTAGGCACCAACAGGGGGGTCTTAGGTTTAGGCACCAACAGGGGGGGTCTTAGGTTTAGGCACCAACAGGGGGGTCTTAGGTTTAGGCACCAACAGGGGGGTCTTAGGTTTAGGCACCAACAGGGGGTCTTAGGTTTAGGCACCAACAGGGGGGTCTTAGGTTTAGGCACCAACAGGGGGGTCTTAGGTTTAGGCACCAACAGGGGGTCTTAGGTTTAGGCACCAACAGGGGGGTCTTAGGTTTAGGCACCAACAGGGGGGTCTTAGGTTTAGGCACTAACAGGGGGGTCTAGGGGTTAGGGTTAGGTACAGGGAGGGTAACTTAGGCACCAACAGGGGGGGGTCTTAGGTTTAGGCATTAACAGGGGGGTCTAGGGGTTAGGGGTAGGTACAGGGAGGGTTACTTAGTAATTTTTTTTTTTAAACGTTATTATACGTTTTACTATTTAAACGAAAGATTAACGTTTTTACAATTGCCGATTTAATGCATATTATTTAATGATTTATAACTTTATAAAACATTAATTTTAAACGAAATACAGTACAATACATTTTTAAACGTTATCCATGCTTATCGTTTAAAACCCCGCGCCCTTTTTTCCCAGCGCCCCTTTTTAACGTACGCCATAGTCATAGTGTAATGCCCTACCATATTATTATTATGTATTTATATAGCACTGACATCCTCTGCAGCACATTACAGAGTACGTAGTCATGTCACTGTCTGTCCTCAGAGGAGCTCACAATCTAATCCTACCATAGTCATAGTGTAATGTCCTACCATATTATTATTATGTATTTATATAGCACTGACATCTCCTGCAGCACATTACAGAGTACGTAGTCATGTCACTGACTGTCCTCAGAGGAGCTCACAATCTAATCCTACCATAGTCATAGTGTAATGTCCTACCATATTATTATTATGTATTTATATAGCACTGACATCTCCTGCAGCACATTACAGAGTACATAGTCATGTCACTGACTGTCCTCAGAAGAGCTCACACTCTAATCCTACCATAGTCATAGTCTAATGTCCTACCATATTATTAGTATGTATTTATATAGCACTGACATCTCCTGCAGCACATTACAGAGTACGTAGTCATGTCACTGACTGTCCTCAGATGAGCTCACACTCTAATCCTACCATAGTCATAGTCTAATATCCTACCATATTATTATTATGTATTTATATTGCACTGACATCTTCTGCAGCACTGTACAGCGTACATAGTCATGTCACTGACTGTCCTCAGAGGAGCTCACACTATAGTCCTACCATAGTCATAGTGTAATGTCCTACCATATTATTATTATGTATTTATATAGCACTGACATCTCCTTCAGCACATTACAGAGTACATAGTCATGTCACTGTCTGTCCTCAGAGGAGCTCACACTCTAATCCTACCATAGTCATAGTCTAATGTCCTACCATATTATTAGTATGTATTTATATAGCACCAGGGGTGTTCCTAGGGTCCTTGAAGATTGGGGGCACCTGTGGGCACAAGGCGAGGGGGGCATGGTAAAAAATGGGCGTGGTCATACCGTGAGTGGGCGTGGCCAAATTTACATGAACTTAGCAGCGGTGTAAGCTACAGATAGCCGGCCTGCCCATCAAAATATTAGATGGAGCCCCATGTCCTTTATTTAAATAATTGACAATCAGTATAGGCATAAATCAAAGATGTATACGCACATACAATTTTGAATGGTCAATCACTGACCAATTTTACCAACCCCATGCAGTAAGTGGGCCAACAAACAATGAATTTGATGAACAGAGCTAAAATTGGCTAATCAAAATTGTATGTGTGTACCAGGCTTTACAGCTAATACTGTACATAATGAAAGTAGCAGGGATAAGCACACACTGCAGCTAGTTTACTATCAGTACAGGCACAGAGTAACAGCTTATACAGTACATACTGGAGGTAGCAAAGATCAGCACATACTGCAGCTAGTTTACTATCAGTACAGGCACAGAGTAACGGCTTATACTGTACATACTGGAGGTAGCAGAGATCAGCACACACTGCAGCTAGTTTACTATCAGTACAGGCACAGAGTAACAGCTTATACAGTACATACTGGAGGTAGCAGAGATCAGCACACTATGCAGCTAGTTTACTCTCAGTACAGGCACAGAGTAACAGCTTATACAGTACATACTGGAGGTAGCAGAGATCAGCACACAATGCAGCTAGTTTACTATCAGTACAGGTACAGAGTAACAGCTTAAACTGTACATACTGGAGGCAGCAGAGATCAGCACACACTGCAGCTAGTTTACTATCAGTACAGGCACAGAGTAACAGCTTAAACTGTACATACTGGGGTAGCAGAGATCAGCACACACTGCAGCTATCAGTACAGGCACAGAGTAACGGCTTATACTGTACATGCTGGAGGCAGCAGAGATCAGCACACAGTGCAGCTAGTTTAGTATCAGTACAGGTACAGAGTAACGGCTTATACTGTACATACTGGAGGTAGCAGAGATCAGCACACACTGCAGCTAGTTTAGTATCAGTACAGGTACAGAGTAACGGCTTATACTGTACATACTGGGGTAGCAGAGATCAGCACACACTGCAGCTATCAGTACAGGCACAGAGTAACGGCTTATACTGTACATACTGGAGGCAGCAGAGATCAGCACACACTGCAGCTAGTTTAGTATCAGTACAGGTACAGAGTAACGGCTTATACTGTACATACTGGAGGTAGCAGAGATCAGCACACACTGCAGCTAGTTTAGTATCAGTACAGGCACAGAGTAACAGCATATACTATACATACTGGAGGTAGCAGAGACCAGCACACACTGCAGCTAGTTTAGTATCAGTACAGGCACAGAGTAACGGCTTATACTGTACATACTGGAGGTAGCAGAGATCAGCACACACTGCAGCTAGTTTAGTATCAGTACAGGTACAGAGTAACGGCTTATACTGTACATACTGGAGGCAGCAGAGATCAGCACACACTGCAGCTATCCGTACAGGCACATAGGAACAGCCTAGACTGTAATGGGACATGGAGGATGGGGCTCAGGCACAGACACACACAATGGGGCACAGACATACACACATACATACATACATACACAGGAAAAGGAAAGGAGCGCTCTCTGGTGCATTAACCTTTTTAATCACTCTTTCGCAAGATATAAAATAAACGTACACAATATAAATGTCAATAAAACTTGTCACACTCTAGGTGTATGTCACCATGTCCTGGAGATGGTATCTCTGCTTAAACGCCTCCACGCTATGGCCAGTAGCAGCAGGAATCCGGAATTCCGGTAGCGTCAGCGGGGCCAGGAACACAAGTGATGTCGGCAGCTGCCCTGCGCCTAGTACGTCATGACGCGTTTCGGCGCTCTACGCCTTCGTCAGATGACGTACTGGCGCAGGGTGAAGGGCTAAATAGACGGCTGGAAGCTCGAAGTATGTGCGCGCATGCGCGCAATGCCGGAATACGCCGAGAGGGGCCGGCTTGTGCGCAGAAGCGGGGGGTGGAGTTAGTATCCCAGCAACTGGCTGGAGCTACGTCAGGTGGGCAGTTCCATATTCCAGCTCCCAGCTGGTGGCCATAGCAACGGCTCGATGTATTTAGCAGGCTAAAAATGAAGCTTGCAATGAATAGCAATACAGCGTATATCTATACAATAAAACCATGCAAATCTACACTTATATTAGTGCATTTTTCTAAACCAAAATAAATAAATAAATAAATGGATACATGAATACATAAATGAATATGCCAATAAGCGTTATACTTCATTTGATAAAAAGCGCCTTGATTATGTTACACTAAAAATGATAAATAGCACAACCAGTATATATATTAATACAAAATGACATAAAGTCTAGACAGTCTAAAAAATCTAGGCACATAAGTGACCATTTTCATCACATGAAAAGCGAAGTTGTATAATCTCATAGTCATACAAAGTATATATATATACAGCTACATGACATACACTGACTAAAAGGAGTTTTAGATCTATCTTCAGGGTATAAAGAACTAACAGTTATAAAAATAGCTTCATGATGGATGAGAAGTGCACCCTTTTTAAAGATATTTTATGGGTGTGTTAAAATCTGTGAAGGAGTACAATATAATTAGAGACAATGGTAATGGGAGGTGTTGGTGGAGAGGACAATGATAAGGCTCGGTGAAAAAGGTTCCTACAGTGATGGTATAAGCAGGAACCCACAGGTGCCAAAAGGGGCCTACCTTAGTTGTCTCACTTATATTGATGATGGACTAACAAGACGTACGTGGTTTGCCAGCTAGCGTTCTATAGGTGGCCCTATTTTTCAGCTAAGTGTAGTGAATAAATGTCCACTATAACCTGGCGAAAAATTCAGTTAGATGTATGTGGCAACCTCTAATCCCTCATTCAGTCCTATTGGCGTTAGAGAATTGAGCTTAAAGATCCAGTAGGACTCACGTTCGCACAGTCTTTTGTATCTCAAGCCTTTATTTAGGTTTTTGGATATAAGTTCAACCCCTAGTATTCTCAAACTTTCGGTGGTCCCTCCGTGGACTTCAACAAAGTGTCTGGGAACAGCATGTTTGATACATCCTTCCTGAATTTTCCTCTTATGTTCACCGAGTCGTTGTCGCAAGGGTCTGGTAGTCCTCCCCACATAGTACTTATCTGGGCACCCACAGGAGAGCACATAGACTATAAAAGGGGAGCCACAGTTCATAAAGTCTTTTAATTTAACGACTTCTCCATCTCTATCAAGGAGCTCTGATACCCGATGTCGAATAAATGGGCAACATCCACATCTTTTCTTATTACATTTATAGTTGCCGACTAGCTGCGGAAAAAATGAATTCAACTGGAGTTTTTCTTGCCTGCAGTCACCTATATTACTTGGTGCTAACTTATTCTTAATAGAACGTGCCTTCTTAAAAATGACTTCCGGTTTGTCTGGGAGTTCTTTCCTTAATCATGGGTCCTGTAGTACAATATGCCAATTCTTTTTGACAATGTCTTTTATTTTCATTGCACTTTTATTGTAGGTGGTAACAAACGAGGGTCCTCTATTTTCAATCTCCATTCTTTGTTTCTTGTTATCCGCAACTTTTTTCTTCTTTTTTACCCTGGTCTTAATTTTGTCCGTGCTCCTAAAATCGTCTATCGCTTGATTAATGTGTTTCTCCCCATATCCTTTTTGCAGAAATTTATTAGCTAATACTACACTTTGTTCTTCATAATCTTTAGTGGTGGAGCAATTTCTTCTTAATCGACAAAATTGACTTTTTGGTATGTTTTGGATCCACCTGGGGTGGTGGCAGCTGGATACATGTAGGTATGAGTTCCCCGCTGTAGGCTTAAAATGGGTCTTAGACTAAATCTTCCTATTGGTATCATCTGTCATCAACACAAGATCCAAAAATACTATACTCTTGCTGTCTATAGCGTGAGTGAAGAACAAATTGAAGCTGTTGTTATTGCAGTATGCTAAGAAGCTTTCAAACTCCTCTTTAGTGCCGTCCCAAATGATTAGGATATCGTCAATGAATCTTGTATAGAAGACTAAGTGTTTTCTATATGGATTATTTCCCCAGATGTATAAGTTCTCCCAATATGCCATGTAGAGATTAGCGAAGCTTGGGGCAAATCCAGCCCCCATGGAAGTTCCGCAGATCTGTAAATATATTGAATCCATGAATGAAAAGTAATTGTGCCCCAACGCAAATGCAAGTAAATCTATAAGAAAATTTATCTGTTCTGATGGAAGGTCTAGATTGATTCCAAGGAAAAATCTTGTGGCCTCAAGTCCTTTCTCATGCGGTATGCAGGTATAAAGAGAGGTTACATCGAGAGAGGCCCAATGGTAACTCTCCTCCCAACTGTACCTTGAAAGTAGGTCTAGCACATGCTGAGAGTCCCTTGTATAGGCTTCTGTATTGAGGACACATGGCTGTAAGAAAGAATCCACATATGTGGAAATGTTCTCCAGTAGGCCTCCCATTCCTGCCACAATTGGCCTTCCAGGCGGATTCTTAACGTCCTTATGTATCTTTGGTATAATATAAAAGTGTGGGGTCTGTGGGTGCCCAGATAAGTACTATGTGGGGAGGACTACCAGACCCTTGCGACAACGACTCGGTGAACATAAGAGGAAAATTCAGGAAGGATGTATCAAACATGCTGTTCCCAGACACTTTGTTGAAGTCCACGGAGGGACCACCGAAAGTTTGAGAATACTAGGGGTTGAACTTATATCCAAAAACCTAAATAAAGGCTTGAGATACAAAAGACTGTGCGAACGTGAGTCCTACTGGATCTTTAAGCTCAATTCCCTAACGCCAATAGGACTGAATGAGGGATTAGAGGTTGCCACATACATCTAACTGAATTTTTCGCCAGGTTATAGTGGACATTTATTCACTACACTTAGCTGAAAAATAGGGCCACCTATAGAACGCTAGCTGGCAAACCACGTACGTCTTGTTAGTCCATCATCAATATAAGTGAGACAACTAAGGTAGGCCCCTTTTGGCACCTGTGGGTTCCTGCTTATACCATCACTGTAGGAACCTTTTTCACCGAGCCTTATCATTGTCCTCTCCACCAACACCTCCCATTACCATTGTCTCTAATTATATTGTACTCCTTCACAGATTTTAACACACCCATAAAATATCTTTAAAAAGGGTGCACTTCTCATCCATCATGAAGCTATTTTTATAACTGTTAGTTCTTTATACCCTGAAGATAGATCTAAAACTCCTTTTAGTCAGTGTATGTCATGTAGCTGTATATATATATACTTTGTATGACTATGAGATTATACAACTTCGCTTTTCATGTGATGAAAATGGTCACTTATGTGCCTAGATTTTTTAGACTGTCTAGACTTTATGTCATTTTGTATTAATATATATACTGGTTGTGCTATTTATCATTTTTAGTGTAACATAATCAAGGCGCTTTTTATCAAATGAAGTATAGCGCTTATTAGCATATTCATTTATGTATTCATGTATCCATTTATTTATTTTGGTTTAGAAAAATGCACTAATATAAGTGTAGATTTGCATGGTTTTATTGTATAGATATACGCTGTATTGCTATTCATTGCAAGCTTCATTTTTAGCCTGCTAAATACATCGAGCCGTTGCTATGGCCACCAGCTGGGAGCTGGAATATGGAACTGCCCACCTGACGTAGCTCCAGCCAGTTGCTGGGATACTAACTCCACCCCCCGCTTCTGCGCACAAGCCGGCCCCTCTCGGCGTATTCCGGCATTGCGCGCATGCGCGCACATACTTCGAGCTTCCAGCCGTCTATTTAGCCCTTCACCCTGCGCCAGTACGTCATCTGACGAAGGCGTAGGGCAGTCATGACGTACTAGGCGCAGGGCAGCTGCCGACATCACTTGTGTTCCTGGCCCCGCTGACGCTACCGGAATTCCGGATTCCTGCTGCTACTGGCCATAGCGTGGAGGCGTTTAAGCAGAGATACCATCTCCAGGACATGGTGACATACACCTAGAGTGTGACAAGTTTTATTGACATTTATATTGTGTACGTTTATTTTATATCTTGCGAAAGAGTGATTAAAAAGGTTAATGCACCAGAGAGCGCTCCTTTCCTTTTCCTGTTTTGTTCTCTATCAGCATAGTGCTTTGGTCCCAGAGTACATTGGAGCAGCTGCTGGTGAATAACCTGTCGCATCCTTGTGGTTGGATTACGTCTGAGCGCAGTGGAAATACGTGTTTGTATACATACATACACAATGGGGCACAGAGGCTGGGGCACTGACAGACACAACACACACACACACACACACACACACACACACACACACACACACACACACACACACACACACACACACACACACACACACACACACACACACACACACACACACACACACACACACACACACACACACACCCTGGCAGAGTAAACAGTACATTACTACCTCCTCCCTGGTCTGCAGTCTGCCACGCACGGGGTTATCTGCCACCTCCGCGGCTGCATCCTGCCTGTGTCCGGAGTCCGACCTCCAGGCTGGCTCTGGCAGTTCTCCCCCTCACTCTCTGCAGCAGAGGCTTCTTCTTAGTCCCTCTTGGTGGCATGGCATGCGGAGGATCAGCAGAGGATCAGCGAGGGTCAGCGGGCACCGGCCGGGCAATTCAAAACTGCACTACACGTGCAGGGGGCGGAGCTACTCACGCTCTCTCCAGCCCCCTGCCTATTCATTCAATCTCGCGCCCCCTGCCTGGTGCTCCTGATTGGGCAGGGGGCGGATGGACAAGGGGACCAGCAGTTCTTCTGAGCGGCGAGCACCGCCCACAACATGGCGGCCGCCGTATTGTGTAAAAACATTCGTGGCACTCCCGTTGGGCACCCCAGAGCAGTCATTAGGGGCACCCCAAAGCCATATCCGTGGCACGTGCCACCGATATGTGACGCTAGCGACGCGCCTGTATAGCACTGACATCTCCTGCAGCACATTACAGAGTACGTAGTCATGTCACTGACTGTCCTCAGATGAGCTCACAATCTATTCCTACCATAGTCATATTCTAATGTCCTACCATGAGCAAAGGAGTGTCCGCAACACTACACTATGATAATGATGATAAGAGTGTGCAAGGGCTCAAAAAACATGTAAAAATTTGCAAGAACAGAAAGCCCATAAACACAGCACCACTCTAATAAAATGGTAACATTTATTCAAAAAATATATATATAATATTGATACAAAATGACATCTTATAGTTCCAAACAAAAAATAAAAACAATTAAAACCGACCAATTGGTCCAAAATGGTTACAGCTGCCTACAATCATGTCTAATGAATATAAAGAAGTACAATCCACCACATGAATAAAATTGCAAATGTGGCACAGAATAATATCTGTATTATGACCGCCTCAGTGTGCATCTAAACAGAGCACACTCAAGGTTGAACCCGGGTTCAGTAAAACACACAATAAATGTACATATCCACATACAAGTGCAAGGGGAATAATAAAACAGTTGGTCCCTGTTAAGGAATAAATATAAATATAAACCAGTGCAGACTGCTATATATATATACACTCTAGGAGCAGCCTATGGAAAAGTGCATAGTGAAAATGATAAAAAAGAGAAAGAGGAAGATACTTAGCCCGGGCAGACCAAGAGGGGCGAAGACAGCGCAGCTGAGATGAGTAAGGTCCCTTCAGAACAGTCCCGCAAGCTCCGCGGGCGTCACCCCGCTTTTAAAGGAGAGGAGAAGAACACCACATTGCAGGACGCCAGATCGGCGTTTAAATAGAAGGTGCAGAGAGCGGAGCAGGCGCCCCAGAAATCCCCGCGCGTCAACCGGATGTGACGTCACGGGGACGGAAATAGAATCATGCTGGAATCCAGGAAGAGAAAACCACGTTGGAGCGCAAGCGGCAAGCAAGCCGAGGTGAATAAACGCAGCTCAATGCCCATGACAACAGATAGACAGCAATAGAACAAAAATATGGAACAGCCAGGGAATGGCCGAGCAGAGCAAGTGATCACCAGAGAAAGACATATAGGGCTAGATAATACATTGTAAGACAATAATATCACTAAATCATTATGATATACTAAGCAAACGATCAAAATACCATAATACAATATACATGTATATATAAGCACAATTAAAGGGAGTCCAGATATATAGTGCTGGGGCATATGGGGGCAAAGTTCATCCTAGTCCAGATCTTTGAAAGGGCAGGCAGTTCTTATTTAATATTAGATAGGACAGGCACACCAACGGGTCCGTCCAAAACGTCCAGAGTCCACATGAGTCCACAGGATTAAGGCATATAATAACCACGGATAACACAGAACAGGTTCAGGAACAGTGGCCAAAAACGTCCATACATCCATAAATCAGATGAAAACAGCATGTCATAAATATAATTCGATCTATATGAAGAAAATATATATTAGTCACCATGGATACATATATATATATACACATATCACCAAGGAAAATAAACCATGAATCATGTTAAAAAACCTGTCCAATCAATTTCCTCATTCATGCCCCGTGGGGCCATGCTGTCCAGTTGGTAAATCCATCTGGCCTCACGTTTAAGTAGGGCAGCTACTAAATCACCTCCTCTCAAACCTAATCTAATCTGGTCAATCCCACAGACCCGTAGCCCTGTATAGCGACCGCCATGCTCAAAAAGAAAATGGGCTGCCACTGAGGTTAAGACTTGATTGTTCTCCAGATCACGTTTGGCTAGTCTGATCTTAGATAGGTGTTGCTGAATTCTAGTTTTCAACATGTTCTTAGTTTGTCCAACATAAATTTTGCCACAAGTGCAGATCAAGGCATATACCACACCCCTCGCTTTACAATTGATGTATCCGTATAGTTTAAACTGTTTAGTACCATCTGTATTATAGATGGTCTGTTGGGGGCGCATATAGTCACAGATGTTGCATTCCCCACACGGATAACTACCTTTCAAAGGTCCTCTGCATCTCTTCATACCTTCAATAAAGTGACTTGAGCATAGTTTATCTTTTAGACTAGGACATCTCTTAGCTGTAATGGAAGCATTAGGAGTGATAAATCTGGCAATAGTAGGATCAGACAACAGAACAGGCCAAGATTTATTAAGCATCCTATAGAGATCTCTCCATTGATTATTGAAGGTAGTACTGAGTCTTACCAGTTGACTAGAGGGCTGAGATGCTTGATGAAGAAGTGAAGATCTGTTCTTGATTCTCGCCTTGTGGTAAGCCTGGGAAATCACTCTCTTTGGGTAGCCCCTATCTCTGAATCGATCAGTCAACCCACGTGCCTGCACAAAAAAGTCATTGTCATTAGAACAGATACGGCGTACTCGCAAAAATTGGCCAGTAGGGATATTGTCACGGAGTGATTTAGTGTGAGCACTCTGGTAATGTAAGAGAGAATTCACTGACGTTGGCTTACGAAAAAGATCGGTACTGAGTTGTCCCTCTGCATTGATCCTGATCTTGATGTCCAAAAAGTCAATCTCTGTAGATGAAATGTGCCTGGTTAAGTGAATATTCATGATGTTATCATTGAGAGTAGATAAAAACCTATCACAATCATCCTGTGACCCCCCCCACAGCATAAATATGTCATCAATAAATCTGAACCAGCCCAAAATATTGGGCTGGAATTCTTCCAAAGGAGGACCAAAGACTATCTCACGTTCCCAGAGACCCAGGAACAAATTCGCTATGGAAGGAGCGCACTTCGCGCCCATAGCAACGCCACAGGTTTGTTTGTAAAACTGCCCATTGAAGAGAAAATAATTGTGACTGAGAACAAAATCAGCCAGGCACAGCAACAGGCCCTTAAGCTCTCCCTGTTGATTACTTTCCATGTTAAGGAAATATGTCATGGCTTTTAAAGCCCATTGATGTGAAATATTGGTGTATAGGGACTCAACATCTAGGGAGACTAAAAGGGTACCTGGAGTCACTGTTAACTCTTCTATGGTCTTCAAAAGATCAGAGCTGTCTCTCAAATATGAGTCCAGGCTGGTCACATGTCTCTGTAGAAAAAAATCTATAAAGTCACAAGAGGGAGCCGTTAGACCCCCGATTCCAGCCACAATGGGTCTCCCAGGTGGACAAATAGCATTCTTATGGATTTTCGGTAATAAGTAAAAGGTTGGGATCACCGGATGCTTAACAGATAGAAATTCAAACTCCTTTTTAGTGATTGTACCTGCATTCCTAGCCGAAACCAGGATGTCATCAAGTAGGGCTTTATAATACTCAGTGGGGTTTCCTGGTAGAACAGTGTAGTTGTTAGTATTTCTCAAAAGCTTATATGCCTCCTGTAGATACATCTCCTTTGGCCAAAGGACAACGTTGCCCCCTTTGTCCGCCTCCTTAATCAAAAAAGAATCATTATTAGATAATTCTCTAATGGCTTTTTGTTCATCTCTAGTAAGGTTTTGACCTTGATTGGGGATAATAGGTAGACGCTCAATTTCCTTCCACATGGACTCAAAAAAGAACTTAACTGCTGGGCATGAGTTAAAGGGCAAGGTATACTTAGACCGGGGCCGGAAAAGGCGGGAACGGTTACTCACCGCATCGTTTTGTTGATTCTCCTGCAAAAGTCCCATAAGATCCTCAAAGACCTGTCGGTCCAAAGACTCCATTTGTGGAGGCGGGGCCTCCGTGCCCCCCTCAAAATATTTTTTGAAAACAAGTTTTCTGCAAAAGAGATAAATATCTTTCAAAACTTCAAATTTATCCAGGCTCCTAGTAGGTGAAAAAGTAAGCCCTTTACCCAGAATACTCTGCTCAGTCTTGGTTAGTTCATGATCTGTGAGATTGATGATTTTCAGTCCTTGTGTTGTTGTTCCCTCAGTCTTTTGACCCGTGGGGTCTGCAAATCCCTGAGCAATCCTGCCCTTGTGTCTCCTACCACCCCTGCGGGTTCTCCTTCTAGATCTGTATCGCTGTCCGATAAAAAATCGCTTGTGGAAATAGTGTCGTCAAGTGGAGTGGCCCTAGGCCTTTGTCCATTATTGGGAGGTGGAGGGGGCCTAGATTGAGGTGGCACTGCTCCATTTGGTCTATTGGGGATTTGTGGTCTGGGGCGTCTCCTACGCTTCCTCCCATTCCCTCTATGCCTCCACCTATAGGCTGCTCCACTATCATAATCCTGACGATCTCTCATGAGTTTTTTCTTTTTACCATCTACAATGAATTTCTCAAAACCCTCCATATCTAACTTCAATTGGTTCAAAAAAGGTTGTACAACGGTATCTTTATCAAAAGTTTTAATCTTGCTCTCAAGCTCTCTGAGCTCCATTCTTTTCTTAATTAACAATTTCTCATCATGTTCAACAAGCATATTAATGATAATGATGGAACACTTAGCTAGGCCTTCCTCCCAGGTGGCCTTATACTCATTAGCAACCTCCCAAGCTGGGAAAATTTGAACTCTGAGGCCTCTTGGATAGATACCCTCATCTTTGTACTGTTTCAAGCTATGAATGTTCCACCATAATCTCAGATACGCCCTGTTGGTATCCTTATATAGTCTACACATTTGTCTAGCTTCGTCAGGTACATTGTTCCCACCAATTGGATGGGACCCAGAAAATACAGTTTCAAACTTCCTGTTCCAACCTGACTCTAAAGCATCAATAAAGCCCTCCATATTGGAACTACAATGATGTCAACAAAATATTTTTAAAGAATACAAGAAAATGGAATAAGTAAGATATACCTTAATAAGTATATATAAAATTGTATTTAGATGAAATAAAGTAGGTGCTGGACTGAAAGGGTGGTATAGAAGAGACACACCCTAATAATTGTATCAAGAGCAAAGGAGTGTCCGCAACACTACACTATGATAATGATGATAAGAGTGTGCAAGGGCTCAAAAAACATGTAAAAATTTGCAAGAACAGAAAGCCCATAAACACAGCACCACTCTAATAAAATGGTAACATTTATTCAAAAAATATATATATAATATTGATACAAAATGACATCTTATAGTTCCAAACAAAAAATAAAAACAATTAAAACCGACCAATTGGTCCAAAATGGTTACAGCTGCCTACAATCATGTCTAACGAATATAAAGAAGTACAATCCACCACATGAATAAAATTGCAAATGTGGCACAGAATAATATCTGTATTATGACCGCCTCAGTGTGCATCTAAACAGAGCACACTCAAGGTTGAACCCGGGTTCAGTAAAACACACAATAAATGTACATATCCACATACAAGTGCAAGGGGAATAATAAAACAGTTGGTCCCTGTTAAGGAATAAATATAAATATAAACCAGTGCAGACTGCTATATATATATACACTCTAGGAGCAGCCTATGGAAAAGTGCATAGTGAAAATGATAAAAAAGAGAAAGAGGAAGATACTTAGCCCGGGCAGACCAAGAGGGGCGAAGACAGCGCAGCTGAGATGAGTAAGGTCCCTTCAGAACAGTCCCGCAAGCTCCGCGGGCGTCACCCCGCTTTTAAAGGAGAGGAGAAGAACACCACATTGCAGGACGCCAGATCGGCGTTTAAATAGAAGGTGCAGAGAGCGGAGATCTGGAGAACAATCAAGTCTTAACCTCAGTGGCAGCCCATTTTCTTTTTGAGCATGGCGGTCGCTATACAGGGCTACGGGTCTGTGGGATTGACCAGATTAGATTAGGTTTGAGAGGAGGTGATTTAGTAGCTGCCCTACTTAAACGTGAGGCCAGATGGATTTACCAACTGGACAGCATGGCCCCACGGGGCATGAATGAGGAAATTGATTGGACAGGTTTTTTAACATGATTCATGGTTTATTTTCCTTGGTGATATGTGTATATATATATATGTATCCATGGTGACTAATATATATTTTCTTCATATAGATCGAATTATATTTATGACATGCTGTTTTCATCTGATTTATGGATGTATGGACGTTTTTGGCCACTGTTCCTGAACCTGTTCTGTGTTATCCGTGGTTATTATATGCCTTAATCCTGTGGACTCATGTGGACTCTGGACGTTTTGGACGGACCCGTTGGTGTGCCTGTCCTATCTAATATTAAATAAGAACTGCCTGCCCTTTCAAAGATCTGGACTAGGATGAACTTTGCCCCCATATGCCCCAGCACTATATATCTGGACTCCCTTTAATTGTGCTTATATATACATGTATATTGTATTATGGTATTTTGATCGTTTGCTTAGTATATCATAATGATTTAGTGATATTATTGTCTTACAATGTATTATCTAGCCCTATATGTCTTTCTCTGGTGATCACTTGCTCTGCTCGGCCATTCCCTGGCTGTTCCATATTTTTGTTCTATTGCTGTCTATCTGTTGTCATGGGCATTGAGCTGCGTTTATTCACCTCGGCTTGCTTGCCGCTTGCGCTCCAACGTGGTTTTCTCTTCCTGGATTCCAGCATGATTCTATTTCCGTCCCCGTGACGTCACATCCGGTTGACGCGCGGGGATTTCTGGGGCGCCTGCTCCGCTCTCTGCACCTTCTATTTAAACGCCGATCTGGCGTCCTGCAATGTGGTGTTCTTCTCCTCTCCTTTAAAAGCGGGGTGACGCCCGCGGAGCTTGCGGGACTGTTCTGAAGGGACCTTACTCATCTCAGCTGCGCTGTCTTCGCCCCTCTTGGTCTGCCCGGGCTAAGTATCTTCCTCTTTCTCTTTTTTATCATTTTCACTATGCACTTTTCCATAGGCTGCTCCTAGAGTGTATATATATATAGCAGTCTGCACTGGTTTATATTTATATTTATTCCTTAACAGGGACCAACTGTTTTATTATTCCCCTTGCACTTGTATGTGGATATGTACATTTATTGTGTGTTTTACTGAACCCGGGTTCAACCTTGAGTGTGCTCTGTTTAGATGCACACTGAGGCGGTCATAATACAGATATTATTCTGTGCCACATTTGCAATTTTATTCATGTGGTGGATTGTACTTCTTTATATTCATTAGACATGATTGTAGGCAGCTGTAACCATTTTGGACCAATTGGTCGGTTTTAATTGTTTTTATTTTTTGTTTGGAACTATAAGATGTCATTTTGTATCAATATTATATATATATTTTTTGAATAAATGTTACCATTTTATTAGAGTGGTGCTGTGTTTATGGGCTTTCTGTTCTTGCAAATTTTTTCTAATGTCCTACCATATTATTTTTATGTATTTATATAGCACTGACATCTTCTGCAGCATTGTACAGAGTACATAGTCATGTCACTGACTGTCCTCAGAGGAGCTCACAATTTAAGACATTACTTTATATTAAAGGAGGGGACTCTATGCAAAGTTTTGCTGGGCAGCAATGTCTCTGAATTATAATGCTGCTAAGTTCATGTACATTTGGCACTGTCCATGATACATCATGACCACGCCCATCTTCCGGTGCATAGTCACGCTCTTTTTTTTCACCACAATTGTGGGATGTGTGGGCCCCAGCTTGAAATTTCTCTGGTGGGCCCCAAGGGTCCCAGTCCGACCCTGAGTGCAATACATATGTTATGTAAGTAGAGCAAGTATTTATCTACTTATATCTTTAGTTTTTTTTCCCCTGAGATAGTATAGCTGACAGCTCCTCTTTAACCCGCCAACACACCCCTCACACATATTGCGTGCCTAATGCCTAAACCTTAATCCCCCCCCCCACACACACACTCCCTATGTAATGCCTAACCCTTAACCCCCCGGCACAAACTGCGTACCTAATGAGCCCCCCCAGCACACACTTAACCCCCTTGGCATACACTACCTGCCTAATGCCTAAACTTAAATTCCCCCCCCCCCCACCACACACACTATCTACCTAATGCCTAACCCCTAACCCACCCACCTGTACAAACTACCTACCAAATGCCTAAACCTAAACTCTTCCCCCGCGCACACTAACTGCCTAACCCTTACAACCACTCAAACTACCTCTACATAGCTAATGCCTAAAACACACACACGCACGCACGCGCACGCGCACACACACACACACACACACACACACACACACACACACACACCGTTTGCGGCAAAGAAAAAAAAAACTAATCAGGCGCCACCATAGGGGCCTAAAAATATCAGCATTTGGGAGCCTGCAGTGCCAGATATATAGCGGGTGCTGTACCATCACCTGCTATTTACCTGGGGGCCATATTTCCTCTCCGGTTCGCAAATACTGATATGTTTCACATTGGCGCCAATTGCGACACCCAATTAGTCCATTTGCCGCATGCACCCTTTTTTTCCTTTTTTACTCATGCGCAGGGAATAAACTGACGTCCTGCTGCATAATTCTGCACATTCTGTGCATCTTTTTTATTACATTAGCTGCTGTGAAATAACGTGTGGTTTTTTTGCATATAAACACACATGGGTCTTGATTCACAAAAGTGTGATAACTGATATCACAGTCATGCTATGCAGTTATCCCGCGATCTGCCGCGTGTGAAGGTTTGCACGCGTAAAGGATTACGTTCACATGTAAACATGTTTGCGCGTGAAAGCGCGCGTCAGCGCATGCAAACCTTTGTTTAACACGCACACGTAAACCTTTAGGCTAGTGCGCGGCAGGTTGCGTGATAACTGCATAGCACGGCCGTGATATTAGTTATTACGCTTTTGTGAATCAAGCCCCTGGTGTGAAGAAAACACACACAGAAAACTGAAAGACAAGTGTCCCGTGCATTATAGTGGATGATATACCGCAGGGGTCCCAGCCTTTTTCGGCCCGGGGACCGCTATCTAGACCAAACCTTTTTTTTTGGGGGGGGGGGAGGGGGGGGGAGGGTTATAGGTAGCCAGGTAAAGTATGGGTAGCCAGTAGAGTTGCCCCAGTATAGGGAGTTTAGTTGCCCCAGTATAGGGAGTATAGCTGCCCCAGTATAGGGAGTATAGCTGCCCCAGTATAGGCAGTATAGCTGCCCCAGTATAGGGATTATAGCTGCCCCAGTATAGGGAGTTTAGTTGCCCCAGTATAGGGGGTTTAGTTGCCCCAGTATAGGGAGTTTAGTTGCCCCAGTACAGGGAGTTTAGTAGCCCCAGTACAGGGAGTTTAGTTGCCTCAGTACAGGGAGTTTAGTTGCCCCAGTAGAGGGAGTTTAGTTGCCCCAGTACAGGTAGTTTAGTTGCCCCAGTATAAGGAGTATAGTTGCCTCAGTATACCTAGTATAGTTACCCCAGTATAGGTAGTATAGTCGCCCTTAGTGCCCTCCCCCTGCAGCACTCGTGCTATCTTAGCACAAATTTTGGGAATGTTTTTAAGGCTGCCCTCTTACTGCGAATCTCCCGTGTAGAGCTAAATCTCCCCAGCAGGCACTAGCCAGGAGTTTTCATTCTTTTTTTTCTATAAAATAATCGCATAAAGTTAGCAGAGGAACTCATCTCCAGGAAAATGCTGAGAGATGCGACGGCGGAATCGAGATCAGAATATCTGGCAGTCTGTATTTGGATTCTTGGAAGTCCTTCAGCGTGGACCTTTATTTTGCAGCCTCAGCAGGTGAATAGTTATTATCAGACTCCCAAGGTTAGGCACAGTCCTTTTCAGAGTCTTAAAGTAGACCTGAACAGGACAGAAAGAAATGTTTAGTCTGTCTAATTCCCCCTCATCTGTGACTAATCACAAGTTGTAATTCGATCTCTCAGTTGTGTCAGCTATCTGCCTCAGCAGAGCAGCTAATTTGTAAACACAGGATGTTAACCCTATGTCTGCTTCCATGAAAGCAGGAAGTAGACAGACTGCTGATTTATTGCACGATTTGTATCCGCTGTAACAAATTAAATTAAAATAAATGTCATTTTTATTTTTTACAAAAATATTTAAATGAACAAAAAGAAAAAAGTCGCAGCAGCAATCAGATGCCACCAACAGAAAGCTCTGTTGGTGGCAAGAAAAGAAGGGCAGACTCATTTGTGTGCTTAGTTGTACAGCCCTGCATCAATCGGTTAAAGCTGCAGTGGCCTGAATTGTAAAAAATGGCCTGGTCACTAGGGGGGTGTAAGCCTGTGGTCTTCAAGTGGTTAAGTTATTTACTGTTTGTGAGGATTAATAACAGGTGCGCTTCAGCTGTAATGTAAATCCAGGCTGGCAGTCTGCACTACAACACCAATGAAACTCATCCAGATTCTGGACGCAAGAGCATCATTCAGTAAACAACAAAAATGTTTTGTTTCTTAACCACTTGAGGACCCACCCTTTACCCCCCCTTAAGGACCAGCGCTGTTTGATGGGATCTGTGCTGGGTGGGCTCTGCAGCCCCCAGCACAGATCAGAGGGCACGCAGAGCGATCAGATCGCCCCCCTTTTTTCCCACCTATGGGGATGATGTGCAGGGGGGGTCTGATCGCTCCTGCTGGTGGCATGTTGCGGGGGGGGGGGGGGGCACCTCAAAGCCCCCCTCCGCGGCGACATTCCCTCCCCCTCCCTCTCCTACCTGTCCCCCCAGTGATCCGGGCTGCACAGGACGCTATCCGTCCTGTGCAGCCAGTGACAGGACGTCCTCTGTCACATGGCGGCGATCCCCGGCCGCTGATTGGCCGGGGATCGCCGATCTGCCTTACGGCGCTGCTGCGCAGCAGCGCCGTACAATGTAAACAAAGCGGATTATTTCCGCTTGTGTTTACATTTAGCCTGCGAGCCGCCATCGGCGGCCCGCAGGCTATTCACGGAGCCCCCCGCCGTGATTTGACAGGAAGCAGCCGCTTCCTAATTAATCAGCCTGCAGCTGGCGATGCAGTACTGCGTCGCTGGTCCTGCAGCTGCCACTTTGCCGACCCGCGGTATAAGCGTGCGGTCGGCAAGTGGTTAAAGAGGGACTGTAGGGAAATTAACAAAACAAATAACATTTCTTATTTTTTTTTTTTTTTTACAAAATTCACTTATAAATGATTTAGTTGGTGTTTGCCCATTATAAAATCTTTCCTATCCCTGATTTATGGTACATTCTGAAATGTATCACTTATGGTGACGTATTTAGTTCTGCCAGGTGATCTGTACCGAATGAGTCTACTGAGAGTTCTATGCACAGAAGGAGAGTGCTTGCTTGGCAGTTGGAAACAGATATAGCAGTAGGAGAACAGAGGCGCCAGCAGGATAAAAGTGGATAAAAACTTTAAAATTTGCTGGGAGGAAGTGGTGGACTTACCTCCATAAAGCAGACACGAAAGACTGTCTGAATAGTAGTCACATTTATTAATTAGTACCCCAAAACAGTGCAACGCGTTTCGCAGGCCCAGCCCGCTTCATCAGGCAATAAAAATGGGGACAAGTCAGAATTTCAGCAATAGCAGGTGTAGCGCCTGCTATTGCTGAAATTCTGACTTGTCCCCATTTTTATTGCCTGATGAAGCGGGCTGGGCCTGCGAAACGCGTTGCACTGTTTTGGGGTACTAATTAATAAATGTGACTACTATTCAGACAGTCTTTCGTGTCTGCTTTATGGAGGTAAGTCCACCACTTCCTCCCAGCAAATTTTAAAGTTTTTATCCACTTTTATCCTGCTGGCGCCTCTGTTCTCCTACTGCTATACCGTGTCCACCCCTGGTGGAGGGGTGATCTACCCCCTTTCGCATCTACAGAGAGCGACTTCTTATCCCTGAGTGAGGACAGGTCTAATCTCCTCACCTGCCTATACAGTGGTTGCCTGTGTGGTAACCCATGTTTGTGAGTATAATTTTCTCACGATAACCTTTACTTCATTTATGCTTAACATACTACACTATATTGGGCTCTCGGTTTATCTACACTTTAGTTGGAAACAGATGTTATTTCCCACAATGCAACAAGTTCCACAGGCAGGAAACTGTCAGGACCATGGTCATGACATCACACTGTGGGAGGGGTTTTACCACAATATCAGCCACACAGACCCCTCTGATGATCTATCCGAGAAAAGGTAAAGATTTCTTGTGGGAAGGGGGGTATTGGCTACTGATTGGAATGAAGTTCATACCTTGGTTAAAGTTCCTCTTCAACTCCTAGCACTAGTTGCTTTATAAACCAAAGCAAAATGAAGACATACATGTAGACAGATGTGCAAACAGGGTCTCATTACTACCAGCCAAATATGTTCTTCATTGCGCCTGTTCTATTTGGTACAGTGCGCAGTCTCCCAATTACAGGGACTCTCTATCCAGATAGGCTTTAATGAACCCTGACCTTCCAAACTCCCAGTACTAGTGATATTTGTAAACCTTGCCTTTCTAAACTCACACAGGCATACCACATAATGTTAGTCTATGGAGCCCAGAAGCAAGGGAAATAGTAGTACTGCAAAAGTGGCTTGCAAAAGTATTCGGCCCCCTTGAAGTTTTCCACATTTTGTCACATTACTACCACAAACATGAATCAATTTTATTGGAATTTCACGTCAAAGACCAATACAAAGTGGTGTTCATGTGAGAAGGGGAACGAAAATCATACAGGATTTCAAATTGTTGTTTACAAATCAATAACTGCAAAGTGGGGTGTGCGTAATTATTCAGCCCACTTTGGTCTGAGTGCAGTCAGTTGCCCATAGACATTGCCTGATGAGTGCTAATGACTAAATAGAGTGCACCTGTGTGTAATCTAATGTCAGTACAAATACAGCTGCTCTGTGACGGCCTCAGAGGTTGTCTAAGAGAATCTTGGGAGCAACAACACCATGAAGTCCAAAGAACACCCCAGACAGGTCAGGGATCAAGTTATTGAGAAATTGTTCAAGCGATCATTCAGAAATGGAAGGAGTATGGCACAACTGTAAACCTACCAAGACAAGGCTGTCCACCTAAACTCACAGGCCAAACAAGGAGAGCGCTAATCAGAAATGCAGTCAAGAGGCCCATGGTGACTCTGGATGAGCTGCAGGTTGGCTGAATTTTGCTACTATTCTGAATACACTACCCTTATGTTGTAAGTATTTTATTATCTTGCACCCATTTATGGAACTCTGGTTTCCTCTTCAGGGGGTCTATTTGGAACCTCTGTGGTCTATTATTATTGTAACAAGGTACAAATCATTGTATCAGCTTATTTGAAATATAATCCAAATACCAGACGAGCTGCGAACTACAAGACACATTTCAACTAACAGTACTTACTTAGAGTAGGTCCATTCCAGATCGAATCCGTTTCAAACGGAACCGTTTTTGTAAAGAATTTATTTTTCCTTCTCATTTTCTTCAAAAATACCTTTTTGCAGCCTACGTTTCCAGTCCGTGGAAACGTATCCCCAGCCCTGGCCATGGGTGGGTGGGGGGCGCCATGCTGGAAGGGGTAGCAGCCAGGATGGGGGGTTTGCAGCAGGGAAGGGGGTTGTCCGCCCCCCCTCACCTGAGTCCCCCATCCCACTCCCCCTCCAGCTAGTTTCTGATTAAAATATGATATGAATTGGTACCCTTTTAAAAATAAAAAGTCAGATACTCACCTAAAGTAGCAGTATTCAACCAGTTCGGTCAAATACTGCCACTTCGGCCGCTGAAGGGAGGTTTCGGAAATCTTCGGGAGCACTCGGGCTCCATAGTGCGCATGCGCGAGCGCCCTCTATGACGCACTCGTGCGGGTCTATGACGCACTCGTGCGTGCGTGGTATGGAGCGGCCCGTCTTCGAGAGCCTGAGTGCTCCCGAAGACTTCCGAAGTCCCCCGCGGCAGGGGATTTGAACTGAGGATCCACCGGGCATAGTAGAGGAGAGGGAAGGCTCATTAGGACCGAGCCTTCCCTCTCCTTAGGTGAGTATCTGACTTTTTTTTTTTAAATCAGTACCCATTGGCTTTAAAAATAAATGTAATAAAGCAAGTGGCGAGTGGAGAATTTACTTCCATGCACTCCACCACTCGCCGCATCACTTCCTGTAATGCCGCCCTCTGTACTTAATTGGGCACATACAGGAAGTGACGCTGTGAGCAGTGGAATGCAAGCAAGTGAGAAAGTTCCCCGCTCGCCGCTTGCTTTAATATATTGATTTTTAAAGTATTTGGAACAGATACTAGCTGGAGGGGGAGCGGGGAAGGGGGGACCCACCTCCCTACCATCCGCTGCAAACTCCCGTCCTGACTACTACTCTCTCCAGCATGGCAGCCCCCTCCCCACCACAGGCAGGGCTGGGACACAGAAAACTGATCCGTTTCTGTGTCCAAAAATGCCTGTGTAGAGGGGGATCCATTTTACCATTAATTTTTACTACTCCTGCATGTATCAGGATCCATATGCGGTCCGTGAAAATGCAGCAAATCCGGACCTTCCATTTAGGTTTTGAAAATGGGTCCCCACAAACGCAGACGGATCTGTTTTTGTTTGGGTAAAGACGGCTGTTATTTTTAACATTGCTATCCGTGGCTCCGGTTTTCATCAGGTTTTAAAAATGGAGCCACGGATATGTTCCCGGACCTAGTGTGGACCTACTATTATAGGGCAATCAGCATCAAAACCAGGAAACCCCTTAAAGAGAACCTGGACTGAAAATAAAAAGTAAAAATAACCATACACAGGTCATACTTACCTCCTGTGTAGTCTACTTCTCAATCTCTTTCTCCTCTCCTGCTTCCCATTTTTCCACTGTGATCAATGGATTTCTCCATGCTCCATTTTAAAAATGGCCATTACCCTCTAACAGCTTCCTGGTCAGCACACTGTTAAACTGTAATATCACCCACTTGAGCCATAGGAAAGCATGGACATTACCTTGCACATCCAATTGTAACTGACAGCTTCTGATGTATAACCGACAGCAACTGGTATATTTCAGTTCTGACAAAATATTGTCAGAACTGGAAGGGATCACTGCAAGAAGAAAACGGTGAGCTTCTGAGAGGCACTGACGGTGAGGTTAGTGTGTAATATTAATTTGCAGCTACAGCATATGTTTATTTTAAATAATTCTCCTTGCTTCAGGTTCCCTTTAAAGGAAGACTCGATCAATCTATTTTGGTACCATTGGAGCTTGCATGCTGCATAATGAAACCATCTAGTAAGTAGAGTTGGGCCGAACCTCCGATTTTAGGTTCGCGAACCGGGTTCGCGAACTTCCGCGGAAGGTTCGGTTCGCGTTAAAGTTCGCGAACCGCAATAGACTTCAATGGGGATGCGAACTTTGAAAAAAAAAAATTATGCTGGCCACAAAAGTGATGGAAAAGATGTTAAAGGATACCCGAGGTGGCATGTGACATGATGAGATAGACATGGGTATGTACAGTGCCTAGCACACAAATAACTATGCTGTGTTCCTTTTTGTTTTTTCTCTGCCTGAAATAGTTAAATATCAGGTATGTAAGTGGCTGACTCAGTCTTTACTACAGTGTGACCCTCACTGATAAGAAATTCCAACTATAAAACACTTTCCTAGCAGAAAATGGATTCTGATAGATGGAAAGAGATAGAAAGGGTCAATAGTTCATAAATTTTAGCTCTGGAATACTTCAATGAATGAAGTAGATTTAAACATAAAATAACATGGTGGAATATCCTAAAAAGTCCATTTTAGGAGGGGGAAGATAGATACAGTTGTTTATTTCATTAGTTTATTTTTGCCTTGGGTGTCCTGTAAGATACTTGTAGCCACTCAGGATTTTTTTTAATCCAACTGCTAATTGAATGGTCATTTTTACGTACAGCCTGGTGAATCTTGGCCTAAGGCTCATTTAATACTTGGTGCAGTGTAATCTTCACGACTGCACTGCACCCAAGAAGTTGCACCAGCAACGAAATCTGTGAGGCATACTTTCCATTGAAAATATGCCTCTCCTCCAGGATTATCATGCAAGTTGGCTAGTAATGCACTGCATGCAACATGTTACCACACCGGGACCCACTTCACAGTGACGCACCATGTTTAATGTGATAGGACTTCTACTTCTATGATGGAAGGCAGCATTTTTTCAGGCTGCATATAGTGTAAAAGAGGCCTAAATCTCAGTCAACCAGGATGGATTATTTCCAGCTGAAGATTGGAAGACCCTCACATAACCATGGCAACCCAGTGGCAGTGAATGAGAAAACTTCATTCAGTGCAGCATCGGCACACCACCAATAGAGTTGGGCCGAACCTCCGATTTTAGGTTCGCGAACCGGGTTCGCGAACTTCCGCGGAAGGTTCGGTTCGCGTTAAAGTTCGCGAACCGCAATAGACTTCAATGGGGATGCGAACTTTGAAAAAAAAAAAAATTATGCTGGCCACAAAAGTGATGGAAAAGATGTTTCAAGGGGTCTAACACCTGGAGGGGGGCATGGCGGAGTGGGATACACGCCAAAAGTCCCCGGGAAAAATCTGGATTTGACGCAAAGCAGCGTTTTAAGGGCAGAAATCATATTGAATGCTAAATGACAGGCCTAAAGTGCTTTAAAACATCTTGCATGTGTATACATCAATCAGGTAGTGTAATTAAGGTACTGCTTCACACTGACACACCAAACTGTTCACTGAACAGAACAGGTATGCAGTGGCGGGTTCACTGAACAGAACAGGTATGCAGTGGCGGGTTCACTGAACAGAACAGGTATACAGTGGCGGGTTCACTGAACAGAACAGGTATACAGTGGCGGGTTCACTGAACAGAACAGGTATGCAGTGGTGGGTTCACTGAACAGAACAGGTATACAGTGGCGGGTTCACTGAACAGAACAGGTATGCAGTGGCGGGTTCACTGAACAGAACAGGTATGCAGTGGCGGGTTCACTGAACAGAACAGGTATGCAGTGGCGGGTTCACTGAACAGAACAGGTATGCAGTGGCGGGTTCACTGAACAGAACAGGTATACAGTGGCGGGTTCACTGAACAGTACAGGTATGCAGTGGCAGGTTCACTGAACAGGTATGCAGTGGTGGGTTCCCAGTACAGGTATGCAGTGGTGGGTTCACAGAACAGGTATGCAGTGGTGGGTTCACAGAACAGGTATGCAGTGGTGGGTTCACAGAACAGGTATGCGGTGGTGGATTCACAGAACAGGTATGCAGTGGTGGGTTCACAGTACAGGTATGCAGTGGTGGGTTCACAGAACAGGTATGCAGTGGTGGGTTCACAGTACAGGTATGCAGTGGTGGGTTCACAGAACAGGTATGCAGTGGTGGGTTCACAGAACAGGTATGCAGTGGTGGGTTCACAGAACAGGTATGCAGTGGTGAGTTCACAGAACAGGTATGCAGCCAGGGACAAGCTAAGCCTAACTAATCTTTCCCTATGAGAGAGAGTGTGCAGCAGCTCGCCCTACTCTCACTAATGCAGGCACACGAGTGACCATAATGGTCGCCGCTGCCTGCCTTTTAGTAGGGGGGAGTGGCTCCAGGGGCTAGTGTAGCCTAATTGGCTACACTGTGCCTGCTGACTGTGATGTAGAGGGTCAAAGTTGACCCTCCATGGTGCATTATGGGGCGAACCGAACTTCCGCAAACGTTCGCCTGCGGGACGCGAACGCGAACCACGGAAGTTCGCATGGAACCGTTCGCAGGCGAACCGTTCGGCCCAACTCTAATCACCAACAGCCAAAGTCTCTCATAAGTCTGAAGATAGTAGTCTGGCCATAGTTGTTTGTGGACCTGCTATCTAAAGATGTACATTTGGAAGCTTGTGGCTGGCCTTACTGTAATATGTGTCTGGATTTTTAATCAAGCTGTATAATAATAAAACCACAAAGATAACTATTAAGTCATATTTGAAGGTGTCAGTACTTGTGGTCACTGGGTGAATGCACCGCATGATCAGGACCACCATAAAGGATCACTGCAAAGTACACCTATAGGGAAACAAACAGACTACTTACATTAACTCATTAGGCTAGATTCTTTACTATAATGCTTTACTCTAGATTGTAAGCCTTTGGGCAGGGTCCTCCTCCTTTTGTGTCCTACCTGATCTTGCACCTCCATTACTGTGAACCCATGCTATGCATCTGAGTGAACCTAACTTGCCTAATCTCCATGTTCCCCTCCAGTGACTGCCTTAGCATTACCTGGTACTCACACTATGGTGTGTGATCTGGTTTTCTTGTATTCCTGTATTGTCATCAGTGGCATAGCTAAGGAGCTGTGGGCCCCGATGCAAGTTTTACATCGGGCCCCCAAAGCACTCTATACATAACAAGTGATCGTCGGCGCACCATAACCCGCCAATGAAAACTACAGTGTCAGAGGTGCAAGAAGGGGATGGGGAACAGTTTGTTAATGATTACCACTATTCAAAGTATCTATAGAAGTGATTATTATGAGCACAGGACCAATAGAGAGCCAATACTGTAGTTGTGGGAGAGCCCTATGAGGCCCCTCTGGCCCAAGGGCCCCGATGCGGTCGCTACCTCTGCACCCCCTATTGCTACGCCCCTGATTGTCATATTGCTGTATGTCACCCCTAAATATTGTCTGTAACCTAAATTAATGTTCAGCGCTGCGTAATATGTTGGCGCTTTATAAATACAATAAATAAATAAATAATAAATAATGCTGACCCTCCAGACATAATACCTTCAGCCACCTGGTGAAAGTATGGCTGATGTATATATTTTTCAACTGTGTTATGTATCTAGAAAGGCTAAATCTTGTTACTGCTCGGCACAGACAGTGGGGAGGCAGCCAAGGTACCTGAGTGCAGCTGGTGCCATGCTCACACTTGACATAGTTACATAGTTATTTTGGTTGAAAAAAGACATACTGTACGTCAGGGGTGCAGCTAAGGTTTTTGTGGCCCCAAGCAAAAAATGGGTATAAGTGGGTGTGACCATGACATGTGGGTGAAGCGGGAGGGCAGATTGGGGCGGAGCTATTTGCGGGGAAAAATGGATGTGGCGCCGAGAGATGGGCGTGGCCATGACATTGTATGGGCGGAGCTTAACCATAGCACAGCAAATATAGCCAACTATGACCATTAAATAATAAATGCAGCAACAGTTACCCCAGACACCAGAAAATAAAAACGCAGTTTGTGCAACATTTTAACAGAAATCAAACGCAATTTGTGCCACATTTCAGCAGAAAACAAACGCAATTTGGGCCACATTTCAGCAGAAATCAAATGCAATTTGGCCCACATTTCAGCAGATAACAAACGCAATTTGGGCCACATTTCAGCAGAAATCAAACGCAATTTGGCCCACATTTCAGCAGAAATCAAACGCAATTTGGGTCACATTTCAGCAGAAATCAAATGCAATTTGGGCCACATTTCAATAGAAATCAAACGCAATTAGGGCACATTTTCAGCAGAAATCAAAAGCAATTAGGGCACATTTTCAGCAGAAATCAAACGCAATTAGGGCACATTTTCAGCAGAAATCAAACGCAATTAGGGCACATTTTCAGCAGAAATCACACGCAATTAGGGCACATTTTCAGCAGATATCAAACGTAATTAGGGCTGCAAAAAGAAAATAATTTATTCACCTGACACTGGCAGAAGTCTTCTCTCCCCGTCTCCCGGCCGGCTCCTCAGGCGCGCAGTTCCCACGGAGCTCCCTCCCTCCTCCAATCTCCTGCGCTGATTGATTGCAGGGCTACTGGAAGATGGCCACCCGAAGCCCTGTACTGGAGACATAAATAGTCTCCAGAGCAGGGCTTAGGCGGCGGCCATCTTCCTGTAGCCCTGCTCTGCTCTGCCAGCCCTGCGGGCCTGCGGGAAAACAGTAACCGACGTCATGGAGCCGCCGAGGCCCCTAAGACCTTGAGGCCCCAAGCGGCCACTTGGTCTGCTTGGTGCCTCGCGGCGCCCCTGCTGTACGTCCATCGAGTTCAACCAGAGAACAAAGTACAACACCAGCCTGCTCCCTGAAATATCCCTGTTGATCCAGAGGAAGGCAAAAAAACCCTTACAAGGCATGGTCCAATTAGCCCCAAAAGGGAAAAAAATTCCTTCCCGACTCCAGATAGCAATCAGATAAAATCCCTAGATCAACATCATTAGGCATAACCTAGTAATTGTAGCCATGGATGTCTTTCAACGCAAGGAAAGCATCTAAGCCCCCTTTAAATGCAGGTATAGAGTTTGCCATAACGACTTCCTGTGGCAATGCATTCCACATCTTAATTACTCTTACTGTAAAGAACCCTTTCCTAAATAAATGGCTAAAATGTTTTTCCTCCATGCACAGATCGTGTCCTCTAGTCCTTTGAGAAGGCCTAGGGACAAAAAGCTCATCCGCCAAGCTATTATATTGCCCTCTGATGTATTTATACATGTTAATTAGATCCCCTCTAAGGTGTCTTTTCTCTAGACTAAGTAAACCCAGTTTATCTAACCTTTCTTGGTAAGTGAGACCTTCCATCCCACGTATCAATTTTGTTGCTCGTCTCTGCACCTGCTCTAAAACTGCAATATCTTTTTTGTAATGTGGTGCCCAGAACGGAATTCCATCGACATGATGCTTTTTTTGCCACCATCTAAAACAGGGGTGTCAAACTCAAAAAGACGGAGGGCCGAAACGTAAAATGTAGACCAGGCCGGGGGCCGGCAAGTATATTTATCCCCCTTCCCCAAATTTGGAATGATCGCACAAAACCCCACAATGTGCACTGCACGTTATAGACATGGAGCAAAAAAAAAAAAAAGCCTCAGTATAGGGAGGTAGCCAAGTATAGGTAACCCCTGTATAGGAAGCCAGATATAGTTGCTCCCAGTATAGGAAGCCAAGAATAGGTGCCTCCAGTTTAGATAGCTAGGCATAGGTGCCCCCAGTACAGGTAGCCAGGCATAGGAGCCCCAGAATAGGTAGCCAGGCATAGTAGGTTCCCTAGTTTAGGTAGCCAGGCATAGCAGGTGCCCCAGTTTAGGTAGCCAGGCATAGCAGGTGCCCCAGCTTAGATAGCCAGGCATAGCAGGTGCCCCAGTTTAGGTAGCCAGGCATAGCAGGTGCCCCAGTTTAGGTAGCCAGGCATAGCAGGTGCCCCAGTTTAGGTAGCCAGGCATATCAGGTGCCCCAGTTTAGGTAGCCAGGCATAGCAGGTGCCCCAGTTTAGGTAGCTAGGCATAGCAGGTGCCCCAGTTTAGGTAGCCAGGCATAGCAGGGGCCCCAGTTTAGGTAGCCAGGCATAGCAGGGGCCCCAGTTTAGGTAGCCAGGCGTAGCAGTTGCCCCAGTTTAGGTATCTAGGTATAGCAGGTGGAAACAGGAAAAGAGGGCGCAGGCAGCTAGTGGACAAAATGGGCGCCGCCATTACTCCCATTATAAATATCGTTTCATGGGCGCCGAACAGGAAAAAAGGGCGCCAGAGAATAATAACGTTTTACAAGCGGCGCCCAGAGATCTTTAATGTTTTATAACTGTTGTGGTAATTTACGTTTAGAAAATGTACCCGTGACGAATAATGTTTATAAAAATACTAAACATATTTATCCTATTTAACTAAAACGTTATTTAAAAATGTTATCCCTTACTGTTTGTAAAACATTATTATTCACAAAATAAAGCGATCAGTACGTAACGTAAATTGTAATATATTTTATCCTTTACTGTTTGTAAAACATTATTCTCCACACAATAAAGCGATTACTAAGGGGGGTCTTAGGGTTAGGCACCACCAGGGGAGTTTTAGGGTTAGGCACCACCAGGCAAAGGTGTATCTAGAGGGGTGCAGGCAGGGCTTCTGTCATGGGTGCCACAGCACAGTGGGCGCCATTCCTGCCCCTGTGACTCAGATTTCAGATCAGATTAATTCTGTTATCTGGGGAATATGGCTACTTAATTTATATATGTAGGGTGCACTTGGCTTAGTGTTAGAAAAGAGGACAGAGATGGAATAAGAAGAGATATTTCCCAAAAAGTAACTTCAGCAATATCCCGAGCCTAAAAACAGGCAACCATAACACATGTATGCTAGAAAGGATGCTGTTTTCAGATGGGAGGGGGGCTCTGATGGAGGGGGAGGGGGGCGCAATTTGAGTGTTTGCTATAGGCTCTATATTACCCAGATACGCCCCTGCCACCAGGGGGGTCTTAGGTTTAGGCACCACCAGGGGGGTCTTAGGTTTAGGCACCACCAGGGTGGTCTTAGGTTTAGGCACAACCAGGGGGGTCTTAGGTTTAGGCACCACCAGGGGGTCTTGGGTTTATGCACTACCAGGGGGGTCTAGGGGTTAGGGGTAGGTACTGGGAGGGTTCTGTGTGAGAGTAGGGTTAGGTATAGTTTTAGTAAAATTTTAGTAAAATTTTAGTAATACTTACTAATGTTTTACAACACTTATTACGAACGTAGTTATATTTATATCATCGTTATAAACAATATTTTCAGATTTTATTATAGGAAGAAACAACAAATGAAGGTTATTCACAATAATATATAATTACAATGATTAAACATATATATATAATTGTTTTTTTTAAGAAACGTAATTATAAGTTTCACTTTTGAAACAGGGAAGATTAACGTTTTCACAATTGCCGATTTCATACACATTATTTAATGATTTATAAATTTGTAAAACATTATTTTTAAAGGAAATACAGCACAATATTTTTATAAACGCTATTAGTGCTTATCGTTTAGACCCTGCGCCCTTTTTTCCCGACGCCCTTTTTTGACGTATGCATAGCAGGTGCCCCAGTTTAGGTATCTAGGCATAGCAGGTGCCCAGATTAGGCAGCCAGGCATAGCAGGTTCCCCAGTTTAGGTAGCCAGGCATAGCACGTGCTCCAGTTTAGGTAGCCAGGTATAGCAGGTGCCCCAGTTTAGGTAGCCAGGCATAGCAGGTGCCCCAGTTTAGGTAGCCAAGCATAGCAGGTGCCCCAGTTTAGGTAACCAGGCATAGCAGGTGCCCCAGTTTAGGTAGCCAGGCATAGCAGGTGCCCCAGTTTAGGTAGCCAGGCATAGCAAGTGCCCCAATTTAGGCAACCAGGCATAGCAGGGGCCCCAGTTTAGGTAGCCAGGCATAGCAAGTGCCCCAGTTTAGGTAACCAGGCATAGCAGGAGGTGCTCCATTTTAGGTAGCCAGGCATAACAGGTGCCCCAGCTTAGATAGCCAGGCATAGCAGGTGCTCCAGTTTAGGTAACCAGGCATAGCAGGTGCCCCAGTTTAGGTAGCCAGGCATAGCAGGTGCCCCAGTTTAGGTAGCCAGGCATAGCAAGTGCCCCAATTTAGGCAACCAGGCATAGCAGGGGCCCCAGTTTAGGTAGCCAGGCATAGCAAGTGCCCCAGTTTAGGCAACCAGGCATAGCAGGGGCCCCAGTATAGGTAATAGCAGGCATAGGTGTCCACTATAGAGAGCCACCTCCTCCTGGTTACAGAGATCGCACCCTCAATCTCCAGCGTGGCGGCGGTTCTTTAGTCTGCACTAGCGTTGCAACAGTATGAATATTCACACTATGATAACCATCTCCAAAAATACCACAGTGTGACGGTATCACGGTATTACACAATTATGTGGACCCAGCCCCCCCCCCACACACACACACACAATTAAATGCTGCAGAAGATGTCAGTGCTATATAAATACATAATAATAATATGGTAGGACATTAGACTAGGACTATGGTAGGATTATTAGATTGTGAGCTCCTCTGAGGACAGTCAGTGACATGGGTATGTACGCACTAAAGTACTGCAGAAGATGCCCAACACTTGCCTTGGTGGTGCAGTCTGATGTTGTATGCAAAACGTATGTTTTATTGCGAGGTGTCTTTATATTATTTACTGAGAAACAATTATAATTGTTCTAATGTATGAATCGCCTTTATAGAACTCATAATTTGTGGAACTCATTAGTGTACAATGAAATCAGTCATATTGTCATGATCGCTGCTGCACAGGGCCGGCCTTTGACCTGAGCGACCTGTGCAATCGCTCAGGGCGCCGGCTTCCAGGGGGCGCTCCTGCCGCATGGAAGCTCCGCCCCCTGGTGCCGTGATAGGCGCAAACATGATGCCCGTGCAGCCAGCCACCGTGATGGAGGGGGAGCCGCGGGGAGGGCAGCCCGACCTCTCCCTCCCTTCCTCTCCGGGCCGCCCTCCGTGCTCCCCCCTCAGATGTACACTGCAGCAGAGCCAGAGAAGAACAACTCACCTCCCTCGCTGGTTCCGATCGCCGGCGCCTCTCACTTCCCGCTGGTCGCCTCTTCTACATTAGTTACTGATACACACTAAACTTCCTGTTAAGCAGGAAGTTTAGTGTGCATCAGTAACTAATGTAGAAGAGGCGACCAGCGGGAAGTGAGAGGCGCCGGCGATCGGAACCAGCGAGGGAGGTGAGTTGTTCTTCTCTGGCTCTGCTGCAGTGTACATCTGAGGGGGGAGCACGGAGGGCGGCCCGGAGAGGAAGGGAGGGAGAGGTCGGGCTGCCCTCCCCGCGGCTCCCCCTCCAGTATGAGGGGGCACCTACCTACCTACCTACTCTATACTGGGGGCACCTACCTACCTACCTACTCTATACTGGGGGCACCTACCTATCTAACCAATACTGGGGGGGGGGGCAGCTACCTATCTAATCTATACTGGGTGCACCTACCTATCTAACCTATACTGGGGGGGGGGCACCTACCTATCTAACCTATACTGGGGGGGCAGCTACCTATCTAATCTATACTGGGGGCACCTACCTATCTAACCTATACTGGGAGGCAGCTACCTATGTAATCTATACTGGGGTCACCTACCTATCTAACCTATACTGGGGGGCAGCTACCTATCTAATCTATACTGGGGGGCAGCTACCTATCTAATCTATACTGGGGGGCAGCTACCTATCTAACCTATACTGGGGGCAGCTACCTATCTAACCTATACTGGGGGCAGCTACCTATCTAACCTATACTGGGGGCAGCTACCTATCTAACCTATACTGGGGGCAGCTACCTATCTAACCTATACTGGGGGCAGCTACCTATCTAATTTATACTGCGGGCCACCTACCTATCTAATTTATACTGCGGGCCACCTACCTATCTAATTTATACTGCGGGCCACCTACCTATCTAATTTATACTGCGGGCCACCTACCTATCTAATTTATACTGCGGGCCACCTACCTATCTAATTTATACTGCGGGCCACCTACCTATCTAATCTATACTGGGGGCAGTTACCTATCTAATCTATACTGGTGGCAGCTACCTACCTATCTAACCTATACACTGGGGGCAGCTACCTATCTAACCTGTACTGTGGGCACCTACCTATCTAACCTATAGCTGGGACAAATGCCTATCTAGCCTATACTGGGGACAGTATACTGGCTACCTATACTGGGGACACCTACCTGGCTAACCTATACTGGGAGGGATCTACAGCTGGCTACTTTTACTGGGTCACCTATGCCTGGCTACCTATACTGGGGGGGGGACTTATAGCTATATGTCAGGATTCAGGATGGACGGATACGCCCCCCCCCCCCCCATTAGTGTATGTGTGTGGTGCGCTGAAACGCGAAGAGGATGAATTGGGGGGGGGGGGCACCAAAACCTGGTTACGCTCAGGGCGCTGTGAAACCTAAGGCCGGCCCTGCTGCTGCAGCAGGTATTGCTGGAAGTAGTAGTGCTGCAGCTCAGGCAGTTCTGATCTCTTTCCATGCAAGCTGCATAGCTTTGTCTGCCTTTCCCTGCTGTCAGCTTGTGACTGATTATCATTCACCTGTGTGGGAATCTGCATGTCTGCTCCCATTGGATGACCTCAGTATAAAGATCTGCTTCCTGCAGGACTCCTCGGGTTTTCATAGCTTCAGTTTAAGCCTGTCTTGCTGTTGCTTCAGCCCCCGATCGTGTTTCTTGTTCTAAAGATACTTTGCTGGTCTTTGCATCATATATTGGTTCATTGCCAATATATATGCATACCAGCACGTTTATTATTTTCCTTGTATTCGTGTTACGTTGATACATCAGTGTCGCTGATGTATACGTACACGAACTGTTTATATCCTGTGTGCAGTTAGTCAGCTTTCCAGCACGTTTTGGTAGGTTGCGCGTATCGTGATCACCCGTGCTGAGTTAGTTACCCTGCTCCTGGTTCTGTTTGTGGATTGCGTTCATCTCTGCGAAGAGATAACGAATCCTTCTGAATCCTGTTCTGTTACCGTTTGTGGATTGCGTTCATCTCTGTGAAGAGATAGCAAATCCTTCTGAGTCCTGTTCCCTGTGTTACTCCAGTCCTAGTCCGTGTTCCTGCTTATGTCATATATCGGTTCATTGCCGATATATACATATGTTATTCAGACGTTACAAATAGTTTCATTGATAGCTGTAATTGTAATACGCTAGGAAAACATACTTATTGTATATTTGTCTGTGTTACGTTCATCTATCTTGATCCTGCTATTTCCTGACTATCCTGTCCTGTCTTTGTGAGGCACGCCATCGCTGCAAACGCATTGGCTGCCTCATTCCAGTCTGTCTTGTTTTGGATGCTTGCTGTCACTAAGTAGCGGCTAGCTAGCAAGCGTTCATTCTGTGTACCTGTCCTGATCTCCTCAGTTCTGGTTTATGCGCTCAGCGCTACTTTGCGCTGAGACGTTATAGCGAAAGTATTGTTTGTGGCTGTCGGATCTGCACCGGCTCTGTGCGCCACAATCTCCTATTGGAGTCAGTCCTCCCCTCCACTATACTAGGGATAGCCTGTTTCCTTGTGCTAGTGTGTGTACCTCCTTCACGTCAGCTCATGCGTTGCATGCTGACTGTGGAGAATACACCACCAAGCCTTACATTATGAAAACCCCGTTACCAATCCCCATTGTGGGGGGGATTCCCAGAAAGTATGACACTGTTAATTATGGTTCCTGTTCCTTTAAGAAGTTTGAAGAACTTAGCTCTGAAACAGAAAATTAGTTTTTTTCTGAATGTGCCAGGTTCCTGGCCAATCCTGATCTCCAAGCGACTCCTGTTTCAACCTGGGCACTCCAGCTAGTTTATATTTTGTTTAAAGGGCAATTGTTTCAGTGGGCATTTGATGTTCTCAATCATTCCGATTTGAAAGAGAGACCGCTGGAATTTCTAGCGTTTGTGATCCATAACTGGTTGCGCATAGATCCATTGCCTTTTCCTCTAAATGAACTCCTGGCAGCAGGCCAATCAGCTGCTCCTTCAATTGTTTGCAAAAATGATCAGCAAGCAGAGAGTGTTCCTGATAATTTTCCTGCAGCTTTGAATAAATCACCAAAGGCAGCAGGGTCTAAGGCAAAACGCAAACGTTCTAAGAAACGTGTCCGATCTGCAGAGTCGTTATCCTTAGCGACTGAGACTTATAATGAGATTCTGCCATTAACAGATAATGAAATGCAATTGTCTTTCAGGGGAGTTAAATTGACTTATGAAACTACTAATGAACTTTCATCACTGGCTAGGGAAAATAAAGATTTTTGTTTAAAAGAATTATCTGAGTATGATTATGAGGAGATATTACAGAGTATTGAACAAATCAACTTATTTGTGAAGCAAGGAAAGTTTGCATACACTACAGTTCAACACTTGCTACAGGTATTGGATATTCTTAAGAATAAGGAATCTGCCAATCACCTGCTAATTAACCCAATATATGTCCCTGCCACAATCATATCTGCAAACTGTGATCAGCCTGAATGTTTAGCTAAGTATGCATGGGATCCCCTATTCGAGAAGGGAGAGATGGAAGCCCTGGTCTGTGAAAGGAAGAATGATTCAAGTTCATTTTGTCAATTTTACAGTGCAAAAAGTGAATTCGTATTGAATGCATGCATTAAGTCGGCCTATAACCTAATAGAGATTGGTGTGTGTAGGTATGACTTTGTGGCTCCATTGATTGATGTGTGGGAACTGATTTTGGATGATTTTTATGTGACTCCGAATTCGCAAATTTGGCGTTCTGACCCGCCTGCTTCAGCACCTTTGGCTGATTTAGCAGGTGATTCTGAGCTCTTTTTGTGTGAAATTGAAGTTCCTGCAATTCCACCCTGTACCATGGATAACTCAGTGTTACTTCCCAGTAAAACAGAAGCCACTGATACTTTCTTAACCTTGCCCTGCACAAATTTCTCAGCAGAGAATCCAGAGATCCTGCTGACTTCTGAGTCCAGCCTAGCCAGTACTCATGACTCTTTGTTCAGTGAAACAGACATTAGAAAAATCTTGCCTGCCTCTGCAAACACTTCTGCAGAAATTACCTGTGTTAATAAAGTTCAACTCCTGTCTGATCCAGCAGATGCCAATAGATGCATTACATTATCTTCTGAGTCCCAGCAATCCTGCCTAGAAACCTCAGAACCCCAGCATCTGAATTTCCCAATTTTACAAATGAATGGTGATTCAGATGCGCAAACATTGTGTCTTGATCTTCCTGTTTCTACACCTCGCTCTAGTTTCGTGAATAGCTCAGATCATCTGCTATGTGAACCTGAAATCGCAGAATTATTACCTTGTTCAGAAAATGTTCCAGTAAATTTGCCCTGTATCGTGAATAGCTCAGAGCATCTGCTATGTGAACCTGAAATCGCAGAATTATTACCTTGTTCAGAAATGTTCCAGTAAATTTGCCCTGTATCGTGAATAGCTCAGAGCATCTGCTATGTGAACCTGAAATCGCAGAATTATTACCTTGTTCAGAAAATGTTCCAGTAAATTTGCCCTGTATCGTGAATAGCTCAGAGCATCTGCTATGTGAACCTGAAATCGCAGAATTAGTACCTTGTTCAGAAAATGTTCCAGTAAATTTGCCCTGTACCATGAATTGTGCAGTAGATCTCTCCTATGAAGCTCAGGTCACAGAATCCTTATGCTGTCCAGCAGGTGCTTCCATGGTTTTGCCCTGCAATATGGACTGTTCAGTGATCCTGTCCAGTGAAGCTGGGGTCGCAGAGTCCTATGCTTCACCCAGTACTTTGGATACTTCAAACCCTCTAGCAGAAGACTCTGAGGCACTGCTTACCTCAGTGGGTGTTGCAGCAATATTCACTTGTTTAGCAGCTGTCTTAGAATTAAAGTCCACTCTAAATAAACTTGATGAATCTTTGTCTAAGGAAGCAAAAGTCATTGAAATATTGTCCTTGTCAGCAAGTGTCTTAGATACCTTGCCCTGTACACAGTCTGATTTAACCAATATTGTGGAGTCCCTCTCCAGTGTTGTAACAGCTGAGGAACTCCAGCCCTGTCCTCTGAATGTTTCAGAAGTCTTGCCCTGTAACATGAATAATTCTGATTCTCTGGTCAAAATAACAGAAGTCTCAGAATTTCAGTCTGATTTAGTAAGCGTTCCTGAAACCCTGCCTTGTATTTTGGAAAATTCTGATTCTCTGGCCGGTGTGGCAGAGATTCCGGAGTTCCCTTCCTGTCCAGGGAATTCCTCAGATTTGCCCAGTTCAGTGGGGGATGCTGTAATATTGACTTGTTTTGCAGCTACTTTGGAGCCCCAATCCCAGGTACTAGATGAGTCTCTGTCCAGTCCAGAGGAAGTTGTGGAATTCCTATCTAGCTCAGGTCATACATCAGAAGACTTGTCCTGTCTTGTTTATGCCCCTGAACCTGATTTGTTAATAACCTTGCTAGAATCAGCGACATCCAAGTCTGTTCCTGCATTCTTTAGTGAGAGTCCAGTGCTTGTGAAGTCTAGTCATGATGAATTTTTGTCCAGTCCTGGTTTCGGTCCTATCTTGGCTGACCCTGAGGTTCACAGTTCCTTGACATGCCCAGAAGTTTCTCTTGTACCAGTGTGCCCAGATGTGCTTTGTGTGCCAGAATGCCCAAGTGTGTCTAAGGTGTTAGCGTACTCAGATGCTTCCTTAGGGGAGACATGTTCTGATGTTGCCAGTCTGCCTGCATGCCCAGAGATGGTTCTGGTCCCTGAAAGCCCTGATCTTGATGTTTGTCCTTGTAACCCTGACTCGGGAATTGCCATAGGTTCCATGGGGATTCTTGATAGTTCTCCATGTGAGCCTAAAGGGCGTTCTGACCTTTTGGGATCTCTTTGGAGCTTTAAAGTGTTCTGGGAGATCTCTGAGGAAGCTTGTCCTGGTACCTTGGACTGGTTCAACAGTGGGTTTTGTGTTGGTAAAGACAGTTCCGGTGGGCATTGCAAAGGCGTTGGCATTTTTGGACGGTCCCTAGAAGGCAGTGGGTATCGCTCAGAGAGCTTCGGGGGGCTTTCTTCTGGAAATCATGGTTCTGATGGGTGTCACACTGAGACTTGTAGTACTGATGGGCATGGTTCTGTAGGTTCTGGTTCTGATGGGTCCAGTCTTGTGATGACTGATTCTGGAATTTGGTTTTGCCGGGCTGTCCCGGTCATCATGAATTATCAGTTAGGTTGTCTCCTTGGGAAGGTCAGTTTTGAGAGGCGTCTGGTATCCGCCTTTAAGGGCGGGGGTACTGTCATGATCGCTGCTGCAGCAGGTTTTGCTGGAAGTAGTAGTGCTGCAGCTCAGGCAGTTCTGATCTCTTTCCATGCTAGCTGCATAGCTTTGTCTGCCTTTCCCTGCTGTCAGCTTGTGACTGATTATCATTCACCTGTGTGGGAATCTGCATGTCTGCTCCCATTGGATGACCTCAGTATAAAGATCTGCTTCCTGCAGGACTCCTCGGGTTTTCATAGCTTCAGTTTAAGCCTGTCTTGCTGTTGCTTCAGCCCCCGATCGTGTTTCTTGTTCTAAAGATACTTTGCTGGTCTTTGCATCATATATTGGTTCATTGCCAATATATATGCATACCAGCACGTTTATTATTTTCCTTGTATTCGTGTTACGTTGATACATCAGTGTCGCTGATGTATACGTACACGAACTGTTTATATCCTGTGTGCAGTTAGTCAGCTTTCCAGCACGTTTTGGTAGGTTGCACGTATCGTGATCACCCGTGCTGAGTTAGTTACCCTGCTCCTGGTTCTGTTTGTGGATTGCGTTCATCTCTGCGAAGAGATAACGAATCCTTCTGAATCCTGTTCTGTTACCGTTTGTGGATTGCGTTCATCTCTGCGAAGAGATAGCAAATCCTTCTGAGTCCTGTTCCCTGTGTTACTCCAGTCCTAGTCCGTGTTCCTGCTTATGTCATATATCGGTTCATTGCCGATATATACATATGTTAGTCAGACGTTACAAATAGTTTCATTGATAGCTGTAATTGTAATACGCTAGGAAAACATACTTATTGTATATTTGTCTGTGTTACGTTCATCTATCTTGATCCTGCTATTTCCTGACTATCCTGTCCTGTCTTTGTGAGGCACGCCATCTCTGCAAACGCATTGGCTGCCTCATTCCAGTCCGTCTTGTTTTGGACGCTTGCTGTCACTAAGTAGCGGCTAGCTAGCAAGCGTTCATTCTGTCTACCTGTCCTGATCTCCTCAGTTCTGGTTTATGCGCTCAGCGCTACTTTGCGCTGAGACGTTATAGCAAAAGTATTGTTTGTGGCTGTCGGATCTGCACCGGCTCTGTGCGCCACAATCTCCTATTGGAGTCAGTCCTCCCCTCCACTATACTAGGGATAGCCTGTTTCCTTGTGCTAGTGTGTGTACCTCCTTCACGTCAGCTCATGCGTTGCATGCTGACTGTGGAGAATACACCACCAAGCCTTACACATATTTTTTTTTCAGCAGTGGTGGCTCCAGGAATTTTTTTTAGGGGGTGCTATGCAGGTGCTGGACCAATTTCCGGGGGAGCTGACGACTAGTGTTGGGCGAACATCTAGATGTTCGGGTTCGGGCCGAACAGGCCGAACATGGCCGCGATGTTCGGGTGTTCGACCCGAACTCCGAACATAATGGAAGTCAATGGGGACCCGAACTTTCGTGCTTTGTAAAGCCTCCTTACATGCTACATACCCCAAATTTACAGGGTATGTGCACATTGGGAGTGGGTACAAGAGGAAACATTTTTTTAGCAAAAAGAGCTTATAGTTTTTGAGAAAATCGATTTTAAAGTTTCAAAGGGAAAACTGTCTTTTAAATGCGGGAAACGTCTGTTTTCTTTGCACAGGTAACATGCTTTTTGTCGGCATGCAGTCATAAATGTAATACATAAAAGAGGTTCCAGGAAAAGGGACCGGTAACGCTAACCCAGCAGCAGCACACGTGATGGAACAGGAGGAGGGTGGCGCAGGAGGAGAAGGCCACGCTTTGAGACACAACAACCCAGGCCTTGCATGAGGACAAGAAGCGTGCGGATAGCAATTTGCATTTTGTCGCCATGCAGTCATAAATGTAATACAGATGAGAGGTTCAATAAACAGGGACCGGAAACGCTAACCCATCACAGATGTTCATTGTTCATGTTACTTGGTTGGGGTCCGGGAGTGTTGCGTAGTCGTTTCCAATCCAGGATTGATTCATTTTAATTTGAGTCAGACGGTCTGCATTTTCTGTGGAGAGGCGGATACGCCGATCTGTGACGATGCCTCCGGCAGCACTGGAACAGCGTTCCGACATAACGCTGGCTGCCGGGCAAGCCAGCACCTCTATTGCGTACATTGCCAGTTTGTGCTAGGTGTCTAGCTTCGATACCCAATAGTTGAAGGGTGCAGATGGATTGTTCAACACAGCTATGCCATCTGACATGTAGTCCTTGACCATCTTCACCAGGCAATCGGTGTTGGAGGTGGATCTGCACGCTTGCTGTTCTGTGTGCTGCTGCATGGGTGTCAGAAAATTTTCCCACTCCAAGGACACTGCCGATACCATTCCCTTTTGGGCACTAGCTGCGGCTTGTGTTGTTTGCTGCTCTCCTGGTCGTCCTGGGTTTGCGGAAGTCAGTCTGTCGGCGTACAACTGGCTACAAGAGGGGGAGGATGTCAATCTCCTCTCTAAAGTCTCCACAAGGGCCTGCTGGTATTCTTCCATTTTGACCTGTCTGACTCTTTCTTCAAGCAGTTTTGGAACATTGTGTTTGTACCGTGGATCCAGAAGGGTATAAACCCAGTAATTGGTGTTGTCCAGAATGCGCACAATGCGTGGGTCGTGTTCAATGCAGTCCTAGGCCGAAGAGGTCATAGCCTAGGGTCACAAAAACCTGTTTATTTGGGCAATTTCAATGGTAGTGATGCTGACGTACATAAATCTCAGCCATGGCCGTTAGCAACGTCTGAATTTCACGAAATGTCTCATGCAGGTAGAAGACATATTGTTAGACTTGGATTCCAAAGATGGGGTCCCTACATCTCTGCAAACCAGAGTTACAGGGGTCCAAAATTGGTAAAATCCCCCATAGGCTTTCATTGCCTCCCTATTTCACTTTCCAAAATCTCACATCTTTTCAAAGGGCAATTGCTCAGCAGTGGCAAATTTTCTAGCATTGTAGGGACCCTTAGGGGGAACATGACTGGTGAGTTTCGGGCCCCTAGGCCGAAGAGGTCATAGCCTAGGGTCACAAAAACCTGTTTATTTGGGCAATTTCAATGGTAGTGATGCTGACATACATAAATCTCAGCCATGGCCGTTAGCAACGTCTGAATTTCACGAAATGTCTCATGCAGGTAGAAGACATATTGTTAGACTTGGATTCCAAAGATGGGTTCCCTACATCTCTGCAAACCAGAGTTACAGGGGTCCAAAATTGGTAAAATCCCCCATAGGCTTTCATTGCCTCCCTATTTCACTTTCCAAACTCTCACATCTTTTCAAAGGGCAATTGCTCAGCAGTGGCAAATTTTCTAGCATTGTAGGGACCCTTAGGGGGAACATGACTGGTGAGTTTCGGGCCCCTAGGCCGAAGAGGTCATAGCCTAGGGTCACAAAAACCTGTTTATTTGGGCTATTTCAATGGTAGTGATGCTAACGTACATAAATCTCAGCCATGGCCGTTAGCAACGTCTGAATTTCACGAAATGTCTCATGCAGGTAGAAGACATATTGTTAGACTTGGATTCCAAACATGGGGTCCCTACATCTCTGCAAACCAGAGTTACAGGGGTCCAAAATTGGTAAAATCCCCCATAGGCTTTCATTGCCTCCCTATTTCACTTTCCAAAATCTCACATCTTTTCAAAGGGCAATTGCTCAGCAGTGGCAAATTTTCTAGCATTGTAGGGACCCTTAGGGGGAACATGACTGGTGAGATTCGGGCCCCTAGGCCAAAGAGGTCATAGCCTAGGGTCACAAAAACCTGTTTATTTGGGCAATTTCAATGGTAGTGATGCGGACGTACATAAATCTCAGCCATGGCCGTTAGCAACGTCTGAATTTCACGAAATGTCTCATGCAGGTAGAAGACATATTGTTAGACTTGGATTCCAAAGATGGGGTCCCTACATCTCTGCAAACCAGAGTTACAGGGGTGCAAAATTGGTAAAATCCCCCATAGGCTTTCATTGCCTCCCTATTTCACTTTCCAAAATCTCACATCTTTTCAAAGGGCAATTGCTCAGCAGTGGCAAATTTTCTAGCATTGTAGGGACTCTTAGGGGGATCATGACTGGTGAGTTTTGCCACTGCTGAGCCATTGCCCTTTGAAATGGTGTGAGATTTTGGAACGGTAAATAGTAGGCCCAATGAAAGCCTATGGGGGATTTTACCAATTTTGGAGCCCTGTAACTCTGGTTTGCAGAGATGTAGAGACCCCATCTTTGGAATCCAAGTCTAACAATATGTCTTCTACCTGCATGAGACATTTCGTGAGATTCAGACGTTGCTAACGGCCATTTATGTACGTCAGACTCGCCACCATTGAAATAGCCCAAATAAACAGGTTTTTGTGACCCTAGGCTATGACCTCTTCGGCCTAGGGGCCCAAAACTCACCAGTCATGTTCCCCCTAAGGGTCCCTACAATGCTAGAAAACTTGCCACTGCTGAGCAATTGCCCTTTGAAAAGATGTGAGATTTTGGAAAGTGAAATAGGGAGGCAATGAAAGCCCATTATGTTCGGAGTTCGGCTCGAACACCCGAACATCGCGGCCATGTTCGGCCCTAACCCGAACATCTAGATGTTCGCCCAACACTACACGTGACCCGTTCGGCCAATCACAGCGCTAGCCGAACGTTCGGGTAACGTTCGGCCATGCGCTCTTAGTTCGGCCATATGGCCGAACACCATCAGGTGTTCGGCCGAACTCGAACATCACCCGAACAGGGTGATGTTCTGCAGAACCCGAACAGTGTGAACACTGTTCGCCCAACACTACTGACGACCTTCGCGCGCCGCGGCAAAAATGGGTGTGGCTACAACCTGCGGCGTGTGAAAAAAATGGGCGTGGTCATGACCAGATGAGGGCGGGGTTAACTGTAATTTAAAGTGAACCCAGGGTGAGAGTGATATGGTGGCTGCCATATTTATTTCCTTTTAAACAATACTAGTTGCCTGGCAGCCCTGCTGATCTATTTGGCTGTAGTAGTGAACTGAATTACACCAGAAACAAGCATGCAGCTAATCTTGTCAGTTCTGATTTTCAGAAACCCCTGACCTGCTGCATGCTTGTTCAGGGTCTATGGTTGAAAGAATTAGAGGCAAAGGACCAACACGGCAGCCAGGCAGCTGGTATTGCTGAAAAGTAGATAAATATGGCAGCCTCATTATTATTCTCACCTGCACAATCGTTATCAGATATGACCCCAATATGCACAATCGTTATCAGATATGACCCCAATATGCACAATCGTTATCAGATGTGACCCCAATATGCACAATCGTTATCAGATATGACCCCAATATGCACAATCCTTATCAGATATGACCCCAATATGCACAATCCTTATCAGATATGACCCCAATATGCACAATGCTCAGCAGTTCTGACCCCAATATGCACATTGCTCAGCAGTTCTGACCCCAATATGCACAATGCTCAGCAGTTCTGACCCCAATATGCACAATGCTCAGCAGTTCTGACCCCAATATGCACAATGCTCAGCTGATCTGACCCCAATATGCACAATGCTCAGCAGATCTGACCACAATCAGCAGCACCACCTGAAAAAGAAAAGAAAAACCCGTTTACTCACCTAGTCAGAAGACCTCCTGGCCCGACCTCCTCCTCTCCCGACCTCCTTGTGGCGCGCAGCTCCCACGATCCTCTTCCTTCAGTGACTTCCTGCCTGCAGCTTGCATTACCCGGCGTGCAGGGCTACGGGAAAATGGCCGCCCGAAGCCCTGCACTGCAGACTCCAAGTCTGCAGAGCAGGGCTTCGGGCGGCCATCTTACCGTAGCCCTGCTCTGCTGCTTCGCTGTGAACTGACTCGGCGTCTCTTAGATGCCTGAAGTCAGTTCAGGCCAGGGGGTGCTTTGGGGGTGCTTGGACAATTCTAGGGGATGCTTGAGCACCCCCAAACACCCCCCTGGCGCCGCCACAGTTTTTCAGTAAATTGTATAATGAAAATACAGTACAGGCATCTCACAATAAATAAAAGAAAAGTTTGGTGTGCAACACCAGATTGTATTATTACACTTATTTGCACAGTATGAGCATTAACCTCCTTGCCGGTTTTCCCGACCTGAGCTCGGGGTAGAAAAAAGAAGCTATTAGCGGTGATCCCGAGCTCAGGTCGGGGTAGGCATTGCAGAGCTTTACCTTAGGTTTTGGAGTCCCGCGCGCGATCGCGCTGCGCAGCGGGACTCCAGCCTTTCTCCCCGGCAGTGTGGGGTCTTTCCCTGGATCCCCCATGTCCCCGCTATTCTTCCGGGGACCCGGCAGCCAGTTGGAGCAGCGCAGCCGTGGTGGTGGCAGCAGAGCGGTGGTGGCAGCGTGACGTCATCGGGGGCGGGGCTAATATTGAAAACAAACTTCTCTATATTAGAGAAATATAGAGAAGTTTGTTTATATGTATATTAGCGCCATCTTGTGGGCAAAGAGAAAACTGCAGCACAGGAGCCCAGAAAGGTACATTTTTTTTTTATTTTGTTGCAGATCTCCCTGCCAGAATAATTTTTTTCAGGTTTTAGGGTCTGAAAGAGTGAAAATAAAATTGCACCGCTTTTAGACCCTAAAATCTGGAAAGAATCAGACCGCCAAGGAGGTTAAAGGAAACCTGTAATGACTTAAAACAATGTGTTTCACTTACCTGGGGTTTCTGCCTGCCCCCTGCAGCCGCCCTGTGTCTGCACCGTACTGGAACTATCATCCAGTACCATGCCGTGGCTCAGTTTCGTTATCGCAAGTCGATGGCCACTGCGCCTGTTTGGCCCTGGCCATGCACATCCATGTTCCCCTCGCTGGAAGCGTCCTGCGCAGGCGCAGTAAGAGGTTTTCCCGTACTGTGCAGGACTCTCCCGGCGACGGTAGCATGAACAAGGAGGGCATGGCCAAGGTCGAACAGGAGCAGTGGCTGACTTGCAAAAACGAAAGTTAACTGTGGCGGGGGACTGGAGGCTCATTCAGAGACGGGGACAGGGTGGCTGCAGGGAGGCTGGCAGAAGCCCCAGGTAAGTGAAACACATTTTTTTTTAAACATTACAGGTTTCTTTTCATTTTGGTTTGATTTCCATATAATTAGCAGCCAGCAGTTTGTGTGTGACGTGCAGCCCTGCCTGTCAGGGCTCTGCAATATGTCACATACACAGCACCGTAAGAAATTCTGTGTCATCTGCTCCTGGCTGCAGAGGTTGTATAGCCCTGGAGCACATGACACCTCTCTCCCTGAAACACAATGATTTTATACCTGGCTGGGGGAGAAGACGCTGTCCTGAGCAGAGTATGCAGCTCTCTCTCTCCCATAGCTGCTTCTTCTTGTTCTGGTTGTCTGCACGGAGTTAGTGAGGGCAGGCTCCGTCAGCTGGCTGCCTCTCTCTCATTGGCTGGAGGGAGGTACCGGCAGAAAAAAGAATGCCGCTGATTGGAGGGCGGGGGAAAGAAGGCTTTGATCCTTCTCACTGTGTGCCCGCTCTGCCTGTGTAGCTGCGGTGCACATAAGATAGAATAATAATCACGGGAAGTGATTTATTCTGAGGGACATCTGTCAAAGGACTTAAGACAGGGTAAACTTTTGGCGGAGCAGTGCGGGGCCGCTAGTATGGCTACGGGCCAACTTTCAAAGCACTGCAGGCCACTTGTAATGTTAATTTAAAAAAAACAACCGCGGGCCAAGTTTTCTGGTGCTGCGGGTAGTGGCGGCGCCAGGGGGGTGCTTGGGGGTGCTCAAGCACCCCCTAAATTTGTCCAAGCATCCCCAAAGCACCCCCTGGCGTGAACTGACTTCAGGCGTCTAAGAGACACCGAGTCAGTTCACAGCGGCAGCCCGAAGCAGCAGGGCTACGGTAAGATGGCCGCCCGAAGCACTGCTCTGCAAACTTGGAGTCTGCAGTGCAGGGCTTCGGGCGCCCATTTTCCCGAAGCCCTGTGAGCGCGGGAGGAGGAGGAGGGCAGCCCGCAGCATGATGGCCAGTGACAAGAGACATCAACCCGTCTGTCCCCATGCGCAACATGAGGATGAAATTCGCCGTCCTCATCGGCCTCATCCAGGTCGGGGAAGTCAGCAACAGGGACATTGTGGAGACTGTGCTCAACCTGGTAAGAAGATGTCTGTGCAGAGCTGCTGCCTGGCACCAGCAGATCCAGGGAAAGCTGGCTGCCTGTGTTGCACACACCATAGTGATTGGGGCTGCCTGCCTGGCACCAGCAGATCCAGGGAAAGCTGGCTGCCTGTGTTGCACACACCATAGTGATTGGGGCTGCCTGCCTGGCACCAGCAGATCCAGGGAAAGCTGGCTGCCTGTGTTGCACACACCATAGTGATTGGGGCTGCCTGCATGTCATCAGCAGATCCAGCGAGGGCTGCCTGCCTGTGTTACCCACACTATAGAGATATGGGGGCTGCCTGTCTGTCACCAGCAGCAGGGCCGGTTCAAGTAACAATGGGACCCTAGGGCAAAATTAGCCTGGGGGCCCCCCAACAGACACCCCCCGACCAAAAAGCGTCATTAGAAGCCCTTTGTTGCAGCCAAACTTCCCCCCTGGGCCCCTGAGCTGGCTGCTGACCCTCCCCCAATCACCTCCCAACTTAACAGCCCTTTCCAGAGTCCCTGGGGAGAAACAGTTAAGATGGGGAGGGACATCTTGGGGGCCCCTACAGGCTCTGGGGCCCTGGGGCAGCTGCCTATTTTTTCCTATGGTAGCTCCGGCCCTGACCAGCAGAACCAGGGAGGGCTGCCTGCCTGCCTGCCCGTGTTATCCACACCATAGTGATAGGGGCTGCCTCTGTTACCAGCAGATTAAGTGAGGGCTGCCTGTGTTACCCACACCATACTGATAGAGGCTGCCTGCCTGTGTTACCCACACCATAGAGATATGAGGGCTGCCAGCCTGTGCTGAGCATTGTGCTTATTGGGGTCAGATCTGCTGAGCATTGTGCATATTGGGGTCAGATCTGCTGAGCATTGTGCATATTGGGGTCAGAACTGCTGAGCATTGTGCACATTGGGGTCAGATCTGCTGAGCACTGTGCATATTGGGGTCAGAACTGCTGAGCATTGTGCATATTGGGGTCAGATCTGCTGAGCATTGTGCATATTGGGGTCAGAACTGCAGAGCATTGTGCATATTGGGGTCAGATCTGCTGAGCATTGTGCATATTGGGGTCAGAACTGCTGAGCATTGTGCATATTGGGGTCAGAAGAACTGCTGAGCATTGTGCATATTGGGGTCAGATATGCTGAGCACTGTGCATATTGGGGTCAGATCTGCTGTGCATTGTGCATATTGGGGTCAGAACGGCTGAGCATTGTGCATATTGGGGTCAGAACTGCTGAGCATTGTGCATATTGGGGTAAGATCTGCTGAGCACTGTGCATATTGGGGTCAGAACTGCTGAGCATTGTGCATATTGGGGTCAGATCTGCTGAGCATTGTGCATATTGGGGTCAGAACTGCTGAGCATTGTGCATATTGGGGTCAGATCTGCTGAGCACTGTGCATATTGGGGTCAGAACTGCAGAGCATTGTGCATATTGGGGTCAGATCTGCTGAGCATTGTGCATATTGGGGTCAGAACTGCTGAGCATTGTGCATATTGGGGTCAGAACTGCTGAGCATTGTGCATATTGGGGTCAGATCTGCTGAGCACTGTGCATATTGGGGTCAGAACTGCTGAGCATTGTGCATATTGGGGTCAGATCTGCTGAGCATTGTGCATATTGGGGTCAGAACTGCTGAGCATTGTGCATATTGGGGTCAGATCTGCTGAGCACTGTGCATATTGGGGTCAGAACTGCAGAGCATTGTGCATATTGGGGTCAGATCTGCTGAGCATTGTGCATATTGGGGTCAGAACTGCTGAGCATTGTGCATATTGGGGTCAGAACTGCTGAGCATTGTGCATATTGGGGTCAGAACTGCTGAGCACTGTGCATATTGGGGTCAGAACTGCTGAGCATTGTGCATATTGGGGTCAGATCTGCTGAGCATTGTGCATATTGGGGTCAGAACTGCTGAGCATTGTGCATATTGGGGTCAGATCTGCTGAGCACTGTGCATATTGGGGTCAGAACTGCAGAGCATTGTGCATATTGGGGTCAGATCTGCTGAGCATTGTGCATATTGGGTCAGATCTGCTGAGCACTGTGCATATTGGGGTCAGAACTGCAGAGCATTGTGCATATTGGGGTCAGATCTGCTGAGCATTGTGCATATTGGGGTCAGAACTGCTGAGCATTGTGCATATTGGGGTCAGAACTGCTGAGCATTGTGCATATTGGGGTCAGATCTGCTGAGCACTGTGCATATTGGGGTCAGAACTGCTGAGCATTGTGCATATTGGGGTCAGATCTGCTGAGCATTGTGCATATTGGGGTCAGAACTGCTGAGCATTGTGCATATTGGGGTCAGAACTGCTGAGCATTGTGCATATTGGGGTCAGAACTGCTGAGCATTGTGCATATTGGGGTCAGATCTGCTGTGCATTGGGCATATTGTGGTCAGATCTGCTGAGGATTGTGCATATTGGGGTCATATCTGATAACGATTGTGCATATTGGGGTCATATCTGATAACAATTGTGCATATTGGGGTCATATCTGATAACGATTGTGCATATTGGAGTCATATCTGATAACGATTGTGCATATTGGAGTCATATCTGATAACGATTGTGCATATGTCATATCTGATAACGATTATGCATATGTCATATCTGGTAACGATTGTGCATATTGGAGTCATATCTGATAACGATTGTGCATATTGGGGTCATATCTGATAACAATTGTGCATATTGGGGTCATATCTGATAACGGTTGTGCATATTGGGGTTATTGAACGTGTTTTTTGTTCAAATCTGCTCACATTACGTGTATTTTCTTGACACAATTATGTGAATTTTCTGGGGAAAGGGTCACCAAAACTTGGGCGCTCTGTCTTTGCGTTGCACTTTTAAAGGGAACCCGAGGTGAGAATAATATTGAGGCTGCCATATTTATCTCCTTTTCAGCAATACCAGCTGCCTGGCTGCCGTGTTGGTCCTCTGCCTCTAATTCTTTCAACCATAGACCCTGAACAAGCATGCAGCAGGTCGGGGGTTTCTGACAATATTGTCAGAACTGACAAGATTAGCTGCATGCTTGTTTCTGGTGTAATTCAGTTCACTACTGCAGCCAAATAGATCAGCAGGGCTGCCAGGCAACTAGTATTGTTTAAAAGGAAATAAATATGGCAGCCACCATATCACTCTCACCCTGGGTTCATTTTAAATTACAGTTAGCCCCGCCATCATCCGGTCATGATCACGCCCATTTTTTCACGCGCCGCAGGTTGTAGCCACACCCATTTTTTGCCGCGGCGCGCGAAGGTCGTCAGCTCCCCCGGAAATTGGTCCAGCACCTGCATAGCACCCCCTAAAAAAATTCCTGGAGCCACCACTGCTGAAAAAAAAATATGACTGATTTCATTGTACACTAATGAGTTTCACAAATGTTTACACTTCACTCCCACAAAGACCTGTAATTTTGGACTGATTTGAGTAATTGATCCCCACCAATAGACTGATGTGGTGTGTTAGCTCAGTGCTGCTGATGGAGGGATAATTATTTGCTTTTAGTAAAGGAATTTGTAATCTTTGTATGTGGGACAGTGTTTAGCCTCTCAGGTTGCTTGCCATAGCTTTTTTATTTAAAGAGAACCCAATCAGCGAGGAGGGAAGGTATGCGGGCAGGGACCGTAGCTATTGATGGAGGAGGGGAAGCAGCAGAGACTGACAGATGCAGAGGTAAACAGCTGGCTGCAACACGATGTGTGTCGACAGCTCGGCGACTTATGGGGGGCAAGCAGAGCATGGGGGGGGGGGGGGTGTTTAGAGAGGAGCAGTATAGCAACAGAGGCTGGGCAGTATATGCAGACCCAGCATCTGTGTGCTGATAGCATTCTTAGAACCCACCTCGGGTTCTCTTTAAAAGTGTAAGACAAGCCATAATGTCTAAAGTACCCCTGAACTGGAGGCAACCATAATTACTTCCCTTTTAATAATACCAGTTTCCTGGCAGTCCAGCTGATCTCTTTGGCTGCAGCAGTGTCTTAATCACACACCTGAAATAAGCATGTCAGCACGGCTGCCAGGTAATGGGTATTGCTTCAAAGAAAATAAATATGGCAGCCTCCATATCCCTCTATGTTCAGATGTGTGTTAATTGAAGTTGTGGATATAATTTGTAAGGCCGGATCCACACTATAAACGCTTTTGTGAGTGCTTGCGTTTGATTAGCGCTTGCTAATGAAAAAAAATCACTCACATTCACTTTCAGTAAAATCGTGTTAAAAAAACGCGTACAAATCGACACGATGACTTGCGTATTGCGTCGATTTTTTTGACAGTGATTTTAATGAAAGTGAATGTGTGATTTTTTAAAAAAGCGCTCTGCAAGTGCTAATCAAACGCAGGCGCTCACAAAAGCGCTTACAGTGTGAATCCGGCCTCAGGGCTAGACCTGCAGTCAGGATTTTCTTAAAATGGTTTTACTTTCCCCCACGCTGGTATTTTATTGTATCTGTGTCACGACTGGTAAAGAGTTCTTTTCACTTCCCTTTCTTGATGGCTGTTACTGGGGAAACTGAACCAAGGTGGCAACAATAGTCTGACACCAGCAGGGGCGTATCTGGGTAATGTAGCACCTATGGCAAACACTGAAATTGCGCCCCCTCCCCCACCCAGGTCAGAGCCCCCTTCCCCTCTTAAAACAGCATACTTTCTTGTGTACATGAGATATGGTTGCCCGTGTTGTTTGCCTCAGGATATTGTTGAAGTTGCTTTTTTTTTGTGTGCAAATATCTCTTCTTATTACCTCTCTGTCCTCTTTCCTAACACTAAGCCAAGTGTGCACAATATACATAAATTAAGTAGCCATGTTTCCCAGATAAAAAAATTAATCTGATGTGAGGTCTGAGTGATGGGGAGGTACGGGGGCAGGCATGGTGGCGCAGCACAGAAACAGGCATGGCGCCCATGGTGCTGTGGCACCCATGGCACAAGCCATGTCTGCACCCCTCTAGATACGCCTCTGGACACCAGGTCTAAACTACACCTATGACTCTGAATCTAAAATGAAAAAAATTGGCTTGCGTTTCACTTTTGCAGTGACTACCAGACCCACAGTACCTGTAAATCCCCCAAGGAAGGCTCTCTGCTGGGTTTTCCCAACAATCTACTCTATACAAACAGTACATCAATACCCACCATCCAGTGCAGTCATGGGGAGCTTCTCTACTGGGGGTTTGATGAGAGGTCCACAAAGTGCAGACACAGTGTGTGGTGACCAAAATCATTATTAGTGATAAGTCTCAGATAAAAGTTTGATGTACACCTGTACACACTTGGAATAGGCATCCACAATGATTTTTGATGATCATTTCTGGTTACCTAAGTTGCAAATGTGTTGAGACTTTTAACACACTCTAACCACACAGGCAGGTATCCCCAGAGGAGACACACACGGAACACAATTTATCCCTAGACGCACCACAAGAGGAGGATTTACACATAGTTGACTTCAATGAAGACACAAACATTTAGGCCAATTCGTTCTAATTTTATTTTATACTGCCTGAATACAGGTAAAATTGTATTTACAATTGTCATGGGGTCATCTCACCCCGGGATCCAGAAGAAGGCGAAAAAACCCCCAGAGGCAAGTTAGGTCTGATTTGTGCCTCGGAGGGGAAAAAATTCCTTCTTGACTCCTATGTGGCAGTCGGCTTTTACCCTGGATCCCAGGTATATCCCCAAATCATGCTGCCTCGCTGTCTCTGCTGGGCATCTTCTGTCTTCTCTTCTTATGTGGTTGGGAATCTTCTGTCACCTCTTCTGATGGTGGGGGGATTCTGGCTACATATACAAGGAGGGGGGAAGGATCAGCCTACCTATACAAGGGGGGAATTTGGCTACCTTTGCTGTGGGGGATTTGGTTACCTAGGGGGGACTCTGGGGAAACATAAGTGGCAGAATGCTGCACTTATTGGTGGGAATTTGGCTACTTATACTGAGGATAGGAGGCACATAATGTTACGTTTACTGGGGGAGGGATACAGCTACCTATACTTAGGGGGGACTCTGGCTAACTATACAGGGAAAGGGAGGGATCTGACTACCTATACAAGGGAGACTATAGCTGCCTGTAAATACCTCTCGCTATTTTTAATGGAGTCTCTTGTTACTTATACATAGGAGCGGACTCCTACATATCGGAGGAGACTCAGACCTACCTACGCTAGGGTTGTTTTTGCCCAACTATACTGGGGGGGGGGGGGGGGGTATAAGGCTCCTTAACTGGTGGAATATAAGGCTACCTGTACTGGTAGGAGTCTGGCTACACATATGTGTATGATCAGAGCGTCTTGGTCTGATCTAGACAAGAGGGGTCTGAGCCCCACAATGTGTCTGACCAGAGCGTATAGCTCTGATCTATACAAGAGGGGTCTGAGCCCCACAATACGTCTGCCACGGGGCTAAAAGCCTCCCATGACCATGCGGTGAAAGAAAGTCAAATCCGGTAATATGGAAATCCATGGAGGGAGACCCAGGTGCACTCGATATGAGCGGATGTTCCGCCATCTGCCCTAATCCAGGAAGCGCCCCTACGTCTTCATGCACCGGTTACATCACCTCAACTAGGAGATCCACTATGTGTCTGACCAGAGAGTCTAGGTCTGATCTATACAAGAGGGGTCTGAGCCCCACAATGTGTCTGACCAGAGCGTATAGCTCTGATCTATACAAGAGGGGTCTGAGCCCCACAATACGTCTGCCACGGGGCTAAAAGCCTCCCATGACCATGCGGTGAAAGAAAGTCAAATCCGGTAATATGGAAATCCATGGAGGGAGACCCAGGTGCACTCGATATGAGCGGATGTTCTGCCATCTGCCAGGAAGCGCCCCTATGTCTTCATGCACCGGTTACATCACCTCAACAAGGAGATCCACTATGTGTCATGTCCGATAATAAAGTGAATATTCAGGGTTTGAAGTGGCCTTGATGGAAATAAAGTTGCGAGAGCTCTCAGGATGTTTCTGGCCCTCCCACTAGCCACATAGCATTCTGATGGTTACCAAGGACTCGCCATGCTGCTGCTGCTGCAACCCCATTGGTGGAATAGGCTCCTCACCCAGAGAGTCCTGCACATCCCCCCACTGACCACCTGGGAAAGAGCTGTAACCCCCTGCTGGCCACTACACTCTACCTATCACTACCTACTGGCCATTATAATCCACCCATCATTACCTGCTGGCCACTACAAACCAACTATTACTACCTTCTGGTCAGTACAATTTACCTGTAACCCCCTACAGGCCACTACAATCCACCTAGTACTTCCTGCTGGCCACTATAATCCACCTAATACTACATGCTGGCCACTACAATCTACCTACCATTACCTGCTGGCCACTACAGTCCGCCTATTACTACCTGCTGGTCAGTACAATCTACCTGTCACTATCTGCTGGTCAGTGCCATCTGCCTGCCACTACAATCTACCTATCACTATCTGCTGGCCACTACAATCTACCTAATACTACCTGCTGACCACCACTACAATCTACCTATCAGTACCTGCTGTTCAGTACAATCTACCTGTCACTACCTGCTGGCCACTACAATCTACCTGTCACTACCTGCTGGCCACTACAATCTACCTGTCACTACCACCTGGCCACTACAATCTACCTGTCACTACCTGCTGGCCACTGTAGTTTACCTATTACTACCTGCTGGTCAGTACAATCTACCTGTCACTACCTGCTGGCCACTACAATATACCTGTCACTACCTGCTGGCCACTGTAGTTTACCTATCAGTACCTGCTGTCCACTACAATCTACCTGTCACTACCTGCTGGCCACTACAATCTACCTGTCACTACCTTCTGGCCACTACAATCTACCTGTCACTACCTGCTGGCCACTATAATCCACTTATTACTACCTGCTGGCCACTACAATTTACCTATGACTACTTGCTGGCCACTATAATCCCCCTTTGACTGCTTGCTGGCTACTACAATCTACCTGTCAATATCTGCTGCCCACCACAATCTACCTGTCATTATCTGCTGGTCACTAAAATGTATCCATCACTACCTGCTGGCCACTGCAATCTACCAAGGTATAGATAAAACCTTGATGCTGCAACCACAATTTTTGTTTAGCACCAGGGAGTCAACCAGTCCACACCCGTATTCACCAAGGGTATAACAACAGTCCAGAATAGAAAAAGACTGGGTCTCGACCTGGATTTTAGGCCGATTGGCCAATTTTATTATGTAGAAACCACAGTGCAAAAGCACAACGTTTCGATCTAGTGGTCTTTATCAAGTGCTTGATAAGTAAACACTTGATAAAGACCACTAAGTCGAAACGTTGTGCTTTTGCACTGTGGTTTCTGCATAATAAAATTGGCCAATCGGCCTAAAATCCAGGTCGAGACCCAGTCTTTTTCTATTCTGCACTGCAATCTACCAGTCACTACCTGCTGCCCATTACAATCTACCTATCACTATCTGCTGCCCACTACAATCTACCTATCACTATCTGTTGATCACTATATTTTACCTATCACTACTTGCCAGCCACTAGAATCTAACATTTGCCCCTTACTAGAATTTAATGATCAATACCTGACTGTCACTACAATCTGCCCATAACTACCTGCCAACATACCTATCTGCCCATACCTACCTGCCAGTAGAATCAGTTTTTGACTTTGTATATGTGTGGGGTGGACACAGGTTGCCTCTCCTAGGGAGCCAAATGGGTCACACATGGTCTTGCAAGCTGGCAAGCCGCAATCACTGAAAGAGATCAGAAAGACAACGTGTTAGTTTAGTCCAACAACGAGATAAAATAAATATTTCAACATCCACTTGCATATTATGCATACTATTATGCATGGTCAAACTGACCATCCCTACTGCTGATCTTAGTGAAGGTGGGGGGAATCAGACTCCAGGGAGGTCTTTCCTGGTTAGTGTAGTTAGGATCCCATTGAGCAATATGTACAGTGTGCTGTACTCATCCGCTGGATGTGTATCTACAACCTTATATGGAGATCATATATTATTTATGTTGTGGATACTGTGCTGGAGTGGCAGAACTGTGAATTATGGGACAAACTGAAGACTTACCACCTCCATGTCACCAGTCCTCCAGGAACAGGCCCGCCCGGGAGAAGGGGCCGCCAAACGGTCGCGGAGTCTCTGTCAGGGGGGGGAGAAAACATGTTGATTAGTCATACTGTTCACACAAAATAATGATCTAAAGATCAATTGAGATTACAATGAAATAGTCCTAGTTTTGTAAAGGAAAGTGTCTTTTCCCCCCCTAGTTATTACAGTTCATATTTTGCATACAAAAGATGCTCAACTTTGCTCAAAGCTGCTTTTTAAAGTCTGACTAAATGTTGCAGCTGCATGGTATAGTGCAGTCAGCATGAAATCTAAATCTATTGATATGCAGCTTTGACTGATTGATGCAGTGCAATGCTATGTGCCACTGATCTACCGCCACGCCTCCCCCACCTCTATTTGTTCAAGTAAAAATCCATAAAAATGATGATTGATGTGTCACATTGTGCTATAGATTCCCATGACAGGGAAATTTGATGTGTGTATGGCTCACTTTAGTATTGGTCTGTCAGAGGCAAAATACTAGACAATGTGACAGACAGGGGCGTAGGAATAGACCCTGCAGCCCCTGCAGTTGCAGGGGGGCCCCTAGCAAGTCAGGGGCCCGGAGGAGGAAAGGCTGTCACCACCGGCGTACCTACCGGGGATGCGACTCTCTCAGCCGCAGGGGGGCCCTGCCACCCGGGGCTGCTCTGGGGCCCGCTCACTGTCCGTGGGGGGAGCGCTGCTCTGGACCCCCCAGCAAGGTGCTCAACTGGCCGCAGCGTCTAATAGACGCTGCGCCAGTTCATTCCCCGCAGCCCCGCTTCAGCAGCCTGCATAGTCTCCGGCAGGCAGAGCAGGGCTACGGCAAGATGGCCGCCGAAGAAGCCCTACACTGGAGACTTTGTGTCTCTAGTACAGGGCTTCGGCAGCCATCTTGCCGTAGCCCTGCACTCTGCCTGTCAGCGCGGGAGATGTGCTGCAGGAGGACTCGGGGAGCTGCGAGCCAGAGATGCCGGGAGAGGAAAAGACTTCTGTCAGGTAAGTGAATTGTTTTTTTTTCACAGGTGCATTTTTTTTTCTAGTGTCTGCTGCCTACATTGTGATTTTCAGGTGTCTGCTGCCTACATTGTGATTTTCAGGTGCCTGCTGCCCACATTATGATTTTCAGGTGTCTGCTGCCCACATTATGATTTTCAGGTGTCTGCTGCCCACATTACGATTTTCTGGTCACTGCTGCCCACATTGCGATTTTCTGGTCACTGCTGCCCACATTGCGATTTTCTGGTGTCTGCTGCCCACATTACGATTTTCAGGTGTCTGCTGCCCACATTGCGATTTTCAGGTGTCTGCTGCCCACATTGCGATTTTCAGGTGTCTGCTGCCCACATTGTGATTTTCAGGTGTCTGCTGCCTACATTGTGATTTTCAGGTGTCTGCTGCCCACATTGTGATTTTCAGGTGCCTGCTGCCCACATTATGATTTTCTGGTGTCTGCTGCCCACATTACGATTTTCTGGTCACTGCTGCCCACATTGCGATTTTCTGGTCACTGCTGCCCACATTGCGATTTTCTGGTGTCTGCTGCCCACATTACGATTTTCTGGTGTCTGCTGCCCACATTACGATTTTCAGATGTCTGCTTGCCCACATTACGATTTTCAGGTGTCTGCTGCCCACATTATGATTTTCTGGTGTCTGCTGCCCACATAGCGATTTTCTGGTGTCTGCTGCCCACATTACGATTTTCAGGTGTCTGCTGCCCACATTGCGATTTTCAGGTGTCTGCTGCCCACATTGCGATTTTCAGGTGTCTGCTGCCCACATTGCGATTTTCAGGTGTCTGCTGCCCACATTACGATTTTCTGGTCACTGCTGCCCACATTGCGATTTTCTGGTCACTGCTGCCCACATTGCGATTTTCAGGTGTCTGCTGCCCTCATTACGATTTTCAGGTGTCTGCTGCCCACATTACGATTTTCAGGTGTCTGCTGCCCACATTACGATTTTCTGGTGTCTGCTGCCCACATTACGATTTTCTGGTGTATGCTGCCCACATTAGGATTTTCTGGTGACTGCTGCCCACATTGCGATTTTCTGGTGACTGCTGCCCACATTGCGATTTTCTGGTGACTGCTGCCCACATTGCGATTTTCTGGTGACTGCTGCCCACATTAGGATTTTCTGGTGTCTGCTGCCCACATTACGACTTTCTGGTGTCTGCTGCCCACATTACGACATTCTGGTGACTGACTGCTGCCCACATTAGGATTTTCTGGTGACTGCTGCCCACATTAGGATTTTCTGGTGACTGCTGCCCACATTACGATATTCTGGTGACTGCTGCCCACATTAGGATTTTCTGGTGACTGATGCCCACATTGCAATTTTCTGGTGACTGCTGCCCACATGGCGATTTTCTGGTGACTGCTGCCCACATTGCGATTTTCTGGCCCACATTACGATTTTCTGGTGAACACTGCCCACGTTACGATTGTCTGGTGAATGCTGTCCACGTTACGATTTTCTGGTGAACGCTGCCCACATTACGATTTTCTGGCCCACATTACGATTTTCTGGTGAACACTGCCCAAGTTACGATTGTCTGGTGAATGCTGTCCATGTTACAATTTTCTGGTGAACTCTGCCCACATTACGATTTTCTGTCCCACATTACGATATTCTGGTGAACGCTGCCCACATTACGATTGTCTGGTGAATGCTGCCCATGTTACAATTTTCTGGTGACTGCTGCTCACGTTACTATTTTCTGGTGACTGGTGCCCACATTACGATTTTCTGGTGAACTCTGCCCACATTACGATTTTCTGGCCCACATTACGATTGTCTGGTAAAATGCTGCCCACTTTACAATTAATTTACAGTGAAACGCTGCCCCATTACGATTATTTGGCACCTATGGGGGGGCCCCATCCAAATATTCGCAGGGGGGCCCAGTGATTTCTAGTTACGCCCCTGGTGACAGAAATCCCTATTTATCACTTTAGGGTAGGTATGATCCTAGCACCAATTAGATTCAGCTGTGGGGATAAAAATGTATGTTGCAGTTACCAATACTCCACTATATAAGCTTTGTAAAACATTTTTCATGTGCAGTTTTGGCTCTCCTTCCCCATTGCTCAACTCAATCTGCTTAATCCTCTTACAGAGAGACCTAATTTCTCACACCTGACCCTAAACTCCCATCATAAGGGGTAACCTGTTTCCTGACAGCTAGGACTGACCTCTTTCCAACATTAACCCCTTCCTTATGGCTAATCCTAAGCTGCCCCCCTAATATTAACGTCTTTCTGATGCCTAACCAACCTAGCGTCTAAAACTTACTAGACCTAAATCCCCCCCAGCACACACTACCTACCTAATGCCTAGACCCCCCCCCCCCCCCCACACACACATACACACATACACTACCTGCCTAAAGTCTAAACCTAAACTCCCCCCCCCCCCCGCACACACTATCTACTACACGTCTAACCCTTCACCCGTCTGCACAAACAACCTACCTAATGCCTAAACCTAAACTCTTCCCCTGCGCACACTGCCTACCGAATGCCTAATCCTTATTAACCCCTCCACACACTCAATCTACCTACCTAATGCCTAACCCTTAACCCCCCAAGCACACACACACTACCTGCCTAAACCCCCACACATTAACTACCAAAGTGCCCACTTCCACTAGCCGAGATACGATGCATTTGTGGCAAAAAAAAAGCCAAAAAATGCTAGTTCTCGGGCGCCACCATAGACACCTAAAAATATCAGCATTTGGGAGCCTGCGGTGCCCGATATATAGCGGGTGCTGTAGCATCACCTGCTATTTACCGGGTGTCGATATTTCTGCTCCGCCACGCAAATACTGATATATTTCACATTGCGCCTATTGCGGCACCCAATTAGTCCACTTGCCGCATGCGCCCTTTTTATCTTTTACTTATGCGCAGGAAAGAAACTGACATCCTGCTGCATAATTCTGCACATTCTGTGCATCTTTTTTATTACATTAGCGGCTGTGGAAAAAATGTGTGCGTTTTTCTGCATACAAACACACATGGTGTGAAGAAAACACACACACACAAAACTGAAAGCCAAGTGTCCCATGCATTATAGTGGATGAAATACGGTATTCCCTTTACAAGTCTCTTACGTGTAGGAGCAGGTTCACTCAACCGGAAGAGTGGGTGCACTCGCCTGCCTGTCTTCTGATCCCAGGACTTCTGAATAGCCAGGGCAGTCGGCATGGCCTTCCTGGTTCTTTCACGGTGCTGGAAAGAGAAATATATATTACATTTTGAATGAACACAGAGAACAATAAATATTCTACCTGATTAGCACTAATTAAGGTTAATTAGCTGCAATAGGGAGGAATAATAATACTCACCAGAGATCTCTGCACTTCAATGAGCTGTGAGTACAGCAGGATGGCGTCAGGGCTGGGTGTGATGATGAGAGGTGGTTTGGAGAAGAGACGCCGCACTGCAAAAAAAAAAAAACCATCACATTAAGCACAAGAAAATGTAAATTCCTTATGGACTTTTGATGAGAGATATAATAAAGGCATGTTTCTCGCTAGTTTTGCCCTAAAAGGCATCCCTCCCTCTTATTTGACAAAGTTGGGAGGTTTGCTACAGACACACTGCCAAGTGTTTTGCAAGTGTTTTTGATGCATTTGCATTTTGAAAAACGCATTCCAATTGACTTGAATGATACTTGCCGCAAAATCACCATGATTTTGAAATACCGCAACAAAATCGATTTCAAAACACAAACACATTGCAAACGCTTGGCCGTGTCTCTCAGCCTAAACTACTATGGTACATTACCCTGAGGATGCAGTTGCTATGGCAACATAGAAAAGCTTCAGTGGCCTCCCTGGTGGTAAGGCCGACCTGAGCTCGGGCTGGGAGAGATGAGCTGCGAGCGGTAAGCCCGAGCTCAGGTCGGGCTAGGGAATTCTCTGCCATTTAGGAGTCCCGCGCACGATCGCTGCTGCGCAAAAAAAATTCCTGCACTCTAAACATAAAAAAAAAATTGGGAAAATGGGAAAAAATGCCAGGGATCTTCATACAGCCATATTGCAGCTGTATAGCGATCCCTGGCCAAAGCGCTGCGGCTGCGTATGGACCCCTGGAAACCCCGTCAGGAAATGTATTGCTCTTTCTTTTGATGCATGTAAAATTACACTACTGTTAGGTTTGCTACTAAAAGTGACATTTACCGCATTTAAAAGTATACTTTTTTCCTTCGAAACTTTAAAATCGATTTTCTCAAAAACTATAAGGTCTTTTTGAAAAATAGTTTTTTTCCTCCTATTCCCAATGATCTCCTTAACATATCCTGCAAATTTAAGGTTTCTAGCATTTAAGGTGGATTTGCTATTAACCATTAAAGTCGGCAGGTTTTTAAATGTGTATCTTTTTTCCTTTGAAACTTTAAAATCGATTTTTTTATTTCCTCTTGTAGCCACTGGGGGCCCCTACAAGCTCTGGGGCCCTGGGGGCAATTGCCCCTTTTGCCTCTATGGTAGCGCCGGCCCTGAGTGGCCCTGAAGAGTCGCAGAAGAAGAAAAAACAGATCTGCATGTGTTTTTACATATATACTGTGTAAATATGTATATACTGTGTGTATATATATATATATATATATATATATATATATATATATATATATATATATATACAGCGGCTTGCAAAAGTATCCGGCCCCCTTGAAGTTTTCCACATTTTGTCCCATTACTGCCACAAACATGAATACATTTTATTGGAATTTCACGTGAAAGACCAATACAAAGTGGTGTACCCATAATAAAGTGATCAGTAAATATATTGTAATATATTTTTTACAGTCACTATTTGTAAAACATTATTATCCACACAATAAAGTGATCACTAGGGGGGTTTTAGGGTTAGGCACCACCAGGGGGGTTTTAGGGTTAGGCACCACCAGGGGGAATTAGGGTTAGGCACCACCAGGCAGGTCTTAGGGTTAGGCACCACCAGGGGGCTCTTAGGGTTAGGCACCACCAGGGGGCTCTTGGGGTTAGGCACCACCAGGGGGTCTTATGGTTAGGCAACACCAGGGGAGATTTAGGGTTAGGCACTACCTGGGGGGTCTTAGGGTTAGGCACCACCAGGGCGGGATTTAGGTCTAGGCACCACCTGGGGAGTCTTAGGGTTAGGCACCACCAGGGGGGGATTTAGGGTTAGGCACCACCAGGGGGGTCTTAGGGTTAGGCACTACCAGGGGGGATCTTAAAGTGAGGCACCACCAGGGGGATTTAGGGTTAGGCACCACCAGGGGGTCTTAGGGTTAGGCACCACCAGGGGGGCACCACCAGGGGGGGTCTAAGGGTTAGGGATAGGTAGAGGGAGGGCTATAAACAATATTTTCCGATTTTATTGCATGAAGAAACGATAAATGAAGATTACACACAATATTATACAATTATAATGATTATACATATATTATCGTTTTTTAACAAACGTAATTATAAGTTTCACTTTTAAAACAGGGAAAATTATCATTTTCACAATTTGCGATTTCATACACATTCTTAAATGTTTTATTAATTTGTAAAACATTATTGTAAACGAAATACAACACAATATTTTTTATATGTTACCGCTTATCGTTTGCACCCCCCCCCCCCCTCTTTTTCCCCGATGCCCTTTTTGCATGTATGCCTCAGTATCTATTACTTGACATAAGGGTGCAGTTGCCACAGTAATGGTAAAGTCCCTTGTACACACATTTTACATCAGCAGGAGGATGTTGCTGTGGCAACATGGAAAGGCAGTGGCGTAGCTAAGGAGTTGTGGGCCCCAGTGCAAGTTTTCCATTGCCCCCAGCACTCTATACGTAACAATTGATACGGCACACCTAAACCTGCCAAGAACAAGCACAGTGTCAGAGGTGCAAGAAGGGGATGGGGAACAGTTTGATTACTGATGATGATTACTACTATTCAGAGCATCTATAGAAGTGATTATTACCGTCACAGGACCAATAAAGAGCTAATACTGTGGCTGAAAGTGGATCCCCTGGGAACCCTCTGGCCCAAGGGCCCTGGTGCGGTCGCTACCTCTGCATCTCCTATTGCTACGCCCCTGTGGAAAGGCCTAGATTTAAAAAACAAATGGACCCTTGATAGATAGGGGTAGCCATTTATTATACAAATGCTAAATACTACTAATAAATCTCCTCCCTTGGAACCCCCCTATGGCTGATAATGTGAACATCTAGTGGAGATATGTGGAAACATAGTGTCATATTGTGTGTACTGCTGATACTTACAGTGTCCAGCCAGAGTCCAGATTCTGCCACAAATGATGAAAAACTGCCAGGCAAGGACTGGTGGCACTAGGCAGAGCCAAACGTAGCAGAGCAGTTGGAAAAACATGTTGTAGAAGTAAGATATAGCCAAATTCAGGGATCAGTTCAGGGAGAACACCAGGTATGCTGCTGCATCAAATGCTGCTAAGCCTGGAGTGACAGTTGAGGTGGCTCATGCAGCAGCTTGAGACTGTAACTGCCACTGCTGGAGGCTGCCTCATGCAGCAGTGTGAGACCATAACTGCACATGCAGCATCATGTGACCATAGCTAATGACAACAGATAGCACAGCAGTGATAATGATTAGAATGGTGCTTTTTATCTACTATAATGTGCAGAAAATAGAAGCAGTGAGTACAGTGCTCCTCAGAAGCGCCTCTTTCAGGCTTTATATACAAGTCTGTGTAAATAAATGTATTATTTAAAGCCCAGTTTCAGGATTTTTAAATAATAATATTTTTTTGTATATTCACAGTGTATATTTTCCTGTATGTGAAAACACATTAGCTCTGACAGCACATGTTAATCAATAGGCTGGTTCACATCAAATGTTTTTTTGTATGCATGTCAAAAAAAGCCTTAGGGCCCTTTTCCACTAGCAATCACTAGCGTTCGCGCTGAACGCTAGTGATTGCGATTCAGCAAAAGCACAAAATTTCGCGACGATTTTCCCATGTTTGCGATCGCGATTTTGCTATGCTATGCAGTGCATAGCAAAATCGCGGCAATAATCGTTCCGCCGCGCGATCGCGATCAGGTAAAAAACGAATCGCGGTAGTGGAAATAACCTACCGCGATTCCTATGTTAAAAGCAAACTGTAGCGATTTGAAAAATCACTAGCGGTTTGCGGTTTTGCGATTCAGCCATCGCAAACGCCCTAGTGGAAAAGAGCCCTTAGTAACTATTACTTTCCATGAGGATGCAGTTACTACAGCAATAGTAAAGGCCCTGGTACCACTACATCAGCAGGGTGTTGCTATAGCTTCTAGCTCAGGGTGCAGAGGCCTAACAATGGCGGGTAACACATTCCCTGGAGAATACAAGCCTGCATGGGGCACAAGTGGTTAGCAGTGGGAGGGGGACTGTAGGCTGTCCATTTTCTTATTTATTGATGTTGACATGTTGAAATCTGGCATTTAAGGGGTTTATACATCACTTTTTCATGCCAAACTTTAAAATCTGTTTTCTCAAAAACTACAAAGGGCCTTTTTCCACTACAAAGCTGAATCGCAAAATCGCAAATCGCTAGTGATTTTTAAATCGCTAGGGTTGCTACTTTATCATAGAAATCATGAGAAGTATTTTCCACTATAGTGATTCGATTTGTAAATCGCAAATCGCGATCACTTTCTGGACCGATTTTCAGAGGGATAGTGCAATGCAAATGAAAATCGCAAATCGCAATCGCATAACAAAATTAATGAAAAATTGCAATCGCTGGCGTTTGTGATTTGTGATTGCGATTGCTAGTGGAAAAGGGCCCAAAGTGTTTTTTTCTTTGCCATAAATAGTGAATTTGTGTCGGGGGCTACGCAATTAACGTGGACAGTCAGCACCACAGACTTCAATGCAAAATTCATGGAACTCTAAATGTAACTCTTGAAGGATACCAGAGCAGAATGAAAAAGTAAAAAATTCCTCCGCTCCCCTCCATTATTGCGCAACCACCCCTCCCCCCGCAGCCAGGTCAAGCATTAGTGCGCAGGCGCTGACCCAGCTACGTTCTGGGCATGCGCAGAGCCGGCTGCGGGTGCATGATTAATGATGCGTGCTTTCTGATTCCTACTCTATTCTCCCCCCACCCTAACAACTAAAACTTACCTCCCCCTACACTTCTCACTAAGCCTATAGCTCTTTGTTGCCCCTCCATGGGTCTGATTCGAATATAAGGTATTTCCTATACCTCTATACTGTGAGTCAGACACACTTGTCTATTTTTGTGCACATTTTTTCTGCATAGAAAAACTGATTTAAACTGAACACTCATGCTAATCAATGGCCTAGCTCACAAATCTATCAAATAAAGGCACCTGGAAATTTGGGCGCGTAGTAAGGCTGATGGTAAAATATTGGTATTAAATACCAACATTTTACTATGACTATGTCTAACCCCGATGCCTATCCTTAAAGAGTAACTGCCGGGCATAAAATCAAAAATCAGTTCTTTATTTTTATCTGGTAAACAAGTAATAAGGATGCTAATCAGGCAATCCAAAAGTTAGAATCACTATTACTTTTCTTGTTGATAAATTGTCATTCCCCAGTTTACATGACTTTTATTTGGTACACAGAAAATATGGTACACAAAAGAAAAGTTGCAGGGCATGCTGGGTTGTCTTTATTTTGCTACTCTACTTCCCCACAGACTTAACTAATGCAGCCTGATTGGCTGAAGCCTCTTTCCCTCCAGTTTTCCCCTCCCACACCTCTGTTCCTCTCTGATTGGTCAAAATTTCTCAGGCTGAAAACAATGCACTTTCTATAGTGAAGGGCGGGCAAATCAGGCAGAGGAGACTAAGGGCGGATATTACATCATGACTGGCTTCAAAATAGCCACAGTAAATATGGAAACTATCTAGAATAGGATTCTCTACTTTTCCTTTATAAAAATCACAGGAATCATAAAGGGGACAGTGCAATACATATGTTATGTAAGTAGAGCAAGTATTTATCTACTTATATCTTTAGTTTTTTTTCCCCTGAGATAGTATAGCTGACAGCTCCTCTTTAACCCGCCAACACACCCCTCACACATATTACGTGCCTAATGCCTAAACCTTAATCCCCCCCACACACACTACCTATGTAATGCCTAACCCTTAACCCCCCGGCACAAACTGCGTACCTAATGAGCCCCCCCAGCACACACTTAACCCCCTTGGCATACACTACCTGCCTAATGCCTAAACTTAAACTCCCCCCCCACCACCACACACACTATCTACCTAATGCCTAACCCCTAACCCACCCACCTGTACAAACTACCTACCAAATGCCTAAACCTAAACTCTTCCCCCGCGCACACTAACTGCCTAACCCTCACAACCACTCAAACTACCTCTACATAGCTAATGCCTAAAACACACACACGCACGCACGCGCACGCGCACACACACACACACACACACACACACACACACACACACACACACACGCACACACACACACACACCGTTTGCGGCAAAAAAAAACCTAATCAGGCGCCACCATAGGGGCCTAAAAATATCAGCATTTGGGAGCCTGCAGTGCCAGATATATAGCGGGTGCTGTACCATCACCTGCTATTTACCTGGGGGCCATATTTCCTCTCCGGTGCGCAAATACTGATATGTTTCACATTGGCGCCAATTGCGACACCCAATTAGTCCATTTGCCGCATGCACCCTTTTTTTCCTTTTTTACTCATGCGCAGGGAATAAACTGACGTCCTGCTGCATAATTCTGCACATTCTGTGCATCTTTTTTATTACATTAGCTGCTGTGAAATAACGTGTGGGTTTTTTTGCATATAAACACACATGGGTCTTGATTCACAAAAGCGTGATAACTGATATCACGGTCATGCTATGCAGTTATCCCGCGATCTGCCGCGTGTGAAGGTTTGCACGCGTAAAGGATTACGTTCACATGTAAACATGTTTGCGCGTGAAAGCGCGCGTCAGCGCATGCAAACCTTTGTTTAACACGCACACGTAATCCTTTAGGCTAGTGCGCGGCAGGTTGTGTGATAACTGCATAGCACGGCCGTGATATTAGTTATTACGCTTTTGTGAATCAAGCCCCTGGTGTGAAGAAAACACAAACAGAAAACTGAAAGACAAGTGTCCCGTGCATTATAGTGGATGATGTACCGCAGGGGTCCCAGCCTTTTTCGGCCCGGGGACCGCTATCTAGACCAAACTTTTTTTGGGGGGGTTAGGGGGCGGGGAACGGGGGAGGGGGGGTTATAGGTACCCAGGTAAAGTATGGGTAGCCAGTAGAGTTGCCCCAGTATAGGGAGTTTAGTTGCCCCAGTATAGAGAGTATAGTTGCCCCAGTATAGGGATTATAGCTTCCCCAGTATAGGGAGTTTAGTTGCCCTAGTATAGGGAGTTTTGTTGCCCCAGTACAGGGAGTTTAGTTGCCCCAGTACAGGGAGTTTAGTTGCCTCAGTATAGGGAGTTTAGTTGCCCCAGTATAGGGAGTTTAGTTGCCCCAGTACAGGGAGTTTAGTTGCCCCAGTACAGGAAGTTTAGTTGCCTCAGTATAGGGAGTTTAGTTGCCCCAGTAGAGGGAGTTTAGTTGCCCCAGTATAAGCAGTTTAGTTGCCCCAGTCGGATCAATGAATAATGGCGCACAGCGTCTATGCATATAAATGGCGCCACATTAAAAAGATACGCTTATCGCTATTTATCGTTAGTACTGCATAATAATGGCGCACAGGGAAAAAAAAAAAGAAAAACGGTACACACTAACATTATTTATCAATAATGGCACACACTAACGTTATTTATCAATAGTGCTGTTAATTTGCCAAACAGCACACTTTATTGCCCACAGTAACGTTATTTATCAATAGCACCCTACATAAGCCAAACTGCAGACGTTATTTAACTGCAAAACAGTGAATGGATTTAATGTAACACTGTCAAGGTTAGGATTAGGCACCACTGAAGGGGTCTTAGGGTTAGGCACCATCAGGGAGGTCTTAGGGTTAGGCACCACCAGGGGGGTGGTTAGGGTTAGGCACCACCAGGGGGGTGGTTAGGGTTAGTCACCACCAGAGGGGTCTTAGGTTTAGGCACCACCAGGGGGGTGGTTAGGGTTAGGCACCACCAGGGGAGTGGTTAGGCACCACCAGGGAGGTCTTAGGGTTAGGCACCATCAGGGGGGTCTTAGGGTTAGGCACCACCAGGGGGGTGGTTAGGGTTAGGCACCACCAGGGGGGTGGTTAAGATTAGGCACCACCAGGGGGGTCTTAGGGTTAGGCACCACCAGGGGAGTGGGTAGGGTTAGGCACCACCATGGGGGTGGTTAGGGTTAGGCACCACCAGGGGGGTGGTTAGGGTTAGGCACCCCCAGGGGGTATTATGGTTAGGCACCACCAGGGGGGTCTTATGGTTAGGCACCACCGGGGGGGGGGGGTTAGGGATAGGTACAGAGAGGGTCTGTGTGTTAACGCTAAATAACAATAAGGCTTTAACGTTAAATAACAATAAGGCTTTAACGTTAAATAGCGATAAGCGGCAACCGTATTAGCGGCAACACCGTGCGCCATTATTCGCAGGCGCCATTTTCAGATGGATCCCCAAGAAACGGGGCAGTGCTGACACTCACGTCAACTCACAGTACATCAGAACATCCAGCAACACAAGTAGAAAACTACCTGCATTATTAATGCATGATATGAAAACATTTAAAACACAGACACATCATCATGTAGCAAAAGGTGACCAGTCCAAATGTGTGAGGAGTATGAGGAAAGAAAATCAAGTCACTCTCTATGTCATCCAAAGGGAGGGAGAGAGAGACAGAGAGTGATTATGAAAAGCATAGGAAGGGATTGAAGAGACCTAGATGCAACTTTACTACAGGAAGTAGGAAACATGCTGGTACAGAGGTCAGACGCAGAGGTCCAAGAAGCATCCTAAGGCCTCTTTCACAGTGTGACGTTAAAGTCACACGTTAAAAAAGTTTCAACACGGACTAACACACAGCAATACTAAGTCTGTGCGACATTCACAGTGCACACGTTGCATTTATGTGCAGCGTGTAGCGTTATTAGAAAGTGCTGCATGCTGTGCGTTATAAACTTTATTAGCTGCGTTGGACTGTTTGCACATGCTCAGTAATGACTTGGAAGCATACTTTTCATTGCCTGTATGCTCTACTCTATGCAACGATAACAGGGCATTAAGTTGCATTGCAACTTTTTTGGGGCGTTGCGTTGTAAATTTGCGTTGCGACTTTAACGTTGCATCAAACCGCAACGTCCTACTGTGAAAGAGGCCTAAGTCAGCATATACAGCAGTGGTTCCCAACCCATGTGTCGCGGAAGCTTCGGGTATGTGTCGCAGTGTCAGCTCTCGGAGGAAAGCAGCGCAGTGGAGGGAGAGCTGTGGGCAGCAGCAGAGAAGGGGGCCATCTCCCCCCCTTTCCTCACCTAAGGTGCTCTCCCTCCCTCTCTCCTCCAGAACGAACTGTGGTCAGGCGTTTGCAGCGGGCGGGACTTACCTTCCGTGTCGCTCCAAGCTCCGGAAGTTCTGGTGCAGCAGCCGCTGCTCTAGTCTGGATCAGACCAGAGTAGTGGCAAATCATCCCGCGCCTGCGACAAGACCAGACGGAGACACGGAAGGTAGGTTTTGCCCCTCTGCCAGCCACCGCACTTTGATCCGAAGGAGAGAGCGAGGGAGGGAGAGCACCCTGAGGTGCCGCTCTCCTTCCCTCGCTCTCTCCTCCTGGGGGGGGGGGGGGGGAGGGGGGGCACTTGGCTACATATACTGGGCACATATACACCTGACTACATATACTGGGCACATATACACCTGACTACATATACTGGGCACATATACCTCTGGCTACATATACTGGGCACATATACACCTGACTACATATACTGGGCACATATACACCTGACTACATATACTGGGCACATATACCCCTAGCTACATATACCCCTGGCTACATATACTGGGCACATATACCCCTGGCTACATATACTGGGCGCATATACCCCTGGCTACATATACTGGGCACATATACCCCTGGCTACATATACTGGGCACATATACCCCTGCCTACATATACTGGGCACATATACCCCTGCCTACATATACTGGGCACATATACCTCTGGCTACATATACTGGGCACATATACCCCTGGCTACATATACTGGGCACATATACCCTTTGCTACATATACTGGGCACATATACCTCTGGCTACATATACTGGGCACATATACCCCTGGCTACATATACTGGGCACATATACCCCTGGCTACATATACTGGGAACATATACCCTTTGCTACATATACTGGGCACATATACCCCTGCCTACATATACTGGGCACATATACCCCTGACTACATATACTGGGCACATATACACCTGCCTACATATACTGGGGACATATACCTCTGGCTACATATACTGGGCACTTATATCCCTGGCTATATATACTGGGGACAACTGGCTGTTTGTCATTATGTGCATTTACTGGTGAAAAGCTGTCTCTTATTATGTGCATTTACTGGTGAAAAGCTGTCTCTTATTATGTGCATTTACTGGTGAAAAGCTGTCTCTTATGTACATTTACTGGTGATAAGCTGTCTCTTATGTGCATTTACCGGTGAAAAGCTGTCTCTTATGTACATTTACTGGTGATAAGCTGTCTCTTATGTGCATTTACTGGTGAAAAGCTGTCTCTTATTATGTGCATTTACTGGTGCAAAGAGATCTCTTATTATGTGCATTTACTGGTGAAAAGCTGTCTCTTGTGTGCATTTACTGGGGAAACACTGTCTCTCATTACATGCATTTAGTCTACGTGTCACGGAGATCTGAACGTTTGGTTTGATGTGTCACGACTCCAAAAAGGTTGGGAACCCCTGATATACAGGATAAAAGAAGGTCTCAGAAAAATGATTGAATCAATCAGAAATCGATTAGAAAAATCAATGCATTGTATGGCCAGCTTGATCTATCCTTTTCCCTATTCATTATCTCTGTAAAATGTCTTTGCAGTCCTTTCTTCATAAAATCAAATTCATGCTTTACTTTTATGCTCTACCTTTAATCACTTCACAGCTTTTGTACCATTTACATTTTTGACATGCAAAACTACCTTCCTGACAGCATTCTCTGCTTCACCGATTATCTTCTCATGTCCTCCTTGCTTATAACCTGTTTTTCAAGCATGGCTAGCAGACTTCTCTAGAGCTGCTTCCACATCCTGTCATATCTTTAACACATTCAGACAGGCTCTCAAGGTCCACCTCTTCAAAACTGCTTACCCATCTTCCTCTCTTTCCTTATCCTTCATTATGAATTATCCTCAGCCCTCTTTCAACTGTGTATTGTCTTTTAAATATCTACTCAATGAGTATAGTGCTCTGTTTGCCAAGGATCTCATATTTTGTTTGAATTTAGCATTTATATAGCTCAGTTCTTGACACATTATACAGCCTTGTCAGAGGGACTTACAATGTAATCTCTGCAATAGTAATATCCCATACATTGAAAGGCCAATTTTCAGGGACGCCAATTAAATTATGGCCTCGATTCATAAAGCATTACCTCATGCGGTAATGCTGAAAACAGCAGACTTTACCGACCACTTAGCAAAATGTCAATTCATAAAGGCTGTTACCGCATGAAAAGCTGACATTACCGACCAGTGAGCTAAATTACCGACTTGGCTGCAGTTACTGACAACACATGTCAGTAAATTGTCAGCAAATGTCAATTCATAAAGCCTTCAACAAGCGGTAAGCCTGGCGGTAGTTACCGACACCTCTAGTGAGGCGATAACAAGTTACCGACAGCTCTGATGAATGCCAAAGTGCAGAGATCCGAAGTCTGTTTGAGTCATCAGTGGAGAGAGCCCTCTGTGTGAGTCATTTCTGCAGGCAGGGGAAGACTGTGTGACTCATCTGTCTGAGTCATCAGTGGGAGAGCCAGAGAGAGCCGTCTGTGTGATTCATTTCTGCAGGGCAAAGAGAGGATCGAGACACTGCTCTACTCTACCGCTTAATGGGCTGCGGTAATTTACCGACCTCCAAGGGCAGCTGGGGAAATCTTTATGAATTAGCACACAGACCGGGAAAATACTGAGTGCGGTATTTTCCCGACAAGATTTTTGTTATCGCTCTGCTGTTTATGAATCAAGGCCTATGTGTATGTTTTTGGAATGTGGGGGAAACCAAAGTTCCCATGGGAAACCGATACAAACATGGGTTGAACATACAAACACTATGCAGATAAGAGTCCTAGGCCTGATTCAAACTGGGGTCCCAGTGGTGAAAGGTGAGAGTACTATCAACTACACCACAATTTCCTGCACATTTGCATCTCCCATCATCCACAAAAACTGATGCAAAGATATCCTTTTCTAGATCATAGTCTGTCAATTTGTAATTTACATCTCCCATTATTTTCTAGCTGTTGCCCGGGTATGTATTTGGCTGGTGCTGCCTCCACCCACTTTTTCTAACCCTAAAAAACAATTACTGTACTCAATTACTTAGTGACCAAGTTTGTGAGCTTTGGGGTCTTTGGCATCAATAATTTGCATTGAAATCTGATTGGCTGTGGCTACACCTTCTTTTTTCTGAATTTGAACTCCAGTCACCCAATGACCAACTGTACCAGGTTTGAGGCTTGTGCCATTAACAGTGCATTGGCACATATGCATTTTCTGAATCCCTTTTTGTGAACTTGAGGGGGTGATGTGCAGCATTGGGATTTACTTCTGATGGACTTTGCCCACTGACCACAATGATTGTGGGACAGTGGCAGCAGGGTGGTGGAGGTTATGATGGTGTGTGTGGGTCGGAGGGGATTTTTACAGTGAGTATCAGTGGTGAAGAGTGATAGCTAACATTATGGGGAATGCGCTGAATGGTGTGATTTTTTTTTACGGGGGGTTATTTTGCATTTAATTTGCAGGGAAATTGCTGCATTTCATATGTCAGAATCAGAATCAATTTATTTTGCCAAATAAGTTTGCACTTAGAAGGAATTTGTCTTGGCAGTTGCTTAACAAACACAAACAAAAGAAATACAAGGACAGACAGTATGTATATTACAAGTCAAGGACAGTATGTAAGTATAGTGGCAGTAAGCAAGGTGAGAATTGTTCAATTTCAGTTCTGTACTGATTACTTTCAAGTCCTAGCAGCTCTAGCAGGCTTCCGCATTAAGCATGGCTACCGCCTCAGGAAAAAAGCTGATCCTGGGTCTAGTAGTTTTAGTTGCGATTAACCGGAATCTTACTCCTGAAGGCATGCACTGGAAGATGGAGTGAGCAGGGTGAGAGGGGTCAGAGGCAATTTTGGTTTCTCTCTATCTGCACCTGCTAGCGTTAAGGCTTAACAAAATAATCCAAACAATTTGGTGAACCAAGTGTTCGGTATTGAGCAGTTACAGGCGTTCAAATCAGCAAAATTACAAGGGTAACCAATTTGATTTAATTTCATACAACTAAATACTGCTACGATGAAAGACATACTGTTATCTTTTTTGTTGACAGTAGAGTAAATTATTGTGCAGGCTGAGAAGGATTCCCTAACTTTTTCGTGTGACTGTAAGTCATCCACTATGCTACTGTGCAGTAGGGAAGGAGCGGCAGACTGACATAGGCTACTGGCTGGGACTCTGTGGATCAGTAGAAGAATGATATCCAACAGTAAAATATGCATGTTAAACTTTGTTCTATTAGTCTAAAAAAATTACTTCTATGAAGTCTACAATTTTTTTTTCAAGGCATTTGATATCTGAATGCACTCTAGAAGACATTTTATGTAACCCAGGTTGCGTTCTCAATTTAACTGAGGTAAAGGAATATTGAGAGATTTAAGCATGTGATGCACATGTGTGCTTGTTGGTGGCCACGCTCCCTTGAGGAAGCCCGGATTCTCTGGTGAAACATGTCAAAGTCTACCCATGTGGCAGTACATATGGCTGTTTGACATGCCCGCTGGTCTCGTTCCTGCACCCATCTCTGAATCCTATTGTGTGCTGGGTTCATCTGCCACTGTTGTAGCTCCCTGCCGGCTGCAGCGCTTTCTGATACTAATCCCTATGTCCAGCAGGCAGCCATCTGATCCTGACTCCTTTGGACTCACTCCTCCAAGCAGCGTGGTCCCTCTGACAACAGGAATCTGGTACTGTATGCTTGCATTGATCCACATTGAAATTTCAACTATAGTGCAAGATTATGCAATTTCATGTGCAGAGTGTTTTGAGGGAAGTATGTGGATATGCATGGTGGTGTAGGTGTGTGCATGGTCAGTGTTGATTGTTCAGCCATTTTTAATGTTCATTATATCTATTTTCTAAGTTTTTCTATTGACGTTATGGTATTTTACTAATATTTATTGTTTGTGTATTGCTTGGAGCATCCGCAATGTAATCATAACATGCGGTACGACTTTTTTTGTTTCGTTGCTGTTATACAGGGAACACTACACAACATTCCACTGTGGTCGTGACCTCAGCCTTATTGGGACTGATTAAGTAGAAGTGAATTGTGAAGTTTTTCATTGACCTAATTTGAACCGAGCAAGTCGCATGGCTTTACAACATATCAGCTTCTAATATAAAGAAACCAAAAAAAAAAAAAACGTTTCATCATGTATATCAGCCTTTGGTCTGTTACCTTATCAAGCTTAGTCTCTGGAACTACTAACTGTTCTGAGAGAAAGTCTTTTTATTTTGATTTTTTCCATCTTATCCTCAGTTTGCTATACATTATTAGAACATGGTTAAGCACAAACATGGCTTTACTTAGAATGCACAAGTATGTCTGCATTTAAAATAAAACAAACAAAACAAATTACAATTTGAAATGAGTCAGTATTAAAATACCATTCTTGTTTAGCATTCCAGCAGAACAGTCAGGATAAAGGACTCCAGTAAGCTTATGTAATACAAGTTCTGTTAAGGCTTCAGTATCGGATTGTAAGATGCAGCACACTAAAGGCTGACTGTCACGTAAAGGATCTAGCTTAAAGGGAACCTAAAACTAGAAGTATATGGAGGCTGTCATATTTATTTCCGTTTAAACTATAGCAGTTGCCTGGCTGCCCTATTTAGCTGCCGTAGTCTCTGAATCACGTACAGTACCTGAAACAAATGTACATCTTATCTTGTCAGATCTGACAATAATGTCAGAAACACCTGATGTGCTGTATGCTTGTTTAGGGTCTGTGGCTAAACATATTAGAGGCAGAGGATCAGCAGGACAGCCAGGCAACAGGTATTGCTTAAAATGACATAAATATGGTAGCCTCCATATGCCTCTTACTTCAGGTTCCCTTTAATGAAAAGATAACAGGAGCAGGGAGTTCCACAGATCTCCGGAGAGACAGACCACCCATCATGTCCTAATTGCTCTAGGTGAGATTTCTACCACAGTGTTCAGCCAGTCTTGCAGTTAAAATGTTGACCCAAGCTGTCTTATTCAGCCCTATCAGATGATGGATATCTCATGGTACCATGGGTCGCTTCAGATTCCTCATGTAGACAGGAGGGAGTTCACAGTTGAATGGAGCAGTCATTGTGTGCTATGCACAACCCACAGGATAGTGATGTGTGAAACATTCATTACTTCCTACAGACCGAAAAAATTGAGTCACTCCAGAGACTTTCCATTTCTGCTCTTAGAAATAAGTTTATATCTACCAACAGTTCTCCTTAAGCTATTGCACAGGTCAAGAGTAGCCAGCATACGGCAAAATACTGCCAAGTGTGACTGAAAAATTACTGACTGTAAAATTAACCAGTTAATTAGTTTGTGGCAATTAGGAGGTAGGCAGGATTGGTAGTATGTAGCCTTTTCAGTTGATCAGCCATATCTGGAATTGTGGACACCTGCCAGGGAGCTGTTCGGATAAAGCTGGGAAAATCGTCCTAGAGTCCATATTGGGAACACATTGCGATATGACGTGTAGCTGATAGCGCAGCTCTTGTTGAACACACCTGATATATTCTCCTGTGAGAGAACATAAACTGTAATTAGTAACAGTCCATAGTAGTAATCCAACACATGGATTTCACAGATTACACATACAAAAAGTATACAAAAAACAAACAAAATAGTAGCTTGTGTGAAGTTAGGCTGTGTAAAATGAAGTCCACGGTACACAGGTAAGATCATCTTCTATATATAATGCTTCAACATATCATTGTGCAGAGAATCCACAACAGAACAAGCCTGCCACCGATGAACAAAAAACTGCTTACCAGCTGCCAATAGACTAAGACTATAAGGTCTCAAAGTGCTTAGGATAAACGCTTCTCTGGTGATTCTTGTGCACATCAAACTTATATCCTTTCCAGACTCCAAGTCAATAAAAATTAAAAAAAAAAAAAAAAGCATCTAAGTGCACACCGCTTCATGTCACAATAGATGACTTTTAATGAGACAGAAATATCCAGTAAAAAACACCCATATAAGTGAAAGTGCAATGTTAAAAACAACAATATCAGTCAAGCTGCCATCTCTCCAACCAACCGTTTTTGCGGTAAGCTTCATGAGGGGTGTGGCTGGCCAACGATGTGTGGTTGTAGGCCAAATGCCAAGTTAATCTACTGTCCCATGCTGCAACATTCATGGTTTAACCTTTCATAACAGAATAATAAGGCAGATATATTACGGTAAATGCTCTACTGCAGACATAAATGTTTTCTTACATTTGTTGGTACTCAAAAGAGCATGTTATTTGTGTAGAAACTCATGGATTAGCTGACATCTAATAAATTACACTTATTAGCTGACATCTAATAAATTACACTTATAAAGCATCTGGACTGTCTTAGCTAGAGGCTGAAACCTTCTTAGAAAGCCTTTCCATGCCTGTAGGCTGTACAACACGATGATGCATTCCAAGCCACAGTCACTCCTCCAGAGCCTGTTTCAGGTTATGTGATCACCACTGTATATTTCATTTAAAGGGAAGGTCCAAGCAAAAAAAAAAAAAGAGTTTTACTTACCTGGGGCTTCTACCAGCCCCATGTAGCCATCCTGTGCCCTTGTAGTCACTCACTGCTGCTCCAGTCCCCCGCTGGCAGCTTTCTGACCTCAGAGGTCAGGGCCACATTGCATACATTTTTACGCATTCCAGCTAGTGCAGGAACAAAAATTTACGCGTTGCACCACTAACGCGTAAAAATGTATGCGTTAATGTTCCTGCACTAGCGGGAATGTGTAAAAATGTACGCAATTCGGCCCTGACCTCCGAGGTCAGAAAGCTGCCAGCGGGGGACTGGAGCAGCAGTGAGTGACTATGAGGGCACAGGATGGCTGCATGGGGCTGGTAGAAGCCCCAGGTAAGTGAAACTCATTTTTTTTTTTTTGCTTGAACCTTCCCTTTAAAGAACACCAAGTATGTATTTTCTTGTCCTATATCGCTAAAGTGACAGGGATATGGCGGCTGCTATATGTATTTCCTTTTAAATAATGCATATGCCTGGCAGTCCTAGTGATCTGTTTGGCTGCAGCAGTGTCTGAATCACACATCTGGAACATGCGTGCATCAAATGCAACCAAACTTAAGTCAAACATTTGATTTCCATGCGTGTTCAGGGTCTATGGCTAAGGCTGCTTCCACACAGGGACGTTACAGGCGCACGTTAGTGCAGCCTGTAACGCTCCCCCAACGCACAGCAATGTAACACAAGTGGGCTGTTCACACTGCCCACGTTGCGTTACATTGTAACGCAGCAAAGTGCTGCATGCTGTGCGTTCTACGCGGCTAAGCCGCGTTAGACTGTTTGCACATGCTCAGTCATGTTGGGGAGGAGGGGAGAGCGGCCGGGCACATGGCTAATTAATATTCACTGCACTCAGTGACGTGCAGTGTTTACTTCCTGGAGCGGCCGCTCTGTGCGGCGATTGGCCGGGCGGGACCACGTGATGCCGCATGCGTCCAAGAGTACGCATCACGGCATCACGGACGCCAGAGTGAGCTGCACAACGCAGCTCACTCCGACGTCCACACCAGAGAGCACCAGGCGTTGCGTTAGGGGCACGTTACGTGCCCTATAACCTCCCCTAAACGCAACGTCCTGGTGTGTATTTACCCTAAAAGTACCGACAGGTTTGATCCGATTTCCGTTCGATTTTCAGTTCACTTCTAGGGAATATTGATCGGAAATCAGATCGGAGCTGTTGGAAATAATCAATCTGACAATAAATCTGTCAGAAAATTGTATCATGTGTACCTAGCATTAGAGGCAGAGCAGCCAGGAAAGTTTAAAAGGAAATAAACACAGCAGTCTCCATATCCTTCTCATTTCAGGCGTGCTTTATTTTGTATAAGGATGGCATAAGCATGAATGTCTAGCATGTGCGGTTTCTAAGCCTGTCATATGCACTATAACAATGGTAACTGCTTCTGTCCTCTGATTTAGCATGTCCTAATTTCGCCCAAGCAGCAAAATTGCTATATATCAGTGTCGATTGTAATTGGTAACATAGCATTCATACATTTTTGGACTATTTTTACAATTACTGGTACAATTCTGATCGTAATTACGTATTCAAGGGTAATCTTGATTTTAGGTGATTTCCTTGCAATTTTTGCAAGTTACACAAAATTACATCAACAGACTCCGGCGGCACCCCTGGATAAGTGCTAAATGTTGCACAAACTAATCCCCGCAAGGCAAAATTTTGATGTGTAATTAGTTGTAAGACCCTGCATATTCTGGCAGAGCGAAAACAAATGCAAATTTGCATGAGCAATGCCACTCGATTGAGCCAATTAGGCCAAGTTTGCAAAGCCAGGTATATCAGGTTTCACTTGGTGTTTGATGCACACACTCATGTTGTGAAATGTTTCATGTCTTTCTTCTGGAGGTAGGTGGAGGATGGCCCTCTCCTAGGGGGGTCGGCGGGGGGATTGGGTCTGCACGTGCCTCCCCCTCCCCCCCCCCCAGGGTGTGAAGGGTGGGAGCCACTCCTGAGCCCTAACCAGCTTGGGGTGGCCTATACTTCACTCCTTTCTTTCGTGGTGCTCCCAAGTCGTGCTCATTTGGCAGAACACATGGACGCAATGGGCTCTATTCACAATCATTTTCTGCATGCGGAAATGCACTTGCGGTAAATTCCCGACTGAAATAAGACCATCTTGACATTCACAAAATTTTACGCATGATCATTTATCACATGTGTAAAATTGTATGCATTATTTATCCGCAAGTAAAAAGTGCTCTAAAAGTCTGCAAAAGTTGGTAATTCCCGCAAAAAACTGAAATTCACAAACAAAAAGGGGCGCATTATTTCTGACTTAACTACCGATTAATGATCACCTACTAGTACTTGGTGATAGTGATTTTGCTTCCCATTGACTGAAATGTACTCTGGAGCCTTGAGCGCTGTGTTAGCTAGACTTTAATATTTTTTTTGACAAGTTTTTTTTTTTTTTTAATGCCACTTTTTTTTACGCATGGTTACTATGCAATTATGCATGTTTTACAATTATAGAGATCAGCGCTAGGATGTATCAATAGGTCCCTTCAGCATATAATTGTAATATTTATAGTTATTCATATTGCATATAGGAACAGCAACATCTGGGGAGGAATTGGAACCAACAGCTTCTAGGAACAGCGGAGCCTGGGAAAACTAAAGGAGGAAGATCATCTGGTGTACCGCAACCCTGATGGAGTGAACGGGACATCACTGAGCGATCTTTGACCAGTCTTGCAGTGGTCAAACAGGCGGGGTGAGTGCAACTCCTAAGGGAGTAAAGTATTGTCTTTGCACCTGCAGAGCGCTGTCTATATATAATTCAAAATTATGCATGTTTCCCCAACTTTTTTACGCATTGTTCCCGCATGTGGAAAATTTTAATGAATGTGGAAAAAATGTGGAAATTATCACTGGCGGTAATATAGCGGTGTCACGGACGGTTGCGGGGCCGCAGACGCGTCCTGGAACCGCCCATGAAGAAAAAGCGATCGCACTCGATTCCCTGCATCGATTGCGCTTCAAATCGATACAATCTGGGTTGAGTGTGTAGGGGCAGCTGAAGTCCTTTTCTTAGCAGAGAGAGCACCATCCTAAAGGCTGGATGGCTCTTTTGATATGCTAATGAGCCTGAGCCTAATCTGCCCCGGAGAGTCCCTGGCTTCAAGCTGTGCTGATGGCCCATCCATCAGGTATAAGGTGACAAACACCATGGCAGAAGCAATCTAGTTGGGGGGAAGCCAGACCCACTGGCTCCCTCCCAGCAGGGGAGGTGACACCTAGCTGGCTGCTCCAAACTTCAAAGAGCCTTTGCCTGGGAATAACCTGAGTCTCATAGCATATCCATAACTTCCCAGATCTGTCATATTTCTGGGGTTCCTGAGATGGCAGCTTCGCCAAACGTGGGGGAAGTGTAGCATGAGCCCCGGTGCTGGTTCTGAGGAAGTTTCAGAACATTCTGAGGTAAGGACTGCCAGTTAGGCAGTTTGAAAATGCCCTTATGATACCACATGGGTCCCACCCCTCATGTCTGGTATCAGGGCGCTGGGTAAATCGAGACAGACCTGAAAATGTTAATAAATCCGCCCTGACCTGTACGGTTCTGTGAGATAGAGCCCATATATGGGTAGATATGATTTCTAGCCCCAGGACAAGGGGAGGGCTCATCTCATCTTCTAAGGGGGTGTATGGCTCCCCGCCCTCACTCCCTCCTACTGAAGCAGGGGCATAAGAATGGCAGAGGACCCAAACTCAGTGTCCTCCACACTGAAACATCTTGAACTCATCAGGTGCCAGCTTGAGGATATGCTGGCATCCACCTGGTCTGAACTCTGAACTCAGATTGAAACTCTGAACTTTTTCCCACAAAAAGGACATCTTTCCAGGAACTAAGTATTTTTCTCCCTTCTTTTATTTTTTTATACTGGATATTACTGTCTTAATAATTGTGATTTTAATAATTGTCTGTATATATTAATTATTTATATTGCGTGAATAAACGACTTTCTCCAAGTCATTCACTGTCCGCTACCCTGCTTATCAGCACACACAGAACTGATCCCGGGTCTCTGAAGATACGCTACTGTTTGTTTGTTGTTGGCTAGACAGAATATCGTGTGTTTAACCGTTTTATTCGCAGGATTAGTCAGTCAGTTAGTGGGCTCCACGGTCCCATGATAACCGCGGTGGTGGCAGTTTACTCTGAACCAGTGGGTGAAGTTGTAATCACCCGTGTCTCACAGGCTCCCTTCTGAGTTGTCTGCGGCTAATTCTTAACGGTTCCTGCGCATTGACTGCGACCAGAGTTCGCACGATCTGTGCGCTGGCACCGTTTAGAAGGCTAAGTGCGGTCAGCCACTAGGGCTCCTGTGACAAGCGGTCAAAAATCTCTTACCGCATGTGTGATTGTGAATAGAGCCAAATGCGTTACAAGGTAGGTCCTATCCTTTGGGAGGTAGGTGTGGATGGCAATTCCTGGTGGTGGCAGCACTGGGGGGGGGGGGGGGGGGTCGTCTGCACTTTTCAGCCCCCCATCCCCCCCCCCCCCCCCCGAGTGCAGCTGTGGGGTCTCTGAGCAGTGAGAGGGCTTGGAGCTCTGTTTATGCTGCCCCCAATTTCATGGGGGCATGGGAGGCCTTCTCGCGGCGCCCCTGGATAAGTGCAAAATGTTGCGCTGACTAATCTCTGCAGGGCAAAATTTTGCGGTGTATGCCCTGCATATTCCGGCATGAGCAATGCCTCTTGATTGAGCCAATTAGGCCAAGTGTGCAAAGCCTGATGTATCACGGTTCCACTTGGTGTTTGATGAATACACTCTTGTTGTGAAACATCATCAGACTTTGATAACTTATTTTAATCTAACTTGCGAAAATATGGTGGCGGTAAGCATGCCGCATGTCTACTGACGTAGCCACGAGTGAATATGACCATTTTTGTTATGCCATAATTTTTGCACAGATGAGAGTACTTGTAAAAATGAATAGTCATGAGAAAACACATTTTTGCCAAATGCATTGAACTCTGTGGACATAAGGACATTTTTTTTTACACGAGTATGTGCGTAAAAATGTATGGGTATGTATGAGAAAACACATTTTCAAGAAACATCTCACATGTGTATCTTGTGAAAACCCATTATATTTTTATGAACTGAATCTTGCAATAATTTTACATTTTGCACCATAACTGCAAAATTGCTACAATGTGAAATTCTAGCTCATCACTACTATAAATGAAAAGTGTTTTTAAGATGTATGAATATTGGGCATGTTGATATTAAACTTTGCTTATGTATTAGAATAGATGCTTGTAATATGGAGCTACATTGTTAATATGTGTTTATATACTGTAGGAAAGAAAAGAAGTGCACAATGGATTAAAACATAATTAAAACTAGAATAAAAAACATTAAAAGCACCTCCTCACATGCACGGCTGGTGGTTGATCTGGTAGTAACCTGGGCTTGTGAGTATACACGTATAGTTCTTGTGGTAAAAAAAATGTATTTATTTTATTTATAAAGACTTTGTAAAATGTAAACCTATAGGCTTGCTATATATACCAGCGGTTCTGGATGCAGGCCTGGCTTCAGGGGCATAAAGTGATAATTTGCATATTCAGTGGCAGTGCATTGTGGGTAACCACAGATGTTCACTGAATTAGTACAAATACCTTCGGTTTTAAGAAGGCAAACCACACTAAGCATTGCTTTCTAGTAGGAGGGCTTTTCGGTCTCTTTTAGCCCCCTACACTTTCCTTGTGGTTTTGGGTCACCCTGACCTGTTTGGTTACTCTGTACTGGTCAAAGCCCTATCCCAATGAGCTTTATCAATTCCTGCCATGCACTGGTGAGGACAAAAAGTCCAAAACAGGCTGTCTGGACGTGGAGTTGGTGTGCCTCTGTAAGATTTAAAGCTATAGGCTTACTATTCACCAGCGGATCTGGATGCAGAGAATTTGCATATTCAGTAGTGGTGCATTGTGGGTAACCATAGATGTTCACTTACAGCTGAATTATCACAAATACCATCTGTTTTAAGAAGGCAAACCACACTAAGCAGAGATAACAAGGTTATACAACATAGGGCAAAGTTATACAAGGCAATCAGTACAAAATACATGATCATGTGATTTTGGGCTGGTTAGGTAAGCCCAGTAATACAAGTATGAGGCGGTCATAGTAAAGAAACACACAATCATGTACAATACACTAGCTTAGGCTTACAATCTAAGGGGAGGGGAGATGGACACACTAGGTAGGGCTTTAGAATATGTATGCAATAGAGAGTTGCTGTGTGGTAGGGGGTGGGTAGGCCATCTGGAAGAGGTGGGTTTCGAGGGCTTGCTTAAATGTGTTAAAAGAGGGGGAAAGTCTGATGGGCAGTGGAAGGGAGTTCCAAAGAGTGGGGGCAGCTCTTGAGAAATCCTGCAGGTGCTCCTGGGAGTGGGAAATGCATGGGCAGTTAAGCGAAAGTCGTTGGAGGACCGAAGGGGGAGGACTGGTGTATACCTGTAAACAAGCTCTGAGATGTAGGTTGGGCAGGTTTTGTGCACTGATTTACAGGCCAGGCATAGAATCTTGAAACGTATCCTGAATTGGATAGGGAGCCATTGCAGGCATTTACAGAGGGGGTATGTGGATGCAGAGCATTGAGAAGAATGAAGACTGGCAGCCGTTTTCGTAACTAATTGAAGAGGGGCAATGCAGTTTGAGAGGAGGCCAGACAGAAGGGAGTTGCAGTTATCAAGGAGGGAGATGATGAGTATATAAATGAGCAGCTTGGTAGTGTCTGGGGTCAGGAAGAGACAATACGAAGGTGGAAATTGCAGGCTCTGGTGACGTTTTGGATGTGAGGGATGAAGGAAAAGGCAGAGCCCGGGAGGTGGGGTGAACGATTGGGTTATTGATTTTGAGGTCTGAGAGGGGTGCAGCAGCACAGGGGTGGGGAAAGGGGGTGGGTTCTTGGTGGTTAGAGATCAGGAGCTCAGTTTTGTCTAGGTTAAGCTTTAGGTACCTAGCTGACATCCAGGAGGAAATAGTTGAGAGGCAGGAGGAGACCTTGTCCATGATGGTGGAGGAGAGACCCGATGTATGAAGGTAAATTTGAGTGTCGTCGGCATAAAGGTGGTATTTGAAGCCCAGGGAGGAGATGAGTTTGCCAATTGAGAAAGTGTATATTAAGAATGCAAGGAGGCCCAGAACAGAGTTCTGTGGGAGCCTGACTGAGAGGGGGGCAGAAGTTGAGGAGGAGCCGTTGAAGGAGGTTGTGAATGAGCGAATAGAGAGGTAGGAGGAGGTCCAAGCCAAGGCGAGGTGAGGCTATGGATGCCGAAGGACTGTAGCCAGTTGCATGTGGTCCGGTATTAGTCATGGAGAGAATCCAAAGACAGAACAACAAAAGTTGTTTAGGCGATACCTTTAACCACTTTAGGATTCGGCGTACGCTTAACTACGCCCCTGAATCCTGAAGTGGATTCCATGGAAACGTTCCATGTCAGTTTACGGAGGGTGTCTCCGTGAACACCCTGCGAGCCGCCGATCGTGGCTCGCAGGGTAAATGTAAACACACGGGGAAGATCTTCCCCGCTGTTTACATGTATACGGCGCTGCTGCGCAGCAGCGCCATAGCGGAGATCGGCGATCCCCGGCCTCTGATTGTCCGGGGATCGCCGGCACCTGATAGGCTGAAGCCTGTCCTATCCGGCGCAGGACGGAATTCCGTCCTGCGCCGCTCACAGGGGGAGGGAGAGGGAGGGAAGGGGAAGGAGGCCAGGAAGCGCTGCGGAGGGGGGCTTTGAAGAGCCCCCCCCCCCGCAAGCGCAAACAGCCGGCGGCGATCAGACCCCCCCAGCAGGACATCCCCCTAGTGGGGAAAAAAGGGGGGTAGTCTGATCGCCCTGGCTGCTAGCTGATCGGTGCTGTGGGCTGGAGAGCCCACGCAGCACCGATCAGGCAACCCCCCCCCCTGATACAGAAGTGGTTAATGACTAACTGTACAGTTAGTCATTTAAGATATCACCTAAACAACTTTTATTGTTCTGTCCAAGGACTGTAGGGAATGGAGGAGGAGGGAATGGTCTAAAGTATCAAATGCCAAGGAAAGGTCAAGGAGGAGCAGGATGGAATAACTGCCGTTGGCTCTGGCAAGGGTAAGGTTGTTGTCCACCTTGGGGAGGGCTGTTTCTGTTAAGTGTGCAGGTCAGAATCCATACTGTAGGGAACTGGTGTTGAGTTATTGGGTAATGTGCCAGTAGACCAATGGCTCAAGGAGTTTAAAGGCAAAGGGAAGGAGGAAGATTGGGAGGTAGTTTGAGGGTAGGGATGGGTCAAATTAGGTTTTTTTTCAGCAGGGGAAGTATGGTGGCCTGTTTAAAGGCTTTGGGGAAAGTGCCTGAGGAGAGGGAGAGGTTGAACAAGGATGCGAGGACTGGAGCTAGAACAGGGAAGTGGGGGCGAAGGGTACTTGATGGTTCAGAGTCTAGGATGGGGGGCGGGGAAGATGGGAGAGGAAGTTGCCAGCAACAGGCTGACTTTGTCAATAGTGGCAGGAGCAAAGGAGGTGAGGTGTGGATGGGACAGGGGACTTATGCTGGATACACACGGTGCGTTCGTGCACTCGATTTTCCCGTCGATTCCCGTCGATTCGTTTATTTCCAACATGTCCGATTTGGATTTCGATGGATCGTTAGGTCGATTCGCATGCAAAGTATGCCGAATCGACCTAACGATCCATCGAAATCCAAATCGGACATGTTGGAAATAAACGAATCGACGGGAATCGACGGGAAAATCGAGTGCACGAACGCACCGTGTGTATCCAGCATTAGTTGTAGGAACGACCTGAGAGGAGTTGGGAAGGGAGGGTTGGAGGAGAGAGATTTGGTTGTGGATTGTCTGAATAAACAACACTATATACGACATTTTATCTGAATACACTGCACTATATTGAGCCCCTGGTGTCCCTGTGTTGTTGTTTTTAGGAATCTTCTGTATTCTCTCTCCCATGTATGTATTTTTATACTCAGGTTTGCACATTTTGTAGTTGTAAATGTAATCATAAGATTGGACTAAAGATAGTGTGTTTTTTTCTTATAAAACACTATTGACTATTTATCAAAACACAAAGTGTAGACCAAAAGCTACAATATACCACAAGAAAGCCAGAATTTTTAGTTCTAGCTTCTAAAACCAGGACAAATTACATTTTTTATCTAGAGGTATGTGGTGTTATGATATGACCTATGAATAGTTTAAAACATATGTGGCATTTTATACTATTTATTATTATTATATAGTGCCAACATCTTCCATGGTGCTGTACAATAAAGGAAACAAACAGAGGTGCATAATATCCAGACAATGGAATGCATGACAATAACAAACAACGAACAAACACTGAACATTTATATTGCGCTTTTCTCCTGGCAGACTCAAAGCACCCACAAGGATGCACTCTATAGGCAGTAGCAGTGTTAGGGAGAATTGCCCATGGTCTCTTACTGAATAGGTGCTGGCTTACAGAACAGGCAGAGCCGAGATTCAAACCCTGGTTGCCTGTGTCAGAGGCAGAGCCCTTAACCAGTACACTATCCAGCCACTGCTGGATAGTGGTACATACAGTGTGATGCGAAAGTTTGGGCAACCTTGTTAATCATCATGATTTTCCCATGTAAATCGTTGGTTGTTGCGATAAAAAATCCGATCCGATCCGAACATTTGTATAGCGCTTTTCTCCTGTCGGACTCAAAAATGTCAGTTAAATAGATCAGTGATATTTGAGAAGTGAAATTGAAATTTATTGGATTTACAGAAAGTGTGCAATAATTGTTTTAACAAAATTAGGCAGGTGCATAAATTTGGGCACCAGAAAAAGAAATTCAATCAATATTTAGTAGATCCTCCTTTTGCAGAAATTACAGCCTCTAAACACTTCCTGTAGGTTACAATGAGAGTCTGTATTCTGGTTAAAGGTATTTTGGACCATTCCTCTTTACAAAAGATCTCTAGTTCATTCAGGTTTGATGGCTTCCGAGCATGGACAGCTCTCTTTAAAGCAGTAGGATCAGACATACTATGCCAGGAAAAAAAAACCACAAATATAAGTAGATAAATACTTGATCTACTTACATAATACATGTATTATACTGTCCACGTTTTGATTTCAGTGAATGTTATATAGTAAATTACGAGAATTCTGTTCCTGGTGGGGGCCATGTCTTTTGCCCACAGTTAAGTCTAACTTGTGAGGTCATTTCTGCCCTTTACTTTTTTTCTTGTCTCCTCCAATCGCTGAGTCGCCTCAGCCTTGCTTGTAAACACAAGTGAGTAGGGGATTAGGTTTCAGATAAGAAGCTGGCAGGGAAATAAAGGGAAGAGGAGGAATAGATTATAGATAAAAAGAACCCCCAGCATGCAATTCTTTGGCACGACTACTAAAGGGCCAGTGTTCCTTAAGTATGTGATAACTCCAAATCCTAACAGCAGAAAAAGTGTTGAACGTTTTGAATGCAGGATTAGCATCTTTATCACGTAATACACTCAGACCAGTTGCTGTTGAAATTTGATTTTTATGGTGACGATACCGCTTTAACTCACACCACAGATTTTCAATTATATTCAGGTCTGGGGACTGAGATGGCCATTCCAGAATGTGGTACTTCTTCCTCTGCATGAATGCCTTAGTGGATTTGGAGCAGTGTTTAGGGTTGTTTTCTTGTTGAAGGATCCAGCCCCGGCGCAGCTTCAGCTTTGTCACTGATTCCTGGACATTGGTCTCCAGAATCTGCTGATACTGAGTGGCATCCATGCATCCCTCAACTTTGACAAGATTCCCAATCCCTGCACTGGCCACACAGCCCCACAGCATGATGGAACCACCACCATATTTTATTGTAGGTAGTGGGTGCTTTTCTTGGAATGCTGTGTTTTTCCTCCATGCATAAAGTTCCTTGTTATGCCCAAATAACTCAATTTTAGTTTCATCAGTCCACAGCACCATATTCCAAAATGAAGCTGGCTTGTCCAAATGTGCTTTAGCATACCTCAAGCTCTGTTTGTGCTGTGGGTGGAGAAAAGGCTTCCTCTGCATCACTCTCGCATACAGTATCTCCTTGTGTAAAGTGTGCCGAATAGTTGAACGATGCACAGTGACTCCATCTGCAGCAAGATGATGTTGTAGGTCTTTGGTGCTGGTCTGTGGGTTGACTCTGACTGTTCTCACCAATCATCGCTTCTGTCTATCCGAGATTTTTCTTGGTCAGCCACCTTGAGCTTTAACTACCTAAAGAACGCCCCACGTCAATGGGCGTGAACACGGCGGCAGCCCCAGGACCGCCTAACCCCATTTGCCTTTAAGTCCTGGGGCTCCGATTTGCATGAGATCGCCTGCGCGCGCATCTCCTGCTTGAGGGGGCGGCACTCCGCCCCCTCTTCAGTCTCCGAGCGGCGCTCGGGAGACTGTTAGACGACGTGATCGCCATCTATTTACATGCACAGCGCTGTCCCCTCCTGAGGCTGCACAGTGATCGGCTGTCATAGGTTGAAGCCTATGACAGCTGATCACCCTGATTGGCTGGCTGGGGGAGGGAGGGAGCAGGGGAGGATAAATAAAAAATAACAAAATGTATGAAAAATAAATAAAATAAATATTTATAAAAATAAATAAATATACAACTGTGGAGCGATCAGACCCCACCAACAGAGAGGTCTGTTGGTGGGGGAAAAAGGGGGGGGGGGGGGGGGGGGGCGGGGGAAATCACTCGTGTGCTGTGTTGTGCGGCCCTGCAGCTTGGCCTTAAAGTGAACCTCCGGACTAAAAATCGACTCAGCAGCACTGAAAAGGCTTTGTGTTTCTTTAACAGTTTCACAACATCAGAACTTTGTTTCTCTTATACAAGCCTCAATTTTAGCTGCACAGAAGAAAACTGCCCGGGCTTTTTCCCCCTGATGCTGTGCAAAGCATGATGGGATTTCTCATTTTGTTGTTCTCGTTCTGCTGTTTTGGTGCAATTTTTTTTTGTTTTTACATTTTGAATTTGACATTTGAAGCCTAGCGTGTGCAGCTGGGAGGGGTAATCAGGACACAGGATAGTTGGAACCGTGTCTCCTGCTCCTTGTCACCTCCATTCAACCAAAAAGAGGGGCTGCCCCCATGACAAAGATGGCAGCCCCCATGGATCACAAACATTTGCCTGTTCTTTTAAAACAGGGTGGGTAAGAAATTATATTACCTATCTATTCTAATTAACATAACTAATGTAACTTGATGACAGTATGTTTGTTTAGGCTGAAGTTCCCCTTTAATGCTGCAGTGGCCAATTTAGCAATAATGATCCTGGTCTTTAGGGGGGTTTAACACTGCAGTCCTCAAGTGGTTAACTTGAAATGAGCCTATAGTCTTCCATTTCCTCAATATGATAAAGACAAAAGAAATACCGAGAGCCCAATATAGTGTAGTATGCAAAACAAAGGGTTGGAAATGAAAAGTATATAATGTATATACTCACAAACGTGGGTTATCTCCTAGGTAACCACTGTATAGGCAGGTGAGGAGATTAGACCTGTCCTCACTAAGGGCCCTTTTCCACCAGCGCTGGCTGAATCGCAAAACCGCAAACCGCTAGCGATTTTACAATCGCTACGGTTTGCTTTTTAACATAGGAATCGCGGTAGGTCATTTCCACTACCGCGATTCGCTTTTGTCGGGAACGCGAACGCGCGGCGGAGCGATAATTGCCGTGATTTTGCTATGCAGTGCATAGCATAGCAAAATCGCGGCCGCAAACGTCGGGGGAATCGCCGGTTTTGCGATTCAGCAATCGCTAGCGTTCAGCATGAACGCTAGCGATTGCAGGTGGAAAAGGGCCCTCAGGATTAAAAGTCACTCTCTGTAGATAAGGAAACAAGGGGCAACACCCCTCCACCAAAGGTGGATATTGATAATGTAAGAGTGAACAGAGGCGCCAGCAGGAAAAAAAGGTTCTAAAAGGCTTAAAATCTCTCAGGAGGTGTTGGTGGACTCGCCTTCCCGAAGCAGACAAGATACCGTCAGTTTTATGACAACAGGTTTATTAATATACTCCAAAACAAACAGTGCAACGCGTCCCACGGGTATGTTCCCGCTTCCTCAGGCAACAAACAGACAGGAGCACACAGTATAGTCTCAAGGTCACGAATAGCGCCTCTGTCCCCAGAGGCGCTATTCGTGACCTTGAGACTATACTGTGTGCTCCTGTCTCTTTGTTGCCTGTGGAAGCGGGAACATACCCGTGGGACGCGTTGCACTGTTTGTTTTGGAGTATATTAATAAACCTGTTGTCATAAAACTGACGGTATCTTGTCTGCTTCGGGAAGGCGAGTCCACCAACACCTCCTGAGGGATTTTAAGCCTTTTAGAACCTTTTATCCTGCTGGCGCCTCTGTTCACTCTTACATTTCCTCAATATGTTCCTAACTGTGGAAACAGACAGCTGAAATATCTGAGACAGCTTTCTGTATCCTTCCCCTAAACCGTGATGGTGAACAATCTTTGTCTTCAGGTTATTTGAGAGTTGTTTTGAGACCTCCATGTTGCTACTCTTCAGAGAAAATTAAAAGAGGAGGGAAACTTACAACTGACCACCTGAAATACTCTTTCTCATAATTGGATTCACCTGTGTATGTAGGTCAGGGGTCACTGAGCTTACCAAGCCAATTTGAGTTCCAATAATTAGTTCTAAAGGTGTTGGAATCAATAAAATGACATCAGTGCCCAGATGTATGCACCTGCCTAATTTTATTTAAACAATTATTGCACACTTTCTGTAAATCCAATAAACTTCATTTCACTTCTGAAATATCACTGTGTATGATATACAGTGGGTTGCAAAAGTATTCGCCCCCCTTGAAGTTTTCCACATTTTGTCATATTACTGCCACAAACATGAATCAATTTTATTGGAATTCCACATGAAAGACCAACACAAAGTGATGTACACATGAGAAGTGGAATAAAAATCATACATGATTCCAAACATTTTTTACAAATAAATAACTGCAAAGTGGTGTGTGCATAATTATTCGTCCCCCTTTGATCTGAATGCAGTCAGTTGCCTATAGACATTGCCTGATCCTGGTCTTTAGGGGGGTATAACACTGCAGTCCTCAAGTGGTTAACTTGAAATGAGCCTATAGTCTTCCATTTCCTCAATACCGGAAAATTGTATACTTACCTACCGTAATTTTCCTTTCCTGGATCAGAAAATGGCGGCATACTCCTTGATTTAACTCCGCCCCTGAACCCCATTGGACAGATCTTTGCATAAATTAAAAGAATCCGCCCCCCCCCCCCCCCCTGCCATTCTCGTGAAAATCAGTCCTCGAATGGACAAGAGGGAGGGATCTGTATGCCGCCATTTTCTGATCCAGGAAAGGAAAATTACGGAAGGTAAGTATACAATTTTCCGGTTTCCTGGACAGAAATGGCGGCATACTCTTGGGATATAACAAATCAGAAAGAGAGGGTGGGAATGCAAAACACACAATTTATTTAGCAACTGCCGACAGTACAGCTTTTCCAAACTCCAAGGAAGTTAAACATGCTGGAATGACATGATAGTGAATTAGGAATATATGAGGTGAAGACCAGCTAGCTGCCTTACATATTGTCTCAACAGAGACCTTAGCAAATGATGCCCACGAGGCTGCCATCCCACTGGTTGAGTGAGCATTGATTTCCTTCGGAATCTCTAAGCCTTTTAACCTGTAACTTAACTGAATAAGCTTTACTAACCAGTTTGCTATAGTCCTGGTTGCCAGAGGCTGACCTTTTTTTTGCTCCTTGAATGTTAATAAAGAGATGATCTGATGCTCTAAAGGAAGCAGTCTTACTTAAGTAAGCCTTAATGCTATTCCCTACATCTAGAGCAGGCTTTCTCAACCAGGGTTCCCTGGAACCCCAGGGTTCCTTGAGCACTCTGCAGGGGTTCCTTGGCATTTTCCCCCATCGTGGGGGAAGTATATTAGAGCACACTATAATAGGTGGTAGTGTAACAAGAAGCACTAAATTGGGGGCTCAGGAGACAGTATAATGAGTGGCAGTGTAATAGGGAGTAGTGAAATAAACAGCTACACATACTTTTAAAGACCATGCTTCCTGCAAAATAAATGCAGGGGTTCCTCGAGATCAAAAAATTGTTTGCAGAGGTTCCTCGAGATCCAAAAGTTATTTGCAGGGTTCCTCCAGGGTAAAAAGGTTGAGAAAGGCTGATCTAGAGGATGAAGATCGCTTTCCGTTGAAAAGGTAGGCAAGGTGAGTTCCTGGTTTATATGGAGCGTAGAAGCCACTTTAGGAATGTGGGACAGTACAGGCCTAATCACAACCCTATCCGGGAAAAATTGCAACAAGTTCTGTGAACAGCCTAAAGCTTGCAAGTCCGAGACTCTTTTCCCTGACGAAATTGCTGTGAGAAATAGTGTCTTTAGGGCTATGTTTTGTAAAGAAGCTGACTCGAGAGGATGGAAGGGTGGACCTGATAGGATATCCAATACAATGCATAGGTCTCACTGCGGGAAAAAAGGTTTCCTAGGTGGTCTCATTTTTTGAACCGCCTGAATGAACTGCATAATTAATGGATTGAATGCCCATTTCTCATTTGTGAGGGCGGAAAGAGCTGATACTTGAACCTTAATGGCCGAGACGCTTAAACCTTTCTCCACTCCAGTTTGAAGGAAGCTCAATATGTCCTGTACCCTTGGCGAGATTGCATTTAGACTATTTTCTGTAGTGAATAAAATAAATTTCTCCCAGACCCGATGGTATGTTGTATTAGTTGATACTTTTCTGGCTTTCAATAGGGTAGTAACAACTTCATTTGAACACCCCAAGGCTATCAACTTCCAAGCCATCAAACTTAGCTTGCTGACTTCTGGGTACAGCAGGTTCCCTTGGTGCAGAAGGTTTGGGATCTTGGGTAGGATCAGTGGATCTTCCACGCTCATTTCCTTCACTAGAGTGAACCACGGTCTTCTTGGCCAATAAGGCAGAATAAGAATGATCGTGCACTATTCCTTTAATAATCTGCGCAGAAAGTTGGTTATCAACGGAAACGGGGAAAAGGCATAACCCATCTCGAAATTCCATTGCTGCGTCAGGCAGTCCGTCCCTTCCGCTAACCGTTGAGGATACCTCGAAAACAACCTCTGAGATTTCGCATTCCAAGTCGAGGCACACAAGTCTATTTGTGGCGACCCCCATTTCCGTACAATCTCCTGGAACACCTCGTTGTTCAGGGACCACTCGTGGGGGTCCACAAATTCCCTGCTTAGGCGATCTGCCAGAATATTTTGGACTCCAGGTAAGTATATTGCTGAAAGATTTTGAAGATTCCCTTCTGCCCAAGACATCATTTGGCTTGTCTCTTTGAGTAATGTCCAACTCCTGGTACCTCCCTGTCTCCGGATATATGATACTGCTGTCGTATTGTCTATTTGTAGTAGAACCGACTTCTGAAAGACTATATGCTTGAATGCTCTCAGAGCAAGGTAAGCCGCTCTCAGCTCCAGAATATTGGAAGGAACTTCTATCTGCGGAAGCCTCCACTTCTCCTGAATCCAGGACTCCCGACAGTGAGCCCCCCAGCCTGCTAAGCTGGCATCTGTCGTCACTATGATTGGATCTTCCTGCTGAATCTGATGGCAATTCTGAAGATGGACCCTGCTTAACCACCATTGCATTGAATTCCTTACTTCTACTGGGAGGATAAATTTCTGCCACATATTTCACCTGTTCCAATGTTGGAGAAAAAAAGGTCTGAAGCCTCCTCAGATGCCAATGAGCCCATTTTACAAGAGGTATGGTTGACAAGAAAGTCCCCAGCAGACTCAGAATCTGTTTGGTTGACAGTTTTCTCTCTGACAGAACTGATCTCACTTTCCTCTGTATAGCAGTGATCTTCTCCTCCGGTAAACATACTTTGTTTTGTTGGGTTATGAATCGTGCCCCCAGAAAGACCATGTCTTGAGATGGTGTCAACTGGCTCTTCTGGTAATTGATTAACCATCCTAATTTCTCCAGTACTTCTATCAATCTTTGCTGATGCTTCAGTAGAGTGGAGCGATCTTGACTTATTAGTAACACATCGTCCAAGTAGTGGTAGACCCGCAATCCTTCCACTCTTAGAAGCGCAATCACTGGGCGTCAATCAGGATAAATAAAAGAAAAAATTAACACCCAAAAACAAAAAGACCTTGTCCATCGAGGACAGAAAAAAAGAGAATGGCAGGGGGGGGGGGGGGGGGGGGGCGTGGATTCTTTTAATTTATGCAAAGATCAGTCCAAAGGGGTTCAGGGGAGGAGTTGTACCCAGGAGTATGCCGCCATTTCTGTCCAGGAAATGTTCCTAACTGTGGAAACAGACAGCTGAAATATCTGAGACAGCTTTCTGTATCCTTCCCCTAAACCGTGATGGTGAACAATCTTTGTCTTCAATGAAAAAGATTCAAAAACCCGTAATTGCAAAGATATAAATCCATTTATTGCTAAATTCTATAAAAGACAACGCAGTGTGTGCCCCAGAGTGCAAAACCCCCCCATATAAAAAGACCCAGGATTCAAGCCCCAACACTACCCACAAGCAATACCCCTGACATAGGAGAGAAACCACCACAGGTAGACCTCCCTGTCTTCTACCCTCAGAGCTCTTATAGGACAGGCCTGCCCAAGAAAAAGTTCTTGATGATGTCAGCAAAGCAACATGCTATGTGGCATCTAACTGGAGAAGTTCATATTATGGCATGTAGCAAAATTCCTGCATGCAGACTAGAAAAGCAAAGCGCTATCATTCAATTCCCTGATACTGATGAAATTTCTCAGTCTCTCCAATAATGATGGCACAAATATTCATCCAGCACGATTGCTATGCACTGCTAAAGCGGCAGGTAACAGTTCATGATTCAAATATATGGACATGATGCATTTGTAATCCACAATGGGGTTATACTGTTGCTTACCAGCTCCCTCCTGGATTGTGGATTACAAATGCATCATGTCCATATATTTGAATCATGAACTGTTACCTGCCGCTTTAGCAGTGCATAGCAATCGTGCTGGATGAATATTTGTGCCATCATTATTGGAGAGACTGAGAAATTTCATCAGTATCAGGGAATTGAATGATAGCGCTTTGCTTTTCTAGTCTGCATGCAGGAATTTTGCTACATGCCATAATATGAACTTCTCCAGTTAGATGCCACATAGCATGTTGCTTTGCTGACAACATCAAGAACTTTTTCTTGGGCAGGCCTGTCCTATAAGAGCTCTGAGGGTAGAAGACAGGAAGGTCTACCTGTGGTGGTTTCTCTCCTATGTCAGGGGTATTGCTTGTGGGTAGTGTTGGGGCTTGAATCCTGGGTCTTTTTATATGGGGGGGTTTTGCACTCTGGGGCACACACTGCGTTGTCTTTTATAGAATTTAGCAATAAATGGATTTATATCTTTGCAATTACGGGTTTTTGAATCTTTTTCATTAGTGTCATAGTGTGCTTAGCACACAATTGTATGTGAATTTTTGAAATCTTTGTCTTCAGGTTATTTGAGAGTTGTTTTGAGACCCCCATGTTGCTACTCTTCAGAGAAAATTAAAAGAGGAGGGTGTTATAATTTAAGTAGGCCTCAGTTACTTGGCCTGAGTTTTATGTAAAAGGCTTGACCGCAGTGTATGCCTTTAAAATAGATAGAGGGTTGGTGATGCAGGCAGAGGCATCTCAGGGTCTGCGTGTAGCAGAAGATACACGCAGATACTGAGAACATGTTCCTAACAGAAGGCCATCGGCCACTCTGACCTCAACAGGAACAGAAAACATTGGCTATGTTTACTAAACATTTCACATTCCTGCATCTGGGTCAAGTGCCTCATTGATTATTAATCGAGTAGGCGGGTATGATGAAACCACGAGTGGGTCCACCAATAGACTGATATAGGAGGTGGCGAAGATGATGTCATATTTAACTCTTTCCTAGTCGGTATTAAAGGGGGTGCGAGCGATGGGAACTCACTTCTGCTTCTTCCCTCTGCACTAGCTCGCAAGGCCGACTGGGACCTCTAAGCATGTTATTCCTTACTGTAATCTGATATAATGTATGCTGTACATATATAGTTTAGTGTAACGTAGTTAGGAAGAAGGTACCTGATAGACTTCAAGAGGGAGTCTAATCAAGCAGCTGTAACGCAACATGGAAGTCTGCTTTGCCAGGAGATGAATGTATCTATCTGTATTCCTGGACGGACCACCTGAAATACTCTTTCTCATAATTGGATTCACCTATGTATGTAGGTCAGGGGTCACTGAGCTTACCAAGCCAATTTGAGTTCCAATAATTAGTTCTAAAGGTGTTGGAATCAATAAAATGACATCAGTGCCCAACTTTATGCACCTGCCTAATTTTATTTAAACAATTATTGCACGCTTTCTGTAAATCCAATAAACTTAATTTCACTTCTGAAATATCACTGTGTATGTCTCCTATATGATATACAGTGGGTTGCAACAGTATTCGGCCCCCTTGAAGTTTTCCACATTTTGTCATATTACTGCCACAAACATGAATCAATTTTATTGGAATTCCACATGAAAGACCAACACAAAGTGGTGTACACATGAGAAGTGGAACGAAAATCACACATGATTCCAAACATTGTTTACAAATAAATAACTGCAAAGTGGTGTGTGCATAATTATTCGGCCCCCTTTGATCTGAGTGCAGTCAGTTGCCTATAGACATTGCCTGATAAGTACTAATGACTAAATAGAGTGCACCTGTGTGTAATCTAATGTCAGTACAAATACAGATACTCTGTGAGGGCCTCAGAGGATGTCTAAGAGAATATTGGGAGCAACAACACTGTGAAGTCCAAAGAACACACAAGACAGGTCAGGGATCAAGTTATTGAGAAATTTAAAGCAGGCTTAGGCTACAAAAAGATTTCCAAAGCCTTGAACATCCCACGTGGCACTGTTCAAGCGATCATTCAGAAATGGAAGGAGTATGGCACAACTGTAAACCTACCAAGTCAAGGCCATCCACCTAAACTCACAGGCCGAACAAGGAGAGCGCTAATCAGAAATGCAGTCAAGAGGCCCATGGTGACTCTGGACGAGCTGCAGAGATCTACAGTTCAGGTGGGAGACTCTGTCCATAGGACAACTATTAGTCATGCACTGTACAAAGTTGGCCTTTATGGAAGAGTGGCAAGAAGAAAGGCATTGTTAACAGAAAGCATAAGAAGTCCCGTTTGCAGTTTGTCACAAGCCATGTGGGGGACACAGCAAACAAGTGGAAGAAGGTGCTCTGGTCAGATGAGACCAAAATGGAAAACGCTATGTGTGGCAGAAAACTAACACTACACATCACTCTGAACACACCATCCCCACTGTCAAATATGGTGATGGCAGCATCATGCTCGGGGGGTGCATCTCTTCAGCAGGGACAGGGAAGCTGGTCAGAGTTGATGGGAAGATGGATGGAGCCAAATACAGGGCAAACTTGGAAGAAAACCTCTTGGAGACTGCAAAATACCTGAGACTGGGGTGGAGGTTCACCTTCCAGCAGGACAATGACCCTAAACATAAAGCCAGGGCAACAATGGAATGGTTTAAAACAAAACATATCTATGTGTTAGAATGGCCCAGTCAAAGTCCAGATCTAAATCCAATCGAGAATCTGTGGCAAGATCTGAAAACTGCTGTTCACAAACGCTGTCCATCTAATCTGACTGAGCTGGAGCTGTTTTGCAAAGAAGAATGGGCAAGGATTTCAGTCTCTAGATGTGCAAAGCTGGTAGAGACATACCCTAAAAGACTGGCAGCTGTAATTGCAGCAAAAGGTGGTTCTACAAAGTTGACTCACGGGGCCGAATAATTACGCACACCCCACTTTGCAGTTATTGATTTGTAAAAAATGTTTGGAATGATGTATGATTTTCGATCCACTTCTCACATGTACACCACTTTGTATTGGTCTTTCACGTGGAATTCCAATAAAATTGATGCAGGTTTGTGGCAGTAATGTGACAAAATGAGGAAAACTTCAAGGGGGCCGAATACTTTTGCAAGCCACTGTATTTAACTGACAACCAACGATTTATACAGGAAAATCATGACGATTAACAAGGTTGCCGAAACTTTCGCATCCCACTGTAGAAGTTGTTGACAATATAGTAAGGGTCCGTTTCTACTTGTGTGATTCTTCCACAATTCCCTGCATGTAAATTTGAATGGGGAATCAATATGCTGCTTTTGAATTCACATGCGGGGGAAAAAATGGACTGTCAACATCATAACTTTGCTTCGGCTATGCGTACTCACATTGAAACAAGTGCCGACATGTGTCTCAAGAGATGCACGCTGGGCACATGTGGAAACAGACCCTAAGTCATAGGGACAGACTGTTTGGTGATTAACAATGCATGCTGCATTTCCAAGACACTAAAGAGAGAAAGCCCTGCCCTTGTGAGCTTCCAATCTAATTACAGAGGTGTTTGCAGTTAACTTTGCATAGGCTTAAAAAGTTTCGGAGGAGAGGATGTATCTGGTGCTCTTACCTGGGGCCAGTCTCCATTGCTGAGCTGCTTCTCCAGTAATAATTTGATACCTCTCTCCAAAATGTTAACTAATGGGAACCTGTATGACATGAAATTGACATTACTGTACGTTGCTGGAAGAAATATCAACAACTTCAGATATGCAGATGAAACGACTGTTATGGCAGAAAGTGAAAAATAATTAAGAAACCTCTTGAAGAGGGTGAAAGAGGAGAGTGCAAAAGTTGGGCAAAAAAACAAACACAATATCATTGCAACATCAGCTTATCATTGTTGGCCTATAAGGAAGGCTGAGAGCAGAAGAATCAATGCCTTCAATTTGTGGACTTTTGAGAGTCCCTTGGACTGCAAGAAGATCCAATTAGTCCATCTTTAACCTTCCTGGCGGTAAGCCCGAGCTGAGCTATGCCGCACAGGAGGATTTCTCAGGCCTTGCTGGGCCGATTCGTATAATTTTTTTTGCTAGCTGCGTGTGCATTCCGATCGCCGCCGCCACCCGCCGATTAGCCGCCGATCACCGCGCAGCCACCCCCCATGCGCTGCCTGGCCAATCAGTGCCAGGCAGCGCTGAGGGGTGGATCGGGACTCCCTTTGACGTCACGTCGATGTTGTCATCCCGCCCCGCCGCCATGGCCATGGCGACGGGGTAAGCCCTTCAGGAAATCCCGTTCTATGAACGGGATTTCCTGATCAGAGATTGCCGGAGGCGATCGAAGCGGGCGGGGGGATGCCGCTGCACAGCGGCTATCATGTAGCGAGTCCTAGGCTCACTACATGATTTGAATTTTTTTTTTTGAAAAAGACTGCTGCGCTGCCCCCTGGCGGTTTCTAATAGACTGCCAGGAGGGTTAAAGAAATTAACCCTGGCTGTTCATTGGAAGGAGTATTGCGGAAGATGAAGCTGAAATACTTTGGACACACAATAAGAAGACATGACTTATTGGAGTAGATCCAGAAGCTGGGAAAAATTGAGGGCAAAAGGAGGAGGGGGCAGCAGAGAATGAGATGGCTATATAATATCATGGAAAGAATAAACATGAGCTTGGAACAGCTTTGAGAGGCAGTAGAAGATAGAGGGGCCTTGCATGCTGTCCATGGGATCTCAAAGAGTTGGACAGGACCGAATAGTGATTGAATATCAACATGACATTACATGAACATGGAAACAAGAATATTGTAGAAGAAGATGCCCACTACTTATCATATGGAAAACTTTAACAGCCCTTTTACACTATGACATTGCAGTAAAGTTGCGGTAAGCTTTTTAAATGCAAGAGGCGGCTAAGTCAATGAAAGTCTATGGAGACTGCCATGTTTTTTTCCTTTTGTGCAATACCAGGTGCCTGGCTGTATTGCTGATCCTCTGTCTCTCAGGGCTCGTTTCCACTATTGCGTTGCGAAATCGCTGCGGCAAAATTCGCATGCGGATGCGAATTTCGCATACGCGTGCATGCGAATTTTTGTGCGAATTCGCATGGAAATTCGCATGGATGATGATGTATGTGAATTTAGCCATGGCAATGCCGGTGTGCTTTTCAATTGATTTCATGCGAATTTGCATGAAAATTCGCATACCAAAACAGCATGCGAATTCCCAATTAAATACATTAGCGGCGATTCGCATGCATTCCACTCGCAGGCAAATTCTGCGGCTCTTTTGTGCGTTTTTTCACCGCTGAAAAAAAACGCACCTCAACAACGCTACAGTGGAAACAGGCCCATCCACTTGCATTACATGTGCGAATCCGCATGCGTTGGACGCATGCGGATTCGCAATAGTGGAAACGAGCCCTAATACTTTTAGCCATATACCTTGGACAAGCATGCAGCAGATCAGGTGTTTCCGACATTAATGTCAGAATTTACAAGTTTAGCTGCATGCTTGTTTCTGGTGTTATTCAGACACTACTGCATCCAAATAGATCAGCAGGGCTGCCAGGAAACTGGTATTGCTTAAGGGGGAATAAATATGGCAGCCTTTATATACCTCTCACTACAGTTGTCCTTTAAAGTGCACCTGAGATGAACAGTAGTGCACCATTTATACTTACCTGGAGTTTCCTTCAGCCCCATGCAGGCCAAGGACTCCCATGCAGTCCTCTCAGGCTTCTCGATTGTCCTATGGTCAGCTTCTGAAATGTTGTCCATCAGGCATGAGTGGCCTGGCTGCGCTCACCCCCCCCCCCCCCCCATCGCGCTCCAGTAGCCGGGAGCTTATGCTCCTGTACAGCAGCACCCCAGTAGTACTGCACAGGCACATCGTAACAGACCACGACCGGCAAGATTTCAGATGCTGACCATGAAACAATGGAGAAGCCCAGGAGGACGGCAAGGAAGCCCTTGGACTGCCTTGGGCTGGAGGAAGCCCAGAGTAAGTGTAAATGGTGCACTACTGTTCATCTCAGGTGCCCAATGAAACCCGCTTGATGATTTCTAACCCTGACCACCAATGGAAACCCCTTCCTGACGTGTACATCAAAAAAAGGAGTCGTATTAATTTGGGTGCTGGGGATAGCGGATAGTAGAATATCCGTAGAATTACTGATATCCTACTATTGGGCAATAGCTAATTCCGATAATAAAATATCTGTAATTTTTACCAATATTTTACTATCACCTTACCTAACCCTATTCTCACTTGAAAGATCCCTCTAATGATGCCGAACCCTAACCAACCCCTTGCACTGCAATGTCCACTGATAGAAGTGCGGCCTATGCTGCTAACAACTCCCTCCACTGATATCTGCGCCACCTTATCACCATAATAATCGGACGCTGCCAGTTCTTATATTACCCCCTGGGTGCCAACATGTGGCGCGTATTTTATCAGGTGGCCCCAGCACCTAAATTACCTGCTTGGCTTACTGACATCTAACTTTAAACTTTCTCATCAATGACAATGAAGTCCCTGATGCCTAACCTTCTGACCCTACTTGACAATTCTAACATGCTCCTATATACATCTAACCCTAACATTTCTGGCAATCTACTTATCCCAACCAATACTTACCTACCTTTCATTGTTGTTGCTCTAGACTTGGGTTTCAGTAAGTAATCCATGTCAAGTGTGGAAACTGCATGCTTTCCCTTCACTCATTGCCTTTTTTTCTGCGGGGAATGCCTGGGAAGCTGCCACATACAAGCTGGCAATGCTGTCTTATCTCTGGCTTTCCTCCTGGAGTCTACTATTGTACAAAGTGACCAAGCAGAGGTGCATGCTGGGTATTATGTAACTTACCTCAGTGGCTTTCTCTGCCCCTGCGTGCTCTGTCCTCAGCTTGTGCTGCTGGTCTGCACTCCCTTATGATTTTCTTGTCACACGTTGCAACAGTCATATGAACAATGGATTCTGAGGGTAGTGCAGAACAGTAAAGCAGGAAGAGGGCAGAACATACAATGTCAGAGTAACAGAGCTGTCACTTACCACCCCAGCATGGTCATCCTCCGTGTTTGTAACTGAAAGAAAGTGGGCACTACTGGGGTGCAGTAAAAAAGTCGGAATGATAAGGGCAGGCAGTATAATAAAAAGGGCCACTATAGGGGGGATATAAAGACATACTCCTAGAGGGAAGAAGGGAGGGGGGGGGGAGACAGGTAGGTAAAGCCTGGTACATACATCTAATTCTGATTGGGTAATCACTAAACAATGTTACCACCTCCACGTACTATAAGGGGCACCATATTTTGAATACTATGAACAGATTGTGTAGGTAAACTCTCATGCTACATGGAAGTGGTAAAAAAAGTCCAATTAAAAATTGGATGTGTGTATGCAGCCTTAAAGGACAACTGTAATGAGAGGAATATGGAGGTTGCCATACTTATTTCCTTCTAAACAATACCAGTTGCCTGGCTATCCTGCTGATCCTCTGCCCCTAATACTTTTAGCCATATACCCTGAACAAGCATGCAGCAGATCAGGGGTTTCTGACAATATTGTCAGAACTGACAAGATTAGCTGCATGCTTGTTTCTGGTGTTATTCAGACACTGTTGCAGCCAAACAGTCCAACAGGGCTGCCAGGCAACTGATATTGTTTAAAAGGAAATAAATATGGCAGCCTCCATATCACTCTCGTTACAGTTGTTCTTTAACCCCTTTGCCGTTCCAATTCTGATGGCAAGGGGGTGGCGCAGCACTTTTTAAAAAATTTTTTTTTTTTTTAAATCATGTAGCAAGCCCAGGGCTTGCTACATGATAGCCGCTGACAAGCGGCATCCCCCTACCCACTTCGATCGCCGCCGGCGATCTTTGCAAGCAGGAAATCCCATTCACAACGGGATTTCCTGCTGGGCTTCCCCCGTCGCCATGGGCTGCGTGCAGTAAAAATAAATAAATTGAAAATCGGCCCAGCGGGGCCGGAGAAATCCTTCTGTGCAGGTTACCCCGAGCTGAGCTCGGGATAACCGGCAAGAAGGTTAAGGTGCCCATACATCTAGCAATGATGGGCAGATTCGACCAAGAGACAAATCTCTTTCTGATCGAATCTGATTAGCAAGAGAGACCTGTGGGCTGCCCATACTCTGCAGGCCGATTTCCAATCAATTTTAGCATGAAATCTCTTGGGAATCTGCCGAGTTTGCCGCTGCCCCCTAGTGTATAAATATGCCCCCATGTGTGCATTTATACATTACCTCCCCTACAGTGAGGAACATAAGTATTTGAACACCCTGCCATTTTGTAAGAGCTACCACTTAGAAGTCATGGAGGCGTCTGAAATTCACATTGTAGGTGCATTCCCACTATGGCCTTGATTCATAAAAAGCAGTGCGATAAAAAAATCTTGTCGGGAAAAATACCGCACTCGGTATTTTCCCGGTCTGTGTGCTAATTCATAAAGATTTTCCCAGCTGCCCTTGGAGGTCGGTAAATTACCGCAGCCCACTGAGCGGTAGAGTAGAGCAGTGTCTCAATTCTATCTTTGCCCTGCAGAAATGACTCACACAGACGGCTCTCTCTGGCTCTCTCCACTGATTACTCAAACAGACTTCGGCTCTCTGCACTTTGCATTCATCAGAGCTGTCAGAGCTGTCGGTAACTTGTTAAGACCTCACCAGAGGTGTCGGTAACTACCGCCAGGCTTACCGCTTGTTGCAGGCTTTATGAATTGACATTTGCTGACAATTTACTGACATGTGTTGGCGGTAACTACAGCCAAGTCGGTAATTTATCTCCCTGGTCGGTAATGTCCGCTTCTCATGCGGTAACAGCCTTTATGAATTGACACTTTGCTAAGTGGTCGGGAAAGTCTGCTGTTTTCAGCATTACCGCATGAGGTAATGCTTTATGAATCGAGGCCTATGAGAGAGCGCATTTAAAGAGAGACTGAAGCCTCCGAAAATGCCCCTTTTTTTAGCCAGTCCTGTTAAGCATTAATGGGTTGGCTGAAATGCTGCTATCTTGTGGCAAAACGAAGCTTAATCACCCCGAAATGCCCGGGGCAAATTGCGGGGCTCCTTCCTGTTGGAGGCAGAGCTTTGAGCTGCAGCTCTGCCTCCATTCACGTCTATCTCCCGTGGATCTCCGCCTTCTCCCGCCCGTCTCAGTCTTCTTTCACCGAGTGGGGCGGGGGAGAGGCAGAGACCCGCGGGAGACTGACACAAATGGAGGCAGAGCTGCAGCGCAAAGTTCTTCCTCCCCAGGCAGCAAAATCCACGACCAGGTAACTCGTGGATTTTTGCCCCGGTATTTCGGGATGAATAAAGCTTCGTTTTGCTGCGGGATAGTGGCATTTCTGCTAACCCATTAATGCTTAACAGGACTGGCTAAAAAAGGGTTATTTTCGGAAGCTTTAGAGTCTCTTTAAAGCAGGGCTTTTAAACCTTTTCAGTAATTTTACCACTTTTTAGCCTGAAAATGTCAAGTACCACCACTGTGCCTGTGCAGTAGATCTGACCCAACCAGGCTAGGCTGTTTCCACCAGAGCCCAAGCAGAGAGCTGCTACTTCGCATCCGCTCATGTCAACAAGATCTTCGGGGGGGGGGGGGGGGGGCAGCGTTGGATCCCCTCTACTGAGGAGGAAGGGGGAAGAGAGAGCTGGGCAGTGACTCACCACAAAGTTCAGTTCCCCCTTACTCACTCCTTGCTGTGCTGCCCTGCGGAATAGTTCAGACCTCAGATCAGTAGTAACCCGGTCACAGAGAAGAGATAACCAGGCGAATGGTGCAGTGACAGCACTTATACTTCAATTACACGAAATAAGCAGTGATGTCACTTCCTGTATTTGAAGTACTGTATACCCGCTATCACTGTGCACTAGTCACCTGGATGTCTCGTCACTGCTGTTCTGAGGTTTGAATTATGCTGCAGGGGCAGCACAGTGAGAAGCGAGCAAGGGGTAGCCAAACTTTGTGGAGCCAGAACAGGACCTGGACAAGCAGCAGGCAGGCAATTAAGTGGCAGCCAAACTTGGAGTGTACCACCTGGCCAACAGCAAAGTACCACTGGTGGTACGCTTACCACAGTTTGAAAAGCCCTGTAATGAGAGGGATATTGACACTGCAATATTTTTTTTTCCTTTTAAACAATACTAACTGCCTGGCTATCCTTCTGATCCTTTGCCTCTAAAACTTTTAGCCATAGACCCTGAACAAGCATGTAACAGATCAAGCGTTTCTGACATTAATGTCAAATCTAACAAGATCAATTGCATGTTTGTTTCTGGTGTTGTTCAGACACTTCTGCAGACAAATAGATCAGCAGGGCTGGCAGGCAACTGTTATTGTTTACAAAGTAAATAAGTATGGTAAAGCCTCCATATTCTTCTCACTAGAATTGTCCTTTAAAAAAAAATAATAATCAGGAAATCACATTATATGATTTTTAAATACCGTATATACTCGCAAGCAAGCCAAATTTTTGACCCCCAAAAAGTGGGTCAAAAGTTGGGGGGTCGGCTTGCTTGCGAGTCATGTGTCAGAAATGAAGCCCCCCCGCTTCCCCCATGGCCGCCGCTATTACCTTAGCTCGGCGCCGCTTCTATTCCCCTGTCCTGCTTGTATAATCCACAGCAGCGCGCCCCACGGCGGCTGCTGTGATGAGAGGGAGCCGTAGAGAGAGAGCGGTTCCCATAGTAACGGCGATACACATCGCCGCTACAGGAAGCCGCTCTCTACGGCTTCCTCCCTCATCACAGCAGCCGCCGTGGGGCGCGCTGCTGTGAATTATACGAGCAGGACAGGGGAATAGAAGCGGCGCCGAGCTAAGGTAATAGCAGCGGCGGACGTGGGGGGAGCACTATACTACCTACGCTGGGCACTATACTAGCTATACTGTGCACTATACTAGCTATACTGGGGCACTACCTACCCATACTGGGCACTATACTAGCTACCCCGGGACACACTGGGGGGGGAAATCACACGGACAGCATTTCCTACCCCCGGCATATACCACACTCAATCATTTTTTCCTGGTTTTTCAGGTAAAAGTTGGGGGTCGGCTTATATGCGGGTCGGCTTGCTCGCGAGTATATACAGGAATTTATTTGTACTGCACTGCTGCACATAAGTATTTGTACACCTGAGAAAATCAGTGTTAATATTTGGTACAAAAGCCTTCGGAGTTGACATAAATTAAATAATGCGAACAACCTCCTGTTGCTCATGCTAATAAATCAGCGTGACTTAGTTTTGTTTACGAAATGTTCCTTATGTTCTTCACTGTATGTCGCCCACCGTGCAGTGCCCATCAGTCTTCCGCTTCCCACTCATCAATTTGTGCTTTACGCACCGCAGGCCTTTAGCATGTGATATCACACATGCGCCATGTGCTGGCAGCGTGAGGTACCAATGGAAGAGAAAGAAGTGGGCACCACGCGGTGGGAGACACAGGACAGGTAATGTGTAAATGCACACAAGGGGGGCACATTTATACACTAAGGCGAATAGCGTCGCTCGTCCCGATATCGCCATTACCGGCTTGCATCAAATCGAGCTAGACGGGCCGATATCTTGCAGCATGTCCGATGGATACATGCAACAAATTTCCATCCGGGTATGCTCTTGGTGGCATGTGGTGATTTTCATACTATTCGATAATTATTGAATCGGAAGGTCGATCAGCTACCAAGTCGAGTAGTGTATGGCCACCTTAATTTTGTGCCTGAGTTCCACTTTACAACCTGCTTTAATCACTTTGAGGATGATAAAGTTTGTGTTTTTTTTCTTAAGAAAGTTTCAATGGGCTAAATTCCGCTGTCAGCCAAGTGCCCCCTCATACCATCCCTATTATGTGACTCTTGAAGCAGTTCATCAGCAGAGTCTCATTACCAGTGAAAATCCAGCTCATGTGACTTCCAGAGCTGAGGCATGAACAAGGGCTGTGCTGCATCAAAAGAAGGTTTGGGGAGGTTTTTGAAAAAAATATCCAACTAATTCAGAATTTTGGCCTCTATTTACACAGTGAACATCTTTACATTGATAAACTTACCTTACAGCCATGAGTCCCATTAGTGCCCAGCATGTGTTGTGGATCTGGGAGTTTGCACTCTGAACGTATCGCCTCTCTTCACAGGATTCAAAATCTTCTCCCCAACCCCCATCCTCCATCTGATGATCGAGCAGGAAACTACAGGCCTTCTGCACCTCTGAAGACCTGGATAAGTGTGAGGATAGACAGTGATCTGATATAGAAAATCACTCAGACACAGGGAAATAAAAATCACATGACTATATACTGTACATGGTTATCAGTCTTAGCAATGTTATCTGCAACCTACAGTACAAGACAAATCTGATACTGAGGAGGTCTGTATAGACTGCAATCACATATAAAACGATAAACCTAAATAAACTGTAGACCAGGATCAGTTTGTAGGACACTTAACTTCTTCATTACATTTTATTGTTCTGATACCGTTATATTGTGGTGAAAATATGGACATTACTTGGAAATTCAGTTTCCTTTCAGTTATAACTGAGAGCAACTGATTAAATGTAAAATGACCCTTAAGGTGGCCACACACCATACAATTAAAAGATCCAATTTTACACCAATTTGCTAATTACAATTGGTTGTCCTGAAAAATGGAAAGCTTTTTTTTCATTCGTTCAAGAAATCTGATTAAATTTCCTTTTTTTATCCGATAAAAGAAGATCGGGACTGTTGGATTTTTCTGATCAATTTTTATTATAATTGCATTGTGAGTGGTAGATTGTCAATTACTTGATGTACAGACCCAAGCAATTTTTTTCTGAGTTTTCAATCATTTTTTTATAATTGGGGAAAACTTGAACATATGTGTGTGCGCTACATGGTCAGATTTTTGAAATGTTACAATCAATCACAAAAATTGATTGCAATTCTTGAACTGAAAAGATGTTTAAAAAATGTATCAGCCTTAAAAAGCTTCAGAGGCCGTGGACAGAGGGGGGTCTCGCCTTTCCTCACCTGCAAAAATACTATCTTGCTAGCATACTTGTAACTGCACATTGGTGGCTATGCCCTGATGAATCCAATGCAGCTACAGTGCTCGAGGCAGCCCAATTGGGCTCCTATGAAGCACTAACCCAACTCCTGTACCGGGGCCCCCAAGCTCCATATCCTTTAACCGTATCAATGAAAACAGTCATCAAAGCATGGAACCTGGTGCATACATGAGACTCTCCTTCCTCCAAAATCCTCTCACCCAAAACCCCGCTATGGAACAATCCTATTCTCAGGAACTTCTACACTATACCCGATCCTATAATCTGGATCTCCAAAGGTGTCAGCCTCCTATCTCACATCGTTACATCCGGATCTCTTGCAACCTTCGACCAGTTGAAAGATACCTATCACCTTCCTAACTCCCACTTCTTCAGATTTCTGCAACTGCGCCATGCATACCAGGCTCAGTTTGGAGCTTCCCCCCCTCGCATTCGCTCTTCTGAAATCGAAGACACTCTTCTCAACAAAGACTTAACCAAGCCCCTATCTTCAATTTACAAGAATATTATACTCATCACTGAGCCTCATGTCTCAGTTTTCAAGCCCCCCTGGATGGTTATCGCACCACTTATCGATGATGAAGAATGGGAAGACGCCTGGATAGTACCATTTCAGCATTTAATCGCCACTAGGGATAGACTCATCCAGTTTAAAATACTGCACAGAGCGTACCTAACACCAGCTAAACTGGCCAAATATAACTCAACACACAGTAATGCCTGCTGGCGCTTTGACGCCTCCCAGGCAGACTTCGAGCATATCTTTTGGAGCTGCCCTAAAATTGCTCCCATCTGGGCCAGTATATGCGAGTTCATAACGCACTTTTTGCACACTCCAGTCAAACCAGACCCTACGTGGTGCCTCTTGGGCCTAACCACTTCACTTGCTCCTTGGAGAGCCCAAAGAACCCTACTTGGACTTACTCTCTTCTACTACCGGAAGGCTATTGTTCTCATTTGGAAGGCTACAGAACCCCCGTCCATCCAACAGTGGAAAACCTTAATAAATAACTCTTTACCACTTTATAAAGCCGCCTACACGGCTAGAGGCTGTCCACAAAAATTCATGAAGGTTTGGAAACCTTGGACAGACAAAGTGGAATCCAACTGAACATTTACACATGGATCAGCTCTACAAGTTAATTACATTGGCTAATGTGTGGGCTTGGTGGGTGGGGGGCGGTGAATCGGGGTGGGGGGTGTGAGGGTGGTGTTGGTCTCTCTGTTGGGACAGGCTTGTCCCATAATGTGCTATGTTTTGTGTGTTACGGATGCCCTCCCGCCTGCGAGCGTTGGAGATCGCATCCGAGTTTGTTCTTTTCTGTGTCTTTGAAAATTCAAATAAAAAAGAATTAAAAAAAAAAAATGTATGGTGTGTGGGTTCTTTTACACTTTATCAGGTGTTGTCATTTGTAACTGAAAGAACAATTGATGTGCAGTCCAATGCCCATGATTCCCTATGGCCTCGTTCACACTTCATGTGGAAAAACTGAAGCTTTTTCACAATGCACTACTATGGAAAAAAAAAAGAATAAAAACGTAACGCATTAAGCGCAAAAGGGCCCTTAGTGTTCACCCTCCTATATGCAGAGCTAATATCCCAAAGCTCTTGCAATGTACTCAATGAACTATAGGATACATTCCCTGTAGCTAATACTAACAACACAAATGTAAAACTGTTCAGAACTGTTTTGCTTAAAGAGACTCTGTAATAAAAAAAAGCATCCCCTGGGGGGTACTCACCTCGGTAAGGGGAAGCCTCAGTGTCCCAATGAAGCTTCCCCCTCCGCTGTAGCTGCAGGCAAACCAGTGCTGGCTCCCCCGAAGCATCCCGCAATCCTGGCTCGACAAGCCTGACAAGTCTTGATATATTTACCTTCCCTGGCTCCAGCGGGGGTGCTGTTGCAGCTCTCAGCACGGAGATAGGCGGAAATAGCCTGCGCAGTAGAGCGGACCGAGAGCGATTGGCTATTTCCACCTATCTCCGGAGAGCCAATACTGCGCTTGCGCTGGAGGCGGGAAGGTAAATATTTACATCCGCGCTGTTTGGAGGGGCACAGCGAGACCGCCGTGGGACACAGGAGGACGGGGGAAGCCTCGATAGGATCCGGAGGCTTTCCCCACCTGAGGTGAGTACCTCCCAGGAGAACTTTTTTTAGTTACAGGTTTTCTTTAAACTTTTACTGTAGCGTCACTTTTTCATTAGTATGACACCTGATCTAAATTAGGAAATGTCACACTGATACTGCAGCATGTGAGATGGGTAATTGTTCTCTCTGTTGACGGGACATGCAGGCAGAAATTACAGCAGAGGGGGGAGCAAGAGGCAGCAGAAGCACTAAGCAGCCAGGAGGAGCCGTGCAAAGCAAGGAATCGCCGTCCAGGGTAATCAAGTGCGGGTATACAGAGGGAGCTCTGGAAGTTTATAAAATGGGAACTATTCCAGCATCCTGGAAACAGGTGTCACCTGTGCTGGAGTCCTGAAGGCTTGAGGGCCGAAACAGGATTGCTGGTAGAGCGTTCCACGAGAATGGGGGATCCTATTCAAAATCAGAAATATTTTAATCGCCAAGCACAACTGAGTCGTGCCCGGCATTGGGTTTGGCATATACAATTGCTCAGAGTTGAAATAGGAAATAAAGATAATAGAACAAGCAAAAACAGGAGTACAAATTAATAATTAAATAATTAGACAGGACTACAAAAAGGAGACCAAAGGTACAGTTCCGAACATGGTGTTACGATGCATAGGAAACTGGTCTGACAGCTGGGGAGTAAGAAGTGATGTGGGTTTGCGCTAGGGTAGGGATGGCTTTAAGGGAGTTCAAGACGTTGACAGCAGAGGGGAAAATTAGTTTCTATTACTCAAAGTTCTGGTGGAAAGGGCCCGAAACCTATGGCCTTAAGGGAGCCGACTAAAGAAGCGGTGACCGGGGTGTGAGAGGTCGCTGGCAATTTTCAGTGCTCTGAAGCATAGTCTTGAGTTGTGGAGGTCAAGTGAGGGGAGAGGTCTTCCGATGATTCTCTCTGCTGATCTAATAACCCTCTGGAGTTTGTATCTGTCTCTGTTAGAGGAGCTAGTGTACCAGACTAGGATGAATGAGCATAGGATGGACTCAATGGTGGTGGCGGCGAAGAAGCTCGTCAGCAGCTCCTGGACCATGCCGAACTTCTTCAATTGGTGGAGGAAAAATAACCTCTGCTAGGCTTTCCTCTGGGTCGAGGCAGAGTATGCCTTCGAGCTTAGGTTTTTGGAGATGGTTGCGCCAGGAAGACAGACGCTGGCCACTTTTTCGACCTTGGTGTAGATTGGTGGTGGGGTGCGGGTATGCTTCCTGAAATCCACCATCAACTAAATGGTTTTGGCTGTGTTGAGGACCAGCCTGTTCTCCCTACACCACTGGCATATCCTGTCAACTTTCTGACAGTAAATTTCTAGTAAGTCGCATTTCTCTGGGAAGTGAACCATTCGACAGTTTGTTCTCTTGTTGCTTGTAGTCTAAGGCACAATATGTGTGTGTGTGCGTATATATATATATATATTATATTTATATTTGATATGCATCCATGCTGTCAGATTGTCATGCAGAGAAATAAAGATTGTTTTGGTTTAAAAGTCGGTATTCTCCTGAGTGGAAAGCTAAGAAGCAAATGTCTGTTCAACTATCTGATGCAAAAAGTACTTCATGCGAAAATATTGCATTAGCTCTACAAGACCCCCCTGCACCACGGATACACCAGATTAAGTATATTTTTTTCCTGGTTTCTGTCCTTTAAATCTAGGGGTTCTTATGATTAGCAGTGTCTTATTATCCAAAAAATATGGTATCCCTCCTAGGCTTCTTTTAATTGGCCTAGTTTCAAGTTACATATACATTTTCTTACAGAAATTGCACAATCCTGCATCGACTCATAATTATCTGCATGAAGTAATTGACCATCCTAGATTGCTACATCACACTGCTTTACTATCCAGTGAGGAGGAAGGTGACACTGGAACTGCAAAACTAAAACAGGAAAAGTGTTGTCACCGGCATGGCTGTGCAGTGTGGCAGAGACGTGTGAATCACAAGACTGCATGAAAATAATTAAACAATGTCTAGCATGCTAAACAGTTCAGTAGTCTGTTTTAATAGTATTTTTAGCTGTGCATAGAAAGTTGGCTTACCAGTCTCTGTGCGCCTCTTACTGTACCCCTGCTGTGTGTGTGTGTGTGTCCTCTCTGGCTTTATTAAAGCCGGTGTTGTCTGCATTTGCTGCCATAAGAGTGCATTACCCATACAGTGTCAAATTCAGGCATCACATGCTCCAATAAAGCCAGGGAGGACACACACAGTAGGGATAGAGTAAAGCTGAATACACACGGGGGACCTTTGTGGCTAGTCGCTAGCGCACAGGGGACGCGCGCGACAGCTGCGCCTGTGCAACAGCCCAAAGGCAGAGACGCGGCGGAAGCTGTTGCCGAAGGTTCCTCCCCCCGCCGGAAACTCCATACATTGTGTATGGAGTTGCTGTTGCTAGTCCGCATACACAAATCTGTGTATGGTATGCACCAATGGGGAAAAAAAAAAAAAAAATCAGAAAAAGATGACGTGCCAAGACTCAAATCACCTATGCACTCTCAGGTAATTAGTAAAGTCCAATTCCAAAGATAATTTCCTAAAAAGTCCACCGAGTGTCACACCTAATCTCTCGAGAGAAGAGAGACAAGCACTTAATAGCCTACGAGAAGATGATCAGATTGTGATCCGCCCTGCAGATAAGGGCGGGGCGGTGATCATTTTGAATAGTGATTACTATAAAAAGGAAATTCTACAGCAACTCTCCAATGAGGAGGTCTATGAGAAATTAGACAAAGATCATTTGTTTAGGATACAGGATAAAATACGTAGGGTGGTAGATGATGCTTTAGAGAAAAATATCATTGATGTTGAATGTAGTAGATTTCTTATTAAGCAGCATCCGGTGACCCCGATCCTGTATACTTTACCGAAGATTCATAAGAGCCTTGAAGCTCCCCCTGGTAGGCCGATAGTTTCAGGGGTGGACTCTATTTTTGTTCCGTTGGCTCAGTTTGTTGATAGGGTCCTAAAACCTTTGGTCCATTCCTTGGAATCCTATTTACGAGATACTAGAATGTTTCTTGAAAAATTGAAGTCTTTACCAGATTTGGACTCTGGGTGTTTGCTGGTCACATTGGATGTTGAAAGCCTCTACACCTCCATCCCACATGATGGAGGTGTAGAGGCTGTAGAGTGGTTTCTGATGGTCTACTCTGATTTAACCAACCCTCAGAGGAAATTTGTAATCTCAGTATTGCAAATTATTCTACATGAGAATTATTTTCTATTTGATGGCCGTTTCTATGCACAACGCAGAGGGACAGCAATGGGTTCGAACGTGGCCCCGTCCTATGCAAATCTATTTATGGGACAGTATGAGGAGAGCTTTGATTATACCAGTAATTTGTTCCACCAGCATGCTAGGTGCTGGTTTCGTTATATAGATGATATTTTTTGCATGTGGGCGGGGCCACGTTCAACATTGGATTGCTTCATTGAGGAGTTGAGACAGAAGTGTCCCTGTATTAGATTAACAGCACATGTGGAAGCGGATGAGGTGCCCTTTTTGGATACATTGGTGTATAGGTCTGGTGATCGTTTACTCACGGACCTGTACACCAAACCAACGGATAGGAATTCCATTCTTGAGTTCCAGAGCTTTCACCCCAAACATATTAGAGAAAATATCCCGCAAGGACAAGAAATCAGGGTTGAAAACATAGTGGCTGACCCAATTAAATGGGAACAGAGAATTGCACAAGTACAAAATAAGTTTGTCAGGAGGAGTTATCCTAAGAAATTACTTGGGAAAAAGAGAGCCCATAGTAGGAATAGAGTTAGTGGACCAAGGGTGCCCTTTGTCAGTACCTTTAACAGTCACAGCCAACAAATTAGTAAAATCATAAGGAAACATTGGAGAATTTTGAAAGAATCTTTCTCTCAGGTACAAGAATTCAGATACCCACCCCTGATGTCTTTTCGCAAACCACCCACAATTAGAGATAAAGTGGTACATACTTACCCTGGAGATGCTGGGGGAAGGGGGGGGGGTAGTGAATAGGAATGGAACTTACCCGTGTTTGCACTGTCATATGTGCAATAATGTGACAAAAGGTGATACATTTACCCATCCCTCAAGTGGACGTAAATTTTCCATTAAGGGTTATTTTACCTGTAAATCTATGTATGTAGTATATTTAATCAAATGCCCTTGTGGTTTAGGGTATTTTGGAAAGACAACACAGCCCTTGAGGGATAGGATCTCCTCTCACAAGACTACTATCAGAGGAGATAGTCGTGAACAATCTGTAGCCTGTCACTTTAAGGAATACAGGCATAATGTATGCCAATTAAAGGTGCAAATAATTGATCAAGCCCCCCTAGGTCTTCGTAGGGGGGATCGCCATAAGATGTTGTTAAAAAAGGAGGCCATATGGATTAGAAAATTGGGCACTCTGGGGAGGGGAGGTATGAATAAAGAGTATGATCTGTTGTCATGTATATAGAGATACTGCTGCTGGTTCTGTTGTAGGTATATGTATTTATACTTGTTTTGTAATTTATACTTTTTGACAGGTGGGGAGCAGCGGATTGATTGGGGCTCCTGTGACCTCTAGCTGATACAAATTGCCCAGGGGATCATCTGTGTGTTGTTGTGATGGGTAAGTGATGGGGACGCTCCGTCCATCTCTTTTTACTGTTTGACCTTTTGTTCATGTAATTGACGCTGTATAGCGTCGGGTTGCCTAGTTCCCCTGTGTCCTAGCAACTGGAGTGCGACTTGGGAGGAGGGGCTTCACTAGCCCATCCAGTCGCGTCCTGTTGCACATGAATAGGAGGAGGCACGGCCGGTTATGTGAGGACGGCGGCCGCTGCACTATTGGAGGACAGAACACACTTGACTAATGTCACGTGAGCGGGGCACGCCATAGGTGACGTAGTCTATGCGGAAGGAGATGGCTGGGATGTCCGTAGAGCTTGCTACATTACAGCATCTATGGCGGTGAGTAATGTACCGCGATATCATGCAAATGGTCAGTGTATTGTTACCTCCCACGGGGTGTGGATCTGTTTGGTCTGTTTTTGCATATTACCTGATGGAGTTTCCCATCAGGTCCGCTGGAGGCTGCAGGGCTCTGGTTGGTCTGCTGCTGGTCACCTGATTTGCTAAGTTTACTATTTAAACAGCTGATTTGTTAGTGTCCAGTGTGGATGTTGTGCCTTTACAGCTTGAAAAAGGGTAGATGACCCGAAACAGCGGAGCTGTCGCTGTCCTGCCATACACCATGCGGTTCTATTTTAACTTCTGATATGGAATAAAGAGCTATTTTTACAAAGATGGTGCCGACTCATTTGGAATTGGGCTAGTCCGCATACACACGGTGGACTAGTGACAGTTGCGTTGAAAGCTGTTGCCGGCGATTGACCAAGTCAATCGCCTGGCGGCAGCTCACACTAGCCATGGTTCGTGGCACGCGCAGCATACACACGGGGGATCTGTCGCTGCAACATGCGCGTGTCACGCGGTTGCAGCGACAGTTGTAACCCGTGCGTATGTACCATAAGAGGCGCACAGGGACAGGATGTCTGCTGTTTGCCTGTATACTGGTGTTTGAGGCAGGCAGCTGGGCTTTCATTCATCAACCTGTAGTACTTACCTATCAGAGTAATTGAAACCCATACAAGCAAAGGCCTCCAGCCCAAACCAAATGCCATATGTAAAGCAGACACCCCAGGACCTGGAAAACATGCAAAATAACAAAATAAGGCCATGATCATCATCTACCAGTTCACCCATTTCTCCCACACCAACTTGCTTGTAATACGGAGGAAGTAGATACCACAGCACAGCAACACACAGCACTGCCTAACCAGAGGTGCAATAGCTTGGCAGTGCTCTTATTACTCCCCCCAAATCATCTCTGTTGCAACCTTCAATACCTCCTCTGCACGTAATATCCTAAAGATGCGCAGCCCTCTGCTCCATGGCCTCACCTCTCCTGACCTGCTGTATAATTGCAGAGAATGTGATCGAGCATCCTAGGTAATAGTCCAAGAGAAGCAAATGGGTCGGCACCGCTTTAAATGACAGAAAACTGTCTGGTACCGCAAGCATCAGTTTGAGAAAGGACCATGGGGTCCAAAACAGCGGTCTGTCACTGCTGCCTATTGTATTAATGTAATAAAGAGCAATATTTACTTAAAGTTGTGCCGACCGATTTGCTTCTGCTGGACTGTTATACCCCAAGAGACACTGGGGGTCCTGGCACGCAATTCACCCGATTCATCGGTGCTTCTCCAATTGCAATTTTTGGTCATCCTAGGTAATTAGACAGCTGGTAGGGAAGGATAGGCCAAATAAGTGGTGCAAGCTATCTCTGTGGATCACAGTACAGTCCCTATCAGCTCACGCCCAGTCTATGACAGGATGGAAGTGGCTCCTTTCAAGCATTCAGAGTGTTGAGCCAATGTCTCTCATGTTGACACTGTGTCAGAGGGTTTGCCAGTGATCAACAAGAACTGTGACATTAGTAACATAGTACATGGGCACTACAACACTGGAGAGTCACTACTGGGGGTCTCACAAAGCTCGACATTCAATGCTGAAGAAACACAACAGAAGACTAAACAAAAGGAGGAACACACCCTCGGAGCACTGAGAAGAAAGCAAAAATACAAAAGTTGTAAATTCAATACATCTGTAACACCTTAGTGAATTCAAAATTAGATTTTATCCATGAGGTAAATTATCAAACATTTGGTAAAGTGTTTGATAAAGCTTAGTGTATTGAGGCCAATAGAAGACTGCTTCGGGGCAATGGAACTTTATTCATCTATATCTGCTGTATGAAGTCACAGCCACTTGTAATATTTTTTAATTTTATTTCCTTGTTTGAGAGGGGTAATAAGTAAACATGAGTACATGGAAAAAGGGTGGAACAGTAATTTCAGTGCTGGAAACAGCCACTAGTAGACTATTGGTAAACTTTTAATAATCTAATCAGGGAAGAACATATTTGCCCAATGCAAGTGATAATTGCAATTCATTAGGGTTCTGTATGTCATTTAGATACGCCGCCAGAGCTAGACTTCAAAAAAAAAATGCTCAACCCCACGTACATATTGTCACAAGAAGCAGCCCCCAATTCAAAACAGCTGGACATTCCTGATAGTTAGAAACATAGGATACGCAGGACTGAGATGGTATATCATATGAGCACTTACCCTTCCCAGGAGCCGTCGTCCCTCTGTGCTGAGCGACAGTAATTCAGCCCTTGCTGAAGAGTATTTCTACAGAGATGAGGTCAAATGTTACTCAAAATATACCAGCAAGTAAAACACAAAATATAGTTCTAAAACACTTGTAGATGTGAGATAGATAATGCAAACAATCTATCTAATATTGATAATTTACCTGGTCTACCACCTTACACCAGTAGATACTAGACAAGACTTTAGTAGAAGTCTTCACTAATATCAACTGTGGAACATACAGGCATTTCTCTTCAATGCTGGGTCAATATTTTATAAATTATGTGTGTCCTTGCCTTTAACACATTTTTATTAAACTTACTTTATCAAATCTAACATTAACCCTAATAAAACATTCTATAGTGTACAGCCATCCTTCCTTACAAGTCTGAAACCCAACCTTGCCCATATTACAGCATGCTATTGGTGGAATAACTAGCCTTTTGGCTTGTGGCTCCATTGCTCTCTACAAATTAACATTAGTATCTGCTATGAACTTGTTATTTCTATATGGAAACCCATGAACTGCTTTTCCCATATTCCCCTTTGTAGAATCCTTGTTGGATTGTACAAGATTGTACAATTGTAGAAATTTATTTACATTTTTTACTATGACTAATTATGGCCATCTCCTATTGAGTTATCCGTATAAGAAGAAATATTCCAGGGTAGAAAAGTAAAAGCTCAGCTCACAGCTGAGTTCTGGTAATAACGGGGATAAGACTTAAATAGAAAGCTTCATACTAGTAATACAAGCACGGCTTTAAAAAAAAAAAATACTATAAAACTATAAGACTATAAAAAGCAAAAACAATTAGGTTAGAGGATCACAGCCATTGCTTTTCGCTTGAAACAATATGTGAGCAATCACCTGATTTCCTGCGCTTTGTAGTCTGGGTCCCAGGCCTGGTAATGTTTCAAGGCTTGCATCACAGCTGATGTGCATTCCACATATGTGTAGTCAATCATGATGTCACCTGAAAAAAAGAAATATATCTTACATCCTTGAATATAAATCAACCTTGTGTACAAGTTGACTCCGATATTTGACCTTCTTAAGCTCCAATTTTTTAATGACCCTAATTTTTTAGGTCTTAATTTTTGAAGTCTATCCAGCAAAGTTAATTGCTGTACTTCGGGACCAGGAGAGTTAATCAGAGCAGGACTATCCACAAGGCAAACTAGGGAGGTGCCTGGGGCCTAATGGGTGTTAGGGGGCCCAACTGCTACTCCATCTGTCCTATCTCCCACCTCAAGTTTGTAAAAGGATCATCAGGATGAGCCAAAGCTACTACCTTGCCTAGGGCCCCATTTTACCTTATTCCATCAGTGCAGTTATAGTGACACTGAAGCGGAAAAAAAAACATGATATGATGAATTGTATGTGTAGTACAGATAATTAATAGAACATAACTAGCAAAGAAGATAATCGTATATTTGTAATTTCAGTTATAAAGCTTTTTTTAAATATAACATTGCATCTTTCTGTAATATTTGCAGTTTATAAATTGCACTCTGTATTTTAAATGATGAAACAGAGCAGAGCTAATGCCCCTTTGAACTTCCTGGCAGTAAAAACTTTCTTAAGTTTATTTTCACTTCAGATTCCCTTTAATGGCTACACTGCCTAAAGTACTGCAGCCATTAACTCTCTTGGTCCGCAAGTACAACTCCACTCACCCTCCTTAGACCATGCTGGCCGCTGCGGCTCAAAGGGAGACTCTTAGCTCCCGAGTTAGTCATGAGTCAGAAATTTAGGTTTGACTTGCATACAAGTCAATCCCTATAGGTTGATTTAGAGAGACAGATTTAAATTTCTCGACATATAGGTAAGGATATCCAGTAATCAACAGCAAAGCAACACATTTGGAGCTGTATTTACTAATCTTCTTTAGAGCCAGAGAACACTGAAGAGTATAAGAAAAATAGCAAAGCCAGACAGATATTTTTTTAATTGTCTACTGTAAAATGGCATAAACCTGTAGTCCTCTTCTAGGTTATAGCAGAACATTGTGGAGTTGTTATATGTGACTAAATCAGTCGATGTGTGTTATCTGTTGCATGGATGCACTTACAATCAGAATTTTATTTTTACTAAATCCAGAACGTTTTGGGTTTATTCAAAACAAAATGATATCAAAAGGGCAAACATTAGTTGGTTTGCTGGTTCATTTGTGTTCTCCAGCTCGGGAGCACCTCAGTAAATCCACCCATCTAAGCCAGTCTACTGTGGACAATTTCTGTTTATGGATCATATAATAACTATAGGATCCATTCATACATGTTGGGTGTCCATTAGGGTGATGAAACACAAAATCCTGATGGAACATGACTATTGACTTTTCCAGACACCAGACTGAACAGGGACGTATCATAGATAGCAGTGCTATTTATGACATGTTACATCAGACACCAACAGAGTGTGAAACAATGGGATGGTAACAGTGGATCGTACATCGTATACGCTGTGACTGTCCAAGGCACAAAATCCTGGGGAATGCGTAGCCAGCCTAATTACAATCCTAATTACAATCTAGCCTAGAAGGGTTAGAAACGGACAAAGTTAAAAACTAACCTGCTGAAAAACAGCAAAATATTCACCCGCCAAAGTTTCCTTCTGGCCCCAAGTACTGCTCTGCACCCTCTCACCTGCTGTGAAGTGACCTCCCTCTCCTCTGATGTCTGTCTACCCCACAGCTTATGGTCAGTGTCCACTTAATGACCAGCCAACGCCGATAGGCGGCGGCTGGTCGCAGTGGTATTTCCATGGAAACGTGTCAGTTCACGGAGGGTGTCTCCGTGAACAGCCTGCGAGCCTCCGATCGCGGCTCGCAGGCGAAATGTAAACACCCGGGGAAGAAATCCCCGCTGTTTACATCACACGCCGATGCTATCACAGCAGCGCCGTAAAAGAGATCGGTGATCCCCGGCCTCTGATTGGCCGGGGATCGCCGCCGTCTGATAGGCTGAAGCCTATCAGAGGCGGTACAGGACGGATCGTCGTCCTGTACCGCCCACAGTAATGAGGAGAGGGAGGGTGGAATAGCGCTGCGGAGGGGGCTTTGAGGAGCCCCCCCCCCCCCGCAAGGCACAAGGCAGCAGCGGCGATCAGACCCCACCAGCAGGACATCCCCCTAGTGGGGTGAAAAAGGGGGGGGGGGGGGAAGTCTGATCGCCCTGCCTGCCACACGATCTGTGCTGGGGGCTGAAGAGCTCACTCAGCACCATTCAATGAAAATTACTGTGGTCCTTAAGTGGTTATAAGAAACCCTATCAATTTTAATTAGCATTCTTATGTTACTATAGAGCGGAGAACTTCAAAGAGTGTGAGTTGCAACCACCTTCCATCTTGGAAAGACGCAAGATCATTACCACTGTCACAGCAGTGCTAAAGCAGAAGAGTTTTATCTACAAAGTGTCAGGATTAGGTCTCCATAAACACGGTGGGGATTTAACTATGCATGGTCCAGAGGAGGTTAAAGGACTGCTATCACAAAATGTGTGTAAACACATACAAATAGGACATACAGTTTTCCCAGTGGAAAGTGCACTGTACATTACTTTTCTCCTATGCCAATGCCACTTACAGTAGATATTAAACAAATGACAGATCTGACAGGTATTGAACTAGTCCATCTCCTTATGGGCGATTCTCTGTATTTTCTGTATTCTTTACAAAAGCACTCCCAGCTGTACTGAACAAGTACCATTCAGTAAGGGTTTCTGGAAATAAAGAAATATCTGACAATCCTCTATGATGAGATGGACCTGTCAGATTTTTGTCTGCCTACTGTAAGCAACATAGACATAGAAAATAAGTAATTATTGTTGCTTTTACTCTGGGACAAATGTGCATTTTTTATGTATATATTTTTTGTGACGTTGGTCCCTTAAGTTTAGTTAGTTTATTTGTTGCCTTTCTTTAAAGGACCACTATTGCGAAAATATTAAAATTTAAAGTACAAATAAGAAGTACATGTCTCCCAGAGTAAAATGTGCTATAAATTACTTTTCTCATATGTTGCTGTGACTTACAGTAGGTACAAGAAATCTGACAGAACCGACAGGTTTTGGACCAGCTCATCTCCTCATGGGGGTTCTCAGGGTTTTCCTTATTTAGTGAATGTCAGTTGCTCCATCCAACTGCCAAACAAGTGTGCAGCAAGCAGGGAGGCTGGCCAACATCTTTGCATAAATCCTTTTCAGGGAGTGTCTTTATAAAAACAAAGGCCATGCTGGGAATCCCCAATGAAGAGATGAGCTGGCCCAAAACCTGTCGGTAATGTCAGATTTCTACTATCTACTGGCATCGCGGTGGCGTAGTGGTTAGCGCTGTTGCCTTGCAACACTGGGTCCCCGGTTCGTATTCCAACCAGGTCAACATCTGCAAGGAGTTTGTATATTCTCCCAGCGTCTGCATGGGTTTCCTCTGGGTTTTTCCCACATCCCAAAAACATACAGATAAGTTAATTGGCTTCCCCCTAAATTGGCCATACACTACACAATACATACATAGACATAGGACTATGGTAGGGATTAGATTGTGAGCACCTAAGAGGGACAGTTGAGTGACAAGACAATATATACTCTGTACAGCGCTGCAGAAGATGTTGGCGCTATATAAATACTAAATAATAATAATAATACTGTAAGTGACAGCAACATAGGAGAAAAGTAATTTATGGCTCATTTCACTGTGGAAGAAACTTACTTCTTATTTGTATGTGTTTACATTATTTTAAATTGTACACTTTTTTGTGATAATGGTCCTTTAATAACTGGAATAACCAGGTGCACAACCATCCCCAAATAAAGGTCTGGTTTTATCCCCGTCTGTTTCAGTTATTGCAGATACAAGAAGTAGCATTTATTGGAACTACACCCACCTATCTACTCATTAGCACTCTCAGAGAGCTACGGATGGCTAAGGACAGTAGGGAGAGAACTGGTATTCCTGTCAAGTACTTACCAAAAACCTCAGAAGGGTTGAGCCATTCAAGAAGACGGCCACCACGTTTTGTTTCATATGTGGCAAATCCTCCATCAGAATTCTTCATGTTAAGCAGCTATGATACAGAATTAGATCACTAATGTCAGAACACATTTCTGGGATAAACAATTTACACAGAAGCACATTTGCTGTACATTCAAAAAATGAAGTTTATTTTGTGGCTGGTGGCATCTTGCTACACCTGATATTTAGCGCAGATAATAAGTTCTGGTCTGTATACACAATTGCTGCAGCATACATATAGGGCTCCTAAACACAAAGCTAATCAGAGGTCATCTGAAGTATATTATGCCATCATACTTTTTACAATCCCATCATAAGCTGCAATACATTATTGTCCCAGGTTCCATCTTGTGAGACACAAAATAAAATACAGACTGCTCTTGCACACTACATGCGATTCTGATTTTTTTATACGTCCGATTTTTTATTCCGATTAAAAAACGTTGCAGCATGCAGTATGATTTATAATCGGAATCACAAATTGGAACCGCATGTAATGTGCAAGCGGCCAAGCAGTTTAAGTCACTGAAATAGCTGAAGATCTCAAATCTTTGACTCTTACCACATCTACAGCCTGTTGCAATCTGTCCCTTGGAATGTGATCAGATAGAAAGGAGCAGTTTTCTTGGAGCAGCAATACAGATTTCAGTCCTTCAGCTGTACAGTCCGCCACAATCCAGCCGCAGTCCCGAGTGCTGAATGGAAATCCACCCTGTGAAACAATAAATGGATGAATATGCTGTCATTTCTATAAGCCAACGTACATTTGCTGCCCCACCAGGCGTGTGATAATTGTTGAAAAGGGCGGGGTCAGGCAACTGCCATCACGTTTCTGGGTTGCTTCAAGGGAATCTCCACTTTTGTCAACAGGAAAATCAATGCCTTTAACGTAGGTCTCTATAATGTAAGTGCTAGGCCCGGTTCGTTCGCGGATTGGAATGGAACGGAACCTAATGGATGCAAATGGATCCAATGTTAACCTATGGATTCGTTCACATCCGTCCGTTTGAACGGATCCGTTCAGCACGATCCGCTGAACGAACCACAACTTTCCTTCAGCAGAAATTTTTCTGGACTGCTGATCCCAGTGGAACGGAAACGGATCCTGAAGCCCTACATTGGGGGCAATGAGAAAACGGAATGTTTCTTCACACTAGTGAAGAAACGGATCGTTCTAGACAAAAAAATCCACTTTGGGGTGGGGGTCTGGGAAGGGGGATGTTGGGAAACGGAATAGAAGCAGCTGAACGGCAACGGAGTGGAAACGTATCCGATGGACCGGTAAGCAGATCAATTTTCGCGGATCGTTTGCCACTAAACTGCAAGTGTGAGCCAAGCCTTAATGGTAATCTTTATTTCAGTTTAGTTACTTTGTGTATACATGCCTATAACATTGATAATTCACAATTAGTAGAACTTACCAGGTGGGGCTGTTAAGGTCTACCACCAATTACTCGTTAATACTAGGCGTGCAAAGAGAGCTACTGTACGAATAGGGTTGCCACCCAGCCGGTATCTGGCCGGCCCCACCGGTAAAATCACTAAAAAGCCGGCGCCGGAATAAAAGTTTCACCGGCATGTTTATCTGCCTGAAAAATTAGCCCCAGGCTCCTAGCTGAGTAACCTGGAGACAGATCTCCCTTCTTTCTTCTTGGATTGGCTGGCCAGGCACTGCCAGCCATTCACCAGTGAGGATTCTCGGGAAGGAGGAGGAGCTGAGCAGACTGAGACTGAGAGAGAGTCTGTGAGCCTTCCCTCCCTGAGCAGTGCGTGACCTGTGACTTGTCCTCCTTGCATGTCTAATCAGCTGCTCAGCTCAGTCACAGGCTCAGCGTGTGTGGAGTTAGAGAAACAGACAGAAGTAAGGAGACACATGTCTTTAGCAGTAAGAGCCAGCAAATGATTAATGTGCTTCTGTGTGAGCTGGCCTGAAATGTGTGGTGTGTGCAGTACCATGAGCCAGCCCAGCCCCCTAGGCAGCAGCCAGCAGTGATAAAGAGTGAAGAGAGGTCCCCCAGATGACTTGTCACAGCTGAAGTGCTGTGTTAAAACAAGGAAGCAGGTACCAGAGTGACACAGTTTCACACTCACAGTGTGTCTCTCTCTTCACCCCTCTCTCTCAGTCTCTCTTTACCACCCCCCCTCTCTCTTTACCCCTCTCTCTCTTCACCCCTCTCCCTCTCTCCACTCGTCTCTTTTCACCCTTCTCTTTCTTTCTCTCTCTCTTCACCCCTCTCTCTTCACTCCTCTCTTTCTTCAACCCTCTCTCTCTCTCTCTTCACCCCTCTCTCTCAGTCTCTCATCACCCCCCCCCCCTCTCTCTCTCTTCACCCCTCTCCTTCTCTACCCCCCTCTCTCCAGAGAGGGCTCTTTCTTTTTCTCTCTCTCTCTTCACCCCCCCCCCCCCCTCTCCTTACCCAGTTTCCCCAACCATCTATCAGCCCCTATCCTCCCTTCCAGACTCTTAAGGTGGCCATACTTCAGGCGACTTGTCAGCCAATTGACCATCCGATTCGATTATTATAATCGAATTCGATGAAAATTGGTGCCAAAAAGTGCATGCCCGACCGACAATGCGACCAATTTGGGGACTAAAATTGGTCGTATCGTCGATCGCACATGCTGCAAGATGTCAGGCCGAAATTGGTTGGTCAGGTGTGTGGTGGTAAATCGGCCGATTTCAGAATGAACAACGAAACCTCGCCGCTGTCTGCGTAATGTAGTGTGTGCATTTATACATTACCTGTCCTGTAGCAGCCTTCCGCGTGGTGTCGGTCCATTTTTCCGGGTTCTAACAGCCACATACACGCTGGCGGTGCATAGGCGGAGACTGCTACAGGACGGGTAATGTATAAATGCACACAAGAGGGAAGGGGGGTTTCACATTTATACAATGGGATGCAGCGGCGGTGCGGACATGGCGGCTCAGCCGATTCCCTGAAGATTTTATGCTGAAATCGGATGGGAATCGGCCTGCAGTATATGGGCAGCTACAACTAGAGACAAATTTATCTCTAATCAGATTCGATTAGAGATAAATTTGTTGCTTTTTTGAATCTGCCCATAATCTGCTGATAAATAGCTACCTTTAAAGTGCCCATAAATGATACAATTCTGCGGCTTATCGTTTCTGTGGTAATCAGGCAGAAATGATAAGTCATACCCATTAATGGCAAAATTCCTGCTAGCCAATTCGATGAGATCGATATGAAAAATAGGTCAATTGCGATAATCTGATCAACTTGGCTACAAGTTATTCGGTCATTAATGGGGCAGGACCATTGCATCCGATCCATTACTGCAGTGATTGGAAATTATCTTTCGGTCATGGAATTGTATCATTAATGGTCACCTTGTCAAAAAGTGCCCCTAGGGGGAACTTACCTTGGGTGGGAAAAGCCTCTGGTTATTAAAGAGGATTCCCCCATCATCCGCAGTAGAGGGGATTCAGCACTGTGACCCTCCAAGATCTCCTTGTTGGCATGTGCATTAATTGCTTCCCGCTCAGGTTCTGGCAGAAATAGCCAAGCCTGATTGGGTCCGATCTACTTTGCAGGCGCCTTGTGCCTGCGCAGTACAGCAGACCTGATCGGGCTCGGCTATTCTCGCCGGAGTTGATGTGGAAAGCTGCTACTGCGCACAGCAGCAACCAGGTCCTAACACTGTATCAGGCTGGCTGAGGAGGATGGAGGAAGCCTCATTTAGGATTCAGCGGCTTCCCCTTCCCGAGGTAAGTACAAACCAGGGGCAATTTTTAACCTTACCGGTGTTCTTTAAACTATTTAACATTTGTATTTACTTTTCTTGTGCTATTTTTGAAAAAGGGGTGTAACAAATCCCTCCCACTTTTAGGCCACGCCCTCCAGGTCACACCCCAAAGCCGGTATTTTCCCAGTCAAAAGATGGCAACCCTATAATGTACGAACCTAGTTTGGTCACAAATTGATTTCACAGAGCTGAATGGCAGCATTTGGCAACACTGGGTGTCATCATCATGTTACCATGAAGCAAAAGACATGACCTGTCATGTCTGAGCACAGCCGCTGCTTTGCTCAGATGTGGCTCCATAGTAAAGCTGCCTTTCCAACGCCCATGATGAGCTCTAGCAAGTGTCCTGCCACTGCACGGGAGCAGCTGACAGGTGGTGAATATGCTGCCTTCACCTTCCCATGGATAAGGGACCTTACTCATGCAGTCTGTACACCAAATAGAGTACTTTTGTCATCATGTTTGTAAAGATGAGCAACAGGGCAGCATGGTGGCGTAGTGGTTAGTGCTTTCGCCTTGCAGCGCTGTGTCCCTGGTTTGAGTCTTAGCCAGGTTAACATCTGCAAGGAGTTTGTATGTTCTCCCCGTGTCTGTGTGGATTTCCTCTGGAGCACTCCGGTTTCCTCCCACATCCCCCCCAAAAAAAACATACATATAAGTTAGTTGGCTTCCCCCTAAAAAAAGTGGCCCTAGACTACGATACATACATTACACAATACATACATACACATATGACTATGGTAGGAATTATATTGTGAGCTCCTCTGAGGGACAGTTAGTGACAAGACAATATATACTCTGTACACTGCTGGGGAAGATGTCGGCGCTATATACTGTAAATACTAAATAGTATAGTAAATACAGATTGCTGTAAATTGAAACGGAAAATTATATTTATTAGCATTGCATTATAAAAGCATTTGGGCAGCTTTAGAATATACTTTTTTTTTTTTTTTTTTTTTTGTAGTGAGATAGTGGAATTTCTCTTTAAGCTGGTTACAACCACCATACAAGGTAGCCTTCAACAACAACAACAACAAAAAACCCATAGGGTCCCCGATGGGAATGAATGGAGATTATTTTAATGTGCTACCTGTGACTACGGTGACCCTGAGGGAAATACACATTACCTTGTTCATTTGCCTGTAGAACTTTTTGTAGTCTTGAGGGTTATCTGGGATCTGCAACAAGGAAATATATACAATGTCATCAGTTTATACTGGTGAGATATCAGCATATTCATCACAGGTTATCAAAACATGTTACTTGTATCCCAGAGGGAACTTCAAATTGGTTCAGGGGGTACTTCTCTTTTTCATAGTCAAATCACCATAATACGTTTTCAGAAGTTATGTAAAATAATGTCCAGATAGACCCTGGCAGCAAGATGACGCTTAGCTCCTGGACACAAAGGGGCCCATGCTAGAAAATCAGGTTTGCTAAAATATACCTCCGCAGACATTCTACTTGCTTGCCACCAAAGGCAACTAGTAGGATTACTAGGATGATGACATCCATTCAGTCGTGTCTGACTCTTGGCGATTCTATGGGTTAGCTCTCTCCATGCTGTCCGATCTTGTACCATTTCTGCCAGTTGCCTTAAGCTCAATCCTGTGTCAGCTTTCATGGTATCAAGCCAAAGCGTTCTCTGGCAGCCTTATTGCCTTTAAAGAGGAACTCCAGTGAAAATAATGTAATAAAAAAAGTGCTTCATTTTTACAATAATTATGTATAAATGATTTAGTCAGTGTTTGCTCATTGTAAAATCTTTCCTCTCCCTGATTCACTTTCTGACATTTATTACATGGTGACATTGTTACTGTGGGCAGGTTATTTAACTGTTTCTAGCTGTTAGACAGCTGAAAACAGCCATTTCCTGTCTGTGAACATTGTTACATTGTGGCAGTTTGCCAGGAGTACCGCGGTATTCAGAGCCTCTTGTAGGAGGGGTTTCAGCACAAAATTAGTCACACAGCGCCCCCTGATGGTCTGTTTGTGAAAATCATTCTATTTCTCATGTAAAAGGGGGTATCAGCTACTGATTGGGATAAAGTTCAATTCTTGGTTGGAGTTTCTCTTTAAGGATTACTATAGATCTACATTAACAAAGAATTGAACATACACTGTGGACAATACAAGTCCAGTTCCAGAATTGGGCACTGACGCTGGAGAGACGAGAGAGGCAATGTTTCCATTACAAAAATATAGATGTTCCAGCAAAAATCTTTTCTTCTAGGCTCCACCCCCTCTCCTTTGTTGCTGTGGAAGTGCCTGTTTGACTGTGGAGATACTGTATGTCCCATGTTGCTCACCCTCTCTTGATGATATACACTTGGCCCACTCCTTCCCATTCATTACTGCTTCCTGCAGTAGTGCAGAGTAGTGATGGCCCGAACCGTTCGCATGCAAACTTATTCGCGCGAACATCGCGGGTTTGCGTTTGAACGCGAACTTTATGCGAGTTTGACCCGCCCCCTATACTACATCATTGGGCTAAACTTTGACCCTCTACATCACAGTCAGCAGACACATGGCTGCACTCCCTCCTGGAGCCCCCACCCCCCTTACATAAGGCAGCAGCGTCGGCCATGTTCTCACTCTGTGTGCTGCAGTATTAGTGAGAGAAGCGAGAAACATTGGAGAGATAGGGAAAGCGATAGTTAGAAAGTCTGTTGGCTTGCTCCTTGCTGATATTTGTTGCTAAAAAGCACCCCAAAACAGCTCTTTTGAGAGCTAATGTTCTTGTGACGTGTTTTTTTTTTTTTTTTTGGTGTGGCCCACTGACACTTGCATATACAGCCCTGTTTGTCGCAGCTGGCCCTTGCTAATTGCTATACTGTGCCTACCTTTTCACTGCATCTGTGTGTGTGACAGCTGCACATTTGTAATACCAGTCTGTGCATACCTGTTCACTGCACCTGTGTAACAGCACGCAGTTTTATATATCAGTCACTGCATACCTGTTCACTGCACCTGTGTGTGTGACAGCTGCACATTGCATTGATACCAGTCACTGCATACCTGTTCGCTGCATCTGCGTGACAGCGCACAGTTTTATATACCCGTCACTGCATACCTGTTCACTGCACCTGTGTGTGTGACAGATGCACATTTGTAATACCAGTCTGTGCATACCTGTTCACTGCACCTGTGTGACAGCACGCAGTTTTATATACCAGTGAGTGTATACCTTTTCACTGCACCTGTGTGACTGCACATTGTATTAATCAAGTCAGTGCATACCTTTCACTTCATCCCCCAATATGAACAAAACAGGCAGAGGCAGAGCCAGAGGCAGGCCACCCGGGCGGTCTGTGTGAGGTCGTGCTGTCGTGATTTCGTGCTGCCCTGGACCAGTGTTCAGAAGGCACATGCCATCAACCCCCAAGATTGTCAGGACGTAGTTGACTATTTAACACAGAACACTTCATCTTCCTCAGCTTCCGCACGGAACCGTGACATATCTTCCTCGTCCTGCTCTGATTCTGGCACCCCACTTAACACTCAGTCGGCAGCCATCAAAGTGCCATCATCTCAGGGCTCAGCGGGGTGAAAATTTTGTTGTGTGTCTGCCTCAGATTAGAGCAATGCCATCTGTACTCTATGCCACCGAAAATTGAGCCGTGGAAAGACAAAGACCTGCGTAGGGACAACTTCCTTACGAAGGCACATAATGACAAAGCACAACCTGCAATGGGATGACCACCTGAGGAAAAGCAGCACACAAAAGCAAAGCCACACACCGCAGTGGAAGATACCAGGCCACAATTATTTCTCAAAAAAGGCGATACCCAAACTGTACCGTGGTGTTGAAAGGCAAGTGGTGTCATCTCTAGCACACAGCGTTGGGTCAAGGGTCCATCTGAGCACGGATGCCTGGTCTGCAAAGCACGGTCAGGCCTGCCCGAAGACCAAGTCAGTTCCCACACACAGCATCTCTGCCTGCACGCCGTGTGACTGCCTGCCCCACTAAGTCGGTCCTCATACAGCATCTCTGCCTGCAGGCCGCTTGACTGCCTTCTCCGCCAACACCAACAGGGTCCAGGACTCCAGGTGGATTTCTGAATTTTTAAGGCCGTTGCTAGCAGCAGCCGCTAACAAAAACAATACTATTTTTTTCTGGTGCGTGTACATGCCTGCCTAATTTTTCTGGCTGCACTGTGGCTGCAACAACAAAACAAAAGGCATGTAAATGTGTCAATTTCCCTTCGTGATCGTTACCTTGCCGTGGTGAAGGGGCTTGCGTATCACAATGAAGCAATGGCCGCCGGCTATATGACGGTGTTGGGGGGCACACCCAAGATAATAAGGTTGTTGCTTTATTGTGGACAGACCAAATTCGATCAGCTGGACAGTCACTGTTGATCTATCATTGAGCTACCTCAGCCCGGCGACCATATGGGCTTGAAAACCGCCATCGCCTGCACTCTCGCTATGGTGCGCACCAGTCCAGCACGGTCATCACTACACAAACAGCTGTTTGCAGTGCGTTACATATTGAGTTTGGTCTGTCAATGTGAAGCAGTACACTAATTACACTACCTGATTGATGTATACACACGCAAGATGTTTTAAAGCACTTTATGCCTCCAATTTAGCAATAAAATGTGATTTCTGCCCTTAAAACCCTGCTGTTCGTCAAAACCGTAATTTTCCCCGGAGTTTTGGCGTGTATCCCACTCCGCCATGCCCCCCTCCAGGTGTTAGACCCCTTGAAACATCTTTTCCATCACTTTTGTGGTCAGAATTAATGTTTGAAGTTTTGAAAGTTTGTCTGCACCATTGAAGTCTATTGCAGTTCGAAAAGTTTGCCTGTTTGCAAACTTTTGCGGAAGTTCACGTTCGAGGTTCGTGAACCTAAAATCGGAGGTTCGAGCCATCTCTAGTGCAGAGTTGAGCTTAAAGTGGACCCAAATTAAAAATACAAGATTTCAGAAATAAAATCTATTTTCTAAATTATAATGCTAAATAGCAGCCTTTTTTCAGCCGCATGATGCCAAATATAAAATATTTTACATTTATTGGAGGAACCCCTCCCTTCCTTTCAAATTGCCGGGATTTTTCCGGCAAACTGGTGGAGTAGATGGTGTCTGGCAATGGAGGAATTGCTAATGGCTGCCCCCAGTATAATCCTAGCTATGAAAAGAGTAGGACGAAAAGCATGCACTGAAATGCTCATAGGTTTGAAGGAGTGTTTATTTATCTTTGTATGTGTCAGAGTGGTGCAACTAAATATTTTTAATTAAAAAAATGTTTGGTTTGGGTCCGCTTTAATGTAGTGGGGTTTTCCTAGTGAGGTAGCAAGCACGGTCCCTGACATTGAATCCCTAACTGACAAATAGGCTGGCTGCATCACATCCCTACTCCCATATCCTCCAGGAGAGGAACATAAATTATACATATCCAACATGAAGTGTCAAACTTACTGTATATGGGCCAAATCAAGGGGGCAGATCTGCAAACTTGGGTGCAAAAAGCTTCCTACTTAAATCCCTTAAGATTGCTAAAGAGGATATTTTAGTCACTCCCTCCAGTTTTGCAAAATTACCTGTCTTCAAATCTCATGAAAGTTTTTCCTGTTTCTCAGAATACCCATGTTTCCTACCTGTAAACCAATATAAAGTATCCAGGTAGGACAAATATTGCATCAAATAAACATAAGGGGAAAATTACTCAGCACATGCCCTTCACTCCCACACAGTACACTGAAGTTGAATACACCCCCCCCCCCCCCCAAATAAATAAATAAAAGCATTACCATCCTTTAGCTCAGTATGGCCAAGCTCCTTAAGCGGGATATGGCCACTACTAGGTCGCAGAGTGAGCACACTTCCATATTTATCACCACAGACAAGCAGGGTATAAGCATAATTTATCAAATACAAAAAAAGACTGCTGAAGTCTACTTCATTCAATGCTTGGACTACAGGTGAGAATGAGTACCTTGTCCCAGGGGCATAACTAGAAGTCCACGGGCCCCCCTGGGGCCCGCTCATGGCCGTGGTGGGGGGACGGGAGGGGTCGCAGCATGAAAGGAGAGCTTTGAATATCAGTGGGGAGGGGGGGGGGGGGGAGGTCCACCCCCTCCCTCACCTCAGGTTCTCCCCTCTGCACTCCCCTCCTGCATCTATATAAGTGGCAGCAGCTATAATTACCTCCATTCACCACCGGAGGTCGCCGATCTGCAAGGGCTTCACATTACTTCCTACAGGAAGTAATGTGAAGCCCTTGCAAAGTGGACCTCCGTGGTGAATGGATGTAATTATAGCTGCTGCCGCCACCGCTGCCTCTTATATAGATGCAGGAGGGGAGTCCAGAGGGGAGAGCCCGAGGTGAGCGGACCTTCCCCCCTCCTCGCTGATAGGCAAAGCTCTCCTCTCATGCTGCGACCCCTCCTGTCCCCCCAACACGGCCATGAGCGGGCCCCAGTGGCTGCTTCCCCTATTGTTACGCCAGTGCCTTGTCCTTAACATTGGAAAAGAGTGCTTAGTAGGGGTATCCGCTACCATTATGAACCATGTATGCTTGTATTGTTGATGGGGTGTCATCCATTAATTGCTATGTGTTGAGTTATTAGGATGGGACAGAAAATTGGCACGGTTTTATGCAAGCTGTACACTAACTTTCTTAAAGAGACTCTGTAACAAAATTTCCAGCCTTATTTCTTCTATCCTATAAGTTCCTATACCTGTTCTAATGTGGTCTGGATTACTGCAGCCTTTTCTAGTTGCACTGTCTCTGCAATAGATCTAATCTTCTTTTCTTGTCAAGCCTTGCCGAGACAAAGAGGGATGCATTCTCTCTGCTGTGATAGGGATAAGTTATGCACGCCCCCTGCAGGCTCTCCTGTGTGTGTACCAGTCACAGGCTTGTCTCTGCTCACAGTCAGCATCTCTGCAAGGCTCCTGGAGCTGAGAAATTTCAAACAGCTGTGAGTGCAGAGAGATCAGTGCAGAGCTCAGACAAGCAGCTAAGGCAACATGTGGGAGTAACATTCCAGCAATCAAGTAACATTTGAAAGGAGCTTCTGCAAAGGCACCTGCTCTGATGATGTATTTCCTGTTTGGCGTCCATCTTCATTGTTTACAAAAACAATGAATAAAACAGTGATTTTATCACCAGGAAAGCAGCGGGAGTTGCGAAAATGTCACATATAGAAAGATTAAAGGAGTACTGTGTTAGAATTTAAGTAGGCCTCAGTTACTTGGCCTGAGTTTTATGTAAAAGGCTTGTCCGCAGTGTATGCCTTTAAAATAGAGGTTTTGTGATGCAGGCAGAGGCATCTCAGTGTCTGCTTGAATAAACAAGCAGATACTGAGAACATCTGAGAACATGTTCCTAAAAGAAGGCCACCGGCCTACTCTGACCTCAACACGTACACCAAAGGAACAGTAAACATAGGCCATGTTTTCTAAATACCAAATTCTTGTAAGTATGTCAAGAGCCTCATTAAATATTAATCGAGTAGGTGGGTATTATGACACCACGAGGGGGCTCAACCAATAGTCTGGTCTAGGGGATGGCGAAGATGATGTCATATTTAACTCTTTCCTATCCGCTATTAAAGATGCGGGACGAGCGGACAGAGGGCAGTCTCTCTCTGATTCCTGCTATGCTTCCTACTTTAATGCTAACTGGAACCTCTAAGTATTTTCATTCTATATGTAATCTGATATAATGTATGCTGTACATAGGTAGTCTAGTGTAGCGTAGTTTAGAAAGAAGGTACCTGATTGACTTCAGCAGGAAGTTTAATCAAGAAGCTTGTAACGCAACATGAAGATTGGCGTGGCTAGGATATGATGAACTGTATCTATCTGTATTTCTGTTTCCTGAATAAATAACGTGAATATTGAAGAAGCCTGAGAAAGTCTATCTCCTGCGTGCTGTGATGAGTCATGTGTGCAACTCTTGCTGATGAGTTGCTGGTGCCGGAAAAAGGTGATTAGAACAGTTTATAACATACTGTAGGGGAAAAAGGAGTTGAACTTACCTGGGGCTTCTAATGGTTCCCCGCAGACATCTTGTGCCCGCGCAGCGATGCTCCGGTCCCCGCGTCTGGCTTACTTCTGGAATTTCCAACTTTAAAAGGCACAGACCGTACTGGGACTGCACAATACACTCCTGGTGACGTCAGCGGGAGCAAGGATGTGCAGGTGCAGTGATTTTCCGACTTTTAAAGTTGGAAATTCCAGAAGTAAACCGGAGGCGGGGACAGGAGCATCAGTGAATGGCTGCGTGGGCACAGGACGTCTTTGGGGGACCATTAGAAGCCCCAGGTAAGTTCAACTCCTTTTCCCCCTACAGTATTCCTTTAATCTTCCTATATTGATGAGGCAGGAACAGTGGTTCATTCCTATCTCCCTCATCTTTCTCACGCTGCTGCGAACAATCTAACTAACAATGCTGCTCTGGCAGTGTAGGGTCTCAAGCTGCCAGCACTTCAGTAGGTCTTTTTGTGGGACACCTATGAGTATTTGTTGTACATTTGAGCGGTGAATGGGCACACGTAGACACTACGCTGCCAGAGCAGTGTTGCTAGTTAAACAGTTCGGCACTGTAGGGATGATCAATTAGATGCAAATAATTTATTTTAACATTCAAATTTCATGTAAATATTATGCAGCTTCAATTTACAGTAAGTTATTCTGATTAGTCCAATTTCAAGCTGCATATAATTTACATGAAATTTGAATATTAGGAGAATGTATTCGCATCTCATAGATCATCCCTATTTGGCAGCAGCGCGAGAGACAACACTGTTCCCACCTCTTCCCCCACAAGTAAATCAGCTGATCGGCATCCTGTTTCTAACTACACAAGCGACAGGATGCACATTTATTAGGTGATGCTTGTGAAGGCTCTGCATACTTTTTTCTTATCATGTCTGTTTTTCTATACTTTGTCCACTGACTCGTTTGCTTATGTCCATAAATTAAAAAATGCTTATTTTGCCATAGTGCCCCTTATAGGGAACCTAGACTGAGAGGGATATGGATGATTCCTTTTAAACCATACCAGTTACCTGGCAGTCCTGCTGATCTTTCACTGCAGTAGTGGTTGAATCAGACCTGAAACAAGCATGCAGCTAATCCAGTCTAACTTCAATCAGAGCACCTTATCTGCATGTTTGTTGAGGGGCTGTGGCTAAAAGTATTAAACACACAGGATCAGCAGGAGAGTCAGGAAACTGGTATTATTTTAAAAGGAAAAATCCATATTCTTCTCAGTTTAGGTTCCCTTTAAAGAAAGGATATTTGCATATGTTTATGCATCTGCATAGTGCACATGTACAGATTAGGTCAGGAAGTTGATTGAACTAATATGTGTCATGCACTTTTCTACTGCAGGACTGAAAAAGCATGGAAAGCTAATAGCAGTGGCCACATAACATGCACTAAATCAGCTACCATGTGTTTGTGTACATCCCAGTTATTATTTATCGCTATCTAGGGTCAATTTTAATGGGATGGGGACCATTAACCAGGGACTCAAGTGCTGCGAGTTGAGAGTGCAAGTCATTACACCACTGTGCTGCTCTGGTAGTTTTTGGTCACCTAAATTCACAAACTACTAAGCAATGTTATTGAGCTGCCCCCTAGTGTGAGTTGTACCTGTGAGATTCGCAGAAATTCATGCGCCTTCTCCAGAGCCTTGTGGAACTGCTGCTTCTTGTGAGCTCCAGCCTGCAGATTTAAGAAAGAAGATGTATAAAATAAGAACAGGATATATCTGTACTGTATATATGTTGACCATTAATTAATACAAATATGTTATTGCCTAGAGGTTTTATCAGAAATGTATTAGGACAAAAGTTACTGCAGTTACTGTACCTCTTTTAGGCGCTCCGAACTTACTGTCTACAGTATAAAGACCAGTGTTCTCCCCAGGCCTAATTAAGTGGGCGGGCCGCCCGGCTGATTTGAATGCCCGCCCACCTGCTTTCCTGCCCGTCTAACTAGAAAAAAGTGGTGCTGTAAAACTGCAGCCATGAGCACTTCATTGCTATCAGCGGCCGTCTCAGACAATACCGAAAGCCTCCGCTATATACACTGCAGGAGACTTCTCTGCCTGCCTGTGTGACCTCCTCCTGGTACAGTGATTGGCTGGGCGGGTTGTAAGGGGCGGGACCATGCTCTGCATACTGCGGGAGTGAGCCGAGTTCCTAGTCCCTCGTGGAGAGTGTCAGACTCAGCTTCTCCCTAGTGCTGTGTTTCTACTCTGCTAGTCCGCCCCACTTTGCTGGCTGCCTGTGTCTGCAATGCATTCACATGTGTTAACGTGCAGGCAGCTCAGCTAGTGGAGGCGGCTGTCCGGATATACACATTTAGTGTGATAGTGTAGTGCAGGCAGGCTACTGCTGTGTGGGGAGAGGGAGGCTCTCTGTGTGGAGAAAGCCTGAAGCTGCGGGCAGATTCTCTCTCACACCCAGCGAAACCAATGTGTTCCCTCTGTCCTGGGCTGGCTGCATGAATGTCAGCAGCCAGTCCAATCCCTTCCGAATCCACTCCGAGGCTGACTCAGTGCACAGATAAGATCAGGCAGTGCACGGCATTGAGCTCTGCTGCCCCGCCCCCCTTCTCCAGCTTCTCTTCAATACAAGCTGCTCTGATGCTGGGAGAACTGCACAGGAACTGGTATGAGAGCTCTGTGTCTACTAATGAGCAGGAGCAGTTTTTATCTGATATATTTCAGTCTGCAGAGCTTTCAAGCTATAGGGGACCTGGGAAAACAAACAAACAATGACTGCAGTCAGCTGCAATTTAGATAAGCTGACTTGCTGGAGATGGAGGATGGTGCTGAATGCTGTCTGTGTCAGAAGTGCTGATATACCTTACTTGATTTCCAATTGTAAAAAGTTGGCCTAGAGCAGTAAAAAGCGCAAATCTGGTTGTGGTAGTTGGGCAAAGTCTGTTAAAAGTTGCCCACTGATGCAAAAAAGTAAATATGGAACACAGATCCTGTGTTGAAGGTGTGTACAGGCGGCTTGAAAGGGCAGTGTGTGGGTGGGGAGTGATTCTTGCAGAGTTCACATGCATGTAATTTCATATGGATGTTTACTGCTGTGGTCCAGCAGTATTGCAGATAATTTGGTATAATACTGACCCCTGTACACTATCTGCAATACCCCTCGACACCAGCAGCAAATAACATCCATATGAAAAGCAAAAATCCCCTCCCCCCCCTTTTGAAATGCAACAAACACCCTTGTATGATATGAAATTAACCGACATTAAATGCAATGATCACCCCTAGTATGAAATGCAACTATAACTGTGACAAATATTCAGTGTTCTAATCAGGCACTTTTACAGGGGTGCTTCACCCAGCTAATTTTGGTAAGCACCGGCTGTCATCGTTTTTCCTCCTCAACCTTTGCGGTAAGCAGAGTTGCATCGGCCCTGAATTCCGCACCCCCACCCGGCTACTTTTTCATGCCACCCGGCTGGAAAAAATTTCTGGGGAGAACACTGAAGACACTGCTTTGTATTTGATCTGAGTAAGCAGACTGTTTTCCTCAAAACGAGTTATCATTGATAGTGTCTGATGAATAATAAACCTTTTATTTGAAATTGGCTTTGCCCCTTCCTTTGAGGTAAGCCATTTTTATTATTTATATTTTTTGCTATTTTTAGTCACATAATATAGATATACCGTTCATCCACCACCACCACCTATTTTTTGGGGATCCTTCTCGCTCCAAGTTGTTACTGGTGTTACTGTACCTCTAAGTATGCTTGCACTGCAAACGCTGTATCCCACAGTTGAGATCCATTTGTTCCCTGGGAGGAAAAGGAGCAAGGTCAGAGATTGTGCTGAAGGATGAAAAAGGCATGCTGTAATATAGGCTAGGCAGACATTATACAAACAGTGTGAAAAGACAAGAAGACAAGCTAAGTTATGAGTAAAGTTTAGTACTTGAGGAGCCTACATAAGAATAGCAATGCTCACCTGCATTTTCATCCCATCAAGACCTATCCTGAAAAAAGGGAATAATATAAGGAAAGTACCGAAGAAAGCAATAAAGATTTCACAGAATGGATACAAGCTGGACAGTATAAGATGAGAAAAAGATAATGCTATGGAGCACATTTACTCTAGCTGGTGTAGAGGGAAAGTATAATTTTTAGTACTGTTACAAAATATAAAATCAATTCAAAATTAAGAAGATTTAAATCAAGACAATAAAACTAAGGCTTCAAGCTAGGACACCATGGCCCATATGGAATTCACTTTTTTTCTGATTTTTCACCTAGGTGATATTTCACAACTTGTCAACAAAATTCCTAAACCACTACCAAAAAAACACCTACTTTTTGGTTCTAAGCGATTTTAAAAAATAATCTCCTCGGGAAAAAAAATCAGGAGAAATAAGACATTTTTCACCTTATTAACAGAAGCAGTTTGCAGCACCTGGCAACTGAAAAAAAAAATACTAAAAAGTAGGCAAAGAAATCATATAAAACCTATTTTGCATGTTTTCTTGCTTGCTGGGGGCTTAAAAGAGGTTTTATTAATAACGTGTGAAAACACCTCCTGCAATAAAACTCAGGAAAAAAGTGAATTAATTAGGGGTCTATAAGTGCAGGATAGAAGACACAGGTGGGTGCTTTCTCAGATGCTTGGTAACTTAAAAAAGAAGGTAACTTGCAGTCTTTTGGGTAGTAGAGACCTTTTTCAATTCACTTTTTCTCCTACGTTTTTTCCTAAGTGATATTTTCACTCCTTATCAATCAAATGCATAGTAAGCCACCAGCAAGCAAGAAAATATTCAGAATAATTGTGACACTGCCTATGTGCTAGATAAGATTCTGTGTTACCTGTTGCCTTATTGATAAACTGGACTATTTTGAGCTCTAGCAGCATTCTTACCAAAGATAATCAGCTATTCGGTCCACATGCTCCTTAAAAACAGGTGATTTTGATCCATTCACATACCAGCGAACTACCATGTTAATCACCTTTGAAATCTGTAAAATAAAGGCTAAACTTATAATCATATTTCATAAAATTAGTAATTCATTAATCTGAATAAGTGAGTTTGTAAATATAATGCCAGTTAAGTTGTGGTGCAATGCTACCACAGTTCACTGTAAGAGAAACAGCCATGATATGGGGGAATAGTTACCCCCCCCCCCCAAAAAAAAAATGAATTCAGAAAAAAAAGGTCATTCTGAAAAAGAAAATCTCCAAAGATTGATCATCACTTTATAACATATTTATAGAAGTGGGGACAGGTTTTGTTCCTTGAGGTTTGGCAATGTAGAGAGAAGGATTGCAGTACTGTTAAAGAGACTCTGTAACAAATTTTTCAGCCTTAGTTCTTCTATCCTATAAGTTCCTATGCCTGTTCTAATCTGCTCTGGCTTACTGCAGTCTTTCCTAACTGCACTGTCTCTAATAAATCAATGTATCTTTCCTCTGTCCTGTTTGTCGGGCTAAGGCTTGATTGTGTGGAATGTGCAGGGCTGCTTGTGATTGGTAGAAGCGATACACACCCTCTGCAGGCCCCCTGCACACTCTGAATGACTCACACACTATGCTTAGCTGAGCCTATTAGAAGCTGGTTAGTTTGTTTGTAAACACTGCCTAAAACTGTTAATTACAAGACAGGATTGCAGCAGAGAGTGGCAGAAACAGCACAGAGGGGCACAGGAGAAAATAATGAATAGAATGGTATGCTTTTTATTGTAAGAATATTAGAGTACAGATTCTCTTTAAAGGACCCCCAGGGTAAATCAACTGATCAGCTATGGTCTAGTTGCTGTCAATCAATGCTGGAGAATGATACAGATCATACAAAGACATGTAGGGTCATTCTGAATTTAATATGTCAAACGTGGTTCCTTAAAGGACTTACGAGTCCAAATAGCAAAAAAAAAAGTTAAGTACCTGAATTTAATTTGAATGCACGGAGGATGCCATCTGCGCCCTCTGTGCCGTTCTGCAGGGTCCCCGCAGTTCAATAGTCCCCCTGGGCCGCTCCCGACCCAACAGCCCGGGTCGGGCTCTCCTGCCTCCACTAGAGTGGCCGCCGGAGCCTGCTGCGGCTGCGCAGTCCGCATAGACGCGAGTGCGGCTGCGCAGCTCTAGGGCCTCCCCCCGATCCACGCTACAGGAGACAGCCTGTAGCGTCCCACCAGCATACAGACAGCATAAGGACAGGAAGTTTTTAAACAGGTAGCAACCCCTTTCAGGGGAGTAAGACACAGGATAAGGGAGAAGAAGCGCCCAGAAGGATAAAATGCATTAAAACCAAATAAAAAAGAAAAAGGAGGTGGCTTACCTCGATGACAATAAATTCATATAGAATTCATTTTTATCAGTATAAAAGCACAGGCAACAAGTTTCGTGGAAACTCGCCCACTTCCTCAGGCCAAATAAATGGCCACTAAATGCTCGTAGCCGCATTCAAGGCGCCTCTAGTGGCACTTTATTCGGCCTGAGGAAGTGGGCGAATTGCCACGAAACGCGTTGCCTGTGCTTAATACTCATAGAAATTCATTCTATATGAATTTTTCATCACTGAGGTAAGCCATCTCATCCTTTTTCTTTGGTTTTAATGCATTTTATCCTTCCTGGGCGCCTCTTCTCCCTTATGCTTTCAGATAAGGACATCTGTGCCTATAGGCTTCTGTGATGTAAATCCGGCCTTGGTCCTCATGAAGGCTTTTAAGTACTTGCATCCCTGATGACTTTGTAGGACAAGTGGGTCCATACTGCGCATGCATGAGGGGACGCAAGTGCTTCCAAAGCCTTCCAAGGAGACCTGAAGGCACAGACTTCCATGGGGGACAGAAATGGACCTGGTAGGCTCTGTGGGATCCCTCTACATAGGTAAGTATCTAACAGTTTTTGTTTTTTTTGAGTGGCTTCAGATATCGTTTAAAGGGAACCCGAGGTGAGAGTTACTGTATATGGAGGCTGCCATATTTATTTCCTTTTAAGCAACACCAGTTGCCTGGCTATGCTGTTGATCCTCTACCTCTAATACTTTTAGCCATAGACCCTGAACAAGTATGCAGCAGATCAGGTGCTTCTGACATTATTGTCAGATCTGACACAATTAGCTGCATGCTTGGTTCTGGTGTACCTCAGGCATTACTGCAGCCAAATAGATCAGCAGGGCTGCCAGGCAATTGGTATTGTTTAAAAGGAAACAAATATGGCAGCCTCTATACCACTTTTACCTGGAGTAAATTTTAAAATCACAGATTTCCTTTGATTCTAGTCATTCATGTCCCACCAGCACACAAGTTTAACTCTTACCGGGCCAATGCTGATACACTTGGTGAAGCAGTCATCAGCTTGAATGTGGTCATAGAGCTCACACAGTGCACGGCGGCGGAGATCAGGAATATGATAAGATTCATAGATGTTCAGGAGAACTGCAAACGGGAGTTAAAAGCATGTGAAGAAGGGCTTGTTCAATAAAGAAACAATACCACACAGATGCGCAGGAGACAATCTAAAAGTGATCTTTCGCGGATCTGACTATAATAAACTCTGATTATCCAGTATGGTAAATTATACAGGCAAATCAAGTGCCTCTGATGACGCGTTAGTACGCGAAACGGCTGTCAGGCCTCACCTAACCCCCACTGCATACCGCATATGTGATGTCCATTGGAACCCAATAAAGGTGTAACATAGGTACGGTGCCTCTCTTTCTTCTCTTCCGGAAAATGGTAAATTATACTTTTGGAAGCCTCTGATTGGCTGGGAGGATTCTTTTGTGTTTTAGCCTACAAGGGAAGCAGAAATACCAGCTCCCTGCAACCTATCAGAGACTTAAAAATGTATCAGATGATTAAATCAGTCCCATGCTTGTTTTTATTTAGCAGATCATTTTTAATTAGTTCTATTCTATATAAGAGTTCCACTGGAGATGTCAGGAAACATCTTGGTATATTATGTTCAATGCAGAATAACAGTTAAAAAAGAATGTTTCCACCTCATTCTATCAGTATTGCTTTCAGTTCAGGACTGAGCAATATTTGGTTACCTGGAGTCAAAGTCTGTGGTTTCATAAACTGAGGAGTCGAGGTTGGATTCAAATGATTTTTGTACCCCCTCCATAGCCCTGCAAGGGCTGTGTACTTTGTGTCAGAGCATTTTAGGGTACTTGGAGTCGGGGTTTCATAAACCGAGGAGTCCAAGTCGCATGATTTTTGTACTGACTCAACAGCCCTGCTTCAGTCCAGTCAGAAAATACTGATCATGTTAGAATGAACCAAACCCTGCGTGCTTACGATGATGGGCGCATCTGTAGTACTGTGCACATGCAAGTTGGCAGTCAAGCGTGCGCAGTACAAATTGCTCATCTTTAGAAGTACTTGGGGACACAAGTACTTCCAAAAGCTGCCAAGGAGGGCCAAAGACATAATCGACTTGTAGGTTGATTAATTTCCCTTGGGGGACAGCAGGGAAGCAAGAGTACAGAGACAGGACCAGGAAGGCTCTATGGCAACTAGAGCCTTCCCTCTACATAAGTGAGGACCTAACTTTTTATTTACAGCTTGCTTCCAGGTCACTTTACAATAGAAGTAAATAGGGATAGCTCTTACCATAAGCAAAATTCAGAAGTTTACTGTGGGGGGTGTACAGGTCACAAGGGGCAACATTATTCCTCTGTGCTGGCCAATTGATGCTGCTGTAATCTTGCACATAAAGCTCCTGCAGAACACAAATATCTGTAAACAGTTTATTACTTAAACAAAATGATAACAACAATACATCCATGCTATTTCTCTCACTTGTCTCAGGCAGCGGATCAATTCATCTTCCTGTGCGCTCACCCTTTTGGCATAACAGTAACTCATGGGCAGATAAACCTGCCTGCAGTGGCACCACAGTTTGCTGGGGTGAGCTGGGAACCACTGAGGGAGAAGCCTGGAAAACAAAACAAGCTATTGTTAAAAAAATGTACCGCAATGAAGTATGCTAAAGGAGACATAGAAACAAACTTTCAAGCACACATCTAAATATTCATCTTATAGCTTAGTACGCAGAATGGCCACAAATCCTGTTTTTAAAATGTCACATCATATATAGCAACACAGCTTAAAGGGATACTGAGGGGGGGGTCGAGGGAAAATGAGTTGAACTTACCCGGGGCTTCTAATGGTCCCCCTGCAGACATCCTGTGCCCGCGTAGCCACTCACCGATGCTCCGGCCCCGCCTCCGGTTCACTTCTGGAATTTCAGACTTTAAAGTCTGAAAACCACTGCGCCTGTTTTGTCGTGTCCTCGCTCCCGCTGATGTCACCAGGAGCGTACTGCGCAGGCACAGACCATAATGGGCGTGTGCTATACACTCCTGGTGACATCAGCGGGAGCGAGGATACGGGAGTGTTGGAGCAGTGATTTTCAGACTTTGTAGTCTGAAATTCCAGAAGTGAACCGGAGGCAGGGCCGGTATTTTAGACTTCTGGATGGGCATTCATAAAAATGTATCCAGTTGCGATAGCAGTGCGGAGATTCCCCGAACTAGGCTGGCGGTAGGCTTGCGAAAGCACAGGAAGCAGCCGAGTTGATACATTTCTCCATGTTCCGCTCTACTGCAGCTGCCTGGGAGGTCTGTGTCTCCATTCACTTTACATTGGTATCGCCACATCAGAGGGAGCGGTACTTCCCGACCTCATACCGATTGCGGTATTCTTTATGAATTTACATTTTGTTACATCTGTTCCGATAATCACCGCACAAGGCGGTGATTTATCGCTCTGCTCGGTAGTGTCAGTTTTTCATGGGGAAAGAGGCTTTATGAATGAAATACTTTCTGAGTGTTCTGTAAAGTCAGCTGTTTTAAGCATTTCCACATGCGGAAATGCTTTATGAATGATAGCCTATGAGTGGCAGAAAACTAACACTGCACATCACTCTGAACACACCATCCCCACTGTCAAATATGGTGGTGGCAGCATCATGCTCGGGGGGGTGCATCGCTTTAGCAGGGACAGGGAAGCTGGTCAGAGTTGATAGGAAGATGGATGGAGCCAAATACAGGGCAAACTTGGAAGAAAACCTCTTGCAGACTGCAAAAGACTTGAGACTGGGGTGGAGGTTCACCTTCCAGCAGGACAATGACCCTAAACATAAAGCCAAGTGATAAAGATGTGAAGTTTCTCTTGTAACTATGGTGGACATTTTGTTAAGATTCAGCCATGTTGAATGAAGTCTCTATGCTGATTAAACACTGAACATTGTATTTACTCTAAGTATTGATCAGTGTTATGCAGACTGGAATTTAAAGGAACTTCCTGTTGTTTATTTTCAGCCAGATAAACAGTCTGGTTTCAAGATGGATTACAGGAATGGAGACCATGCCAGGCGTGGTATACAGTTAATGATGCTGATTTTAAAACAGATGCATCCCCTTTTCTTGTTTCAGTGGTCACACATAGTTCCCCAATAAATTACCTGGGGGGTGGAGATTTTCATTTACATATGGGAGGAGAATTCCAGGAATATGGACTTAACTGTTTCATGTCTGCAGTGAATATTGATCTGTGACTGGTTTCTGTAACAATGACAAATATCCTGGCCAGCCCCAGGGAGTGTATATTTTTGCATACTTGTAACCCTATAAAATCTGCTGTGTGCTAATGATCGGTAGCATTACTCTGATGATGCCTGTATCAACGGCCCTTGATGCATGAATAAATGTGTTGTCTATTTGACGAGGTGTGTCCGAGTCTTCCCTGTCCTTAAACATCTTGGACAGTTTTGGTGGAGAAACGCGGGCAATGAACGAATGACTTTGTGGCACACCTCTGGAGGGACCCTGGACATCTTGAGGAGCGGAACCTTGGAGAAACAGCCGTGGAGAGGTCCAGATATCAAATCCTTAAACAGCGCTGTACCAGGTGAGACTTGATCACCTACTTGATATTTGCACCTCCCTGCTGGTTGCAACCCTACTCCGCTCAGCAGGGTTTCCGTGAGGATCTCCCATGACAACGGTCTCCTGATATGTGGTATATCATCTTCTATTTCTTACTCTGTACCCTGTATGCATACCGTCTCTTTCTTCTGATTAACTTGGTGCTTGAGATTTAACATGTGTTATTCATGCCGTCTGTCTGCTGTGATTAACTTAGTGCATGGAATCTGACTTAGTTGCTATTGTATGGAGTATAGTGTTGTGTGAGTAACTAGAATTCATTACAATAGTATATGATATGTGGATTCATGCTGAGTAATGTCATATTTCTGAAGAGAACATTCTATGTGGTATCCGGAGTATTGGGAGTCAACAGTGGAGAGCCAATCTAGATTATAAACTCTGTGAGTCAGCATACTATTGTGTGCATAGCCCTGGGGTGCTGCAACACGCAGTTATCACACAGGATACACACTGTGGAGAAAGTTTTCAGAAGGAAACCACAGGTTGAAAATCTATAGACAGTGGTCATAAATCATAGACAGAGGGGAGATTCGCTTCCTTCAAAGCAGAGAACTTGTAGGCTGGCTCTCCCCTGAGACAACATAACGTTGGATGGGATACTTGTAGCAGGGAGATTGAACATATGTTTAAACTTATGGTGATGTGTAATGGTGTTTTATTGTCTGCAAGGTACCTAGTGTGTGCAGCTCAGAGATAACTGTATTTGACTAAGTGTTCTCTTATATGTGTAGGCAACTGTTTTCTCCTTCCCAACAAACACCAAGGTGGAATACACATTAAATTACGTCACACTACATAAAGTATAGTGGGGCTCATTGGTGGGGCCTACTTAGTTGGCGTGTGGAAGGGAGAAAACTAAACTTGCCTGAACTATAAAGTGTATGTAGAGGTTAGTACAAAAACAGCAGAGTGTGCCCAGAGTGTCTCACATCAGTGGAAAAAGTACCCAGTATAGTTGAATATTTGATCAGGAGGAGAGTGACCTGCGGCATCCCCAATATCTCTCTAGACAGATACAGGCCAATTGTAATAAGGCCCTATGTGCCACACCTCCCAGGCAGCACTCAATTCCCCTTATAGTCGACACCCTGGGAGTATGCAGAATTGGGTCTTGAATACCAGCCAAAGCCTGAAATAGTCGCTCAGCATTAAATTTTTCTGTCAAAATTAGTCGCCCCCTTGGGACCTCCCAATCCCTCAACTATTAAGAGAGGGTGGGGCAGGGACTCGACAACTCAGAAGACTCAGACAATTCTGAGGATCTGGAATTAATTATCCAATCCCTCAGTTAGTGGAGAGGTTGGATCCACTACCTGAGGGTTCTAAGTGTTCAGATGACTCTGATGGCTCACATATCTGAGACAGTATAGCCTGTGCACACCCCTGGATGAGTGAGGGAGTGACCGCATGCTCAAAAGGTCTTATCCTGATCAAATAAATGTAAATTTCTCACAGGGTGCTGTTATTTGCCCTGAGAGGGATTGTGAGACACTGATTTATGGGCTCATGGCTACAGTTAACAGTATAATCATTCTGAAAGTCTAGTGGCGTTATATCTGGTGGAAGAATTTGTGTTGTCCTGATTTGGCTGATATATATGAGACTCAAGCTGCCTTAGAGGAGGCTTTGAGGTTTGGCTTTGAGGTTTGTCCACCGCGGGAGGAGCTTCCCGACCACGAGAGAGAAGTCTCCGCTCAGCCAGATCCAATTCATTGCCGATCAATAGATTACTGGATGTCACAGGGATTGTGATGCACACCAGACCACTGCCTGCTAGACACAATTGAGCGACCAGGTGAGCAGTGCAGCCGAACTTGGGGTTTTGCTGCTCCCCGGGCCACTCAAACAGACAGGTGGGTGCTCTGTAAGTCCTCACTGGTACTGGTGTCATGCGGGCCAGTCAGGCAGCAAGGTGGAAGCTTTGTAAGCTCTCACTGGGGCTGGAGGATCTAAGTGGGGCATTGCAGACTTTTGTGACTGTAGTCGGGACTTCACAGGGATTGTGATGCACACCAGACCACTACCTGCTAGACATAATTGGGCGACCAGGTGAGCAGTGCAGCCGAACTTAGGGTTTTGCTGCTCCCCAGGCCACTCAAGCAGACAAGTGAGCCTTTGTGAAACCTCACTGGTACTGGTGTCTTGCAGGCTAACCAGGCAGCACAGTGAGAGCTTTATAAGCTTTCACTGTAGCTGAAGGGGTCTAAGTGAGGCATCGCAAGCTATTGTGAAAGTCACTAGAAGATTGGCGGGATTGGCTGACCCTTGTGTCAATAAGTGTATTGCACAGAAGCAACACAGAGAGTGTTGCTTGAGTTGCTCCCATTCGAAACCAGAGGATTGGCCACCTTTGGTGTGAGAATTGCGTGGAATTCAGGGTGAACACATAGTCTTTATTATGAGGAACTTAATTTCCCGGAAACGAGAGTCAAATCGTGGAGAGCCACAGTATTTGACCCCTCGAGAGGAAATGTCTGACAAATATGGACTATGGGTGTCACGATATTTAGAGGAATGGGAATGGTGGACGAACCAAAAGTTTGCTAAAAAGGGTACCTTTAAGCCAAAAATTTGGGAAAATCTGTGGGACACACACAGAATGAGAATGAGTCGTCCTAATGAGAGAGAGGCATGGAGTAGATGGATGAAGGAGTCCATCCGGAGATCAGAGGATGTGAACATATTGACATTGACACAATCTGCAACTGTCACAGGTAAGATGAGACCTACAACTGCAAGCACTGAACAATTGTATGGGTCAGAGGATGAGCAAATAGAGGAGAAGGAGGTAATGGAGATGGGAGCATACCAAGCTTGGTCTGCAATCATGTCCAGGGAGCTGCATGAGTCATTCAACAGAACTGCGTCACAGGACGTGAGCCATAGAGCTGCTGCAGAACCTCTTACAAGAGGCAGTGCTGCAACACAGCCTCTCATTGACCTCACTGAAACAGAGGAAGTACAGTTTCACATAGATCAGAGGCAGAGACAGGATGTGCCAGAGTCAGCAAGCCTAGGAGCTCACGGGGGAAGAGGGGAGCTAGGGAAACTGCGTCATCCCACTATAGATCCTCAGCTAACCACTGAAGTAAGTACACCAACTGCCCTAGCACAGTTAAGGGAAGAATCACCACCTGCATATGGGACAGGGAGAGTGTCAGAATACACTCCCCTCAACTATGCTCTGAATCCAAATGATGGGATGTACCCCCTCCAACCAATGATGACGGGCATCCCTCACTGCTCCTCTTATGAATTAATCCCTACTCATCTTAGTAATATAAGCAACTACTTAACACACTACATGCAGCTCTCCCCCTTCATGGATCATCCATTACTATCTCAAATTAGAAATCGATTTTTCCCACAGCTTACTCCTATGCCCTCTCAGCCCACTACCACTACCACGGCAAGGGTGCCAGAACCAGATTGGCAGCAACATCTAAGCCAAAGCCAAGAAGGGGGAAGTGACACCTTCTCTCTCTGACACTAGACTGTCACCTAGTCCCTTCAGTGACAATACAGACTTAACCGACCTGGATAGTTTAAATGGCACACCCCAAGGCACTTTGCAGCTTAGTCCTAATACTGCCCCTTTTACACCACAGTCAGGCAGCAGTCAACCATCCTGGGTAAGTGATACTAACCTTTTCAGGCAAAAGCCAATCCCCTTAAGGCAAACGCAGGAGCAACATAATCCCAGTGAGTCACAGAGGGAGACTAACCTGTAAGGAGCCCCTGCTAAACCCAACTGGGAACAGCAGCACCCTGCTGAAATGATATATCCAGTAAGGGAACAAGTATCGTCAAATAACCATGGCAGGCTGACAGGTACTACCAGACACCGTATACCCTGGACCCCCTCAGAAATAAGGGGACTTTTGAGTGCCATACCCCACCCACGAGCTGACCCTGCCAAATTTGCAAAAGGACTAATAGATACACAGACGTGCTACAAGGCCACATGGGGAGACATGTTTCGACTTATCAAAAGGGTGTGTGGGGAGAGGGACCTGAAGGAAATAGTCAGCAAGACATTTATACCGAGGGATGTGTCACAGGACTCCAGTGAAAAGGGGCATTTTTGGACACACGCTTTGGCAAACCAACTCAAAATTGTCTATCCACCTAGACCTCGGAGGCGAGGTTTGAGGGTATGTTACAGATGTGGAAGCCCAGGACATTTCATCACACAGTGTAGCTACACACCTCAGTATAACTATAAAACAACACAGACAGATGGGGACACTGAGGCTGAGTTATCTGACTCTTCATCTGACTAATGTGATCAGTTTTCAAAGGCAGTGGTCCTCCCATGATGGGAGGGCCCTTACCAGGTGCTTGTCAGTTTCTATGTATAAACTTCCTAGACCTGAGTTGAAGGTCTGGAGCTCCAGCCTTTCACGGATATTTATACGGCTTCAGTTATGTCAGGAATAGAGAACAAAAAGGACAAACTATGCATTAAACATTAGAGATGTATGTATAATCATTACATAACCCACGTACAAAAATTGCATGGACAAGTTGTCTCCTCTATTTCAGATTCTAAATTCGGTGACAATTGGAGGGGAAGGTTCTGTGGATCCATGCATCTCATTGTAAAGGAATACGGGAAAATAATTAAGACAGTTATGCCAACAGGGGCATTTATGTTAGTCTGTATGTTATGTCGTTTGTCAAGAGAATCCACAGGGACTGATAATCAGCATGTCCCAAATCACCATCAGGGACCTTGGGTTCCACCCAAATCTTATGAAATATGGGGAATAAAACCAAAAGGATGGGATCCACCCCACCTTCACAGGATAGAGTATAAACATGGGACATTAGTGCCAAAATACCCCCTCTTTGTCCATGGGTATTTGCATGTACATGGTATAAAGGGAATGAGTCCCACTATTTAGTATTATTTTGAATATGCTAGACCAATACATCCACCTATCGTAATGGACACTGAATGGCATACCCTAGATGAGCTCTGTGGCAGTCTGTACCGCAGAACAATCCCCCCTTTGTCAGGAGTATTTAAAACAGAAGTTGCAGGGAAGACCTGAGATTATTTTCTTTTTGACATATGTCCACGACAAAAATATACTTGACTGTGAGGGAAATGAGGACCCTGAAGTAGACATATGTACCATGCCAGGAATTTTCAGTACAGACCCTAATGACATAGATGACGAAACACTTGAAAGTGAAGATCTGAGGGACTTATCATCCAATTTAAACAATGGAACCTCAGTTGATCAGTTGGCAGTATGTGACAAAGGAAAATTATATCCTGAAGACCCGACAAGAGGAGGGTATGACGACTGGAACATTATGTACATGGTATATAATGTTGGAGAGACAGGACAGTATAGGAAAATATTCTATGACCAACCCGAACCGGTGCAAGGTACTTTGTTAGATAAGTGTTATAACCTAGCAGATGGGATTATGGAGTTCCAACTCACGCAAATTCCTGAGTACATTGGAACTGTAAACCCTCTGACATACTTGACTCAAGAAAGAATTATATGTGGACTGAACTGGAGGGTAGTCAAACAAGTCACCTAGTATAAAGACACTGAAAAAGTCAGACTTGGTGCCTATTTTAGCACCCTGGTATTGCATGTACAAACAGATGCTAAAAGTAAGTCGTTTGAACGCACCACACCTAAATAAGGTATAACAGTACGTCAGTATATGGTGAGAATTATGAGAGAGGCCTGTGCACCAGACATTGAAGGTCATTATATTATTGACACAGCGTACTGGTCATCAAATCAGTCTCTCTCCTTCAATGGACCAAACCCTTGGAGGTGGGATGTGCTGTGCAATGGGATAGATGCACCAAAGGTAAATGAATGGATGTATGGGATTCCCATGTCTGAGGGATTGAGGGGAGTGTATCATACCACGGACTGGAAAGATCCTCATGGCTATGAATTAGATCTAGACTTAGATCTATATGGACCATTTGTCTGGCCTCTCTATGAAGAGTCGGATAAAGGGTGGTTGTAATATGGGGAGAGTCCAGTTCCTGGTGTGAACAACCTGTCGATAAATAAAAAGGGATGGTGCACATGGGAAGGAAAAGATAAAGTATGTGTAACTGTAGTTCAAGTAGAATGGGAAAAGGATGTTGTGGTCCATGCAAAGGTGAGTTCAGACACATGTAAGGTCCCAGCTGTCAAAGTGGTGGATCTAATTGTTCCTGGATTGGCTGCACCTTGGGCGATGTTGGTGGATACTCAGATCGATGGAGAGTAACCCTAACTGACTTTGGGGTGAATGCATGAGACAGGAGGTGTGGTGTGTATGTCAAAAATCAAATATACATGCTGAAAGGGTGGTTGTAATCAGGACATAGCCACAATAAAGTAAAAAGGGATTTAATGGGTACAGTACTAGGGGCTGGGGGTCTCGGTGTGGGAGCTTTTGAACACTATGGATTTGGAGGTGCTACGAAATAAACTTGGAGGGGTGGCTCAGCATGTAGGGGTGGGAGTGAAAACCCATTTAGATATAAATCATGTATTGGAGAATTTACAACATGACCACATTGATGCTACAGCATCACTGTCAGAAGTAATGAAGAAGAAGTTCAAGGGTTTAATTGCAGGTCTGTTTAAACATCCAGAAGACGTCCAGTTGGCATTATCATGTACGCAGGTTCAATTTGAACCGTCACAAGATTTAAAGTTAATGATAACCTCGCTGCACGCTGGCCATTGTCCTATAAATTTACGTAAACAGGCTGAAAGATCTGTCCTTGATTTTGCAAGACACATGAAAAATGGTGGCTTACTCAGTTCCATGGGTGTCAGAGCCTCACAGGCACTATTTCCTCCTTAGTGCCTGTTGCTGGCAAAGAACACCAAGCTTATGCAGTGGTAAACCTGGGTTCTATTCTATCTGAAGGTGCGGGTTTTGCACTCCCGGGTTAACCATGAAATTTAGTGCTGTATGAAGAAGGGGAGCCCAGATTAGTAGATACATATGGGCACTGGAAAAAGGAAAATGTGCTCTTATGTCAAGGACAACAAAATATAATTTTGAGACAGCAATGCTGGGACAAGGAAGGATAATGTTTGATGGACGCAACAAAAAAAGGTGCCGAGCAGGATGAAATGTCTGGGACAGGGTTATTGGTGCTGGTATCAGAGGGAGAATGTCACTTCTTATGCAGTGTACACATTGAATTGTACTCAATGTAGAACACTGACCCGAGGGGTGTACTGCACCATTGGCCCAGTCCTAGGGATAGATCTGGCACAGCCAGAAGGGCGAACACCCATAACACCTGAAAAGAGACTCGACATTAAACCTGATACACCTGTCCATTTACAAAAGATTCCTTTAGGGTGTGGAGCAGAATTGAAAGGGTGGTTATTGGATTTTGGGAAAAAGGATGAGATCATACAAACTCTCGGAGCTTCAGAAAGGCAAGCAACTGTGCTCCTGGAGCATAATCGTGAGAAACTGTTACAGGTCTCACATGCCCTTGAGCAAGATGCTAGTGTGTCCTGGTGGGAAAGCTTATTCGGGTATAGTCCAAAAGCAAGTGCCTTTCTGAATCTCATGCTCAACCCAGTAGTGGTACTAATAGCCCTTACCGTATTGTTTGACCTTTTTCAGTTATTCATGTTTTGTAAAATGAAGAGGTTGAGCCCAAGGATAAATAAGAAATAAAAAAGGAAACTCAGGGATGTTTTAGTGGTGGTATCCCCGGATGACGAATATGGATAAATGTTGTGTAATCATTGTAATTTTACCCCAATCCCTTGTAGTTAAATAGTATGGATGGACACGAGTGACTGGAAATCGTAGGGTCCACCAGCGATGAAAAAAAAAAAACAACAACAAGTTAACATAGGTATGAATGAAATTGATAATCATATAGACTCTTCTTGAACCGGAGTCCAGTGGTCAGGCTGCTGAGCTAGGGGCGGGAGGAGTCTGTCAGAAGTGAGAGGGTAGATTTATTAGGCATTGTAATCCCCTATGTGTTATTGTTGAAACAAATATGATATTGCCCTTAAGGCATAGTAAAAAAAACAAAACAAAAAAACAAAGGGGGCCACAGGCACACAGGGCTTGGGACTGGAACGTCTAAAAAAAAAAAAAAATGATGAAATGTGTTTCCTCTGTCCTGCAGACATGTTCTTGTGTTTTCCTTGTGCACCTAGGCAACAACCACATCAATCACCCTCTAGTTCTACCTTAATATCTACCTCAGAAGACTTAAAGGGGTCCTGGCTTATCACCAAGAAGACACCAGAGAGACTTCTTGTCCATAAGTGTGGCACCTACCTCATGATTTCAACTCTACCTCATGTGTCACCATATAACCTGTTATTCTACAAACCAGTGGCAAGAGGTCCCAAGGATGTGAGGAAAAGAAACCCCAGCTGGACAGGTGACATCAGCTGAATCCTTGGTAAGACATCGCTCTACATCAAAAAGGAGCACTCTTCATCCTGGTATGACACTTTGCTTCAATGGAGGACCTCAAGGAACTTTTTCTGACTCACCCTGAGGAGAGACACAATAATGCTCTCCGAGGGTGCACCACCCAACTCAGAGTTTTGGCTAAGGGTGCGGCTCTGGGGAGGGAGAAGATACTACAATGCCATCCGGTGATATCAGCTGGGGCCCCCCACCAAAGGACCAAGGAAAAACTTTTGATATAAATAGTTCACAGGGATGAACTAGAGGAGGGAGTGATAAAGATGTGAAGTTTCTCTTGTAACTATGGTGGACATTTTGTTAAGATTCAGCCATGTTGAATGAAGTCTCTATGCTGATTAAACACTGAACATTGTATTTACTCTAAGTATTGATCAGTGTTATGCAGACTGGAATTTAAAGGAACTTCCTGTTGTTTATTTTCAGCCAGATAAACAGTCTGGTTTCAAGATGGATTACAGGAATGGAGACCATGCCAGGCGTGGAATACAGTTAATGATGCTGATTTTAAAACAGATGCATCCCCTTTTCTTGTTTCAGTGGTCACACATAGTTCCCCAATAAATTACCTGGGGGGTGGAGATTTTCATTTACATATGGGAGGAGAATTCCAGGAATATGGACTTAACTGTTTCATGTCTGCAGTGAATATTGATCTGTGACTGGTTTCTGTAACAATGACAAATATCCTGGCCAGCCCCAGGGAGTGTATATTTTTGCATACTTGTAACCCTATAAAATCTGCTGTGTGCTAATGATCGGTAGCATTACTCTGATGATGCCTGTATCAACGGCCCTTGATGCATGAATAAATGTGTTGTCTATTTGACGAGGTGTGTCCGAGTCTTCCCTGTCCTTAAACATCTTGGACACAGGCCTCAATGAAATGGTTTAAAACAAAACATATCCATGTGTTAGAATGGCCCAGTCAAAGTCCAGATCTAAATCCAATCGAGAATCTGTGGCAAGATCTGAAAACTGCTGTTCACAAACGCTGTCCATCTAATCTGACTGAGCTGGAGCTGTTTTGCAAAGAAGAATGGGCAAGGATTTCAGTCTCTAGATGTGCAAAGCTGGTAGAGACATACCCTAAAAGACTGGCAGCTGTAATTGCAGCAAAAGATGGTTCTACAAAGTATTGACTCATGGGGCTGAATAATTACGCACACCCCACTTTGCAGTTATTGATTTGTAAAAAATGTTTGGAATAATGTATGATTTTTGTTCCACTTCTCACGTGTACACCACTTTGCATTGGTCTTTCACGTGGAATTCCAACAAAATTGAATAATGTTTGTGGCAGTAATGTGACAAAATGCGGAAAATTTCAAGCGGGCCGAATACTTTTGCAAGCCACTGTATATCAGGTAGATTATTTGACGTTAAATAAGAATTTGTACACAAATAATGAGAAGCTCTACACTGAGTACTTAAAGGGAACCCGAAGCAAAAAGTATATGGAGGTTGCCATATTTATTTCCTTTTAAGCAATGCCAGTTGCCTGGCTAGCCTGCTGATCCTCTGCCTCTAATACTTTTAGCCATGGACCCTGAACAGGCATGCAGCAGATCAGCTGTTTCTGACTTTTCTGTCAGATCTGACAAGATTAGCTGCATGCTTGTTTCTGGTGTGATTCAGACACTACTGCAGCTAAATAAACTAGCAGGGCTTCCAGGCAACGGGTATGGTTTAAACGGAACTAAATATGGCAGCCTCCATTTACTTCATGATTTAGGTTCCCTTTAAATAGAACTAGGAAGGCATTTATGTCTTCAGGGGTGTTATTACAATAGAAATGTACAAACATTTTTTCTAAATGATGAAGTTTAGACCTGGTTCCAAACATTGCATTCCTTCAAAAATTGGAAAAAGTGACGATATTATGCAGTCCAGTCCACTATCCAATTGTCACTTTTCTACAGCAAGTTGGAACATGAGAACAAGTTCTAGATCTAACTGTTTGCTATAATCAGCTTTTATGTGCAGGTTTATGCAGATCATTGCATACACCCCATTGTTTTAGGGCTCATTCACACTAGGGGCTTGATTCACAAAGCCGTGATAACTTATCACGGTCGCGCTATCGTTTTGCACGCGCTATAATGCGCGTAACGTTTTTTGCATGAAAACGGCCGCATTATAGCGCGATAACCGGTACGGCCGCGTTATATCGCGCGAAAACCGTTACGCGCGTTTCAGCACACACAAAACGCTAGTGTGACCGTAATAAGAGTTATCACGGCTTTGTGAATCAAGCCCTAGGTCCGGAAATGTATCTGTGGCTCCGTTTTTAAAACCTGATCAAAACCGGAGCCACTGATAGCAATATTAAAAATAACAGCTGTCTTCACCTAAACAAAAAATGGATCCGTCTGCGTTTACGGGGACCCGCTTTCAAAACCTGAACGGAAGTTCCGGGGGGTGGCGGGCACAGCCGTCCCTGCTCCCTCCTCCAGCTATTTGTGGCAAAAAAGTGTAGCAAACGAGCGAGAGGGGAAGTTTACCCCCCTCCCTGCCGCTGTGCCCGCTATTCCCTGTCCTGGCTGCTACCCCCTCAGGCTACCAAGGGGACACCTATTGGGGTCCTGGCTGCAGCGACCCATTTTTTGGGGGAGGGAAAAACAAAACAAAATACGCAAACGGGTCAAAAACGTTTGCTGCAAAAGGGCAGCACGGATCCGTTTGCGTTCAGGTTAAGCAGGATCACGGACCGCCAGGATGACGGAACGCAGGCTCCATTCTGCAATCATGCCTAGTGTGGACCCAGCCTTAGTGATGCACATTGCCATCTCACCTTACTGGTCAAGGTTATAGAATGCCTCTGTTTCACGAGGGCTACCATGTGACTTTCTGGAAAGCCTGAAAATTACATCACTTGCATCTACTCTTTCATTTAAATATATATTGCAAATATTATTCCCATTCATTGGCTCTCTCTTGGAGACCTCTTGTGAGATGAAAGTTTGAGTAGAAATATACATACCACATCTCGGGAAACAGCGTGTTCATTCCATCCCAGCTGTATACATTGAGCACAGCTAGCCAGAACTTTCCCCAAGAAGGAATCCCAATGGCGCCACCTGTGACAGAAGGACAGTACAAGTAGAGTAGAAGTCTTATATATAATATACCATTACATATTTCTAAGTCAGCCAATGAATGGTATCATCTTGATTAAAAACTTCTTGCAGAAGGAGTACAAGATCACATAAAGAAGAAGTGATGCTTCAGTAAATATGTTAGAGCATAACAGCAGGAAATATTGGCAGCGTTTCCAGACACAGGTTGCACCCGAATTGACTACCTGCATAGATGTGCAGAGCTCTAAATACAGAACGAATATACACAACTTGCATTCAAAACAAGTTCAGTAAAGGAGGAAGTTGTCTTCAACAAACAGTATGTGCATAGAATGTTTTTTACTAGACCCTTCCTGGACGATGACGTGCACTCACGGAAGAGACCTAACCACTACTTTAACAGTTAAAACATAATTCTTACCTGGGGCTGCTGGCCATAAATGGTCCACACATTAAAAAAAAAAAAACAGCAAGATTGGTAGCGCTCCTAGCCTGCAAATGACATGAAACTAACAGAGGTGTACAGAGCCCCCTAGGGGCCTACATACACACCTTGAATACAAATAAAAATGCAAATTATGCACTAATCCCTAATCTAAATATTTGAATGCAAACTGATACACATGGATGCAGCTAGCCATAAATATACTGACATTGTACAGCAGGAAATATTGGCAGCACTTCCAGACACAGGCTGCACCCGAATTGACTACCTGCATAGATGTGCAGAGCTCAAAATATGGGCAAAATTACACAACTTGTATTCAAGACAGGTACAGTAAACTGTTTTAACTGTTGGACTAGTGGTTAGGTCTCTTTCCGTGAGTTCACGTCATCATCGTGGAAGAGTCTAGTAAAAACGTATGTGCACATACTGTTTGTTGAAGCCAAGGTCCTCTTTTACTGTACCTGTTATGAATGCAAGTTGTGTAATTTTGCCCATATTTCGAGCTCTGCACATCTAATGCAGGTAGTCAGTTTGGATGCAGCCCATGTCTGGAGGTGCTGCCAATATTTCCTACTGTACATGTGAGAAAAACAGACTGCCATGACATCACCTAAGAATGCTAATGGCCTAACTGTAATGCTGAACACCTTGTTAAAATACTTTTTAGGTGTTGCAGGAAGATGATCAGTATTGCAGCTAGAAATTTAGCATTCTAAAGCCTCATACTCTCATCCGAGGTATGTTGCCAGGCAGGGATCGGCTATGCGGGTGAGGGGAGAGAAGGCTGATGGAGCGGCATGAGGGATGAATGGGGAGAATAATGCTCTTGGCCAGCGCCCAGTTAAATTGATACACCTATCTGATCGCTGGCCAAGGCATTGGGAGCATTGTGGATCGCTGTACATGCGCTAGATTCTTAGCAGAGGCAGTCATTATCGGCAACTGAAGCAGAGAACATACAGTTGCAATCACAGTGGCTATGCAACTGACGCAGAGAACATACAGTTGCAATCACAGTGGCTATGCAACTGATGCAGAGAACATACAGCTGCAATCACAGTGGCTATGCAACTGAAGCAGAGAAAAAACATTTGCAGTCACAGTGGCTATGCAACTGAAGCAGAGAACATACAGTTGCAATCACAGTGGCTATGCCACTGATGCAGAGAACATGCAGTTGCAATCACAGTGGCTATGCAACTGAACCAGAGAACACACAGTTGCAGTCACAGTGGCTATGCAACTGAAGCAGAGAACATACAGTTGCAATCACAGTGGCTATGCCACTGATGCAGAGAAAATACAGGTGCAATCACAGTGGCTATGCAACTGACGCAGAGAAAATACAGGTGCAATCACAGTGGCTATGCAACTGAAGCAGAAAACATACAGCTGCAATCACAGTGGCTATGCAACTGACGCACAAAACATACAGCTGCAATCACAGTGGCTATGCAACTGACGCAGAGAACACACAGTTGCAGTCACAGTGGCTATGCAACTGAACCAGAGAACACACAGTTGCAGTCACAGTGGCTATGCAACTGAAGCAGACACCATACAGTTGCAGTCACAGTGGCTATGCAACTGACGCAGAGAACATACAGTTTCAATCACAGTGGCTATGCAACTGATGCAGAGAACATAAAGCTGCAATCACAGTGGCTATGCAACTGAAGAAGAGAACAAACATTTGCAGTCACAGTGGCTATGCAACTGAAGCAGAGAACATACAGTTGCAATCACAGTGGCTATGCCACTGATTCTGAGAACATACAGTTGCAATCACAGTGGCTATGCAACTGATGCAGAGAACATACAGTTGCAGTCACAGTGGCTATGCAACTGAACCAGAGAACACACAGTTGCAGTCACAGTGGCTATGCAACTGAAGCAGAGAACATACAGTTGCAGTCACAGTGGCTATGCAACTGAACCAGAGAACATACAGTTGCAGTCACAGTGGCCAAGCAACTGACGCAGAGAACATACAGTTGCAATCACAGTGGATATGCAACTGAGTCAGAGAACACACAGTTGCTAGGCACCGCCATAGCACAAATGTTATAGTGTGCGTGGTACATACGGGCCTATTTCCACTACACGCAGATTGGATGCAGAAAAACTGACTCCAATGAATGCCTATGGGCCTGTCTCCACAAAACGCAATTTTTCTGATGCAGATTTTCCCATAGGCCTTCATTGGAGTCAGTTTTTCTGCATCCAATCTGCGTGTAGTGGAAATAGGACCTAAGGGTAATTACAACTACCTCTGAGTTGCTACAACTCGGAGGAGGGATAACATTTAGTGCCACCAAGGTTTTGAGCGACAGCAGGGTGATCCGTCATTTGGCTCACCCTGCACCCAGCTCACTGGTGGAGCAACAACATGTATGCCCCTCCCTACCCTCCAAAAGAGTGTGTAGGAGCTTTGAGCACTCAGATATCATGCCTTTAATATTAGTAGCATAATATACCATTGTGGACATAGGAGGCATAGCAGCCTAGTGTAGAGCAAAGAAATAGCAGACAATAAGACAGTGAGAAAAGCAGTCTGATTCATATTGAAAATCGTGGCAAATTTTTGCTGTAATTGTGGTTTGTTCAGGGAACGAAAATCGCTCCCTGAATGAGAATTGCAGCAAAATAGCAGGGATTTTGCAGCAATTTTCAGTGTGAAACAGGACCCTAAGGCTAAGCGATCTGTATAAACGTGGGTATCTATATAAGGAAAAAAGGGGCATTTCTTTAAAGGGACTCCGAGGAGTAGTTAAAAACAAAATCAGAACTTACCTGGGGCTTTCTCCAGCCCACCGTAGGTCGGGAGGTCCCTCTGGCGTCCTCCTGGCTCCTCTCCTGGTCTCTCTGCAGAAATTACGACTGGCGACACCGGGCGTGAGTGTCGGGTTGACACTTCATGAACAATGACGCCGGCCGCTACGCGTCATCATGGCGGCCAGCATGACAGTACTGCGCATGCGCGGTTTTCTAACTGTAAACCGCGCATGCGCAGTACTGTCACGCCGGCCGCCGTGATGACGCGTAGCGACCGGCGTGATGACGACGAGCGTCATCGTTCAGGAAGTGTCAGCCCGACACTTGGCCCCGGGGTTGCCGGTCGTGATTTCTGCAGAGGGTTCGGGAGAGGAGCAAGGAGGACACCGGGGGACCTCCCGACCTACAGTGGGCTGGAGAAAGCCCCAGGTAAGTTCCAATTTTGTTTTTAACGACTCCTCGGAGTCGATAAGGGTAAGAGGATTTTTTCTTCTCTTTTGCTTATGTCTTCTTCTCCTCCTTATAACAGGATCTCTTTTCCTTTGTTTTGTAAAGAAAGAAAAAAACTATTCTCCTTGAAGTTCCTCTTTAACTGTTCAGAGCTGTTTTGGCAGCACAAGATTGGTCTATACAATATTAAGCAGGTGATTGTAATATTTTGACTGATCAATGTACTGTATATCCGATCATATGTTCTTGAATCTCCTGTGAATTTTTTGAGAGGACAGAGTGTAACTTCAGTATACATCTCCTTCAGCAAACATTCTCATGAAGAGCCAACATACCTTTACTATGAAGGTTATTCCGAGCTCTTGTCAGATCTGGGTCATCCTGGGATACTCCCAGCAGACGCAAGGAGGTATAACTGAGAGCTGTTCCAAACACAGTACTCTTATCCTCAACGTGCCTAAAGAAAATTATAAATAATTACTCTGTGCCTAAATTAAAATGTACTATATGCTCAAATGATAGCTCATATGTACCGAAACTGTTATAAAACCAAATCTTAGCTGTTCAGAGGCATTCTAAAAGATAACTGGTTGCTCTGAGGTCAAAAAACGAAATACAGTGTTCTGTTTGGTCTATCCAGATTATTGGAGGTGACATGCTACTATACAGACCTGCAAGCAAGCTCTGAATGTTCCCATAGTCTGAAAAATCATCCACTGCCAAATAACTTATAGCATTTATCTTCTTAAAGGACATCCAAGATGAAAATAAACTGATAAGAAAATCAATTGTATCTATCCCCCTTCTCCTAAAAATGACTTTTTTAGATATCCAAGTTTTATTTTATATTTAAATCTAGTTTTTAAGATTTTACTGTTTCCTTGTCTCTGTTCAACGACACCTTCATTGAGGTATGCTAGAGCTCAAATCTATGAATTATTGACCCTTTCTATCTCTTTTCTGCTCCAGGAAGCCATTTACTGACATGAAAGTATTTTATGGCTGAAATTACTTATCAGTGAGGGTTATGCTATAGTCTGACCCAGTCCGACCTGGACCTGACCGGGATAGAAACTGTCACTTGCATACCTGATGTTTAACTCTTTCAGGCAGAAATGCAATGTGTTACATAAACAGAATAACTTGCATTATCCACTTGACATATTTATTGCTTGTACTATATGCGGCTGCCTGACTTGGTCAGCAGGTTATAGAAGCAATAAAGACCTTACATTTACAAGGGTTATCCAAAAAGTAAAAGCCATTTACTTTTAAAGAGACACTGAAGCGAAAAAAAAATGATATAATGAATTGGTTGTGTACTACGGATAATTACTAGAAGATTAGCAGCAAAGAAAATATTCTCACATTTTTATTTTCAGGTATATAGTGTTTTTTCTAACATTGCATCATTCTCTAATATGTACAGATTACACAACACTCTGCATTCAAAATGTTTTTTTTTCAGAGCATGCTATGAACTATTGACCTCTCCTCTGGCAGAGAAAAAGAAAATTCTTCACGGACAGTTGAGATAATAAGCTTCAGAAAACAGCCCTCTCCACGACTTTGAAAGTCGTAGAGCTTAATGGCTTTTTTGCATAGAGATAACAACTGGAGTTTCTTAACTCTTCCTGTACTGGAAACAAATTAGACTTATGTCTCTGATCTTAATGTTTTATTTCTTAGCTGAACTACACATACAAATCATCATAATTTTTTTTCCGCTTTAGTGTCTCTTTAAGGTATCCTTTCAGTGTAATGTAATTTGCATCTGTCAGATTTTCCTCTTTTCTCCCTGAAACGCTTAGTTGTAACATGACTGCAGAATGCCAGTAATGATTTTTTCACCAGCATTAACATGAACCCTCCTCAATTCCTCCAACCCATAGGTCAGGAGTGTTATGATACTACAACAAAAGGATTTGTAAACCTTGTAAAAAGATATGGCAATTGTTAAAAAAAGGAGATGATAATCAGCAGATACAGCGTGTCTAAAACTAAAATAAATAAAATGTTTCCTTAGGACTCCTTCACAATTGAGCCCATTTTCCGCATTTTTACCTCAAGTCAAAACTTTGCGTTAACCAAGGTAAAATGAAAGTCCATAGACTTTCATTTTACCTTTCACATCCGACGCTGTGTTTTGGTGCTTTGCGGTACCACGCACCTGGGAGCTTTTAATCGTTCAGAGCCGGCCTTTTCCCACTGGGTGAATGAATAGCTACTGCCGCTGACTGCGTCGCACCGCAACATCCCAACAGCACGCCGCAGGCCATATAACGCATGCAGGAACACAGCTCCTGCACGCGTTCCAGATGTGAAAGAAGCCTCAATTGGTTAAATTAAAATGATTGGAAATTCTATTACACAAATGTATTTGACACAAATATTTAGAAACTGCCGCTGGAGAGATACGTAGAGGGCGCACTTCTTTTGCGCAGACTGGCTGATGTTACGGGACCCGGTACCGAAGAGGGAAAAGACTGAGGATGGCAGTGTGGGAGAGATCCGTACGCATGGGGCTGGAGGAAGCCCACGGTATGTATAAAAAAACTTTTATTTTAGCTCAGCTCTGGTTTCCTTTAAGGTGCGACAGGGGACTAGAGGTTTGTGACAACTATACTATGATTTCAGCTATCATGTGGTCTTCAGTAACATTCTGCATGATTCATACTTACAGGCCCCATCCACCATCTGGAAGCTGAACAGATCGCAGGTAGCGTACCATCTCCTTCTTGGTGGAGTCAGGAAGTGGAGTCTGTGTCACATGACATGCAATCAAGAGACCTATGGAGGAAAGCATTACATAAATATATCTGAAGCCACTTCAAAAGCCTATACTGTACCTCTAGAATTACAGATCATTCTGGCATTCTTTTTTCTCCAAAGAAAAATATGAATGAAAATACATTTTTCATTATTTAAAAAAAGGGTCAGCTTACATGATTACTGCCCTTATAAAGGTTTCGCCAGTTGTCAGTGACTGGCTTTTTCCTTCAGCAATAAGTAGGTGATAATGATGGTAGCCATATTGTAAAGGTAAGAGCAGTTTGGCTGCAACTTTGTAGATCACTGGATACCATTCGCCACTTTCTCCCAGGCAGGAACACAGGTATTCCAATTACTCCTGAATGTTATAGTTATTTTTACTCAGCAAAGCAATCTATCTTTCTAGCAACTTCAATATTTTGCAGGCATTAACTAGAAAGGTATAAGTAGAAAAAGAAACCTAGATGTAGAATGTCATGGAGTTCTCCTTCATCAGGTTAGCATGGTTGGAAATCCTCACCTGGCATCAGGAAAAGTGGTCCTCCATAATCACCAGCCCAGTGTCCATCTTCAGCTTGTAAAGCAGAATAAAACGACATTCCGTTGTCAGATCCATCCTGCGCAGTCCGGGCCTTTGGCAAATCAGGCAGCAACTCACTCTGTAGGGAAATATTAGTGCCTATGTTACTCATGTGCATACAATTACCAATAAGAATCACTCAGCACAAGTTTCAGTGCATACGCCAAAAACTCTCTAACGCTAGTATTTTTTTGTAACACATATTACATAGAAAAGGTGAGAAAAACAAGGGACATTGGCCCTAATGCATAAACCCTGTGCTCAGGAGTTATCACACCAACTCTTGCGCCCACATTTTCCCCTCTTGTGGCCAAGCCCGTGCTGAAATTGTTTGCAATCTGGATCTTTAGATGACATTTGGGGACAATTGTACACATGCTAGACAGTCGTTAACTTACCTTCAGTTTCTTTAGCAAGGCAGTGGTCATCTTGGAGGTGTTGTTTTAGTTGTTATATACTGCCTTTGCGTCTTACTATTTAAGCCCCTATGCAGCCTAAGTTTTAAGTTTAAGTTTTCAGCACTTGGTAAATAAAGGGATGAAAATAAAAAAAAATAAATTGCAAATACCTTCATTTTAGATTTGAAACACAGTCATGTGAGCACAGCTGCAACATCGCTTTCCTTTAATGATTGGTAGGTTCCCTTTGGGCACCCCCCCTCCCCCTCCCTCATACACACCTTGCATTAAACTCACTGAAAAAGGTGGTGAGTGGCAACTCGGTGATGCCCCATTTCTCAGAAGGCACTGCAAAGGACTACAAGCTAGCAGTATGCCAGTAAGGTAATCTTCCAGTGACTCTTAGTAAAGTCTGCTATGAACCAAATAAGGGTTGCACACAATTTGCTTATCCACTGTACTCAGGCCTATAAGTTGCAAACATACTGGGAGCAATAACTGTTGTAAATGACTGATGAACGACTCATCGTTCAGATATCATTTGAAAACCATAAGCACAAATTACGGCTTGAGAGAAAGATAGACGAAAGGTACCCGGTGAGCATTGTGAACAACCAACCAGAAGGATCACTTTGGCAGATAATCGTTCATCATCAGCAGTGTGCAAAGAGCTCGTTAAACGACCTGTTCTCGATGGCACTTCTCCCTACGGTCAATTTCTGCAACGTCACATCCTGCATTGTTTGGTCATAACCATAATATCCATTTACAGTCGATTGGAATTCGGTAGGAGTCTTCTGCTGTCGTTTCACATCACACAGATAAACATGTGTTTCTATGCGACAGTGGCACTCAATATATCCACTATAGGAACTGTTGTACATTCAGTTATATTGTATTTGTTTCATGTGACATTTCTTGCATTTACCGTGCTTAGCCCCAGGGAATGCGCTTCCAGTGCAGTCTGTGGCCTTTCATTCTCTGGTTCTTCCACATAGCGCCAGGTCTGTCTGCCCTCTGTGCAAGTGAGGCGCCAGCGTGTGAGGTCTGTAACTGGTTCAGTCTTATAAGGGCCTCCCCTTCTCCGCAGGCACCTGGGAAAAAGGTAAGACATAAAGTACTCACTAATGGCTGCATATTCTGCACAATGCTGTTGACAGAAAAAAAATGATGTCTAGAGATAGTCATTAAAATGCAAATGATAGTGGCTTGCATTCAAATGTAATGCAACTTGAGTGCAGCTTAAAATTGTGCCAAATTTGCATTTGTAATGAAAAGAAAAATCCCATCTTTCTATAAATGCACAATAAAGTCCTGCACCTTAGGCTGTTTTACGCCCGGACAGCCATCTGGCGAGAAACGAATGTGCGACCTGCGCCCCCAACCCTTCCTGATGCATCAGAGGAGGATCACTGAGGCCAAATGCTGCCTGCCAAATTGCTCTCCCTCTTTTCACCTTATATTCCACTTGTCATCCAGCGTCACGTGACGGGGTGAGTGGGGAGAACATGGCTGATTGCTGGCCAAGGAGTCAGGGGCCGCTGTACTCATGGTAGTTGCTAGGCAGCAGTGGTCATTATTGGCCTAGTTTCATCTAGTGTTTGTAGGGAAAGAGCTTGTGTTTTGCAAGAGCAGGTGCCTTATACTACATTGGATGAACGATCATAGAAACATTTTCAATATGAGGCAGGACATGCTCTCTTTCCTTGTTCAGCTAGGTCATGATGCCACTCAGAGACCAGCAGGAAGTAGAAAATCACCACTGCATAATGCTACATTTTATAATACAAATAAATCCTGACACTTTATAAACAGGTTGGAGTTCATGCTGGACACGGCAATGTGCAACATGCCCCTAAGCATTATTTTATTCTTATTGCAATTAAAGACAGCTTGAAGTGAGAGGGACCTATTGCCAACTTTCCTTTTAACCTCGAGGACCATGGTGTTAAAACCCCTAGTGACCAGGCTATTTTCTGTTTAATTGACCACTGCAGCTTTAAGGCCAAGCTGCAGGGCCGTACAACTCTGCACACAAGTGATCCCCCCCCCTTTCTCCCCACCAACAGAGCTCTCTGTTGGTGGGGTCTGATCGCCCCCCCCCCCCATGTTTATTTTTTTTATAATAAATATTTATTTGTTTTGTTTTTTTTAATATTTATTACTATTTTTTTTTTTTTACCAAATCCCCTCCCTCTAACCAGCCGGCAAATCACGGCGATCGGCTGTCATAAGCTTCTGACAGCCGTGCCACACGTCTCTCCCCAGTCCAGCGCTGCTGCTGATCGCAGCGCTGTACAAGTAAACACACGGCGGCTTCGCGGTGGAACAGTCTTCCGAGCGGCAATGGCCGCTCGGAGACTGAAGGCGGAGCTCCGCTCCGCCTCCAAGCTGCAGATGCGCGCGCAGCCTGCGCGTGATCTCCTGCAAAACGGAGCACCAGGACTTTACGCCAATCGGCGTAAGGCGGTCCTGGGGCTGCTGCCGCAGTCGGCAAGAGGTTAAAAGTGTCACTTGCCTGGCTATTGTGCTGACTGTATAACAAGGACTATGGAGTAAGAGACAGAAGCAATTATTGAGTACCTGGAATTAAAGGACAACTGAAGTGAGATGGATATAGAGGCTGCCATATCTATTTCCTTTTAAACAATACCAGTTACCTGGCTGTGCTGCTGATCATCTGCCTCTAATACTTTTATCCATAGACCCTGAACAAGCATGCGGCAGATCAGGGGTTTCTGACATTATTGTCAGATCTGACAAGATTAGCTGCGTGATTGTTTCTGGTGTCATTCAGAGACACTACTGCAGCCAAATAGATCAGCAGGCAACTACTACCCTAAAAAAAAAAAAAGAGGGAAAAATGTTTGACCCGAGTATAGGACGGGGGTGACAAAGGCCACAACCACAACACCACTCACAGCCATGGCTGGCCACAACAATATATTAGAAAAGCAGCATAAATTTAGTGGATTGCAATAATAAGCGAGAACATACATGGAGATTGACATGCAAAGAACTCCTGTTGCAAAGTTTAAAGAGAACACGAGGTGTGTTTAAAGAATGTTATCTGCATACAGAGGCTGGATTTGCCTATACAGCCCAGCCTCTGTTGCTATCCCAAACCCCACTAAGGTCCCCCTGCACTCTGCAATCCCTCATAAATCACAGCCGTGCTGTGAGGCTGTGTTTACATATGTAATGTCAGTCTGAGCTGCTCCCCCGCCTCCTGCATAGCTCCGGTCCCTGTCCCCGTCCCTTCCCTTCAATCAGCAGGGAGGGAAGGGATGCAGGCGGGGACTGGAGTTCTGCAGGAGGCGGGGAGAGCAGCAGACTGACACTATAGAGATAAACACAGCCAGCTCTGACAAGCTGTTTGTCAGCAGCGTGGCTGTGATTTATGAGGGATTGCAGAGTGCAAGGGGACCTTAGGGGGGTTTGGGATAGCAACAGAGGCTGGGTTGTATAGGCAGATCCAGCCTCTGTATGCAGATAATATTCTTTAAACCCACCTCGGGTTCTCTTTAAGCTGGCATAAAGATAAAGCAAGGCATGTAGAGCCTCATAGTCATGTATCTAAAACTTGACATAGGAAAGGATTCCCACCACTCAGTAGACACTGTCCGTGTATGCCTTCCAAGGCTACAACTCGAGATGAGGTTAGCTGGGACCTCCCATGGAAATGTCAAGTGTGTGGTCTCCCTCAGATGATGCACTACTGTGCATATAGTGGGGGCACTGTGTGGGTTACTCAAAGAGTAGTGACTTGAGTATAAGCCGAGACCCTTACTTTTGGGCCACTTTTTGTGGCCCAAAAATATTATATTTTATACTTGCATGTATATACAGTACTTCTCTGTTTATCTACTGTGAGGCCCTGCTATGCTACTATGTAACCAAACATTCACACAAAAATGTTAATGTGGATTACAGTATGTTACAAAAATGTAACATGTTGAATCAGTGGGTGGCACAGTGGTAAAGTGGACAGCACTCTTGCCTGGGTGGTTGCCATCCTGGAATGCAACATGAGACTTGGACTACCGCTATAAACAGCTAGATAAAACACTACTTATGTGTATAATCCCCTAATATTTAATGAGACAGTTCACTTGTGTTTGTTTAGCTGCACAATGCTTAAACTAAAAAAAAATGATGACTAAATAATCATAAAGTGTTTGTTATGTATCATGTTATAATACAGATTGTACATACTTTGCTTAGGCCCCTTTCATACTGGCGCTTTGTGTTACCCTGTTTTGCCGTAGGGTAAAGTTACAGCAATGAAAGTCCATGGGGCATTTCATACCTGGCGCGGTGGGATGCGATTCGCCCGTAGTGCCGGATTTTACATAAAAACAGCGCGTTGTCGGACAACATGCGCTGTGACGTGCTGACAACCGGAAGTCATGTAACTCTATGGCAATGAAGCTTTTTAAAAAATGTTGGCGTTTCCTTTGCGGCACGCAAATGTATTTTCTCAATATACTTCCACCCAATTCTAATTTCAGCCACAGGAAGTGAGTGCTAGAGAGCCTCACTTCCTGCTTGGCTTGCAGCCAGAAGGGAGATTACCGCGCATTGCCGCAGTAATCCCCGAAGGCTATACGCCGATTAGTAGTCTGAAACTGGCCTTACCTAAAAATTGAGTGATACTGTTTATAGGGGCTTCTTTCTCTCCCTAGTTTATTAATGATTTCTGATGAACATACCATTTACCGTATGTCTTATAGAGTATATAGGGAGCCTCTTAATCAATTAGAAAATATTTATTGCACATACTGATATAACTTACACAGAAGAAAACCCCTATAACCCTCCCCTTAAAAACAACCTGGCTACATACATATGGAGCTAAGCCCTGAACTAAAGGAGTGCACTCCTAATGTCTTTTAACAAAAACTGTTATCTTCAGGGCCCCCTTGATAGCTTGTAGAGCTCAATGTTATGCAGGTGATAGCATGCAAAAGCCTCCAAATAGCATGTAAGCTGTTACAGCACTCCAACAACAAGCAGCAGCGTTAAGCAGGCGGTGACAAGTGATTTTGGTTATAAATGCAAAAGTAGAGGAAAAAGAAAATGGAAAAAGGGAATGAATAGATGTGGCAACTGTGATGTCTGCCCATTTGTAGTGAAGAGTGATGTATTTTACAATCAGGATAAAACGGAAAAATTTACAGTGAATGACTATATATCTTGTTCTAGTGAAAGGGTCATTTATCAACTGCGATGTAGCTGTAATAAAATCTATATAGGCAAGACCCATAGGGTGCTGAGGAAAAGGATTCAGGAGCATGTTAATAATATCTTGAGTAAGGAAGAAAAAAGTCCAATCGCAATGCACTTTCAAAAAGAACATAATTCTGATCCAAACCACCTGAAAGTTATGGGAATCTACAAATTGAACATAAGCCCACGGAGAGGGGACTATGACCACGAACTTTTGAAGAAGGAATCCTACTGGATATATAGATGCGGTGCTATGCAACCAAATGGTCTTAACAGTGATATGAACTTAAAAGTATTTCTTTAATTCACCACTGGAGGGTGTATGTATACTCTGACAAGAACCCTGCCTGTTTTTAATGTTACCTAGCAACGTCCACAGAACCCCACTCATGCGCATAAAAGGGAGAAGGAGGGACTGTGACGTCACGTCTGATGAAACCCGGATACGGGTGAAACGCGTCACGTGGGCTACAGCGGTGTGCTAGCCGCCTCCATCCTGCCTCCATCTTGCCTCTATCATCTGCCTCCACCCGCTCCCCGACCGCGCAGGAACTACATCGCGGCGTCTCTGCATGCACGAGAGTGCCCCTGTGCCGGGCAGACTGGGAAGACTGGGAACTCGGTTCACTTCGACCACACCGAAAGTACCCGCCCCATCAATTACGCCACATTACGGACGCGTGAGTCCCGGCTAAGCCGGAGGTTTACCTTGTATGGTCGGGTAAGCGTATGGCGGAGAAAGCCACGCATTCCAAGAGGGGTGAATTGAAGGCATAGAAAATGCTTACTAACCGCTATTGAGGCACACAAACCGCCTGCTTAACGCTGCTGCTTGTTGTTGGAGTGCTGTAACAGCTTACATGCTATTTGGAGGCTTTTGCATGCTATCACCTGCATAACATTGAGCTCTACAAGCTATCAAGGGGGCCCTGAAGATAACAGTTTTTGTTAAAAGACATTAGGAGTGCACTCCTTTAGTTCAGGGCTTAGCTCCATATGTATGTAGCCAGGTTGTTTTTAAGGGGAGGGTTATAGGGGTTTTCTTCTGTGTAAGTTATATCAGTATGTGCAATAAATATTTTCTAATTGATTAAGAGGCTCCCTATATACTCTATAAACTGCTAGCTCTATTTTTAGGTGAGACTCTGCTTTAAAATTGAGGTAGATATCCCACTTTAATAGTATTTTATACCGTATGTCTTAGCAGCGATACCAATAATTCCAATGCATGTGATTTCCTTTCTTAATTATATTTGAAACATAATAATAGGAAAAGGCTAGACTATGCCAAATTTAGCAGACTACGATTGGAGTATAAACACGGAGCGCACTCAGTAGGCTACCCTGGTCATATGTGTATATAAGGGCCCATTTACTCTGTACACTTTTGTGTTATGCATCGCGTGGTAGCGTTGCAGTACGACCATACAGTGAGGCACACAATACAATGAAAGCATGCCTCACTGTAAACATTTACGTTGCCCGGTAAACATACAGCATACTATGCTTTACTCAGTCAGTAACTGCTGCACTCAATGTGAATGGCTCATAGGAATATCATTGCATCGTGTTGCGATTATGTTGTACGTTGCAATGGACACTGTGTGAAAGAGCTAAGAGCCAGTTTCTACTTGCTAGCGCTCAGTTCCGGGAACATCTTCTTGTGTGTGGCTTCCTGGATACCACAAAGGTTTGTACGTGGAGAACGTTAGTGTCTTTTACAGCTGCACAAGTGTCTGGGGACTAAGCAACCTGCTGTGAGTTGTTTTTTCAGACATGAAACTGCCCATTGATTTCACATGGCCGGTCAGTCCTAATGCATTTTTTTTCACATACGGTTATAGGCTTGCATTAGACGTAAATCTGTACATTTCAGGTCCAGTCCAGTCCTGTCAGTTTTGCACAGGTTTTCTATCTGTTTTAGCTGACTAGACCGGAAGGCTCAGTTCCCACTTGAGCAGATGCAAAATGGACAGGGTAGAGGATGTGCTCCTTACATTTTGCATCCGCTCTGCGCCATCCGCACCCATCGAAAACTAACAGGACTGGACCGGAAATGTACACCTTTTATGCGTGTACACATCCTTAAAAACACATTCAAAATGGTGCCAACTATCAAAAACTGACAGGACAGGACTAGACACCTCTGTATGTGTTAAAAAAAGTAAAAATGTAATAATAATAAATGTAATAAGTAAAACCCTGACAGCATGTGGAAACAGGCAATATGTGGTGAATTATCTCTGTAGCTGTCTAAGTGCTTTAAATCCTACAGGAAAATAACACTTTACAAATGTTAGTTCATTCCATTTCATTAGCTCTTTTATATGTACAATATACTGCAATGTAAATGAGAACAATATTAAATCATAGTTGTATTTAGAAAGCAAATAGTTATTCATATATAGCTATTAGAAGCCAATCAGCTTAGCTGAGCAAAAGCAAGAAGAAACTATAGCCATTGCTGCATCTAGAAACAACGCTGGTTGAGTTACTTACGTGCCCTCAGTCATAGTTCTGTCTAGCTGTCAATTTTTACTGTAGCACGGCATCCACTCTTCAAATAAAAAGGTATTACCTCCGTAGGAGAGGCTTGTGGGATTTGTAGTATCAGAATGTCTATTGTTTTGGGTAGAAAACATAGATAGAACAACATCTCCCAGAATGCCCTGAGCCGCATGATCCTGCATCATGTATGCTGACATGAGCAGAGGGGAGGGAAGCCAATCAAAACAGATCTGTGAAAGAGCAAAGGCAGGGCTGTTAGGTATGAGCCAATGAGGGAGCAGTCTGTGTATCACTGTGTCCCTGTAGCACGTTCAGAAGAAACTCTGATGTGAATGACGCTATTAACCTGTTAGAGTAAAGCTATCGTGCCTCGAAGGTGGCTGTGATGGCAAACCTTGATGCACTGGCTGACGTACTGTTGCAGAAACTAATGTCCATTCATTCTAGCTATCATACAATATACACTAAATTAATTTAGTATAATTATTCGTGTATTGTGCTGACGTTCTTCGCAGGTTTCACTAAGTATTAAACAAATGCTGGAATTAAAGTTAGTTACCCATACACTACACTATTTTAATAGACAGTAGATTTATTAAAAACATTGAATCTGAAGACATTCTATTAGGGCCCTTTTACACTGCATGCATGTGCCACTGCACACGCTTCAAAAATCAGATTTTTTGAATGCACGTGTCTTGTTAGTCGCAAGGGCACTAGTTGCACACATAACATAGCGTGAAAGGCTGCGGTTTATGTCATGTTTTATATTAACGTTGTGTGCGTTTTTGCTGCATTTTGGTGCGTTTGTGTTAGCGTTTTTTACCACGTATGTGGTTAAGCGTTTTTGTGTGCGTTTTAATGCGGTTTGCATATACATATGTATGCATTTTTCTTTTGCTTTGTGTGCAAATCACTAGGAAGACAATAGGAAACGGAAATACATCATAAAACAATTTAAAAAACTGCATAGAAAAACGTAAGAAAAATGCATGCTATTGTGTTACCATTGCCTTTCATTATGTGCGTTTTTGATGTGTTTATGAATATTATGCAACAAAACCAGCATTTTTAAAAATGCAGGTTTGAAAATATGTTTTTTTTATATGCGTTTTTCCTGCGGCCCATAGACTTCCATTAGCGGCAAAAACACAGTGTTTAATACAACAGTAAACCAGGCAACAGCAGTTCCTCTTTTCCTTGTAGTCAAAAGTTGTAATCTAGTATCCATGTAAAACAAGATCATAAAAAAATCACTTAGCGGATACCGCGGTGGAGGAGCAGGATGCCGACGCCACCGGAGGGGGGAAACCGTTGGGCTCATTAGCCAGATAGGCGCTTTTTTCATTCACATTACGTAAGTGCGCTGGATGGCGCGGGCTGATTATTGATGTCTTCTAATGTTACGCTATGAGCGATTTTTTTATGATCTTGTTTTACATGGATACTGGATTAAAACTTTTTGACTACAAGGAAAAGAGGAACCGCTGTTGCCTGGTTTATTGATGTATTAAACGCTAGACCCACCTGGATCTGAGGTGGAGTCAATCTGGTGAGCAGCCACTATTGTGGGAGAGTCTGATGTGCCAGCACACTGTGTGGATCACTATTGTATCACTGATCACCTGGGGTATTTTTGATTTTATTGCACAATCCTGCAGTAATGCACATAAATGGCCTCAATTCACTAAGATCATGCTGGAGATAATAAGGCAAGAGAAAACTTACCTCCACACTGTGAGCGAGTTATCTTACCTCTTCATTCCTTACGTTACCTCCTCCGTAGTTAATTTACCTCCTCTGTAGTTAATTTACCTCCTCTGTAGTTATTTTCACATGCAGTTGATCAACAGCCTGTCTTTAACTCTGGAGTTATTTTAAGGATTGAAGAGTTAACTTAAAGACAGAAGAGTTAACTTTAGGTTTGCCTGGGGTAAAATGTTTCCTGAATACTACATGCCTTATCACCATGGTAACAACTCTAAAAGAGTTATTAAAGACAGGAGATATGCTTAGTGAATTGAGGCCATAGTATGTTTTGATTTTTGCAGATGTAAAGACCTCTAGAAGAGGAGCGCTGTCACCCATCTACATATATTTGTCTCCTTTGGAACTGTGATAGCGAATACTCTAACATAGGCCCAGTGCACACCGAGCGGTTTTTGGAGCGATCCGCCGGCCGCATCCGCCTGGAAAAACGCTTGGCTAATGTATTGCAATGGGATGGTGCACACCGGCAGTTTGAGTTTTCTGCCAAGCCGCAAATGCGCCTCCTGCTGCGCGTTTGCGGATTTCGGAAGCGTTTCGTCCTCAATGTAAAGTATAGGAAAAACGCAAACCGCTCTGAAAAACGCTACTTCAGAGCGGTTTGCCAGGCATTTTTGTTACAGTAGCTGTTCAGTAACAGCTTTTACTGTAACAATATGTGTAATCTGCTACACAAAAACGCACCCAAAACCGCTAGGTATGTTTAGAAAACCTCTCTAAACATACCTAGAATCGCTCTGAAATCAGCTCCCAAAACCGCTAGCGTATTGCGGATCTGCTAGCGGTTTTGGTGTGCACTGGGCCTTACTTTTGTTTCTGACTCACAATAGAAGGGCAAGCACAGTTTGCTGTTGTATTGTTATACAAATCTACTGCAGCAAAATAGATCAGCAAGGCTGCCAGGCAACTGGTATTTTTTAAAAGGAAAAAATACAGTCTTGCTCCTGTGGCTGGGAGTGTTCTGTGCTTGCGCAGTAGTACTGCGCAGGTGCAGAAAGCTCCCAGGGATGGGAGCACGACGGGGAAGTGCGCCTGGCTGTGCCTGATGGGACAATTAGTTCATGTTCAAGTGTAGCACAGGCTCAGCCACTGTCAGTTGGCAGTTTCTTTTCCTTTATTTGGAAGCACAATCTCCTGACAAGCTCCCATCTGCGATATAGTCACCTGGATGCAGGCCCTCAGGAGACAAGTCTTTTCTGAAATGGCTGATGTTTTGTGTCTTTACTTCCACTCTTTTTGGCTGCTGCGCTTCCTGTTGAAGACAGTAGATAACCATCCAAGGCTATGACAGCTAAAGATCTGATAAGGGCAAGACTTCTTCCATATCTTAACAGGCACAGACTAACCAGCAAGCTCATGGTGACCCAGAACTCATTGGGGTGTGTAAGGGACTACAATGGTCCTAAAAGCCCCCTTACTAAGATGTTAAGAAAAACAAAAGTTTGCTTTCCTAAAACAGAAAGAATTTGCGATAATTCAGGCTGTACATATTAACAAGCTGACACATCATTGCATTCCAGCGGTTCTGGAGGTGTGTTTAGCTTCTAAGGGTACAATGGTTAATTTGCATATATTCAGCAGTGGTGCCTGGGAGACATCTCGAGCTCACTCCAACCTGAATTATCGCAAATTCTTTCTGTTTTAGGAAAGCAAACTTTTGTTTTTCTTAACATCTTAGTAAGGGGGCTTTTAGGACCATTGTAGTCCCTTACACACCCCAATGAGTTCTGGGTCACCATGAGCTTGCTGGTTAGTCTGTGCCTCTCGGATTTACAAGCCCTACTCCATAGAGCCAAATTAATCCATGCCATGCACTGATGAGGATCAAACAATCCGAAACAGTCTGTATGCATGTTGGATTATTATGGCTCTGTACATATTAACAAGCTGACACATCATTGCATTCCAGCGGTTCTGGAGGTGTGTTTAGCTTCTAAGGGTACAATGGTTAATTTGCATATATTCAGCAGTGGTGCCTGGGAGACATCTCGAGCTCACTCCAACCTGAATTATCGCAAATTCTTTCTGTTTTAGGAAAGCAAACTTTTGTTTTTCTTAATATCTTAACAGAAGCTGCTTCTCTCCCATTCCACAAATTTCACAGGTATTAGGCCTCTTGCACACTACAAGTGATTCCGATTCAGAGTCCGCTTTTTAATCAGTTTTTACATCCGATTCAGATTCCGATTTGCAGTTTGCTCCCTGCACACTGCAAATCGGAATCTGAATCGTATGTAAAAACTGATTACAAAGCGGAATCTGAATCGGAATCACTTGCAGTGTGCAAGAGGCCTTAGTGAGGTTTCCTATGACAAGAGTGTCATCAAAAGAGCTGCATTATTTTGTTTCTAACAAACAACTTCCGAATAATGTACGGAGGTGACAGACATGATATCTAGATTGCTAAGGACAGTCCTGTGCAGTACAGAGATAAAAATGTTTGCTCGAGTAGCAACAGGCAATAGATCAAGTAAAAACCTCCGCAACAGGGTTATGTGGAAGGTACAGGTGTGAACCACACTGGTGCGAACACTGCCATTCCAGCGCAGGAGACTTAGGAGCAGCAGTGAGTAACTTTAGCGCCAAAGTTATGTATAAAACACTATAATTCGGCCTTTAGCAATTGCTGGAACCGAATTATTTCATTCCCCACCATCCATGGCGGCCTGGAGGGGTAATAGTATTTAAAATCAATGGGAATTTGTGCATGAGCAGGATAAATGATACAGGCTGTATCCTGCGCCCAAGTCTCCTGCACCGATTCCTCTTGTACGCCACTGGTGTGCTGGGATCTTTGCTGATCCCCCACCTCCCCATGTATACGTCTCAGGGAGGGGGATAGCTATCCAGCACACAGGTGGGACAAGGAGAGCGTAATGCAACTGGGTGAGTAGATAAATCTGGGGGGCAGTGTTATTATTTTGTTTCTAAAAAGGGCAATAGTGGCTGTGTATGGATGAAAGAAACCAAACACCTGAAGTGTAAGAAATTAGCCTATTACAGTGATCTGCAAACTTGGCTATCCAGCTCTTAAGGAACTACAAGTTCCACAATGCATTGCGGGAGTCTGACAGCCACAGTCATGATTCATAAAGGCAAATGCATTGTGGGACTTGTAGTTCCTTAACCCTCCTGGCGGTAACCCCGAACGTAGTTCGGGGTAAGCCGCACAGGAGGATTTCTCAGGTCCTGCTGGGCCGATTTGCATTATTTTCTTTTTTTTGCTACACGCAGCTAGCACTTTGCTAGCTGCGTGTGCACATCGATCGCCGCCGCTAGCCGCCGATTCACCGCGCCGCCCCCCCCAGACCCCATGCGCTGCCTGGCCAATCAGTGCCAGGCAGCGCCGAAGGGTGGATCGGGACTTTCTTTGACACCATGGTGACGGGGGAAACCCTAATGGAAATCCCGCTCAGAACGGGATTTCCGGATGGGCTTGATCGCCGTAGGCGATCGAAGAGGGTGGGGGGATGCCGCTGGCTCGCTACATGATTTTAAAAAAATAAAAATAATTGAAAATAAAATAAAATGCTGCGCTGCCCCCTGGCGGTTTTTAATATACCGCCAGGAGGGTTAACAGCTGGAGAGCCGAGTTTGCAGATCACTGGCCTATTATACTCAGTCTGCAAATATTGGGTTCCAGCACCACCCGCAGGTCTCAGTGTAATGCATGCTTTTTCTAACCTATAGAGCTGCATATGGTGGGAAGCCTATCACAGAGGAAGCTTCCACTGGAAATTTCAGTGCTAGAAGGTTTTTTTTCTTACAGCTAAACACAATATTCAAATATACTGTATGTGCAGGCACTTCTGGGTGTACTTATTTTTACACAAGAGCTTAGATTATGGGGTGTCCCCACATATTATAATCATTCAGGTTACAAAATATTTGGAGGATCTGGCGCACCTAAAAGAAAGTGGCATCTTACATGCTGTATAACATTTCTGAATCCAGCTCAGCACCAACATACAGTACATCATTCACTTTTCCATAATCATTGAATACACTTACACACCGTCAGTACCTCTACAGTATAACAAAAACTAGTATGGAGAGCTGAATGGGTGTGCAGTTTATAGTAGAACACCTCTACTGTATAGGTGTGACTGAGGCCTACGGTGTAGGAGTGCTGCGACAAGAATTACAGTGCGAATCCTCAGTTCAAAATTAATCATCAAAATCATGTGTGTACTATGAAATTCCAAGTAAAAGGGCAGAACAAAAGTGTTTTGCATTGTGGTCAAGCAGCCAAAATGAGGCAACACAGTAGAAAAAAAGCTACACCTCCTGCACAGTTCATCCCGTAAAGAACATTTGCCAGATGTAATGGACTAGTGACCTGTTGCACAAAGTATAAGGGAAGACGCCGAGAGCCCAGTATAGTGTAGTATGTACTGTAAATTGGGTATGGAAGGTAAGTATAGGTAGGTTATACTCACAAACAAGGGTTACCGTCCAGGTAACCACTATGAAGGCAGGTGAGGAGATTAGACCTGTCCCCACTCAGGATTAAGAAGTCGCTCTCTGTAGATCGGGAAAAAGAATTCCCCTCCACCAGGGGTGGAAACAACTGCAAAAGTAGTACAGAGGCGCCAACAGGGTAAAAACAATATTTCTTTAAAATGGTTAAAATGAAGTAGGTAGCGGTGGACTTACCCCTCCCCTGTGTCTGTTTTGGAGGGGTAAGTCCACCGCTACCTACTTCATTTTAACCATTTTAAAGAAATCTTGTTTTTACCCTGTTGGCTCCTCTGTACTATTTTTGCTGTTGCACAAACTGCTCAACAAGAACAGACCTCTTAATTTTAATGTCGAGTGTGTTGCTTAGTAGAAAGAACTGCATACAGATATAATGCTCATGTTGCAATACAAATAAACATCCACCAGTAGGTTGTGTGTGTTTAGATTAAGGCCCCTTTCACACTGGTGCATTGCATTACCGTTTTGCCACAGGGTAACGCTAAACCAATGTAAGTCTTTGGGGTATTTCATACCTGGCATGGAGCGATGCTCCGGAAGTCTCCAAACTAATGCCTGGGCAACAACAGCACGTTAGGGGCCAGCATGTGTGGTGATGTTCGGTGACTGGAAGTCATGTAAGTCTATGGTGACACAGCTTTTTTAAACTGTTCAGCATTTGCATTGGAGGATGCATGCATTTTTTTTTCAATACTCTTCTGCGCAATTCTAACTTTGGCTACAGGAAGTGAGCGTTCGAGAGCCTCACTTCCTGCTTGTCTTGAAGCCAGAAGGGAGATTACCACGCATTGCCATGGTAATCTCTGAAGGCCATTTTTAGCGTTGCAGTTCGATCATCGCACCGCAGTGCACCAATAACGCCGGTTAGTAGTCTGAAACCGGCCTAAGGGTTTTACTGAAAAACTGACTGTTTCCAATCTTAGGTATGTGGCCATCACCAGGCTTGGGCTGCACAACTAAAGTGCCCATTAATGGTATAATCTTACAATCGATCGGGTACCATGATACCAATCGACCGCAAACAAATGTTCTATTGATTCGAATTTCTGAACAATTCTTTTAGTCTGATCAGATTGTTTACCATTTTCCCCTCCATTGGTGGGCACGAAAGATTGGAGTCAATCGTTCAGGAAATTGTACCGTTGAGATCAAGCCTGTAGGCATTTGCTTCACTTGCAATGCATTTATCCTCCCCTGTAATATGCGATTAGTTCTTCAGTTGAATATATATTCTGCAGGAAGCACCGGTGGCTGTGCAAAAGCACATTTGAACTGGGTATGCGCAAGTTCCGAACCACTCATGTCCAATAAAAGGAAGCCCTCATGCACAAAAGAAAGAAGTAGTGTAGGAGTGCTTTCTTTCACTGGGCATGTGTGGTTCTGAACTCGCGTATGTCTACTTCAGATGCTCATGTTCACAACCCTGGTGAATTTCCAGGATGCTATGAACAAAGCTTCCTGGAATGGGATCTCAGGAGGGTCCTCGAAGACAACAAGCAGGAGGAAGAGCTATCAGGGAGTAAGTATTCTTGCCCACCACGTTTTTTTTTAATTTTACGGTTTCAGCACACCTCAACTGTGTTTTAATGCTCACTTTCAGGAAATACCGTATTCTTCACCTTACAAGTTGCACTTTTTTCGACCGCGGAAGTGGGGGAAATAAGCGCATGTGATTTTTAGATCGATTCCAAAAAAAAATTACGTACGCATTTTTGGTGCGTCTTATAAGGTGAAAAATATCGTACTCATATCAGTTTTGGATACAGTATTGAGATTTACATCTTCTGTATTTTTATTGCTGCCCAGTGCCCTATCTGTGAGAATTTAATTATTGATTGTTCAGGTAGTGAGGAAAGACAACAGTGACAAAGACAACAAAACACTTCTCGTAATGTGTGGAAGGTTTAGAAACCCACAATAATTTTCATCAATGTGCTAATTACCTGTCCCAGGACTACTACTTTTTTCATATTAGTGCTATAAAGCTTCATGGAGGTCCCAGGGACAGGAGATGAGGGAACTTCTCTCCAGTGAAGGAACAACTGCAAGTAAAACAAGTTTCTCATTGTTTTCACATTATTAAAACTAAAAACAAATCCTGGTCTTTCGGTGGGGGGGGGGGGGGGGGGGGGGGAGTTTGAGAGGATTAACTTTTAATGCAGCAGTATAAAAATGTTTACCAAAATAAGTTTTATTTCATATACAGAATGTTGTAATACGATACATAAACATAACACTTTAGTAATTAATTATCTGTAAATTGGAAAGTGATAGTTTTAAAACATTCTCCAAAGAATCCTTTACAATAAAAAGATTCTTTTTTTAAATGGAGAAAGAAAATTGCAGCTGCCTGGCTGCTGCCATGTTTATGCCACTAGACTGAGAAAATCAGCAAGGTAGTATCTGCAGAAGAAACTTATCCGCTCACAAAATCATCTGCAATCTTCTGTGATGTTCCACGCGAAGTGCTAAAATCTGCCCCTCAAAAGATGATCTTTTTCTTGAAGCCATTTGCAAATAAACCTTAAAAACAGGGTGTCTAAGAAACTCAGTTCAAACAGATGGGGTATTCAGGGGAGATGCACTGTATTTTAGTAATATTTAGATAGGCAGAGTCTCCGGGAGATGCTTTTGGTAGATAAACATTTGCAGATTCTCCCTAAATTATTTTTACACTGGGGAGACAAGACAATAGAGACAGAGCGTGGCAGGTGCAATTTGGACTTTTCAATGCATTGAAGGAAACAGAATGCGTGCATCTTCCGTCTATAGCAGCCTTTCTCAACCTTTCTACCCTGGAGGAACCCTGCAAATAACTTTTTGATCTCAAGGAACCCCTGCAAACAAAGTTTTGATCTCGAGGAACCCCTGCATTTATTTAGCAGGAAGAATGGTCCTTAAAAGTATGTGTGGCTGTTTATTTCACTACCCCCTATTACACTGCCACTCATTATACTGTCTCCTGACCCCCCAAATTAGTGCTTTTTGTTACAGTACCACCTATTATAGTGTGCTCTATATACTTCCCCCCACGTTGAGGGAAAATGCCAAGGAACCCCTGCAGAGTACTCAAGGAACCCTGGGGTTCCAGGGAACCCTGGTTGAGAAAGCCTGGTCTATAGCATATACATTTATTGCCAGTGTTCAACATTCAAGTGGATTCTGTGCATAGCATCATTCCATTGTTGCATAAACAGCTTGCAAATATTACAGAAGTGGTACCTTACAGTTCCTGGTACTAGCCTGTCAGCATAGGAGGTGGGAGTGCGGGGAAGATGTGGGCCTGGCGATGGCCGTTTCGCGTCCTTCTGGACGCTTGGTCACGCCGTGTTCCACTACGTAGTGGAACACGGCGTGACCAAGCGTCCAGGAGGACGCGAAATGGCCGTCGCCAGGCCCACATCTGCCCCGCACTCCCCACTTCTGTAATATTTGCAAGCTGTTTATACAACAATGAAATGATGCTATGCACAGAATCCACTTGAATGTTGAACACTGGCAATAAATGTATATGCTATAGACGGAAGATGCACGCATTCTGTTTCCTTCAATGCATTGTTCAAGTTTCTTCCTTCAACCATTAGAGCGTAGCACACGTCACACATAGCATATAGCCTGTCAGCAACAGATTGACCACTCTGGACACACCAAACTTGCTCAGAACATTGAAGCAACACACCTCTTAAAGGAGAAGTGCCACACCATTCTGTTTTCTTCTTTTTTATAACGCAATTTGGACTTTTGCAAGACAATGGCCCTGTCACTACAGAGTGAAATATAATGCAGACTATCTGCAGAGTCAATGCATATTTTTTAAGCATTTTGTAGAGATCACTCTAAAAAGTCGACAACTTGATACAGAGCCACTGTATTCTCATTTTTGGCATTTGTCACATGCAAACAAAAAAAAAATAGAAAAGAAATATTTGAAACTGTTGCAAAACGTCACTTGCTTTCAAGCAAAAAATGTTATACATTTATTAACAATTAATACACAAAGTGCTGATAGCAGTCTGTGGCAGTTGAGTTAGTTAGGGGGGGCTGCTGGGTTCCCCCACATCTAGAAGGGTGCAGAAGTGCAAATTCAATGCAATATCTTCATCACGGTATTTTTTTATGCTCGTTTGCAGGCTGTTCATGAGCTCTTTCAAAGATGGTGAGTGAGAGCGTGAACCGGTCGCAGATTCTGGTCTGGAGAAGGACAGCGAGGTACCGAATATGGATGGACTCTTAGGAGAAGGGGAGACAATTGCACTTTCTAGTGCCCCTGGTAAAGAGGTGTTGGTAAGATACTGAGGTAGACTGAGGGTAACATCTAGGGGTTCCTCTTCCAGCATCTGTTGCAGCTTTTCATTGAACCTGAAAGCAGACAGTGTATAAGACATGGTTTGATCAGGTTATATTATGCATAAAGAAATCTTCACAGTCTAGTATACATGGACTTGGGAGTTTGTAGTTTTGTAACTTCATTTTTAATGCAGCTTGTTGGGTTGAAGAAAATGGTCAGGGTGCACCTGGAAAAACTGACTTTAAGCTCTAGTCAATCTACATAAAAATAAAAATGAATGGGCAGCACGGTGGCGTAGTGGTTAGCGCTGTTGCCTTGCAGCGCTGGTTCCCCGGTTCGAATCCCAGCCAGGTCAACATCGACAAGGAGTTTGTATGTTCTCCCTGTGTCTGCGTGGGTTTCCTCTGGGCACTCTGGTTTCCTCCAACATCCCAAAAATATACAGATAAGTTAATTGGCTTCCCCCTAAATCAAGCTCATCAAAGTCAATGACTGAGCTCTACAGTTACTGGGGAAGACCAGCCCAAACTTTTATTTTAGTTTTGGACAGAGTAGGGAATGGCTGCAAATACCATCAGGGATTAATTGCAGTCTGTGTATTAGGGAGATTTACGCCTAACTTCCTCTCCAAACATAACAGTAGGATAGATAAAATTCCCCAAAGAAAGGCACCATCTCCCCTAACAGTTGTCACCACAGCTTTCCTTGTTAGATATTTACCCCCAGCTCGGATCTTGTGAGAACTGTATTTTGGAAGATTTCTTTCCCTGCTGTATTTCAGTACCAACTAGGACAGAAAGTGAGGCAAAAGGGGAACAATAGATAACAATAAACCTTGATAGTTTACAGTATTGACTTCAGTATCCGTAGAAAGAGTAAGGCCCCGTTCAGACTATGTGCATTCCTAGCCGTTTTTACAGAACGCATACGGGCAGACTTTGTGCATAGAAACGGCTACTAATGTTTTCTAATAGCCTCGTTTACATGTATGCGTATGAGACGCATACGTTTCTCATCCGCATTGCTGCACACAGTTCTGTGCGTCACGCACAGAAACAGCCGCAATGAAAGTCTATAGATGCGTATCAAAAACGCGTACTATTGCGTTTTTAGCGTACGTTTCCAATCATTCTTTTTGGTTTCCCGTGTGACTTGTGTGTGCAAAACGCAATAGAAAACGCATTTGAATGCATAGAAAATGCATACAAACGCATGCGTTTTTTACCTTGCGGTTTTTTAAATTTATACGCATTCTGCAAACGCTGACAGTCTGAACAGGGCCCAACAGCTTATAAAATACATAATGCCAGTACCTTAAAAAGCAGGTAAAGTTGGTCATGCAGGTGTATCAAATTACTGATCAGAGCTTGATTTTAAGTATGATTATAAATACACTAACTCTTAACATATTTAAAACACATCAATGGCAAGGTATCAATAAGTGTCGTGACATGCCCCATCCCCTAATATATGCATAGAAAACCATGCATATACAACAAAAAGGAAAAGTGTGATTACAGGCCTTCAATCACCATTAACATAGGGTTTTATTGTGAAAAAAAAAGTGACGACCAAGTGATGGTTAAAATCACAACCCAACTACAGTGAACTATTAACTAGAAGTATAATTTTATTAGTGTTCCTAATATTAGTTTGATATTATATGCAAAAAATGTATTTATATAAGAAGGTGATTAAAAAAATATGCAGAGATAGGTTATTAGCTCATATTCCAAACACACAAGTCTGATTATATACCAGGATGGGAGATCTGTGGGTGTGGCATTAATCTGTACAATGTTCCCCTATATATTGTAACTAGTGTTGAGTTGCTTGTAGTAACATTGACAACTCATAGACATACAGTGATGAATGCCATGACAGGGCGAATATGTAGAAGTAAATCCTAGCGGTCTAAAAAAATGTTAATCAACTTGTAATACTAATTGACACAATTCGCAGTTACATAGAATCCTCTTCCTCAACATGTCAAGTATTATCTTTCTTGTGGGCCAGTCAGGAATGGAAAAAAACAAATGAATATGCTGTCAAGTGGCCACTGAAGGCATCCCGGACCTAAGGTAAACCATTGTGTATACATCCGTTACCCCCGTGACAAGGAAGGGATAACTTATCTGTAAGGGTTCCACTTCCTGATCATAATTACTGGTACATCTATTGGCTATCACTGATCTATGGGCCATCAATGTTACCGTTATTACTACAAACAAGTCAATAAGTTATATCGGTGAAGATTGTACAGACTAACACCACACCCACAGACCTCTCATTGAATCTGTGCCAATGATTAGACAAATATATGTTGTGTGATCACATAGTACGTAACTTATGCATCAACTACTCTATAACATACATTTTTGTGCATATTTTATTAAAATAAAAAGTTGTACTTGTGAAGCCCTCTAGTGGCTCCTCAATTACGTGCGCCACTGCACAGCATCGCAGAGATGAGCCTGCATACCGCTCTGACGGGACACATGCCAGGGGATCAGACAGAACGAAAGGTAAACTAGAAATACCACTCTGGCGAGGGGCGGGGGACACATGCCAGGGCATCAGGCAGGACAAAAGTGAAACTAAAAATACCACTTGGGGAGGGGGTGGGGCGTCTGTTGAGTTGAGTTGGGGGAGGGGATCATATGCCAGGTGATGGGACGAGATAGCACACCCTATGCAGTGTTCTCCCCAGGGCTAATTAAGTGGGCGGGCCGCCCGGCTGTTTTAAGTCCCCGCCCCCTGCTGAGGTGCCCCATATGTCAACTTGGGGGTGCCCAGCAGGAGTTTGCTGAATATTAGTAATGCGCAGCCGCTCGATACGGCGGCCGTCATATTGTGGGCGGTGCTTGCTGCTAGTAAGCCCTAGCCTTGCTCAGCGTGCAGCTATTAACTGAAGCTGAGCTGTTGTCACATCACGACCCCCTGCCCAATCGCGCAATACAGCGGCCAACTTGTGGGCGGCACTCGCCGCTGGTAATCTTCAGCCTGCAGCTATGAGCAGAGGCTGAGCTGTCGGGAGAACACCGCCCCCTGCCCAATCACCTGGCAGGGGGCGTGTAATTGCATTCAAACAGCAGGGGGCCGGAGAGAGCTTGCGTAGCTCCGCCCCCTGCACGGGTAGTTTGAAAATGGTTTCCTCAGACTGGTTCGCTGGCTCCTGCTTTCTTTCTATCACCCAGGAGTTCCAGAGGAGCTGTGAGTGGCCCAGTATGATGATCTGTTTCAGCAGACCAAAGTATCAGGTTTATGGGTATGGATTATTCAGCAGGTTTGTTGTTTGCTTTCGCTTCATTTGCTGACAGCCTGAACCCTGACAAGATAACATTAACTTCACATTCACATACGTTAGGAGCTCTCCATATTTGATGGTAATTTTCAAGGTGTGTGTGTGTGTGTGTGTGTGTGTGTGTGTGTGTGTGTACAGTGGTTGTACATTGTGTGTGTGTGTATACAGTGGTTGTACATTGTGTGTGTGTGTACAGTGGTTGTACATTGTGTGTGCGTGTGCGTGTGTGTGTAGTATGGTTGTACATTGTGTGTGTGTAGTATGGTTGTACATTGCGTGTGTGTGTACAGTGTGTGTGTACAGTGTGTGTGTGTAGTGTGGTTGTACATTGTGTGTGTGTGTGTAGTATGGTTGTACATTGCATGTGTGTGTACAGTGTGTGTGTGTGTGTGTGTGTGTGTGTGTGTGTGTGTGTGTGTGTGTGTGTGTAGTGTGGTTGTAGTGTGTGTGTGTGTGTGTGTGTGTGTGTGTGTGTGTGTGTGTGTGTGTGTGTGTGTGTGTGTGTGTGTGTGTGTGTGTGTGTGTGTAGTATGGTTGTACATTGCATGTGTGTGTACAGTGTGGTTTTACATTGCATGTGTGTGTACAGTGTGGTTGTACATTGTATGTGTGTGTGTAGTGTGGTTGTACATTGTATGTGTGTGTGTAGTGTGGTTGTACATTATATGTGTGTGTGTGTGTAGTGTGGTTGTACATTGTATGTGTGTACAGTGTCTGTGTAGAGTGTGTGTGTGTGTGTGTGTGTCTGTGTAGAGTGTGTGTGTGTGTGTGTGTGTGTGTGTGTGTGTGTGTGTGTGTGTGTGTGTGTGTGTACATTGTGTGTGTACATTGTGTGTGTGCATGTGTTATTACATGTTGGAAGCAACACTTGTTTAATGTACGGGATGAACCGCCAGCCATCTTTAATGTATGAGATGTACCGTTAGCCATGCTTCATGTATCGGATGTACCGTTCGATGCCTTTCATGTTGGGGAGGTAGCATCTACCACACATGAAATGGAAAAATCAGCCCCCCCCCCTTAGGAAATCCAACACCACCCGGCTACTTTTTCATGCCACCCGGCTGGAAAAAAATTCTGGGGAGAACACTGCTATGACTTAAGTATAAGCCAAGACCCCCCTTTTGGGCTACTTTTTTGGTCCAAAAAACGGCTTATACTAGAGTATATATGGTATATGCTCTGGGTATGGCAATCACTGTAGTAATGTCTCCTTACCTTTCACTCTCTTGTTTCTCCACTAACAGGGCGCGTTGCAGTCGTAGCTGATAAGATTTCAGGTCATCTAACTGTTTCTGAGTATTTTCTGCATTTGCCACAAATGAAGACTCTGCAGCAGGAGGGGATTCTGAGGTGTGCTTCTTCTTGCTCGGAAAACTGCAGCATTGTTGAAAAAAAAAAACAACCAGTATAGACAAATTAAGATTTTAAAGTGTACAATGTGTGCCTATAATTTACTAGTTTGGGAAAAGGCTGATGAAACAGTTAAGAAACTGACAGTACATTTGACCAACCCAGTGATAATCCATAGGTCAGGGAACTGAAAAGATCTAAATGCATCTCTATTGGTATGCTCAATCGCATCAGGAGGCTGGTCTGTCCTCTGAATTCAGTACTATAAACAAACATTTTCTACTTCAGAGTATCCCCATCTCTATGCATTCACAGTGAACCAGAGACGAAGCACCCTCAATTTACTTTACTTTACACTATATATATATATATCAGTGGGAAAATTAGAGAAAACACCTACCCTGCTCTCTGTTTCATACTTCACCGCTCAGCCTGCTTCTTATCAGCCCTGATAAAATCCCCAACTGAGCATTCGGTCTGGCTTTGCTCAGGAATCATTATAGCTGAGTCTGTCTTCTCTGATGTCTTTTCAAGCCCAAGCCTGCTCCCTTCTGGCTCTGCTATAATGGCTCAGCTGTAATGATTCCTGAGCAAAGCCAGACTGAATACTCAGTCAGGGATTTTATCAGGGTTGATTCCCACTGATATATATGGTAAAGTACATGAGGGTGCTTTGTCTTTGGTTCACTTTAAGCACTTATTCTTTTAAGTATTTTCCTAGGAGATAAATTGGCATCTTCTCATTAACAACTTTTTAGCATTCTGCAATTGAAAAAGTACCGAAAAAATAGGTGGAAAAGTATTTTCTGAGCATTTTCTTGCTTGCTTAAAGGGACTCCGAGCAGTGCAGAAACTATGGAAAGATGCATATCATTTTAAAGCTCTCTTTCTCCTCTTTCCAATGATACATAAATCGCCGCCGTATGCCTTTTAGTTTTCGCTATTTTCGCGATTGAAATTGCCGCGGCTTACACAGGGCGACTTTTTCTGCTGAATGGAGCTGCTGACTTTAGGAAAAAGTCGCCCTGTGTAATACAATGTAACTATGGAAAGATGGATATCATTTTAAAGCTCTCTTTCTCCTCTTTCTGACGACCCCTAAATCGTCGCCCTACGCCTTTTAGTTTTCTCTATTTTCACGATCGAAATTGCAGCCGCGGCAATTTCAATTGCGAAAATAGCGAAAACTAAAAAGCGTAGGGTGGCGGTTTATATATCATTGGAAAGAGGAGAAAGAGAGCTTTAAAATGTACCAGAGACAGCAGGAAAAAAAGCTTTGATACTTTCCCGTGGCTGCCTCTAGCCCTATAAGTACGTGAGAGTCCCTCGCCTTCTTCCCGCAGTGTGCCATTCAGCCACAATCAGCCCCGGTAACTGGTTCAGTCGCGTCAGTCGGGGTCTATCAAATGTTTAGTTGTTGCAGTCTCTGATTTCCCTTAAAATTTATTTTATGATAAAGGGTGAAAATATCTCCTAGAGCAGGGGTAGGGAACCTATGGCTCAGGAGCCGGATGTGGCACTTTTGATGGCTGCATCTGGCTCACAGACAAATCAGTAGAAGTTGATTCACTAAGCTACACTGCACAAGCAGCACAGCTTAGTGTGACAGCGCAAGTAGAATTTTCAAAGTAGGCACGCCACTGCTGTAGCATGCACTACTCAACTTACTCGCGCTCTCCCCAAAACTAATGGCCACTCCAATTGTCCCACCCTGGACCCTCTCAGGTCAAGTGACTTTGTAGGACAAGATCCCTGCACTTTGATTGGCCCAATAGGCTGTCTGTCACTTGAAAGGCAGCCTATTGGGCCAAAGTGTGGGGATATCGTCCTACAAAGTGAATCAACCCCCAAGGCAGCTAGCTAATTGTACAAGCTGTTAGTTGGTAATTCTCCTGTCTGGCTCTCGGGGAAATTGTTGATACCCAAGAGAAGCTGAAGACGTGTTTGACACTTCTGCTGCCTGGAGGATCAACTGTGTACACATCACTATGGCAACAGGGACGTCAGCCCTCTGTTGCATATGCACACTGTCCCAGTTTGAAACATATTGTATGGCTCCCACGGAATTGCATTTTAAAATATGTGGCGTTTATGGCTCTATCAGCCAAAAAGGTTCCTGACCCTGTCCTAGAGCAAACCTTGGATATAAAGAGAAATGAATAAGGGGCTTAGCGTCTTGTTCTCTCTAGACCCTTTCTCTAGCCTATTCAGGAAGGACAGTGAGCGTTTGTCTGCTACAAGGGATGTAGTAGAACTTCCGGCTCTGACTGTTGACGCGTATGCCAATGGAACGCACCAGAATGCAGGTGGAAGCCAGACAAGTTAACCCCCAACTTCCTGCTCTCGCCTTCCATGCCCTGCAGGATGCTCTCGCTTTGTTTGTAGAATGATTCTAAAAATCAATATCATAGCTATCAGAGCTCTATGTCAACTTCAAGCCTTGCTTGAGGAGCAACCTGTGGTTTAGATTTTGGAGTACTGGTGCCGCTCTGAACACTGCGAGCCTGCTATGTTTTTGTTGGCATTGCAGCTAACTGGTGGATGGTGCTGTTTGGGACCCAGGCGGAAACACAAATGATCTGTAAATGATGTGGAGGAAGGTCGGCACTACTATACGGGTTCATTTATTATGCAACGTGCAGTGTGATAAACACGACGCAAATATGTCCAAACACTAAGGAATGCAAAGGAGTGTGCACATACCAATCCAATCGGGCAAGTATCTGCGGTGGGTCTAGGGCACTGGAAGCCTACTACACTACTTGGTCAGAGCACGCTGGCGACACCATCCAGCATAGTGGGCACCGGCAGCTGCTATCCTAATAGCCTCGTCTAAAGGTGCAGTGCCAACAACCCTTCAGCTTCCTTCACATGGAACAAGAAGTGATGTCTCGGCTGAGCGGCGGCCACAAGACATGGTTTGTGTCACATGGGCCGGCTTGTGGGGGGAACTAGGTAAACACAGAGGCAGTCGGGTGGGGAAAAAATGGTCCTATTATGCTGCACTTTATTTACTGCTATTACAGTTGTGTAATACTGACTTATTTTTTTATGTGCACACAAATGCTTACTGCTGAACGAAGGGCCCTTTTCCACTAGCAAGCGTTATCGCAAGTGCAAATCACGCAAGCTGTTTTTTCCACTATCTGCATTTGCGCCGTACAGGCATTGGGAACGTAGCACAATCGCGACAAGAATCGTGCCAGCCGGCCATCGTGATACCGGCAAAAAACGCATTGCGATAGTGGAAAATGAGCACCACGATATTATCGTGGTGCTCTAGCAATCAGCAAAACGGCCGCAATAGACTTTTTGAATCGTATCGCAGCCAGTGGAAAAGGGCCCTTAGGGCAAGATTTGCCTAGAGGCAACTTCCCATTATGGACTATTTGTACTGGGGCCAAAAGATCACTGACAGAATTGATTAATATGATTCAGTCAGCCAGAAATTGTGACCAGTTTGTGTATGGTCACTTTAAGACCTCTCTACAGTTATTTGTATCAATTGGCTGTCTAGTCGGCCTGGTCATAATAAAAACCACATAAAGTTTGTCAAGAGATATTCTCCTCATGTTGCCATGGCAATACTGGTGCAGTTATTGCTTACCTTTCATTCTCCTGTGTGTCAGATAACTGAAAGAAACTTAGACTTGAGGCGAGACTCTTCCTATTTTCATGGCCTTTTTGTGTCTTTGCTTCATGTGACAAAGACTGCCCTGTTCGAGGTAGCTGGACTGTACGCTTCCTTTTGCATGGGAAGCTGCAATGTATAAAAGCATATAGCACAGTGGTTTAAACAAGAGTAGTATGCCATTTTTTTTGGGGGGGGGGAGGGGGGGGGCAATAGCAATATGGACCACCGAGTGTGTCTCAGCCCTTCCCCACTAGAACTTGGGGCAAAAGGGACCCCACATCGCTGCCACTGAAATCTATCTAAATCCCCCCCCTAACACCCCCCTCCCTCTCCCCCGCAAAACCATTACTTTTTTGGTCGTGGATTTTGCTGCTGTTGGAGGCAGAGCTATGAGCCGCAGCTCTGCCTCCTTACGCGTCTATCAGTGGCGTATCTCCGCCTCTCCCCCGCCCCTTTCAGTTAAGGAAGACTGAGAGGGGCGGGGGAGAGGCGGCGATCCGGGCTGATAGACGTGCTGAGAGGCAGAGCTGCGGCTCATAGCTCTGCCTCTCATGGAAGTGCTGCCCGGATTGCCCCCCGGGAGTTAGGGGGGGGATTTGGTTAGATTACAGCGGTGGGGATGCGGCGGTTTAGGTAGGGCAATAAACACATTTTTTAAATAAAAAGATGATTTTTACGAGACTTCAGAGTCTCTTTAAAGTGGTATGAAACTCAGCAATAAACTGCAATGGCAGCTTTCAGAGCAGATAAACTGTACTTCTGTACTTTGGGATTTGTAAATGGACGATACTTTTTTTTTTTTTATTAATCATTATGTCAGAGTTTAATCCCGCTTTAAATTACTGGACCAAACTACCCTTGTACTACTAAATTAATCCAGAAATTGTTTACACGGCATCAGGAAATTTTCATAATCCTAGTATTACATGATATAGAAGACTATATTTTATATTCCATCTAAGTGTTAAATATAACTATTATTAAACTAATTGTTTAACAGGGCATCATGTTTCCCATTGCTTACCAGGCATGGAATGCTCCAATCTGAAAGAGGCCTTCTTTTTCCCCATGTCTGTTTACAGCTGTCTTGAGAAAATCAACTCAAGTATACAGTACAGCTAGGACAACTAGGATTAAGATAACAGCCTCAGCACATGCACCTCTAAAACCAAAATGTACTCTTGAAGCTACTGTTTCCATCTCCCAGGCCCAGATTCATGTTTGTATGTTCATTATCATGAATGTAAATAATCACCTCTCACTAGCAGCCAGCACCTCTTTATCCGTGTTGAGGCATGCCTTTATCCATGTTTCGGGCATTCCAAAGTGTTCCAAATCCTCCTCAAAGAAATATACATAAAGGTCCTCTAAAGAGCCTATGGGGGAGGGGGAAAATATGAAGTAGGTTAGTAATGATCATATGCATAATTACATGAGTGAAGCAATATACATTCTTGAAAATAAATGGACACAAAATATATACAAAAAGGAAAATGTAAAGAGAAGACCTTAAAGGATAGATCAGGCAAATTACTCAAAAACAGATTTACTTACCTGGGGCTTTCTCTAGCCCCTGGAAGCTTGTGTGTCCCTCACCGCAGCTCCGCTCTCGGCGGGTCGCCTGCCCCCCGCCCCCCTCCCCCCCCCCCCCTCCCTGTAGCAGCTGCCGACCTGGCACTACGCATGCTTGCGGCCGCTCCACTCGCATTCACGCTGCCATTGCCAGGATCGTTCTGCGTTCAGCTGCTACGGCCCCCTGGCGACCCGCTGAGAGCTGCAGCAAGGGACGCACAAGCTTCCAGGGGCTGGAGGAAGCCCCAACGTAAGTAAATCTGTTTGAGTAATTGCTTGATATTTCCTTTAAAGAGGATTTGTAAGGAAGAAAGGGGGCCCTGTGGGATACTTACCTAGGGAGGGGGAAGCCTCTGGATCCTAATGAGGCTTCCCGTCTTCTTCAGACCCGGGGATCCAGTTGGCAGCCCCCAAACAGCGTGCAGCAATATTTACCAAGCCTCGCTCCTGTGCAGCTGCAGTACAAGCTTCCCCTCGGGCTCTGATGGAACTAGCCCAGCCCGATCGGGTCTGCTCTACAGGGCAGGCAACTTGTGAGTTGAGTGGACCTGATCAGGCTTGGCTATTTCCACCTGAGCCCGAGGGAAAGCTTGTACTGCAGCTGCACAGGAGCGAGGCTTGGTAAATATTGCCGCGTGCTGAAGCCCCTACTGTGCCTGCGCTGAACACCATCTTGTTGGCAGATTTTTGGGGGCTGACAACGCTGGATCCTCAAATCTGAAGAGGATGGGGAAGCCCCATTAGGATCCAGAGGCTTCCACCTCCTGAAGTAAGCAGGGCTGTGGAGTCAGTACAAAAATCCACAGACTCAGACTCCTCAGTTTAGGATTCCACCGACTCCGACTCCTCTAATTTGCATATTACAATCTTGTTGATTGAAAGTATGTAACATGAAATTTGTCTCTTTACTGCCAATGCTTAGGAATTTTAAAAGACAACTGAAGTGAGAAGGATATGGAGACTGCCATATTTATTCCCTTTAGTCATAGTCTAAAACTAGTCCTTGGTAAGAGTACTTGTAGAAGGTACAGACAGGAACAAAGAACATCTATCAGGCCCTAGACAATATAACTGTGGGTACATGTAAGAGTGATGTGCAGGTACTCTGCAGGGGAAGAAGGAGATTCTTCCTCTATTACACATTCTTCATATACAATCTGAACCAGGTTTATGGGTGATAGACAACACCTCTGTGTTCAATGTGCACAACATTCTCAGTGGATTCTCTGCAGCTCTGTGGGGAGTGCATATGTAGCGTATAGTACTACTGTGTAACAAAGTAAACCTGAGACAGATGAAATTAAAGTTTGATACATACCTGGGGCTTCCTCCAGCCCCCTTCAGGCTAATTAGTCCCTCGCTGTCCTCCTCCGCCACCTGGATCTTCTGCTATGAGTCCAGGTACTTGAGCCAGTCGGGCGTAGTGCGCATGCACACACTCCGCCGGCAGGAGCATACTACACCTGTGCAGCACTATTGCGCAGGTGCAGAATGTTCCTGGCTGTGGGAGCGGCATGCGGCCGGACTGCGCTGACTGGCTGAATTACCAGGACTCATAGCAGAAGATCCAGGTGGGGGAGGTGGACAGCGAGGGACTAATTAGCCTGAAGGGGGCTGGAAGAAGCCCCAGGTATGTATAAAACTTTACTTTTCATCCTTCTCAGGTACCATTTAATTCGTAGTCACCAAACCAAATTTTAACAACATAAATTATTTGATTTCATGAGCAAAGAGAGTGCGTACATTTGCATAAATCAGAATTATTTCCATCTCATTGACCATCTCTATTAGTGACACGGCTACACATCAGGCTTCATACTTACAGCATAGATGTTATTTCGTATATATGAGATTCCTGTGTACACATCATATATACAGTCACAATCAGATGTGTATATCTGACTTTAAAAATACGGGGACTGCTTTACTGAAGCAGCACAAGTAACTAATTTTGATTGGTTTATTTCATTTTTGTGGACTAAGCACAGCTATTACTGTATGTATACATTATTTATGATCACTATTATCTGAGAAATAGAACATTTTATCATATTTTCTATTTTCATTACAGTTGAAATTCATTAGGAGTCTGAGTCGGTGCATTTTTTCCCGACTCAGACTCCAGGCACCCAGAATTGCCCCGACTCCGACTCCACAGCCCTGGAAGTAAGTACCCTATAGGGGCACTTTTTCCTCTACAGATTCTGTTCTCACTGTAGAACGATGTTTACCCAGCCTATGTTGTGCAGCCATGCATGTATCAAATTGTACCAGCTTTAAATAAAAATAATAAACCACCTCCCATGATGCTTTGCACACACTGGTAAATTTACACCAGTGTGAGAAGGGGTCAAAGACCCCTTATGCTGTAATATGCAGCCAAAAGTGCCCCTCAGACCCCCCTTCCCCCCAAAGAAAAGATAGCCACCCTCTGTTTAGATAGCCAAGGTGTCACCCGCCCCCTCCCCCACACATATGGTGTGTCTCTTGTACAGGGCATTGGGGTCAGTGGAAGTATGTAGCTTCCTACTGCATCCCCATCCTCAATACCTCCACAGTCAAGTCAGCACCATCCGTTGTATTAAAGCTCATTATTGGATAAAAAGTAGCATGCAGTTGATGATGTCTGTCATGCTACATTTTATCCAATAAAGAGCTTTAATACAACAGATGGTGCTGACTTGACTGTGGAGGAGTTGCTGGAATGTCTGGAGTGCAGAGACACTGCAAGTCACAGCACATCATCTTTCGCCTCCTTGGGTGCTTGCTACACACTGATCTTCTATCCCCATCCTCAATACTCATAGACCTGCAGATCAATGGCGACCCAAAGCGAAGAGAGCAGTGCAGAGTAACCGTGCAACAAACTTCAAAAACAGGAAGTGAGCAAAGACCTCACTTTTGCACCTGAAGTGTGGTCCATGGTCACTGCGCCGCTCTCCTCTCTGTTCACATTGCCACTGATCTGGTGTCTGTGTGTTAGTGACAGGGTGGACTGGCAACATGGGAGGCCCATGCTATGGGTGAGGCCCCAAGCAGCCGCTTGGTTTGCCTGGGCCGAGCAGCACTCCTGTTATTTCAGTAAAAACTAGAATAAAAGTTTTGTAATAAGATAGGCCTTTTCATCACAAACACAGAAACAAGGGTAGCCATGCTCATCATACTGGGACCAGGTTTTTAACCACTTGAGGACCCACCCTTTACCCCCCCTTAAGGACCAGCGCTGGTTTGAGTGATCTGTGCTGGGTGGGCTCTGCAGCCCCCAGCACAGATCAGCGTGCAGGCAGGGAGATCAGATTGCCCCCCTTTTTTCCCCCCTATGGGGATGATGTGCTGGGGGGGTCTGATCTCTCCTGCCTGCTGTGGGTGGCGGGGGGGGGCACCTCAAAGCCCCCCTCCGCGGCGAAATCCTCCCCCTCCCTCTCCTACCTGGCCCCCTCCTGGAGATCCGGCTGCACAGGACGCTATCCGTCCTGTGCAGCCAGTGACAGGCTGTCTCCTGTCACATGGCGGCGATCCCCGGCCGCTGATTGGCCGGGGATCGCCGATCTGCCTTACGGCGCTGCTGCGCAGCAGCGCCGTACAAATGTAAACAAAGCGGATTATTTCCGCTTGTGTTTACATCTAGCCTGCGAGCCGCCATCGGCGGCCCGCAGGCTATTCACGGAGCCCCCCGCCGTGATTTGACAGGAAGCAGCCGCTCGTACGAGCGGCTGCTTCCTGATTAATTAGGCTGCAGCTGGCGACGCAGTACTGCGTCGCTGGTCCTGCAGCTGCCACTTTGCCGACGCACGTTATGAGTGTGCGGTCGGCAAGTGGTTAAAGGACATCCGAGGTGAAAATAAGCTGATGAGAAAAACAATTGCATCTATCCTCAGTCTCCTAAAAATGACTTTTCTAGGTATCCCACAGTTTTATTTTATATGTAAATCTAGTTTTTACTGTTTCATTGTCTCTGCTCAATGACACCTTCATTGAAGTATGCCAGAGCTCAAATCTATGAATTAGACCCTTTTTATCCCTTTCTTGCTCTCAGAAGCCATTTACTGACAGGAAAGTGTTTTATGGCTGTAATTACTTATCAGTGAGGGTTATGCTATAGTCTGACCGAGTCAAACCCGGTCTGCCCCGGCAGAAACTGTCACTTGCATACCTGATGTTTAACTTTTTCAGGCAGAGAAATAAAAAAATAAAAAAAAAGCACACAGCATAGTTATTTGTGTGTTTGATACTGTACATACACATGTCTATCTCATCATGTCACATGTCACCTCGGTTGTCCTTTAAGAGGAAGGCAGGTCCTATGGAGAGTGGTCAATTAACGTGAAATCATTAACTCTCTGCACTCAACATACACAAAATGGATTGTATGCATTAACATTCTGTACTGGACCCTTTCACCAGCATTAAGGTTCCCCCCATCGAAAAAGTCCCTTGTCTACTGTACCAGTCAGCAAACATTTCATGCTTATGAACCCGAAATTCATGCTGAGGAACGGTCAGGTTTTACATGCAGAGAACACACACATGCACATAAATCAGTCTCATGCTGTGAATCTCAGGTTCATGAGCAGGAATGAACTGGTATACGTAGAGTAGGGACCAGTTCTACACAGGGACCCCTAATGCTGATGCAGAATGTTGTGAAATGCCTAGGCAAGGAACACACTTGCAGGGCCATTTTCCCCTGCGTTTCCCAGGCTTCCGTCGGGTTTTGCGGTCGCGTCTAACGCGTGCGTTTTTCCGCGTGCGTTTCCGCGTTTATGCGATTGCATGGCATGTAGTGCCATGCAATGTGCGGGAAAAAGCAGAAAACTGTGCGGGTACAAAACGCGGAAAAAACGCGAACGCAAACGCGCACAAACGCATGCGGCACAGCGTTTCCTGAGCTAGGTTATTAATTTCAATAGCCTTTAAAATCGTGCGCGTTTTGCCGTTCGCGGCAAAACGCGCAAAAACGCATGTAGTGTGTTCCCTGCCTCATGATTATTTCTTTACATAAGCAGTGTTATAGCTGTACCGTTTAATTGTTTCTGGACCAGCGTGGTTGAAATCTACGTCCTGCTTGTGGCTGCCCGGCTCTGACAGGATGTAGATTTCAACAATCATCGCCGCGAGGTCCCGCCACAACCCACTCACCCTGCTGTCAGTATGAGTCGTGTGAGCCGGTAAGGAGTTGATTTCATTGGTTCCTGACCCAGTCATCACCGTAAGCCAATCCTATTGGCTTACATTGATGGACAGGGTCAAGAGCCAATGGAAGCGGCTCCTGACCGACGCACAGAGCTATGCCTTCATAGAGAAGGCAGTGAGAGGGACCTGCGGCAATAGGAGAGTGACGGATCAGTGCGGCGATTTGTCAGTAAGCACCGTTTCACGGTACCAGCAGTCTCTGGTCCTTAAAGTGAACCAGAGACGAATCACCCTCATTTATTTTACCATATATATATGTGGGAACATTAGAGAAAACACCTACCCTGCTCTCTGTTTCATTTTTAACTGTTCAGCTTGCTTCTTATCAGCCCTGATAAAATCCCCCGACTGAGCATTCAGTCTGGCTTTGCTCAGGAATCTTTATAGCGGAGTCTGTCTTCTCTGATGTCTTTTCAAGCCCGCCCCCTTGTGGCTCTGCTATAATGACTCAGCTATAAAGATTCCTGAGCAAAGCCAGACTGAATGCTCAGTCATGGATTTTTATCGGGGCTGATAAGAAGCAAGCTGAACAATGGAGAATGAAACAGAGAGCAGGGTAGGTGTTTTCTCTAATGTTCCCACTGATATACATGGTAAAATACATGAGGGTGCTTGGTCTCTGGTTCCCTTTAAGGGGGAAGAGACTAATGGTACAAAAGTAGTTAAGATAATAAAAACTAGGAAAAGGCACTTTTTTATTACAGCACATTCTATTTAAGTTGCAGTGTGACAGTGATAGAGAACAGGTTTAAGCTCTTAGTTTTGTGCTGCATTTTGAAAAACACATTCTCATTCACTTGAAATAGAATTGTGGAAAAATTGCAACAATTTATGGCTAAAAGTATCAGAGGCAGAGGATCAACAGGACAAGCAGGTAATAAGCATTGTAAATAAGGAAATAAATATTGCAGCCTCCATATCCCTCTCAGTTCAGGTGTTCTTTAAAATCGTTATGTCAGTCATATTGATGAGTTTATAACCATCTTCAGATGCTGGCTAAGTGACACATAGCAAAACATTAAACTTATACATTGTAATGCTCTCTTTAAATGTAAAAGTGGAATACCGGTAAATTAAGTAGGATGCACACTACAAAAATATAAGCACATAGAATTGTACAGCGCCACGGAAGATACTGGCGCTATATAAATCAATAATAAATTACCTTTATCACATGTGCTGAAGGGAGGATTCCACTCTCTCAGTTTGTGATTGACGCAAAGAGCCACCAAGTCATCCCAGGGAATCTCTTGCACAAATAATTCTACATTTGACTCTTCAGCCGCTTTCTGATCAAGGCAATGTTTCCAGGCACCTTCAAGAAGCATTTGTATCTCAGAGTCCAGCACTGGTAGAGCCTCTGAAGACTTGCATATCTGAGATACATAATCCTCTATCATGGAACAGACAAGATGCCATGGAGCTGTGTGTAAGACATCGAAGGAAAGATGCAAAAAATTAATATTGGATATTTAAACTGGAAAAAAAACTAAAAAAATTACTGAATGCAAACCTGTAACTTTCATAAATAATATTTTCTTAAAAATTTTTTTTTGCATATTTACCTCAGTAGAGGAAAGCCTTGCGCAGTAGCACAGAGGGAAAAAAGCAGTGCACAAGTGGCTCTGGGCTACTGCACATGCAGTTATGCGCCTGTGTAGTGCAGCCACCCTCAAACACAGACGGGTGCGATGCTATGCAAGCTCATTCAACAAGCCTTTAAATAGGTACAGAGGGTCCAAAGGCCTGACACGACAAGCTCGAGGGGGACAGGGGAAGCCTCTGGGTTGTGACTTCTTATTTATTTTTTAAAATATTTTGCATTCAGGTACACTTTAATACCAGACTGCAGAAAACCGACATTTCTGTCGGAGTTAGATGCTGACCACCTAAATCACCCACCATCAGGCCAACATGCTGCTGTTAATTGGAAGCTTCAGTTTGGCAGCTGTATCTACAGTCTACTTCTACTTTACTTGATGCAGAAGACAGCAGAGCACTAAAACCTGAATCACTAGAGCATGTACAGGACAAGGAGCCATCAATAATGATATCTCATTGTCTGAAAAACGGTGGTGTGTAATTCAGCCTACCAACATGTCACTGTCCATTCATAGTAGCAGAGGTGAGTTGTGGAGCACACTGCTCTGCACTACTGCCTGTAACAGTGAGGGGTGCAATATGGCCTCATTCCAACAATGCTGCACCCCCACCCCTGAAAACAGTGCTATGAAAGATGGGGGAAATCCTGGGTAACACTAGGCACACCTCTCTGTTCCATGGCTCACTTACTAAGAACATTAAAAAAAAACAAACACATTTTTAAGCAACCAGCTGATAAAAAGTTGATAAACTGATAAAGAGCTTACCTCCTTCTGGAGGCTTGTCCATCTGTGGAACTTGGAAAGAGAGTATAGCTTTCTTCAGCCAAGCAAGGTGCTCCAGACTGTTCCAGTCCATAGGTGGCATGACAAAGCTGCCCTTGGAAGATGTGAACTCCGTCATAGGCCAGGACAGTTCCCCAAGTTTGCTTAATGAAACCCCCTCTGCCAGAAAAGCAATAGCGCTATTATAGAAGTCAATTATAGCAGAAGGGTCCTGTGAGGGAAGGCCATGCTTCCTACGTTTAGACATGTCATAGTAGAAAGAATCGCTGAATAGACGGTATACACCATCCTCTATGTACTGCTGGAATGGGAGGGCATGCAACTGCGGAGAGTTGGGAGAGCGAGACAGCAAAAACTGTACAGCAGAAGTGACCTGAAAAATTAAAACAACAATTAATACAGGAAAGATACTTTCTGTCCTCTATGGGCTGTGTGGTCTATTGTACCAACAAGCTATATGTAAAAGGGATTTGTAGCCACTAGTAATATCCAGCAACAATTCAGTTCAGGATTTCTATCAATACAGCTGTTAACTATGACACACTAAAAGCAATTTGTGGCTGCGCAGCACCAACATTTTGAAGCAAATAAAATGTCTCTATTACAGCTACACTCTAAACAACTCTACAAAACAAGGAGGAGGCCAGCAAAGACAAAATTAGTTTTATACATGCATTGCAGTGAAAATAGACATATCTCAATTTCCAATACTAGGAAAATGTTAGTCTTTTTCTGTACAGCAAAACAGCAGCACTAGAGGAGGTACTTCAAACACAGTGAGAGCAATAGTACTGGGAGAACTGGGAGGGCTCAAACGGGTGGACAACAATATCTTTCCTCTTCTACTGCTAATTGCGTCTATTGGGCTTTGGCCACTGTCCTGTTTAGACACATTAGCAAAAAAACTGAAATTTCTGCTACGGATATTTTCAGATATTAACCTGGCCATTTTAAGACAATGTTGTAGGCAGAGACCATGACCAAGTGACTCCTTTATTTGCCTGATGCAATTATTACCCACAGCGAGCGCTACCCATAAAATGCCCCCAGCACAGTAGAGTATAATCCAATAAAGTTTTTTTTCACGGAGTCAATTTGTTTCATCGATTGAGAGGCAAGTCCACCACTACCGCCGATTTTGTAAAGTAAAGTGTAAAGTGTATTTTATTATTGGTGCCTCTGTTTTTCAAATATCTGCAATCCTTTGTTCACCTTTGGTGGAGAGGCGTTACCCCTTACTTCCATCCCTACAGAGAGTGAATTCCTAACGCGAGTGTGTCGGGTCTAATCTCCCAACTTGCCTTTACAGTGGTTGCCTCAATGGTAACCCACACTTGTGAGTATTAATTCACTACAGGATATCCTTCACCAATACAGGTTATTGCACACGACTCTATAGTGGGCTCTTCATGGCCCCTTTTGTTTTTCCACAAGAAAATAAACACTAGGTTGCAGATTTAAAGTAAAAAAAAAAATCTATGCACACAGGGTAAAATAAGTTTACACTGGAATTTTGTTACAGCGGAGCTTTCTAATCCATGCCCTCTTGTGCCCATTACCAATTGGCCTATAGGGGTCATGTGTCCAATTCTTTACAATAATGGGGTATTTTTAATGAATATTTTTTTTTAAACAGCCTTTATTAAACCATATAAAGTATATATATATCCAACATACCTATATTAGTATACAAACAGTGCAGCAGTACTATACACCACAAACGAATTACTTTAAAAAGAATCATAACAATATAGCAGCCTCGACCATACCCCTTATGAACCACTTGAAAATAACCTATCTTGAATTAATGAAATGTCCGGGAGACCCGGAGTATCTAACCACCCAGCCCAAATTGAGTCAAACTTCCCAACTGCTTTTCTATGCTGGTAGATAACTTTTTCCAGCTTTAAGTAGGAATTTACTTGTTTTATCCAATCTTCTACTTTAGGGGTGTTCGAGCTTTTCCATTGCATTAGAATTAGCTTTCTAGCTTGAAATAATAAGCACAGAATCATTATTTGTACCTTTTCTTGTACTTTCAAATCCAGGGATGAACCCAAAATACATATTACTACAGATCTAGCTATTTTTTGTTTAGCGACCATGTCTATAATATCCATCACTTCCCCCCAGTATCTATGCAACTTTGGGCACCGCCAAAACATGTGTATCAAATCTCCGTGCTCTCTGCAACACCTGGGACAAATTGGATCATCTCCATACTTCATAGAGTAAAGTCTCTTTGGGGTTAGTAAATTCCTGTACAAGATGTTTAGTTGGGACAACTTTTGAGAGGCGTTGGTAGATACCAAAGGGACATTTTGAAGGATGTTAACCCATTCCTCTTCCGTTAACTCACCCACATCTTCAAGCCATTTATTAAAGCATTTGAGAGGGAACTTTTTCAAAAATAATCCCAGTATCATAGAGTATGATACTGAAATAAACCCACTGCGCCCCTTATACTGGCTCACTAGATTAAAAAGCGGCGCCGGCTGCAAACGTAAAGAATGCACCACTCGCTGCCTATCAACTGCATGTTTTAGTTGCATATATTGAAAGTTCAGTAACATAGTATGGGGTCTATTCAGAATACCAAGAATATCAGCTAACGGTTTCACGTGCTCGTTTTCAGTCAACACCTGATTTAATGTTAGAATTCCCTCTCTGGGCCAGTTTTTCAAAAAATCCAAGTTGGCCAATTCCTGGAAACGGGATCGGGCATATAACGGGGTATATATAGTAATTCCTTGGACATCTTGCATTGCACGCACCCTGTCCCAAATTTTTTGCATAAGTAGAAGAGTGTATTCCTTTCTATTTTTTGCTCCGCATATCCCAGCTTCTACGGCAGCATAAATTGAATTAAACCCCAGCACCTTGTTAAAGAGAACCAGAGATGAAGCACCCTCTTGTGTTTTACCTTATAAATCAGTGGGAACATGACAGTAAACACCTAATCTGCCCTTTGTTTCATTGTTCTCTGTGTAATCTGACTGTAATCACCTCTGATAAGAACCCCCGACTGAGAAGTCAGGCTGCTCCGTCTAGCTTTGCTACAGAAAGATTATAGCTAAATCTGTCTTCAGTGGTGTTATTTCAAGCCCAAGCCTGCCCCCTTGTGGCTTTGCTATAATGACTCAGCAATAATCATTCCCAGCAAAGCCAGATTTAATTGCTCAGTCTGGGATTCTTGTGACTGCTGGTAACAGACACTTTTAGCAGTGAGGATGAAACAGAGAGCATGGTAAGTGTTTTCTCTAATGTTCTTACTGATATATATGGTAAAATACATGAGGGGGCTTCGTCTCTGGTTCCCTTTAAGTAGCAGCCTACTAGAGTCCATTAAATCAGCCTCCTCCCAACCTACCAGGTGTTGCATTTGTGAGGCAAGATAATATACCCACGGGTTTGGAACAGCCAACCCTCCCTCTTCCTTAGGATATTGTAGATATTATAGCTTAATTTTCACTCTACCTTGTCCCCAAATAAAGTCCCTAAATATTTTATCGATGGTTTTAAACAACTTTAAACAGAGCCACACTGGTGCATTATGCAAAAGATAGAGCAATTGAGGCATAGTGAGCATTTTCAGTAGGTTTATACGAGCGACCGGGGACATTAATAACCTGGACCAGGTTTTAAGTTTTTGACGTATTTTAACTATCAATGGGGAGACATTAAGTGTTTCATACTCAGCAGCATCAGCTGATATTACTATTCCCAAGTATTTAAAAGCGTTAACTTTTTGAATCTGATCACAACATCTTGGCAGAACAGAATCAACTTTATCTAGAAGTAATATGGAGGATTTATCCCAATTTATAATAAGACCTGAGTATCTGCCAAAATCCGTCAGAGTATACATGACATTTTCTAGGGACTCATTAGTATCTTGTAGAAAGAGCAACGTATCGTCCGCATACAGCGCAACTTTCTCTTCCACCTCCCCATATTTAAAACCCTTTATTAATTTGCTGGATCTAATTACCTCAGCCAGCGGCTCTATGGCGATCGCAAAAAGCAAGGGAGAGAGTGGGCATCCCTGCCTGGTACCCCTCCCTAAGGCAAAGCTCGGTGACATTGAATCATTTACTCTAAGTTTTGCTGTGGGGGCATTATAAATAGTTTTGACCCATTGAATAAAAGACGGGCCAAAGTGCATTGCCTCTAGAACTGCATATAGGTACTGCCATTCCACACTGTCGAAGGCCTTGGCGATATCAAGCGATAAAATAGCCCTGTTGCCCACGATGTCTGCCTGCAATTGAATATTCAAAAAGGCTCTCCTAATGTTAATGGATGTGGATTTTGATGGTATAAAACCCGATTGATCCGGTTTTATTATGGATGTTATCACTTTGGCTAATCTATTCGCCAAGACCT